>NC_057862.1:297705417-298445417 GCF_019393635.1 Dromiciops gliroides | reverse complement strand
GTCATCCCAAATCACCCCAAACATGGTTTCTGGGAAGGCAGGCCTTCAGGCTGAACTTGAATGGACCCTGACCCAGGTCTCATTCAAATGGGTGTCAGGAGAACCACATTCAGACCAGAGACCCTTAAGATCAGTCAGCAGAGGCCAGGAAGGGGACTCCTCTGTATTCTGATGTTGCTAGCTGACCTTCCTAAAAACAAGAACAGCTCTCTGGATAGGAAAAAAAAAATTTTTTCAAGTGCCACAAAACAGGTCACACAATATTGAAAACCTGCCCTTGTGAAATGTCATGCCTCATTCCATGCCCCTGTCCTGCAGGGTCTTCTCTAAAGCAAGTTTAATACCCTTATTCTATATCCTAATTTCTTTGAAAAAAATATATCAGTGTCACTAAAAAAACGTCATTGTTTTGCAATCCAGCAGTTCCCTTGGCAGAGAGAACGGCTGGTTGGCATAATCCCCTCATTTGACAAAACTGCTATTTCTGGGCATGTGCTCAAAAACAGGTAGGAAGCAAATGCTGAGAAATAAGGAAGTAAAAACAGCCAACAGATTTTTCACTACCAAGAACGCCAAGAGTAAACATGATTTATTTAGCTGTGTTTAACGTGTTTCTCCTGTACTAGACTGCAGAAACCTGCTTACATTTGGGAAAAACGTGGACAGGAACAAGGGAGAAAAAAATATACTGCAGATCAAAAATTCAGGTACATCCTGAAGTGTTTGGTCACACGGCTTTAGTAAATACAAGTATTTTCGAACCCAAATTGTGTTCACGTGTCAGAAGAAAGCTACACTAATCTGGTGTTAATTACCAAGCCGCCACTAACAAAAGATGGAAGACCCAGTTCATACAAACAATATTTACATGGGCGGTACATGGTTTTGCCATAGTTCGTTGCTGTGTATGTGTTGTAACACGTGATTTAGGCAGAGGTACAGTACCGGCATCCTGATCAGCAGTCTGGCTAGTTAGAATGAAGGTTACAAGTCCCCCCCAAATCACAAATACAGGGGCAGATGAAATACTCCTTTGCCTGCCTTGGCTAGTCACATGTTCACAAGTGAAATTTACTTAGATCCGTATTCAATTAAGTAGCAGGAGACATGTTTTGGCTTTGTGCCCACAGAGGCAACTACAAAGTGGTATCATAGACATTGGGTATATGGGTACCTTGCTTGAAGCAGGCCCCTCCTAAACCCAAGACAGTTGAGGAGCTTGGAGAAGAATAAAAAGAAGAGAAAGAAAGAGAAGAGGACAAAGAAAATGACTTAAGAGTCCAACCTGAGGTTCCAGTCCCAACAGACCTATCTTGGTAGAAGAACAGAGACTGCCTAAGAAAACAGCCTTATTTCAAAACAACTATAAGTGAATCCATGTATAAAACATACAAGAAAAAAAAATGAAGCATTTATGGCCTACGAAGTCAGTCTCAATGAATAGTCTTTCATTTTTCTTTTAAAGGTAGGCCATTGGGATTCAACATTACATTATGCACTTCTACTGCAAAAGGTCTATTTCATGCTAGCCAGATGTGGTGCCTGTGCCCTGATAAATAACAGCTTCTGTTGGGGTTGAGGGGGGAGTAGAAGAAAAAAAACCTAAAATTTCCTAAATTTTTTTCAGCTCTGTTCCTTCTCTAGCTTACAAAATAGGTTTTGCTTCAATTCAACATGAGAAACATTTGTTAAGCATCTAACTGTGCTAGGTGCTGGGGATGCAAAAAATTTTTAAATAAGAGTTCCAGACAACAATATGTCCACAAAAAAGTTCATAAAAGTTAATTTGGGAAGAAAGGGAGAAAAAGAGAAGGGAGAGAGGGAGAGAGAGGAAGGAGGGAGGCAGGGGGAGAGAGAGAGAGAGAGAGAGAGAGAGAGAATACATGGTACAGAGCCCCTAAAGATTACATGAAGATGGGTAATATGAAATAGGTCTAGAATGGTAGGTTGGAAGCAGATTGTAGATGGCTCATATACTAAAATATTTAGGCAGATAAATTAATTTCTCTACCATAAAGCCAAATCCTTTTTTTCCAACATGCCTTTCTTCAGGTAACAAAAAGTACAAAACAAAAGTTGCTTCGCTGCTTGGTATTTTCAGGACAAGAAAAAGAAAACCACCATAGTAATGGTCATTGGTAAAGCATTTTGAGTTCCTCTGATGGAAGTGCCCAACC
Organism: Dromiciops gliroides; assembly: GCF_019393635.1. Lineage (NCBI taxonomy): Eukaryota > Metazoa > Chordata > Mammalia > Microbiotheria > Microbiotheriidae > Dromiciops > Dromiciops gliroides. The sequence goes on along the minus strand of NC_057862.1, from coordinate 298,443,240 downwards.
TACTGATATGTTTTGTGTGTCCTTAAAGGGGATGATGAGCTCATGGTAATTTAGGATAGATAATCATAATAATTACAGAATGAGAGCTGGAAGGAACTTGAAGGCCGTCTGGTCCAACTACCTTCTTTTACAAATGAGGAAACTGAGTTCCATGAAGGACAAGTAACTTTACCTAAATTCCTACCTTAAGTGTCAAAGGTAAGATTTAAATCTGAAATCCCCTGACAACAGAGCCCCTGCTCTTTCAATTATGCTAGCCTGCTTTCAAATAATTGAGGACCAAATAAGTCATCCAGGTCAGAGGTGTCAAAGACGCAGCACCCAACCTCTTGCATGTGAACCAAACCAGATTAAAATGTACTTATTATCTGATATTAAAGCATTGATATAATAATTTAAAAACATATAAATATGTGTGGTTTTCTAAGTCACTGTGGCTCACGGGATCCTTAAGTACAGGTTAGTGTCCCCTATTGTGATTTGAATCTGACACCATGGATCTAGGTCTTTTTTTGCAGATGAAGAAACTGAGGGCCAGAAAGGCTAAAGTGTTTCGTCTAAATCTGGTGTTCTATCTAGTCCAACATTTCACTCTCTCCAATTCCTTTAAGTGAAATTTAACCAAAAGAGGAAGAGTCCTATTATAAAGAAGAGTATTTCCTCTTGTTATGGTGCAGTGGCTTAGGTTTCCATAAAGCATAGATATTGGAAAACCCAAGTCCTTTAAACTCCTCCAAATATGTGGTTCTAAAATTAATACAGCTTGCATTTCGATGCGACATTCCATACAAGCAGTAATATGATTCCTTTCACCTTGGGAAACTATATTCTCCACCCCACCCCCCTTTCTCTCCCACCCCCCTTCCCTGGTTTGAAGAATACAATAACAGTTTATATTTCTATATGATGCCTTTCAAATGAGCAATCATTTCATTATTACAGAGTGGTTTATTTTCCTATCTGTGTGGTTACTACAGGTAAGTACAGTCATGTCCCTACTTTGTAGATGAAGAAACTGGGTGGGGAAAAAGACAAAGTCACTTGCCTTAGGCTAGCTTATATCACAACAGCAAAGCAGAAGAGTCAGAGGACAGCCTACAGCTAGCTGTTCATTGGCTTCAATACCTCCAATTCTACCATCCACTCCCAACCTCTTTCCTCCCCACCTCTATAGTACATATTAAAATACCAGAACAGTCTTCTGGTAAGAGGAAGTACCACCCTTTTAAGGAAGGCTATATATGAAATTCAGGTTTGCCTCAAGTATGCTTCACCTGGCAAAAGAAAGAAAGAAAGAAAGAAAGAAAGAAAGAAAGAAAGAAAGAAAGAAAGAAAGAAAGAAAGAAAGAAAGAAAGAAAATATTTTCCTCATGTTTCCTTTAAAGAGTAAAGTCTCTAAGTGCATTTCAACGTGGTTCAAGTTGACAAAACCCCGATTTGCCCACAACTTTTCTGAAATACATCTGGCGGCGAATAAAAGCAAGGTAATCCTGAATTGACTTCCTGACTCTTCAGTTGGTCGGAACCACACACATACCGGAAGGTCTATTCAACATTTTCAGGAGCTTCTCTTAACCAATCCCTTAAAACACCAAGATCTGTCCCTGCATAAATGAATCTACCACCCTAAAGGCTCCCCATGTTCTTTCCAAATTAAGCCCCAAACAGATCCAAAAAAAACAACTTTCCACTATTCTTCAGCCTGCCTTAACCTAAAGCCAGAGGAAACAATTATGAGTAGATTTTATCTCTGTTGGATCAATCAAAATAAAGAAAAGAGATAAGTTGGCTTCATCATCAATACAATATCCATTAAAAATCAACTAAGCACACAATACCTGGCTTTCGAAAAAAATTTGAACAATTAGATTCCTCTCTGCCATCGTCTCCAAAAATCTAAAAATGCTCATCTCTCCAAATGTTAGCCTAGTAGCCTATGATAGAGCTCCTTAAGAAAAAAAATATCATTTTATCTTCTTTTCTGTAAAGGAATGCTCTAACATAAACATTAATCAAATGCTAGATTCTGCCTTTTAGTCTTGAACAATTATGAGTAGAGTTTTGTGATCTTTAGCCATATTTACAGATATTCAAAGGCAGATTCTATGTTGTTAGATTGTTATAAATGAAACCCTAGGGAATCCATACACAGTCAGAGAAAGATATGAATACCTTCTTTGGGCCCACATAAACATTCGGAGGCTTCCTGTGCTGAAATTATTTTGTGTGTGTGTGTGTGTGTGTGTGTGTGTGTGTGTGTGTGTGTGTGGCCTTAAAAAAGAGGACACCAAAAAATATCAATCTTTAAATTTCTCTGTGTGTGTGTGTGTGTGTGTGTGTGTGTGTGTGTGTGTGTGTGTGGCCTTAAAAAAGAGGACACCAAAAAATATCAATCTTTAAATTTCTCTGCAGGTCACCCAAAGTTCCATTTTGCTAAATAATTTTTTCTGTCAATTCTATCTCAATGCATGTAAATGCTTTTTATTTATGCATACTTCAGACTTGGAAGCATAAAAGCATGGAGATATTGCTTCTCCTCTGAATCATATACCTATTTTTTTTTTTAAAACTACCTAGGCTCCTCACACCCCTTAAAAAAAAAAAGGCAAATCCATGCTGTTTGGTTCAGACCTGTTTCTCAATAAAAGAAAATAGAGACATGGTTCTAACCCCAGCCTAGAGAAGCTGTCACAGCGAAGGTAAACTTTTAATCTTCTATAGGCAAACAGCATACATTTTTATTTCCTGAGTAACAGCTTTGGAGAAATGTTTGAACAAGAAATTAAGAGCTTTGTGGTAGACACATTGAAAGCTAGAGGAGGCAGACAGACAACCACTGTTTCTCTGGGTCTTTAAGGACCTATTTGAGCCTTTAAACAACAATTTGAGGCAGATCTTTAGGAAGCAAAAATATAAAGAGACTCCTAGCAAGGTGACCATTTGCATACAAATTCTCTTTTGGGGGGTGATTGTAAGAGAAATAAGAACAGAAGGGGGGGGGGAGAAACTGACATTAATTCCCTGTAATTCCACAGTGCCTTTTGTCAAATTCTTGTGGAGGGTTCAATCCCCACACAATTGGGGAAACACTTTTGTCCTTGAGTGTTTAAAAATCCTAGCATCAGAATTTCCCTCCAGAAATACAGGCTCCTCTCCTCCTCACTCCCTTTTTAATTTGGGGAGGGAGGAGTAAAAGAAAGAAAGCCACTTTAGTGGCTCCCCCACCCTGAAAACACAAAAGACAGAGAAATCACAACCACTATTCCCGGCTCCCCTCACCTGAATTCGGAACAGCAGAAACAAGTTATTAAGGGTAAAAGATTGGGGGGGGGGAAGGGAGGTACCAGGAGGGGGGGCGAAACTATGCCACGCTTGCTTTTAAGGGGTGGGGTGAAAGTATGTGTGCCACGCTTGCTTTTAACTTCAGCCTCTCTTCCCCTTCCCTCAGGCAGTAGGGAAGCACCTGGCCTCTCCCCAGGTGCATCCCCAGGGAAATATCCCTACAAGGAATTAAATCAAATTGTCACCCTTTCATACATACATACATACATACATACACACATACATATATATATGTATGTATGTGTGTATTGTGTACATATGTGTATGTGCGTTTATATACGTATATACGTGTGTATATACATATATATATACATACATATATATACATACATACATATATATACATACATATATATATGAGGATGACGACGACTACTGGAGGACTTGGGGGAGGCACTTGCAAAGTTATCTAAAAGTCCACAAAATCCATTTAAAGCCGCAGATTGCTTAGGGATGGAGGAAGGCTGGGTGCTCAAGATCCACGGAGATGTATAAGGTTGGGGAGGCCAGGGAAGAAGCCCCAGTCACCGGCCTGACCTTGAACTTTCGTCTCTCACTCTATCCATCTCTGCCCGCTGCCGGCAGGTCCCTCCTCTCCCCCCCTCCACACCCCCCTTTCCCTAGAGACTCAGGACGTAAGGGGGGGAGGGGAGAAGGGAAAGCTCTGGCCCAGAGCCAGGGGAGAGATTGCCTGAGGAAGGAGGTGGGAAGGATTGGGGTGGGGGGGAAGAAAAGAGGGGGTGGAGCTGTAAAGAAAGAGACTTTGGGGAGGAGGGCTGTAAACTGCTCAGAGAAAACTTCTCTTTAGACCCACTCTGCTGGGCCGAGACCCTCCCGCCCCCTCCCCTCCATGGGGGCGCGGGGAGAGAAAGAGACACTTAGCTAGGGCTGGGCCTCATGGCTCTCAGTATTGCTCTCCTTTCTTCCAGCTTCCCCCAGCCTGGACATATTCCTACCTCCCCCCCCACACACACCCTTTCTCTTTCTCCTCCACCAATACACGTATTTAAATTTATATATATATATATATATATATATATATATATATATATATATATCAGCAACATTTTGCAATCCCATTTCCCCTTACCCAATAAGGATTTGGTGATTTTTTAAAAAAATGATCCAGCAAGTCCAGGGCTAAATAATTAACAACAACAACAACAACAAAATCAAACAACTCTTCTCCCCCCTCCTCCAAATAAATGTAACAAGAGAAGGGGGGTGGTGTAGTAGAGAGAGGGAGAAACAGCCTAGCCCCCGCCTCCCCCCTGGAGAAAAGGACTAGTGCAAAGGGAAGACCAAGGAAGGAGTGGGCGCGGGAGGGGGAGGCGGCGGGGAGGGGAGGGGGGCGGGAAGCTGTCAACGGGAGAAAGAAGGCAAACATTCATTCAGAGGCCAGACGCAAGGACCAAGGTCAGCTGCAAGACAGGCAGACCCTACAGCAGCTGGCCAATTATGTCCCCAGATTATGCATGGAATTGAAATCCTTCTCCCCCCCCCCCCCCAACTCAGGGGAAAAAAAAAAACTGGCTGGGCTGGACCTGAGATTCTAGGACCTCAGGAAGGAGGTGTCTAATGATTTTAATTGCTCCTGTGTTTCTAAAGGCTAGATTTAGATGCTTTCTGGATAGAAAGGCGATACTGCCCTTGGCGTGGGGGGGGGGGGAAGTTCGGGGGACTGGGGACATTCTGCAGATAAAAGACCCTAATGAGAGAGCGCCAGGGAGGCGCGTTATGCTAAGTGCTTGCCATGATCAAAAGGTGAAGGGAAATACGAAAATAAAAATCTGCCCGGTCAAGCACTGGGGATAGTGAGCAAGGCAGAGCAGCCTCGCCCCCCTCCCACAAGAAAGTTGCAAGAGTTTGTCATCTGCATGGGTTTTAATTTAAATGCATTTGAATGCACTACGGAACGTAAGCATATTTTCCATGTCCTAACAAGAAGTTACTTTTGTGCCTTGAATCTACCTCTCCTCTCCTTAAACGTCCCCCCCTCTTCTCGGGGATAAGGGTTTTATGAGGTTTCCCTCTGCACTCCCTTCCCCAACAGTCTCTTCCCCGCGGGGAGGAGGGGGGCAGCACTCTCCAGGTTGCGGGGCCAGGATATTGCAAGGGGGGTGGGGAGCTCAAATCCCGCCGCCTGGGGGCGGGGGGGGGGAGGATTGGGGGAAAGCCAGTCCCCCTTGCCCACCTCCTGCCCCAGCCAGGGTTTCCTGCGAAGGGGTTAAGGCTTTGTCTCCACCACTTCTCTCGAGAAAAACCTACAATGAAAACATTGGCTCTGGAAACCCTTCTCCTTGCCAGGATGCCACCGCCGGAGTGAAAAGTCCGTTTTGTTTTCATTACATCTCTGGGATTTCCGGTTTAGCTCCTTAGCTTAAGACACCAAATCCCCAGATACCCCACCCACCTTTTCCCCCCTTTCCCTTTTCTTTCTTCTTATTACTTTTTTTCCCCTGCCCCCCCCCTTCCTTTTAAGGCTGAGCCACCAACAGTCCACCATTTAACCGTTTGGAGCTCTGCTTTGCAACTAGCTTTCCCACAGGCAGGTGCACCCCTCCCCCCAAAAAACCCCCAGGTTTCCTAGGTGGAGGCCCTTAAGTTATAAGGAGGCATTATACTCTCTTCCCTCTACCTCCGCTCTGCCAGGGCAGAGAACTTCCAGGCTGCCCCTGAGGCCCCTAAATCCTTGGTTATTATTGAGTTTCTTTGGCAGCTGAGAGAGAGACAGTCACTTTGCTTTGGCCACTGTGGTGGTCCAGGGGTTAAAGTTGGGGGGGCGGGGAAGCTGTCTCCCCAATTAGTGACTTTTAATTCCCCTGAATATTTTCACCTCTTTCTACTAAGATTTCCTTACACTGGCTCTAGCTATTCGGGACTCTCCTCATCAAAGGTTATTATATTTATAACATTCATAGATTTATAAAATCTTTTTTTTAAATCTTTTTGGACCTATGATTTCATTGGCCCTGGGGAGCTATCTGTAAATAACTTCCTCTATATAGATTGGCACCTAAGCAATTTATAATCATAGAATTGCCCGTGGCACTGTGAAATTAATCCGTGAGTGACTTCAGTCACTTAAGTGACTTGCCCAGGGACACTCTGCCATTCCCTGGAGTGGGGGGGAGCAACTCTGTCATTAGAATCATAAGATATATATTCTTTAGATCTATAAAAGTGGAATGTCAAGCCTGGGAATGTCCTTGAAAATCTTTCAGTCCAGAGGTTCTTAACCTATGATCGGTGAACTTTTTAAAAAAGTACAATTGTTTTCCTTTGTGATTCTATATATGTTGCTTTATGCAAAAACAATTCTAAGAAACCCTGTTTTCGCCCAACCTTTTAATTGAAGGTAAACTAAGGCCAGAAAATATAAATGACTGGCCCAAGGTAATTGAGCAAGGAAGAGAACTCACCCTAGGGGCCAGAGGAGATTTGGGATTAGTTTTGTTATTTCTATCCCATAAGGGGTCCCAGTTTAATTTGTAAACTGTCACTTTCACCAGAACAAGAGGAAAAGGGGAGGGGTAAGAGGGAAAAAATCTCACTGATTCCAGAGATGTTTTAGCAATGCCTTTTCACCCATGTATGAACAGAGATCCCATACTTTAAAAAATGTCTCATCTCCCAAATATAAACTTTATAATAAATTTATTTACATACACTCAATTTCATTGTCAGCCTTCCAGATGAAAATGTTAACCAATAAAAATATTGGTTATCTCTGAAAAAAACTGAATTTAGCTCCTAAGGTGGAATTATTGGATATTTACTTGTTTCTAAAGCATAAAGATCTCTCTCCTCATTTTTCCATAACAAAAGTCAGGTAAGGAAAGGATATACTACTTTTCTAATGACTAAAGATATTTTCACTTCAGGTCAAAGTTGTATGAGTTACATGACATACCAATGTGGAGAAAAGCTCCTTTTGTTTATTATACTTTAATTTGGGAAGGAGAAAGGAACAACCCCAAAGGTAAGAAGCTTAATTGTAAAGAGTTCCCTAACACCTCCCTCTCCACCTTACCAGGCCAGCTGTTTAGAAGGGGAATGGGGAGGGGCGTGGAATCCAAAAAGTCAATTGTGAAGAAGACTCAGAGATGTAAATACCATCTTCCCAAGGACAGGGAAAAATAATCCATCACCCAAAGGAACGATGATGCTAAAGAGCCCTGGTTACCCTGGAGTGGAGCTGGGGGAAGATAGGAAGAACAAGATGGGATGAAAAAGAAAAAGGCTTTTTATCATAACCAGCTTTCACCTCTAAAATCTTTCCAGGATTCTTTTACTGTTTGCTTTGAAGAATATTTTAAGCATTGCAAAGTCAGGAGGAAAAAAAAGTATTTCGATATCCTCCACTTGTGTTGGACAGGTGTCCTCACTTTCTTTTATAAAAAGTCCCAAGGCCCAGTGCACACATTTGAAATCTCTGGACACTCTTTATTCTCATGTTTTTATAAATCTATGTATACAGTGTCCATACATGCTCATTTCTCTTCCGTGTGTGTGTGTGTGTGTGTGTGTGTGTGTGTGTGTGAGAGAGAGAGAGAGAGTGAGAGTGAGAGTGAGAGAGTGAGAGAGTGAGAAAGTGAGAGAGAGTGAGTGAGAGAGTGAGTGAGAGAGAGAGAGAGAGAGAGAGAGAGAGAGAGAGAGAGAGAGAGAGAGAGAGAGAGAGAGAACCCGCGCTTGAAAGCTTGCAGACTGTGTCCACACCTGCAACGTAGAGCAGAGAATGGGAGGCAATTATCCAGGTGGTTCATTTAAAATAATTACTTTTGCATAAATAATTTTCTGGCTATTTTGGCCAAAAGTGTTTTATTGGGGAGGGGGGAAGGAGAACAGTCCAATTCATCTGAATACTGAATAATTGCCCTGGTTTTCCACTACACCATACATACATAGAACTTATTCCATGAAGCCTTCATTAAGCCCCACCCCTCTCTAAACTGGAAGAGACACCTCTTTTGATCCCACAGCCCTTTACTCTTATACATTTCTAATATTCTAATTGGTAGCATACGCACCTCTCTTATTATCCCTATTAGATATTATGCTCCTTGAGGGCAGAGACATTTGCTATTTACTTTACTAATTCTCATAGAGCACAGCACAATGTATCCCTCAAGTCCCTTATATGCTCTCTGGGCCTTGATTTTTGCATTTGTAGAGAGATTAGATGACCTTTCAGCTCTAAATTATGGTCCTAGAAAGCATTTAATAGATGTTTGTTGAAAGGGTGAATAAGTGTACACAAAGCCTGTGAATTATACAACACCCCCCCACAACACACACACACACACACACACACACACACACACACACACACACACTCTCTCTCTCTCTCTCTCTCTCTCTCTCTCTCTCTCTCTCTCTCTCTCTCTCTCTCTCTCTCTCTCTCTCTAGTTTGAATTTCTCACTATACAAATGATTTTCTCCCTAGTGTCCCCACTAGCAGGAACAGCCTCATGATGGGGCAGGAAACAGAAAGGCTGAAACCTATGCTGTAGCTTCTAGCCATGGCAAAGCCAACCCCTCACCAAGCTTCGGGGACACTATTTGTTCTCCGACAGAGAGCTGTTTCACCAGTTCCCTGGTGCCCTAAAGATACAAAATGCTTAAAAATCATCACTGCTGAGCATGCCAGGGGGTTGAGACTTGAACCCAAGAACAAGCTGCTACACTCAATCCAATCAAGATGGGGCACTAAAGGAGTCTGGTTTGGTTTTTTTCATTTGGATTTCTTAATGAGGTCACAGTCCTTCCTTCTTTAATATGCCTTTCCCAGATCCACTGACCTCTTCATGTCTGAACTTCCATCAGACTTGCCCAGCTTGTTGAGAACCTGACTTTCTACCAATTGTAGTTCTCTCAAATTGCTTCCTTCCTTATGGGTAGGAAGCAATTACTGAGTGCCTAACAGGTTCTGGGCATTAGGCTAGGCATTAGGTAACAGAGAGGAAAAAGAAGGAAGCCTTTGCTACTCTAGCCTCTTGTAATCAATCCTCTTTTGCTTCACCAGACTCCCCAGTAAATGCTCAATAAATATGCCACCAGCTAACCAGTTGGTATTCTTTCTTCTTGGGTATTTTTTACTCCAATCTGATCTTTCTGTGTTTTCCAAGGCATCTGAAGTACCTCAAAGTGTATTTCTACTTTGAGGATACGGCTAAAGGATAACAATAATAATAATAATATTGCAAAACACTCTACGTATGTTATCTCATTTGATCCTCACAGCAACCTTGTATGTAGGTACTATCATTATCCACATATTACAAATGAGGAAAATTAAGCTAAAGGACTTGTCCAGGGTCACACAACTAGTATATGTCTAAGGTAAGATTTTAACTCAGGTCTTCCTGGCGCCAAACCTAACATCTTTATCATAATTGAGACCTCTAGAGAAGGTTCCAGGAAGGAGTTGAAATAAAAAGTGAGCTTCACAATCATTGATTATCATGCTGTCTGCTGGGAATCTCTCTTTCAACTGTTTTGAAGCATGGGTGATTTAGAATCCCCTTTCCTTGGTTTTGTTTAACACTAGAATCAGCATTTTTGAGCTGGAAAGGACCCTAGAAATCATCTATTCCTACCTTTTCATTTTACAGATGAGGCCTAGAAAAAGTAAATAATTTGCCCAAGGTCATGTGGTAGGTACTAAGAACCCATACTTGCAATCTCCTTGTCCATTGTTTTTTCTACTAAACACCAGTTGGGTTAAACTCAGAAACGGGAGATACAAAAAGAAAAAAGAAAAAAAAGAAACAGGGGCTACTAATCTGTAAGGATAAAAATAAGCATGTCTATGTACTACATATCGACTTAGTTTTAAAATGCAATAATAGCTGTGTGTTTTTTTGTTAAATATTTCTCAATTATATTTTAATTTAGTGCAGGCTGCCTTTGGGAGTGCTGGACGTTGGAAGTCAGCAAAAACCTGGGTTCAAACCCTACATGTGATTCTTTTTATTTTAGGAGACTATGAACAAGGTTATTAGACTAAACAAAACTAAAGAAGTTGATTTTTATTTAATTTAAAAAAAAACTTTCTCTTTTAGGATGCCTTTCCCAAATATTCCATTCTACAATGATCCCTCCATTCTCCCAACTCCCATCAAATGTAGCAATCTGAGTTAATATTTGTAATATTAGATTTGTGTGGCCTCAACCTTTTTTTCCAAAATAGTTTCCTATCCATTAACTCATTTGAACTTGGCACCACTTCTTTTATACCATTTTATAGATGAAGAGCTCTCTGAGCCTCAGTTTCCTCCTCTCTCATCAGTATAATAATAACTGAAATTCTCATGGTCCTTTAGGGATTTCCAAGTGATTTACATCCACTATATGTTATCTTACTTGAACCACAGCCTTGCCATCTATGTGCTTATGGGCATTATCTCTCTTTACAAGTTAGGAAACCTAGACACAGGGTGATGAAGTGATTTGCCCTCAGTCATACAGATTAAGTGTTCAAAGCGGATTTGAACCCAGGTCTTCCCTAAGTGATGCTGTTCAGTATCCTTTTAGTATTGCTCCAACCAAATTACTGTGAAGAACAAATGCGAAAATGTACACAGATTGCTTCACAAGCCTTAAGAAAACGGTTACACAAATGTCAGTTATTACTCAGTGTATTATTACTTTGGGCAAGTCGCTTAACCTCCATGTTGCCTTCATTTCTTTATCTATAAAACAGTGTCATCATACCTGCTTGGGCTACATATATTTTTATGTGGTTGGAATGAGCCATTGGAAGGGAAAAAATGCTTGCAAAAAGTATCTGATGCTACTATCCAAATTCAAGCTAATATTAAAGAACCAAACTCCTCAGGTTCATTTTCTACAGTGATCTCGGAGAGAAGAGTTCAACCCAGGTATGCAGAGGTGACAAGCTGCTTTGTTAATTGCAGGCCCCACCAACGCACTGGGAACCCACTCTTCCCTGACTCTGAGCAGGTCGGTTTGCATTAGTCAGGCATGAAAATTATTAGCAAAAGGTAACTGTCAAACATCTAATAAAAACTGCAAGTCAACTACTAACCTTTTGCTACAAGATGAAAAAGAATTGCAAGTTTACTTCTCTCTGGGCGCCCCGTTGTCTGCCTCCCTACCTTGCCCATGCCTCAGCTCCCTCTTTGCTGAATGACTGCTGGAAGTTTTTATACCACCCATGCACATTAGCAGAGGCAGCAGGCACAATGCCTAATCGAAATCATGTTGTGGCCAAGGAAAATGTTTCTAATAAAAATGGAAACTATAACCCACTGCTCCAGTGTCACACTTCTTCAGAGACTGCCCACTGGCCCACTGAAACAGCTCACATGCTATCCGGTGCAGGCTACAAGGAAGCCAGCTATCCAACAATGGGATGGGCAGCCTTGTAAGTTCCCTCCTTTCACTGAAGGTGTTCAAGCAAAGACTGTGTGGCATAGAGGAAGGGAGTCCTGAGCGTGGTGTCAGAAGAGACCTGGGTTTGAATCTTGCTTCTGATGTTTACTAGTTGTGTAGCCACAGCCAAACCATTTGACCTCTCCGAAATCCAAATCTTCTCCTCTGAAAAACAGGGTTACCTGTACCTGTGGTACCTACCACATGGAGTTATGGTGAGGCTCAAATGAGGTAAGTTGTATAAAGTGCAATGTAAACCTTAAAACATTATAGGTGCTAGTGCCATCCACCCATCAGGGATTTTGTGGAGAGAATCCCCTTCTGAGGTGGGAGGCTGGACTAGGGGTACCCTTTAAACTCCTAAGATTCTCTTAAAAATAAATGCAGAGGGGCAGCTAGGTGTTGCAGTGGACAGAGCACCAGCCCTAGATTCAGAAGGACCTGAGTTCAAATCTGGCCTCATACACTTGACACTTACTAGTTGTGTGACCCTGGGCAAGTCACTTAACCCCAATTGCCTCACCAAAAAATAAATAAATAAACTTAATTAATTAATTAGCAAACAAATAAATAAATGCAGAGCAGGGGCAGCTAGGTGGCACAGTCAATAAAAGCACAGGCACTAGATTCAGGAGGACCCAAGTTCAAATCTGGCCTCAGACACTTGACACTTATTAGCTGGGTGACCCTGGGCAAGTCACTTAACCCTCATTGCCTGGAAAATAAACAAACAAACAAACAAATAAATGAATGAATGAATGAATAAATAAATACAGAGATGTTCATTAAAGATTTGTGTTAGGTTGGACACTAAGAACCATCTTGTGTCATGTGGGTGGCTTTCTTGAGGCAAAGCGTACCCAATGAGAAGGCATCATATTTCAGAGCAGTGCTGCCCAAGGACTCCAGTTCCTATCCTCACTTGAGAGTCTGGCGAATCCAACAAGGATGCTACTCCAACCTTTGCTTACTACTAATGTAACCTTGAAGCCCTGGTCCTCAGTTTCCTCACCTGTCAAATAGCCTCTGAGGTCCTTCCCAGCTTTAGATTCCTGATCCTCTGATTTCTCTTTTCCATGCCTTTCTTCCTCTTTGTGACACAGTGCCACCCATGATGATTACAAGTAACCCAAAGTTGGAACGGCAGGTTTTTTTTTGTGGAACAGCAAGTGCACATAAATGCCTCAATGCAGGCAGCAAAAATAATTAGCTGTCACAATTTGGGGGAAGAGAGAAAAAAAAAAGAAAGAAAGAAAGATAACCCACGCCATGGAGTTAACAATCAACTGTACAACACACATGGATTTAACTAATCTTAATTTGGAGGAGAAATAACAATTCTAAATATATCAAATTCATTTATTTCAAGGCAACCTGAAGTAGTGTTTATCTCTAGTTTGCAGCACATGCAATTTAGTTCTTCTCACTGGCAGGTTTTAGTTAAAAAAAAATTTCTTTAAGACCCAAAATGAGCATTCACATAGCTAGGGTTATAATCCTGCAGCTGACAGGAAACTTTTCTCTTCAAACACACTGAGTTCAACTACATACGGTGTAGTGTTCACGGCAAAGAATCCCACTTGCTGGTGGACATCTTAAAGCCACTGGGCCTTCTCCACAAATGGCTTCCATGCTGCTCCCCAGAACTGCTTAGCCCAGTTCCAAAAGAAGACTTATTTAGAAGTCTTAGAGCACTGAGAAAAGGGCAAAGAAGAATACCTCCACCTCTGGCCTGTGGTGGAAAAGTAGCCTCCTGTCACTTTGGAGTCTCCGAAGCTAATTGACTTTTGGGGGAGGGAGCGGAGAAGTCAAAACTGTGATTGACAGCTGCTGGCTAATTCATACCATTATAGCTTCATTTGGTTATGAAATGAATGATACTATGCAAAAAAAAATTACCCATGATCAAGAGTATTCCCTGGGGTGGTTGTATAATGTGAAACCTCGGGAAAGTGTCTTGGGGGCAATAACTAAGAGAGATTTTTTTCTTCAAGGACCCAAAGTTAAGTTTTATAGCTAGGCAAACTCCCCAGCATATTAACAGAGACCACAGAATTACAGAACATTAGAGCTGCCAAAGACCTTTAAAAAATCATCTGATCCAATTCTCTCACTTATGTTTGGGGAAACCAAGGCCCACAGAAATGAAGTAACACATACACAAGTTAAACAGCAAAGCTGGGCTTAGACCCTAAATATCACGACTCCCGGGTCTGTTATGTAGGAGGGTGTCCCAAAAGTCTTAGTGCAATTGTAAGCTTTAAGGGATCTACTGGGTTTAAACCGCACTAAGAGTTTTGGGACACCCTGTATTTGGCTTCACCACTATCCCATGATTATTGTAGTAATAGCAGTAATAATAACATAGAACTGAGAATTGGTGGGGGGAGGTTGAGAGTTCATTGTGTCCAGTCTCCTTCTGTTTTTCAGATGAGTCCCAGAGAAGTAAAAACCAAAATGGCGGTGCTTTCTCAAAACAGCTGTATAAATGTAAAATAAACTTCTGTCTTGAACACAGATATCGGTGAATATGCTCAGCCAATGGGACTTGTACTGTTTAATAAGTGAAGAGCAGGAATTACCTGAGCTAGAAAGAGGACAGCAGCAAGCCTTCCAAACCCATGCCGAATCCCAAACTACTTCCTTCTTATGAAAGTCGAAGGTGATCCTTTACAAATACATCCTATAGATGCATATTTTCTTTCAAAACCTGAGATCCCACCTCTCCTCAAATCATTTTTTAAAAAGGAGAGCCGCTAGTGAAATTGTTTATAGCACAATCAATCAGATCAGGACTTCAAAGAGACTGGATCGAGGGAGAGAGGTTATAGGTATTCCCAATCTATTTTCTCTGAAGAGTTCTTTCAGGAAAAAAAAATAATAATGGTCTATATTTCCAAAGTACTTGGAATTCTACAAAGCGTTTTCCTCACAGTAATTTATCACAATTATTATGCTTACTTTACTGATGGAAACAAGTGAGGCTCAAGAAAATTAAGTGATTTGCACAGGGTTGGATAGTACCAGCTATAAGATAAGGGGGTTGAATTAGATGCCTTCTAAGATTCCTTCCAGTTATAATCCACGATCCTGTAGTTCCTGGCTTGAGATGAGATTCAAAAACAAGTCTGCTGACTACCAATCTAACATGCATTTCACGTGTTGCCTTCAAAGAAGACATGGATTGAAGGTATAGCAATAGCAAAGTGGGACATTAATTATATCATCAATATGTAAAATTGACCCCCCTCTAATCAGATGGCCAGTTCCCCAGGGATGATCCTCGTAGAATAGAATATTCATTCAGTCATCAAAATGAGATTCCAGGGTTGGGACTGATTGTGAATCTTTGCCAAAGGCCCCAGAGTGACAGACTGACCCTGGGAAAAGTTGAGAAGATGGCAAACTCTGTCTTCAGTGTTCTCCATGATGCTCAGGACGCGTACCTCTACCACTCCAGGCATTCACCAAAATCAGTCTACCTACTGGGACAACATCCAACACTCCAAAACAATAGTTCTCCCTGCTCTATCTTTCCCAATATGCAGTCCCATCAAGTTCCCATTTCTTTAGTGCCCTCCTCTCTGCTATTATTTTCAAAGGATGTAATTCATGTCTAAGTGTGATGATGGATAGTAGCTTAATGTCTTGTTATACAAAGAAATATTTTCATTTTCAAAAAAGACCCTTACATTTCTAGTGGTATAATTTCAGCATCCCAGATTCCCTTGGGGGAAATATTCTTTGGCACTTCATCATAGTGCCCCGCAAGGCACATCAAGAATTTGAACCTATAGCTATGGGTTACCAGCCCCAGAGATTTTTTTGCTAGGTCCAAGGGATTTTTGCCATCATTAGGCCTTAGGATGATGTAGGTTCTTAGTAGCTAAGACCACTGCCTGAAGCTTAGGTGGCTACATACTATACCTCTCTTGGGCTAAAGGAATAGCAAGATCACAGACTGTCGGCACTGAAAGTGCCCTTACAATCAGAGAACACAGAATGTGAGAGCATGAAGAGGCCTAAAAGATCACCAAGTCCAACTTATACCTTTTACAGATGAGGAAACTGAGGCAGAGGGCAAGTAAGCACTTGCTCAAAATCACAACATAACAAATAAAAACTTCACAGAAATTCAAGAAAGCCTCATCAGGGTGGGGGGCAGCCAGCAGCACCATGGGTAGCCACCGCATTGGCCTGGGCAGCAGCTGTGTGTATTTCCAGAAGCCAAAGCAGCCCATCGCCTATGATTTCCAGTCTCCCTCTTAAAATATAAAGACTCAATTATCTTTGAACAGCTTGCTTTACACATGAATTGACACATTTATTTGACAATAAATAACTGAAAGTTATCTGTGTTTCCTTTACTGTTAATCTACACAGAGAAATAATAAACAGGGCTTGTCTACAAAAATGCAACTACTGCAGTCCTCAGAATTCAATTAAGCTAAAATAATTAATGCTTCCACCATATTAAATTACTTTATACATTTGAGCTACTGAAGTTTTATTCTTTAATCTTTCCTTTTTGTTAAATAAATAAAAAAATTAGTTGGTTCCAAAAGTGTGAAGGAAAAAGGGAAAAGGGGAAAGAAAAAGACCAGGATTTGCTATTTCAATGCAACGGTCTTCCTCGGCTGCCACAGCATGTACTGTGTTTGGTGCCTTTGATTAAACGAACATTTTAAATGCTTTGAACAAACATATCTCCCTTTCTACTTCTAAAGGATTATTTTACATATTTCTTTGGGAATAAAGAAATCCATTCGCCTTATTGCAGTGCAGAAAGGCCAAAAATATCTGTTGCTGTTCATAAAGCATGGTAGAGTGCTGCAGTATTACAACCCCCCCCCACCCCTGAAAAAGTGAGAAGGGCCGAGGGTAAATCTTCCTTAGAAATCATCTTTTCCTTTTATGAAATTATATTTAGTTGATTTTAAAAACAAATCTATCAATAATGATCGGTGGCCTCTCACTGGGAAATACCTTCAATGTTAAATTGAGGTTCCAATTTTTCTAACAAATGCAGAAAACCTTTCTGTTGAGAGAATCAGGGCCTAGGTATACTTCACTAAAGCCTTTCCAAGGAAAGCCTTCTCATGAGGTTTTCATGGCTACCCTGCCTGGCTACAATGTCAAGCATTCTGTATTCCTGTTGAAAACTATTCCTGTGATTTTTTTCAAGTACAGGAGTTGAGGGGGGAACCAAAAAGCCACCCCACTTTTTTCATCTAACAGTTTGGTCCTTAATTAAGAAGGCACTGCCACATTTGCACAGATATTCCTATCCACATATCATGTTCAGGAAGTCTACCCAAAATAACTTTTTATTTTTGTATTTTAAGTGCTTCTCATAAAAATTTCCTTTTGATCTCTATTGAATAAGAGCTCTCATTGGTCTTTCTCATCCTGGGGCAGTAAATTTGGTGCCCATAGCATCCCAAGGTCCTTACGCCACCCTTAAGCAGAGCTGAGAATTAAAAGTTGGAAGTAACTTTGGAGACCATCTGACCTGGCATTTACAAAATAAACTGAGGCCCAGAAAAGCAAGGTAACTCGCCGCAACTCACAGAGCTAGGACCAGAACTCAGGTCTCTTGATCATTATTACAGTAACTTTCTACCATACCACATGACAGAACAGGTATACTTGTGGCAACAGTCATCCCCAAACATCCATAAAATTTAAAAAAAAAATCAGATTCTGGCCTCAGCAAATGGAGACTGGCTAGGCACAGAAGTAACAGAACACTTTTGACAGAGGAAGCAGTGACTCCACCAAAGATTAAAATTACCACTAGCTGCTGTCTGACCTTCAAAAGCAGCTTCTGTACCTCAGGGAGTCACTGGAGGAAGAAATCAGGTCGTCACCTCTGATGCCCACTGTGGTCCAAGCATTCTCTCTGAAAATCTCTGGACTAGTGAGACAGGCACAGAAATCTGTCTATGCCATCTGGTCATGTTATTTTGGAGTAAGGCGGGACCAGCAAGTTCACCTAGACATGGAATCTTGAGCTAGAAGGGACCCATAATCATAGAATGTCAGCAATGGAAGCCACCTTTAGAGACGTCATCTTGTCCGCCCGCCCCATTTCACAGATGAGGAAAATAAGGTCCAGAGAAGGTAAGAAGAGTTGCCTATGATCGCACAGCTGGATAGTCAGTGAACAAAGCAAGGTTACAGCTGATCAGTGCTTTGTACTGTGGCTAGTACAGAAAATACGAACCCAAGAGCAGCACATGACGAAGAGTTAAGAAGTTAAAAGAAAACTTTCCTATTTCCAGGTTAGGTGTAGACACGCCAATGGGAAAAAAGAAGGCCCTATTCCAAACCTTTAAAAGTCCATGGTGGGCTCTTGTTTATCCTTAATCCATAACAAGAAAAATACAAGTATTTAAGAAGCATCAGCTTTGGAGTTGGAAAGGAACTTTCGAAAAGCCCTCCATTTTTAAGATGAAGGAACTGAGGCCCCTGTGAGGGGAAGTGACTTGCCCAAGGTGATATGGATAGTAAACAGCAAAATGCCCTTTGACTTACAATCTGGGGCTATTCCCAGCCACAACTAGTGTTTATCATTTTAGAGACTCCACCAAAGAACGACACAAGCACACCAAAAAGGGTCTATTGCTTTGGATGGAGTGCTTCGATGCTCAGAAGGAAAGAACAAGCTAACTGAGAGAGGTACTTCTCGCAAAACCTCACTTTTGAGAGGAAACAGGCCAAAAAGAAGGCAAGCATGTGCTAAAATGACATAGGAGAGTGTACCTTGTACACAGGGAAAACTGTCCAGGTGGGTCTCCAGTGTGGCTAGGGGTAAGGGGTAGCATATCCCTCTTCACTGAACCACAGTGGGTATCCTAGTAAATCCACACAGAGGGGATTCCTACAATTGAAAGGGATTTTAAGACCTCCCCCTTATTTATAGATAGGGAAACTGAGGTAAACAGAAGCTGTTTGACTTAACACAAAGCTAATAATGGGCAGAATAGACTTAAACCTGTGTCTTCTGATACAGAGCTCTCTCCATGACATGATACTGCCTCATCATTTAGCCCAATTCCCCTATTTTACAGAGAAGGAAACTGAGTCCCAGGATGAAGAAGTAACTTGCCTAAGGTCATAAAAGTAAGTTTATGGAGGGGCTGGGACTAGTTATATAACTCCTACTTCCATTCTGCCCTTTCCACTCCATCTTTTACCTCTGGCAGCAGTGATGAAGTCAACTAGACTATAACTCAAAGAGAAAGCCACTCACCAAAAAAATAATAAGATGAATTATCTTCTCTGAACCCTGTGCCCATCATTTCCTGAGGGCTCAGTGCAGAGTGGATGCCTCAGAAAACAAGAGTCCCCCGAAGTTTCGGGGTTGATCCACCTGGCTACACTCATGGTGGTCCTTAATGACCAACTTCTACGATTCCTGAAAGCTCTTTTCACAGGTCACTGGCAAGTCAGGCATAGCTCCAATGTTGTGACCTTCAAACTCTAGTCCCCTTTCTGGGGGCTGCCTCTACCTCCTGACACGTGTGCTACAGGGGCAGTGCCATGTGAGCATGTGAGCACTTACTTCAATTGAGGATGGGACAAGGGAACATGTCATACCTGCAATATTTTCCTGCTTCGGACAAATTCCTTTTGTGGGCGTCAGTAGACGATCTTCTTCATCCGGGGTGACTTGGATCCCGATTTCCACTGGCTCTGACACTTTCCTGAGCTCGGAGCGTGACGAAGGGGGGGGACTGCTCTTATCCAGGCTCTTCTCATAGCAAACACCAAGGCTCCCACTACACTGTTTCTTCTTGTGCTCTATAAACACGAGGATGTCTCTCAAGGGGAAGTTCATCTGACACTGTCCACAGGTCAGCAAGTCTGGATCTGTCCCACCTGCGGTCAGCCCGAGGCCACCCGGCTCCTCTATCTCAAGACCTTCATCTTCGTCGACAATGGCGGCTTCCACATGGTCAGCCTCTGCTTAACATGGAGAAGAGAAAGGGGAAAGGGGAGGAGAGGGGGCAGAGAGAAAAAAGATGGGCTTAGGCGTTCGAAAACATTTGAACGATCAAACTAGGAAAAAGTGGAAGCTCACAAGTGTGGATCTCCTGCCTCTCCTCTTCCTTTATTTTCCCCCTTTTAGTTCCATCCCCAACTCAGTCACCACCCCAACTAACAAAAAGAGCCCTACTTAGGAAAGGATCTCCCCCTCATGAAAAGCTATGGTGCCCTGGCTGACACTGGCTACCTCCCGAAAGGCTCTGGCATTACTGTAAGCTTATAGAGACCAAAAGGAATTTTATCAGGCTTGGGTCTCTGGTACCCTCCTGATAGGAGGAAAACTTATTTTGGCCTTCTTGACATTCATAATTAAGTATCTATTATTGTTACTGGAGAAGTCATAATAGAAGTAGCTAGGTGGCACATTGGATAAATCGCCAGCCCTGGAATCAAGAAGACCTGAGCCTCAGACACTTACTAACTGTGTGAACCTGGGCAAGTCACTTAACCTCTGACTGCCTTGGTTTCCTTGTCTGTAAAATGGAAGTGATAATAGTACCTACTTCCCAGGGTTGTTGTGGGGACCAAATCAGATAATATCTGTAAATATATTCTGTGCACAATGCCTGGCACATACTAAGTGCTATATGTTTTAACAATTATTATTATTAATTAGTATGACAGACTGGACAGAGAGCTGGCCTTATAGCCAGGAAAAGCTAGATTAAAGTTCTGCCTCTGACGCAAATAGCTGTGTGGCCCAGGGCAAGTCACTTAACCACTCACTGAACTGGACAGCCTTCTAAGAGTAGTGGTTGCAGAGAAAATGCTATCCCATAGTGGTAGAGGTCTGGTCCTTATGTCTATTATTTCAATGCTTCGAGACTAATGAAGGATGTACTTCCCAAACAACCCTTATAAGGTAAGGAGGGCCCTTACTATTATGGTCGTTTTACAGATAAGGAAACTGAGTTTCAATAAGGTGAAGTAACCTTAAACCTTTCTCAAAATTCTCTAACTCAGGACAGGATGTCACCTAGAAATCAGCACCAGAACAGCCAGGCTACTATGACAGGTCGACAGAACTCAGAAGGCAGCAGTGATAATTACAGATGTTTGCCCAAAAAAGGGAGGGGGAGAATGCTGGATTGCTTGCAAGTTGTCGGTCAGAGTTCTATTTCCCTGATTGGTTTGTCCAACCACTGCCAGCTAGCTACTGATTTTTTTTCTTACTTGGTTTTATTTTCTAACACAAGAGACCATGTTTCCAAGCCACAATATACTTTCTTGCCTTGCACATAGTAGGTACTCAGTCAGTATTTGTTTAATTAAAAAGAAAATATATTTTGATTCTGCCTTCCTCATCTGGGTGTGCTTATTTGACAGTTGGGGGATGGGAGAATTAAACTAGTTTGAAGATAATGAAGATCTTAAAGGGTAACAAGACATTTAAGGAAGACATTGGCCTAAAATTTCATATCGAAACAAAGGGAAAACAAAAAAGGTTTCATAATCCCCTCCGGATCTGAGATTTTGTTGGAATTTTAGAAATGCAAATATTAGCATTCTAACAGAATAAAAGGTGTTCTGAGTTCTGACAGCCGGGCAAGCTAGACAAAGGTCTGAAACCAGAGAAGCAAGGTAAAATTTAAACTGTTCAGTATTTAGCAAAGAATAATGGAAACTACAAAAGAGTAGTGAACAGAAATGACGGGGGAAATGCATTCCGTGGCTGTGAAGTTATTGAATGGTCAGAGCCAAGGAACAGATAATTCAAGGAAAAATTTCTGTGGCATCTCCCATCCTCCAAATAAATCATGGGCCTGTTATTTCTCTTGATAGCAGCACAAGCTTCCTCAGGGAAGCTGCCCCAACAGTCCACATCTACTCGTGTAATATGTACTGGTATCACAAACAGGAGATGTGTGTGTGTGTATGTGTGTGTGTGTGTGTGTGTGTGTATTTGTGTCTGTAGAGTAAGAAGAAAACTATAATTCAAGATTCTGATGAGTAGAAGCAAAGAGAAGGCTGAGCTGAGCTCCCAATGAGATAAATGTAGAAATGCATTAGAAATGTGGAAATATAAAAATATCATATAGGCAAAGAAATCCACACCAAAAAGGCCGCTGTCTGCAGAGTTGTAACAAAGAAAACCTACAAGGTAACTAAACAGCAAACACAATACACATTCTGGAAACCATTAATTACGCCTTTAAAAAAAATCAGAGTTTACTTTAAAGGGAGTTTGAAGACAATACTACATAATTAATTTACCAATTTATTTCATGAAAAGATGCTTTGCCATACTGAAAATGTAATCATAACCCTTCTGCTGAATAGTGATGCTAGGGAGAGTGGATTTCTGTGAACAGTTTGTCAGAATGTAAAAGGTAATTATTTAGTGCCTCTGCTCCCTTTAACGATCTAACATTGAGCAATATTGTTTATATTGAAAAGCTCGCACCTTTAATTACCAATTACATATACATAATTTCAGAGCCAAAGGAGAGTACTGTGAAAACAGTTCTTTAGAAATATAAGGATGTATTGTACACTATTTCTAGAGAAGGATCCCTAATAGATAGGAGGAGAATGTCAAAATATTTTTTTAGCACAAAGGAGATGAACTAAAAAAAAAAAGCTAAAAAGGACAAAATGAAATGGAGAGTTGAAAGGAGACAAGGGATAAGCTATAAGGTAAGAGAGGTAGCAGGAAAAAAAAAAGCCTCTGTCACAGGTTTAAATGCCACCTCTGTGGGAACCGATCGAAGCTAAAATATGTTATATCTTTTGAGCCGTGATTCTTGGGCCTCTATCCGACCTAAACTAGAATTTTCTCTTGACTTCATCATCTCATCGGGGTGTGAGAAATGTTTTCATTAACTTTTCTTCCCATTTCATAATTTACTGTTTAGATTAGAAGTACCAAAAATTTCTAAACAGATTTCAGTTCCTGCTAAGAGATCCAGCTAAATGATTTCAAATTCATTTTCTAATTCATGAGAAACACAGGCTAATTTAAAAATTAGCAGAGTTCACATATGCCTATTCGAAAACATTCCTCTCTTTTGCTAAGGACTTGGTAACGGCACTTTTTTTGGGGGGGGAGTGGTAACATCTGGTATTCTTTCATTTTTTGGCAGCCTTTGCCTTTCAGAAAATCAGCTTTTCACTTTCTTCATGCAGTAAGTCCTTAAGATCCGCAGTAATTGAGTCTGAAAGCTTCAAAAGATTTTTAACTATACTGTACTTTTAATTTTTTGCTTCAAGTCAGCAAGTACCCAGTCTGGCCTCATAAAGAAATGTGCTATCCATATCTCCAATTTCCTCCAGTCTCAGATAAAAACCAAAGTTTGAAGGAAGATCCACAACCCTGAGCACAGGAATCAGAACTCAAAATTTCGTTGTTTTTGCCACAGGTGGAGGGTGGGAAGGACTTGTGGAAAGGGAGATAAATCGTGGTTTGGTTTGTTTGTTTTTTGTATTTTTTTTAATGTCTCCATTGGTAAGAAAACAAATGAAGAATTTTCAGTTTGGAAAGCGAAACCTTGTATACATCAACAACTGTGTTAACATGACATTACCGGCCAGGCTTTACCAGAAGGAGGAAAGAGTCTCTGAATACAAGGCCACATAGGTTATATTCTATAGTCCTAATGCACATATCTTTCCCATGGGATGCAGCCAGACATGGACCTATCTCAGCTAACCCCTCCCCAAACTCAAATGATCCATGTATACAATAAGGTAGATGCAGGGCATTGTTTCAGGCCTAAGAACTAGCACTTGAAAAAAAATTTTTTGAGACACCCTCAATATTACAGATACTCTGTGGTTTCATTTCCTTTGGCTGTTGTTTGTTGTGTTATATGTGTTGACTGTGTGTGTGTGTTTGTTTATGTGTGTGTGTCCCTCCTCTCAATGGTTTTCATAACAGAAGGGGAGGGGGAGAAAAGGAAAGAAAAGAAAGAAAAAGCAGTACTTTCGAATCCCTTAGTAAGGGCCAAGCAAAATTCAATTGGTTGTAAGAAAGAGGAACGATTTTTCACTCATTGCTTGGTACTTTGAGGTCTATAGCTCATCAAAACCCACCTTACTCCCTTCAAGGTCTAGGTGCATGATTTAGACTTCAACAGTTTCGTCCCCTGATTCCTGTAAGCCCATAGCCACATGGGAAAGAGAACACCACAGAAAAAGAAAAAATGAGATGAAAATGGGTCTTTTCGATCTGGGCATGCTTTGACTTGTATACATCTTTTGACAGTAACCCCCCCTCCCAGGAGGATTCACTGGTCCCAAGATGTCACAGGACACAGATACTGCTGAGTCCCACAAAAGTTTCGGACCCTTTGTTTTGGGGAAATAAGGAAAAAAGAGGTTTCCTTTTCGGAATTTTTTCCAGGTCCCTAAAAATCAGTCCAACACAAATTGTTGCTACTTCAGTACTTCATATAATAATATTAATCAAAATATATATTATGAACATCATTTAAAAATTAAATCAATATGACATTAAAATGTGGGCATGGGAGTGGCAGTGAGAGAGAAGAGGGAGAATTCTAAAACCTTAAAATCTTCAAGAGGCCTCATGAACTAAATTCTATGTTACAACAAAGCTAGGTCTTTGATGCCCAAGGTTCATTCCAGGCACAAAGACAACCTTGACCCCCCCACCCCACACTGGTAAAAATCTGTGGGTAAGGATGTTATAGGAGTTCAAAAATAAAGACCGTCAACTTTATGAAAAAGAAAATAGCAAAGTGTGGTTCTAAGGCAATACTGCCCAATGTCACATTCTATCTAGCCCAAAGTGAATTTTAATCAGCTAAGAGTGCACCAGTTATCTATGGAGGCACCACCATACACCATATTCTCATCTGTCATCTAGTCAGTTACCATCTCAGAGCTTCAGGTTGTCCCAATGAGCAGAGCACTGATTAACTGCATTTGATATATTTCTGAATTGCCTCCACATCCATCCACAGGGAAATCCTACCTCAGAAAGTGGGACTTCAAAGACTGTCCTCTTTTCAAAGCCCTGCCTTCGGCCAGCACTACCTACTTACTACATAGCAAGCAACAGCTATGTTACTGCACCCAGATAGCAGATAGGAGTTTTCGGGTGCTTTCTTCTTCTGCTTTGATTCAAATCCAAATTCCCATCATGATTGGGTAAGCCACAATCCAGAGAAAAAGTGAACGGAAATTAATTTTTTTGTAGGTAGGGGCTGCTTGCTACCCATAGATTCCTAAAATGGGTGGCCCCCGATGTCATCGTCTTTGTAATGTGTCATCATGTTTACAGAACAGCGGAGCCAGCCTGCCTCTGTCTACAGACTAAGCTGGGCTGGGCTGGGCTGGACTAGGCTGGGCTACACTAAGCCAGCAGAACTCTAAATGAAAAGATTTTACACCTGCTTCCTACGAAAGGCATTCTTAGCCTCTGAAAGCTCCCATCTACCAAACAAGCTGATCTTTTCCTTCTTTTTTCTCTTAAGGGAAAATTCATTGAGTCCGGATGAGAGTAGGCACCTAAGCCATACCAGGTTCACAATGAACTGAGCACAACACTTTCTAAGCTCATGCCATCAATTTTTAATTTCATTGTATCCAAGAGACATAACAGGGGATGGGGGAAAGAATCGTGTGTGTGTGTGTGTGTGTGTGTGTGTCTGTGTCTGTGTCTGTGTGTCTGTGTGTTTGTAGGGAAAAATTTCTGAATAGATGACTCAAAAAGTGACGGCAGATTTTTATAAAGTTGTCTTAACAGTGCAAATAACAACTGGCTCACATGGAGACAGACAGAGGGAGAGCAAGAAACACAAAACAAATGTATATTTAGAGCATTTCTTACATCATTACAGAAGTCTTAAAACAAATTCAGAGTATCCAACCAAAAGATCTAAGTCCTGCTTAGCCACAGCCCGGCCTCGACCAGTCAGCCTTGCTGCTGTTGTTTGGCCGCAGGGCTGTCCACCCAGTGTGGTTAACCACACATTTAACAGGCCAGGTTCAAAAGCAGAGGGCCTGGGTGAGCCATCTATTGATTGGTGGAAGGGTTCAATTATTTCTGAAAGGGGAAGGAGTGGGACAGAGACGAGAAGGGCAGTTATAACCACAGGAGTTAGAGCAAACGACATTGCTCTGTACCTTATCTGCTCTCTGGCCCAACCAACCCCTCCCTCCTAGCCATCTCCTTCTGTGCCCTAGGAAGAGATAGAGACCTGGCATCCACACCCATGGCCCTGATCCATAGGAGGTGGAGACAAGCTTCTTCCCACACTGAGACACTTCCAAGGAAGCTCCTCACACCTCAGCCCTCACAACAGACTGGATTCAAGGCCTTTCCACTAAGGCCCTAGGCACAGAACACCCACGAAACAAGACAGACCTTTGAAAACAGAAAATTCAAAAAAGTGTCAATCAGGGCAGTTATCCAGGGGAAAGGCTCACTCTATGCAGCACCAAGTACTTTGGCTAATTGATTTTGTTGTTGTTGTTGTTGTTGTTTTTCCTACCATTGAAACCAGCCAAATCAAATGAGTATTTTGGCAGTGTGGGAACCAGTTTAACCAAGGCAACCATGGTCAGTTTGTAAATTCATAAGAAGGGCCTGGGGTCAGGAGCCTATAACTTATTCCAAGCAGTCTTCCTTAAGTACTAAATTTTAAATGGGGAGGGGGCGGGAGAGTGGGAAGGGAGAGATAGATCCCTTCAAATAAATGTCTTATCCAATTCCAGCTTGAGTTGCTACATTAAAAATACCCTCTTGAGAACCATCCCAAACCTCTCCAAGACCTTGTGGAACAACCTTTCAGAAACTGAAGAAGAATAAGAGTCTGAGTCTAACAAATTCAAGGAGGTGGGGGGGGGGAGAAAGGCTGAAAAAGCCATTCAGGTATATTTATGGATCCATTACTGAAATGTTACCTAATAAAATTCTAAGAACACCGCACCAGAGAGGAGCACCCCACATTTTGATAAATAAACTAGTTGCTTTTGGGTGGTGGAGATGAGAGAGAGAGAAAGAGAGAGAGAGAGAGAGAGAGAGAGAGAGAGAGAGAGAGAGAGAGAGAGAGAGAGAGAGAGAGAGAGAGAGAGAGAGAGAGAGAGAGAAAGATTTACTACTGAGGAAGCCTTTAAATACATTCAGCAGGTCTTGTAAAACTAAAGTAGCTCTAAATCTTCAGAGCCACAGCAGAGATTGCGATGATGTGATATAAAAGCAGCCTTTGTTGCCAAATGAATTAGATTTGTTTTATTTAATGCCATTCTTTTAAAAAAGAAACTCAGCAGCAGTAACAGCAGCAGCGGCGGCAGCGGCAGGCAAGCCCTGATATTACAGGATCCTAAGTACCGATCTCTCTACTGCCAGAGAAGTCGACCCTATGTAGGGCGACCTGCTTTAAGCCTCTGATCTCCAGAGTGGATTTAAACATTACTGCCTTTCCAAAGTGCCTCTTTCTTAGAAGTGAAATGATTTCCAAAGCCCCGGCTAATTATAAGAACGCTGGCATTCAACTTTTCTTGAGTCATTTTTTTTTTAAAGATGCTGCTTTACTGAGGAATACATCAGTAAATGTACTGATAAATGTATCAAATGTATTTGTATTTCTGTGGCTTTGGTGGATGGGGTCATAAAACATTATGTAAAACAGAGAGGGGTTTGTTTTCTCTCCACCACCACCCTCACCCCTACTTTGAAGTTCCTCAATATTATGCTGTCTGGAGCTGAATTTCAGCAAATTATCTTGGGTATGTTCAAGCCACACAGGCAAAATAATCAGCCGCTTCAGAGGAGAAAAAAAAACACAACATGAATTTCTTACATAGTGGCAACTACACAAAAGCCTTGCATATGTCAAAAATATAGGACTAAGTCCCTATGAATGTGCCATCATTAATCAAATCCCCGATCTGGTGTCACTTTTGCTAGTAAAATGACGATATTCCTCTAACCCCCCTCACTGACACGTGCCTGGGACACATGAAGTGTGTCCCTCGGCTTCCATTTGTTTTCTAATAGTCTGCTCTCCGCACTTTTTATAGATGCCTTGGGAAAAGCTGCTGCTCAAGGTAGATGGTCCACAGCATTTCTGGGAGGTGGGGGTGGGATGGGGAGATGGGGAGCCCAGCATAACCAAATCTCACTGAGGTTCATCGGCTGCAACTTATTGTGGACCCACAAAGGCAGCCAGAGGTTTACAGTAGCAACTGAGAAGAGAGGGTATGTATACCTGTGGCCCATACTCCTTTTATGAGAGTAAATAAACGATAGTGAGAAGGATGAAGATGCTATAACAGCAGCTGAATGAATCATACATTTATCAATACTGTAGACGGTTATTGATGTCTTTCTTTCCCCCTCCTCATTAAAAATATATAAATGTATCCACATCTAACACCACGTAGCAACATAGACCCTATAAGGTATTTGTATTGTATTGATAACTTTACTGTGTGGTATGAGGCAGTCCCCAAAGATCATTTATTTTCCTCTTTTCCTGCCCATAGGTGACAGTATTGTTAACCTCCAGAGACCAAACTCCTCACACGGCTCTGCTTGAAGGTGAGGCCAGAGGCCAGCACAGAGAGCCATTATGGACATGGTACGGTATAATGAAAAGAGCATTTGGAATGCCATCCCAGCCTTGTCCTAGGCTGGTGTGATATTATGGAAGAAACTTGACCACTCTGGGCTTGGGTTTCTCCTTTAAGTGAAATGAAGTTGAAATCAACGAGCTTCTCTGATACTTTCTGCCTCTGATAGTCTATGTTCTAAGATATATTGTTCAGCTGTAATGTTCTATAATTCTAAGACTCTACCAAGTATAAATACTCTGTGAGTTCCATGAGGCTAAGGTCCCTACCTATTTGAACCTTATATATTCTATGATTCTATGGTCCCTTCCAGCTCTGAGAGTAGGATTCTAGGGCCTCTTCCAACTCTAAAAATGCTATGATGTTCATTTAACAGTGACAAGCTATTCTCCCTTTAAGTTGAAATTCAAGCAGGCCATAGACACAGCTCCCTTCTGCCTTCATCTCCCTTTTTCAGTGTCCCTCAGTAGGACTCTTAAAAACCACATTTCCATCTCAGGGGTCTCTGACGGGTTCTGTGCTTTCGTGGCTTCTCCTGGGAAAAAGTTAAATGCTGTGGAAATGAGACAGACCACAAGGGAGAGGTTTGGGATTTCTGCAAAGAAAACGAATTTTGAGAGCCTATGGAAGGCTGATCTTCTCAGCATTTGGGGAGACTGTACATCTTCCTCTCTGGGCTCTTGGCTGCTGTCTCTATATATGCTTGCAACCGCCCCACTTCAAACGTTAAATGAAGTAGAGAAATCATCAGATAAATTGCTAGCCCTCTGTACTCGAGAGTGAAGGCTCTCTCTACAGTTGATGACAGCCCTAGTCTTTTGTCTGACCTAATTTATTTCTCTTTCAGGTTAGAATAAAGCACTCCTTCCTGTGACAGTATAACCTCCCCTACCCGTACATTGAGCTCTAACAGAAAACTAAACGTTGCTGTTTTCTGATGGATTTCTTGGACTCCAAGAAGAAAGCATTATGTAGCCAGAAAGTCAGTGATCAGAGCACGAAATTATATGTTTAGGTAAGAAATAGTCCCACGCCGGAAAGGCAGCCACATATACTGACTGGACAGCAGTCGTCTGTGGACTAAGAAACCTATACACCGTAACTTTTGTACATCGTATGACTTGGCATTTTCTATCTTTTGGGAATTGGTCATCTTGTCCTGCATAGAACAGAATCATTTCACGATGACTGGAAGTGAAAACGCACATACTATGAAATTAGATAGAAAGGGAATTTCTATTCAGTAAGTTATTCTGAGTCTCTGACTACTGAACGCTGGAATGCTCTCCTCTCCGGTATGTTTGTGAGATGTACAGCAGACAAACATGTACAGTATACCTCTATAGTGGAGAGATTTATTTACTGCACCCCGACCGCCAATGATGAATGATTATTGTTAGCCTGATTACTTAATAGCATTATGGAATTTTCAGGATATAAATTTGGGGGGTTGATAGGGAAACATACCATTAAAAAAATAATAATAATCTTAATTGTTTTTAAGCCCATCTGTGAATGCAGTCTTGCAAATCAATGATTATTTGAAAATAGATTTCTCAAACTTATACTCTCATTTTACCCGCACAGATCTCTGCATGGAAATCAATATTACAACTTTACACTTAAGACATTCTGCAGCACTGCAAACTGCCTCCGATATAGCCATTATTTTCAATCCTATTGTATCCTAACCACCAGTATACCAAGCTCTATTTAACCATCCTCTACCATGAGACAGGCTATGAGCTCCCCCTAGTTGTCACTGCACGTCAGTTAAAGCCACAGGGCATAGTTGAGACTTAGGCTGGCAATTCGACTATAAAAGCCTGTAAAGTTTATTTTGGTAAGTATTTGATCACAAGCAATACATAATGCAAAACAATCGAGATAGGAAATGTGAAATGGAAAGGGAGGCTTTGTGCAAGGCATTTTTTTTTTTTATCTAAAAGGTCCTGGGCTAAAAACTAAATTCTTATAAGGAATTCAGATTAGGTGTCATCGGAAGGCAGTAACTGATACCTGTAATTTGTACCATTTAACAAGGATCAATCGTGTTTAAGAGATAATTATTATGAAATGCGTCCAAAGTGGGCTTTGTCCAACACTGTAAGGTGTGTTTTTGTCTAAGTGGTCAACAAGCCATCACTCTAAACACAATCTTGATTCATAAATCCTACTTTCCCCATGGAATTTCTAGGTAAACTAACAGGTATCGTGAAAACAACTGCATTTCTTGGGTGGAAAAAGTATTTTATATTAAATATTTTAGAGATCCATCACTTCAAAAGAAAACTATAGTGCCATAAACACTGAGCAAATATCTGTTCCTCTTACTCACTGATAAATGCCCTTTAATAACATTAGAAACTTCATAATTATGTTCCTACCTCTCAGGTATTAGAGGGGGAGAAAAATCTTCCCAGAATAGTGCCCTATGACGAACATATTTTTATTACTCTATAGAATTTTGACAAATCACAGAGATCAACATGTCCTTAACCACATAAGGGTTCCCTTCTGCAAGACTGTAGGAAAACAGGAAAAACTTCCTCTCTCCTAAAATCCAGTGGAAGAAATTCTTCAAAAGCATTTGCTATTCTGGAAGGCTTATGAACAGAATGAACAGAGATGTGTTTATAGATAGAGAAGAATTGTTAACATGGCCATCTTTAAGCTACAGTATAATTATTATTGCTGTTGTTGTTGTTATTATATTTAGCCATGTATCCATAACAATTAGCCTTTCTGGGGCTTCAAATCCCAGGCTTTTCAATTTATAGCTATTTTGAAAGAATGGGAATTCATGAGGATAATGATCCATCTTTCCAAGGAAACCTATTGGTCGGTGGTTGACAAATTCCCCCTATAGGGTCTATAATTTTTCAAAAGCATCCTATTTTCTTCGTGAAGCACCAGAGCTATTTTTCTTCACTTCAAGAAATTTCACTTTATTGCTGGACATTCTTGGCAGAAGGAATCACACAGACCCTTTTTTTGATCTACCCCCACAACCATTAAAATACCTCATTGGTTGTTGGCTTTCTCTATTGTTACTGCTGTTTCGTGGTGTTTTCTTTTTTTTAAGCACTCTGACTTCAGAAGAATACTCATCTGAGTCAAATTTTTTTAAAAAAACAAACTAGAATTTAATGTTTTGGTAAATAGTGGTCTCACACAACCCTCTCTTCTATCATACCTTTTCTCACTGCCTATAAATTTAACTAGCTCATTATTGAGCCTTTCACTGTAATAACTTCTGGGCAAAGACTAAAGATGCTATTTAAGTTACTGTCCCCTTCTTATTTTTACAGTTATACACATTTATCCAAGGTTGCATCATTATGGAGAACCTGGTGGCTGCCCCCACATAGGCCAATGAGTTTCTAGTTTACAAATAATCATTCAAGCTAACAGATAAAAATGAACTACATTTTCAGTTGTTTGTTTCACATGGAAGATCCAAATGTTTCTTTTAACCCCCATAGCGTGGAAACTAATAAACTTCGGTGGAGCAGTGACAACAGAGCCTTTGCCTGGCAGAAACTGCTGCACCCTGAATGCAATTCTCCCTCCCATCAGATGTCAAAGAGCCACAGCTGAACATGAAATGATGCAGAGCCCAGAAAACAGTATCAGATTCATGCCGTTTTTCCCCTGCCTTTCTCTTCCACCTCCCTTGTGAGCAAAGGACACAGAGACTGGCTGCTATTTAATAATAAATAACCCTTCCAGAAAACTGGTTCGACTACTCTCTCCCCCTGAAACACCCCTCAGAAAAGTCTGCAGATAATTCTGTGTTCTCTGGTGAAGACTTGCTAAAAAAGCCTTGCAATGCTTGCTGGCCTCCACCTTTAACTCCCCTACCCCTTACATTTGATCTTCTCTCTCTCCATTCCATAGGAAGCTACTCAAACTATGCCCCCTACTATCACCAGCTTTAGCTAGATGAAAGGGAGAGAGAGAGAGAGAGAGAGAGAGAGAGAGATGGATGGATGAATAGATGGATGGATGGATGGATGGATGGATGGATGGATGGATGGATGGATGGATGGATGGATGGATAGATGGATGGATAGATGAGAGAGTTGGGGGGGGAGTGAATAGTAGGTGACTTGCCCTCCATTCCTCCCCCAGCCTTCACACCAACCATCACTGTGAGCATAGTAAACTAGGCTTCCCTTTCTGCCTCCCTACTACTTTCCAGTAATGCGATCAAGAAGAGAAATGAAATTGAGAGCAAACCTACCTGCTTCTTCCTTCAAATGTTGCCCTCTTACACACAAATGCAGGCGAGGTTTTCTCCACCACAAGCCATATTATCCCCACCACCACCCCTCAACAACTCCCCCCACCTTTCCCCCTCCTCAAAAAACAATCTAAGCAATCATAAAGAAAATACTGGGGAGGGGGGGTGAATTCTCTGGAAATTAGATTGATGTCTACAGAGTAGACGTTTTCAATTCCCTCCCCCCGAAAAAAAGGGGAGCATTGTGATTGTTACTCCTTGGTAAAAGAAGAAAATGTAAATTAGCCTAAAGTACCTTTATTTTTAAGAAAAAAATTAATTAAGCTCAAATCTGGTTGTAAAACATTTTTCTTTTAAATAATAATATAACCAGGTTGAACCTTTATTTATGTTCCCACAAAGGTGGGAGGGGGAGGTGTGCAATGCAAAATTTATGTGAGCTTCTTTCCCCTCCCTCCAAAAAGTCATCCCACTTTAAAGCCGAAAGCGACCTAAATCTGTCCCCCCCATACCCCCCTTCAAAAAATAATCCACCAAATTCTTACAAATTTCTCTCTGTAACAAAGAAGAGATCGCAACACCCAAAGCTCCTACCAGATGGCTTCTATTCTTGGTTTTCAGGGGAGGGGAAGACCCCATATCTATATAGTTATTTATTTATTTATATATTTATTTATTTAAATTTTTTTTAAATATAACATAAATATTCGGATTTCCACCGTCTCAGCCAGCCCTCGGCTGCTCGGCGCATAGCACTCTCCAACACAGCCGGGGCGTTTTGGCCACAACCATAATAGGTTTATGGTGAATTGCAAGAAAACAACCTGCCTCAGATCCTGATTGCACCCAGAGGATGTTTTATTTCTATTGCAATAAAAAAAAAAAATGCGCGCGGCTAAGAAGTGAAGCACGCGTTTCAGGCAGAGGGGTTGAGAGAGGAAGGAGAAACCTTGTTTGCGGCAAGAGGTGCACCCAGACCTTTGGCCACCGGTGCAACTGAGAGCCTGGACTTGATCTTCGTGTGTCTGGGAAGCTTTTCTCTGTCTACCTTTGTGTACGTCTGTCTGTCTGCTCTCTCTTTCTCTCTTTTTCTTTCTCTTTCTTTTCTTTTTTGTAAGAGCGTTAGAAACTGCAGCTTTCACATGGGGTTCCCAGACTTGGCCCTCCTAAAGTGAATCTACCCTCCCAGCAACTTGCTTTCTCAGTTATTTGACTGCAAATGAGGGCTATCTTCGCTTGCGTTTATTTAGACAGGGAAGATGATGTATTAGATAGATAGATGATAGATTGATAGGTATCTACTTTCTTTTGCTTGTGCGCCCCAATCTCTCCCATTCTTAGCTGACATACTTTTCCCAGTGGTAGGAATTTTTCAACAGCTAAAGTCCCCCCACCTTTTGGGGGTAGGGAGGGGGGGAAAAGAAAGCAGTATTATCCCAGGAGACACACGGAGGTGGGGAAATGAGGTGGGGGGTAAAGGGGGTGTGTGCTCGGTCTGGGCAACAGCTACCAAGTTCAGTTCTTTTGCTGGGGGGGGGGGGCTGCAGGAGTAGATTAGTTTGCAGCACCTGGGAAACTGCACTGGCTTGCAGCCTCGGCGCCCCTCCCCTCTCCAGGCTCAGGGTCCCTAGGACCGGACTCTTTCCCCGCGGGCTGGCTGGCGGGCGCAGAGGACTCCTCCCCGGCTGCCTGCCTGCCCCGATCCCGGGCCGCCGCTGCTGCTGCCGCGCGCCGCGCCCCTCCCCCCCCGCGCGCCATTACCTCAAGTCTCCCCCAACTCTCCCAAGAACCGGGCCCCGAGCGTAGCCCCGCAGCCGCCCGCTTCCTCCCCCGGTCATCCAAGCTCCCGGTGTCCGCCAACTTTTCCCCCCACTTCCAGGCTCTGTCTATCCACCCCCTAAAAAAACCACACAGATTCCCCACCCTGACCCCCTCCTTTCCTCCATCACCGTCCCCTCCCCAGCCCCGCTGCCGCCACACACCGTGCACAGTGCAATCGACCCAGAGTCCCCCTACACACACCTTCTCCCGTGCAAAGCCCCGGACCCCCTAGCCCGGCCTTCCCAGCCCGCGTCCAGGCTGCATCTTTCCCCAAAGCCGGCAGCGCGGTTGTCTCTCCCACGCTGCCGGCAGCACCCCGATGCAAAAGAAACTTTAAGCCTTCTCGCTCCCCCCCCCATTCTTCCTTTCCCCTGCACTTCAATCCCCCCTTCTCCCCTCCGATTTCCAATGACTAACATCAGCCTCGGCTGCCTCTCCCCCACCCCCTCCTCTTTTTCCCCAAGACTTTTTTTTAAAAGACACCCCCCCACACACTCTCCCAATCCGTTTCCCTCTCCCCAACACCCCCGGAGCCCTAGGCTCCTAATTCTTCTTGTTTCAAATTGAGACTTACGTGTGATAATCTCCCTTTGTGACAAGTGTTGCGGGTTCCCCTGTTTGCGGCGGGACATTGCCTGGCATTTACACTGACATCGCCCGGAGAGCTGTACCGGTTGGGGGGAATGGAGAGGGGAGGGGGGTGGAGGTTAAAGCCGCTGCTGCTCCCCGCCTCCTTTTTTCCTCCTTTCTTTCTTGCCCCCTCTTCCTCCTCTTCTTCTTCTTCTTCTTTATTTTGTTCTTCTAGTTTAAAAAAAACTTTCAAATTTAAATTTTAGAAAGAAAAAAAACTCTTGATGTCGTGCACTAGATGAAATCCCCCCAGTATTTTTTTTAATTTTAAGAGGTAAAGAAAAAAAAAATATATATATATCTTTCTGTCTCTCACTTCTCCAAACTGTTTGGCCACTTGGACTTCCAAATCTCTTCTTGAACTTAGAGGATTTTGCACCAACCCGTGACACTTTTCTCCAAAGTCTCTGGTAGGTGGAAAGCGCACTTCCACCAGGACGGAAAAAAAAAAGAAGATGAAAAAGAATAAAATAAAATAAAACTTGGGACTTGTTTTCCCCCGCCCCTTGCAAAAAAAAAAAAGAAAGAAAGAAAGAAAAAATAAACATAAAACTGCCCCCCAATTTTTTCTGACACTAACCCTTTTGGCTGGTTTTGGGGGGCAGCTCAGTAGTGTCTCCTTTCCAGTTCACCTGGAACGCTCGCCCTATGCCTTGGGTTCCCAGAGTCCCTGCACCACTTTGCACTGTTCTCCCTCGCCTGGCAGAGGGGAAGGAAGGTAGGACGGTAGCCCAGTGCTGCTGGGTCGGTGCGAGCTATTACTATTATATATATATATATGCATATATATATATATAAATATATATTGCAATGTGAAGATGGCGGAGTCCAGGTTCTCTGGGAGCTCTCTGTCTCTCTATGGCTGGGGCTGCCTCTGTACAATGGGATAAAATTCAAGTTCAAGTGCGGACGTGACGTTTAATCTGCACTAGAGACAAAAAGACCCAGAGAGTCGGAGCACTGGGGGCGACTAGTGGTGGCTTTTTAACATTGTACCCTGCAAGAGAACAAGAAAACACACACACACACACACACACACATACATACACACGAGCGCACATGCACACACACCAAACCATCCACATGTACTAACCGAGCTTTTGTGCGCTTCTGCTTTTCCAGTGTACACGTTTTGGGGGCGGGGGAGAGGCTATGCAATTTAAAAAATAATAATAATAATGACAAAATATTCTTCACCTGTCCACCCCTCTTGAGGGCAATACCCTGGGATTGATGGACGGATATAGAAGATGAAAGATATACAAGAACCCACAGTTGGGGTCTTCTTTCCTAGTGGAAAAGTCCTTCACTTTCACCCCCAATGAGAAATCACTTTGGGGGTGGGGGAGCATATGAAACGACTTGGAAATATTTGGAATTGAAATGAGACTCGGTGAGAGTTGGGGGGGGGTAAGAAAGAGGGAGATGACCAATTACTTAACTACCCCGCCAAAAAATCCCTATCAAGTAGGGTTAGGTAGTTGGTTCTTTGAGGGTTGGTGTCCAGTACTTTGGGAAGGGGGAAGATTGTTAAAATTCTGCTAGAAAATGTCTCTCAGGACCTTGGCACTGGAGAGGGTACATAGAGTTTGGGAAAGAGTTTTGGCCGAGAATGAGGTGTGGTCTTCCTCTTCTTAGAGACCCCTGTTTTGGGAATGCCTTCCCCCTTCCACCTTCCCTTCTGTTCTGGTCTGACTGTAGTTTTGCCTAGTTCCTTACTTCAAGCCAGCTAGTGTCAAACATCCCCCTCCTGCCTCTCCCCCACCCCCATTACTCAGAAGTCTGTAAGGAGGGTGGTGTGTGTGTGTGTGTGTGTGTGTGTGTGTGTGTGTGTCTGTGTGTGTGTGTGTCTGTGTGTCTCTGTGTGTGTAAAGATAAAGGATGTAATGTTGACCAGAGTTCGATGCTTCGGGGGCGACTGAAGGGGATCCTTTATCCATCCATCTTTGGCTCCTGAAGAAATTCAGGCACATTAGGAGCTTAAGTGTGGTGCCTTAACATGACTCTCTATGGAATCTCCTGCCAGAGAGGCACAGAATACCCTTAAGAAACTCTCATTTCTCAGCAGTAGGACTGACACTACCCATCTGTAGAATAGTAGATGTTTATACGGCCCTTAAAAGTCTTCCCCCATCACCTTTCAGCTTATTGGGAAAGATGTAACTACTTTTTAGGCATTGTTCCAAGGCCCAAACCCAGGAAAAAGCAGGGCTTCGAATCCAAGGCTGAAAGTGTATGTGTGTGTCTCTGCGTGTAGAATCCCCGTACCTTTCCCAGTCTTCCTCACTCCAGCCTACCTCTCTCATCTCCCCTTCTTCACATTCAAACAGAGGTGGCTTTCAGGACTACGGGTGTCCTCAAAGTCGGAGAGATAACTTTTGTTAAGCAGAGGAAAAGCCACTTTCGGACCTCCCTTGGTCCCTAGGGAGGTTTAAAAAGCAAGCCTTCCCTAAGACTCGCCTTAACTCCTAGGAGCCCTTTTCCCAGACTTCGTATTCCCAGCACTTCAGACTGTGACCTGGGAGGCCCAGGTTTCTGGGGCAGCGCTGCCCCCTCCTCCATTCCCCGCCCCTCTCCAGTCTCAGGGACCAGCTCAGCAGCAAGTCTGCACAAACAGCTAAGAAGTAGAATGCATTTAGCACCTCTTAAGCAGTTTATTTTTCTCTCCCCCCCCCATTTTTTATGGATTAGGGGTGGGAGTTGATAGTTATTTGTTTGTTTTTCGGGTCCTATAAAGAAAATTAGCATCCTGATAGTAACTGCTAGTAGCAATTTTGAGTGCGTCCAGAAATCCTACTCTAACTTAAAAAAAAAATTAGTCAACTCATAAAGTTATGCAAACAATCGAATGGGGGGAGGGGTGGAGATGTGAACTGCTCTCAAATGATAGCGCCCGAGGCAGAGTGGGGAGCGAAAGGGGGAACGGCTGGGGTGGGGGTGGGGTGGGCGCAGCTTCTGAATGAGTAGCATCTTCTGCTAGCAGAAGAGCGAATAGAGCCGAGGCGAGCGGTGAGATTGTA
Source organism: Dromiciops gliroides (assembly GCF_019393635.1). NCBI lineage: Eukaryota > Metazoa > Chordata > Mammalia > Microbiotheria > Microbiotheriidae > Dromiciops > Dromiciops gliroides. The sequence goes on along the minus strand of NC_057862.1, from coordinate 298,405,191 downwards.
AGGGCCAAGCTGTAGGGCACCGGGTTGAGGCTTAGGTGGAGAGACAGCGCCCCCGGGGGACAGTGGCTCTGGTCTTCTTTTCTTCCGCCATGGGGGGAGGGGGGGAGAGAGAGAGAGAGAGAGAGAGAGAGAGAGAGAGATTGAGAGAGAGAGATTTCTGCATAAATCTTTCCATGCCCCACCTCCATTTACCTGAAGTCTAAAAAGCTGCCGCCTCACCTAACTTCAGGATGATTGATGGGCCTGGGGTCACGGAAAACTTTCTAGGAATGCAGCTTATGTTCAAAGAAAATTACTCTTCCCCCATTCCATCCCCCCCAAAAAAGTTCAGAGGCAAATCTTAAACTGACTACCGTGCATTGATTCCCCCTCCCTAGCATGCTTAGCACACACGCACTTCATTCTCCTTGGTTTTTGTTTGTTTATACAAATAAGAGAGAGAGAGAGAAATTAACACATGCACAAAAATACATATATAATACATATTGTTATATATACATATCTATATAATACCATGAGGAAATTTGATTTCACCTAACTGTAGTTTTTTCAACTGATTTATAAAATCATTCCAGAAGCTAAGCCAAGCATCCCAAAGACCTGATTGGAAGGAGATGGAGAAGGCAAACAGGGGACACGAAAAAAAAAAAAAAAGGAGGGAGGCCAACCGGACATCAGAAAAGTGATCCACAGTGTGAGAAGAATTCACTTTCCTCGGAGGGAGACAAATCACTTTTCACTGCGGTCTAGACCACAGCAGGATTCCCTTAAGTTTGGGATGGAATTAGGGGGAGGGGGAGGCAAATGGAATTCCTCCCTTATTTCATTCCTCGATCCTCTTCCCTTCTTCCCCACCACCCCATCTATAACCAGGAAGTCGCTGGCGGCTTCAGCAGATAGTGTCTGTCAAAGGGCATTTCACTTAGGAGCCTGGGATAAAGAAACGGTACACCCAGGGGTGAATTTTCTTATTACTTCCTTGAACCTGAACCAGGCGTGTGGGGGGGGGGGGGCACACACAGTGCCTATCCCGGCAGCGTGATGTTGCCTTAGCTGCTTCCATTGAGCAAGGCCTCTAGCCTGTTTCATCAAAAAGGTGTGTCCTTTCATTTTTGCCCTTAAAGAGTGTTTTCAGAAAGAAAGAAAGAAAGAAAGAAAGAAAGAAAGAAAGAAAGAAAGAAAGAAAGAAAGAAAGAAAGAAAGAAAGAAAGAAAGAAAGAAAGGAAGGAAGGAAGGAAGGAAGGAAGGAAGGAAGGAAGGAAGGAAGGAAGGAAGGAAGGAAGGAAGGAAGGAAGGAAGGAAGGAAGGAAGGAAGGAGAAAAACCAAGGAGAGAGAGAGAGAGAGAGAGAGAGAGAGAGAGAGAGAGAGAGAGAGAGAGAGAGAGAGAGAGAGACTAACTGCTGCTCCAGTCTCTTCTTTTTTTCTCTCCCCCGTCTGGCACTTGTGATCATTAGCACTGAAAGCTGTTAATGTCTTGTCTCACAGCTCCCCCTTTAGTCTCCTTGCTCTCCTGTCTCGCGTTCAAAGCCAGATCAATAGCAGTCTCTTTTCCAACCTTGACCTATCCCTCGACCCCGCCTCCGTCTGCAGCTGGGCCCACTGTTCTGTTTTCTCACTCTGTCGATACCAAGTCACAATCGGTGACAGCGGACAAACAAGAAGGACTAGCCTCTCTCCCGGGGCGAGCTGAACTCGCCCTCCACCCCCACCTACCCCACCGCCTTTCCTTTTCTTCCACTCACCCCCAGCACTGCCAGCTACAATGGCACCGGGGCCAGAAATGTTTCTGTCCCACGGATTATTTTCATTCTTGTTCCAGGGGTTTCCCTCACCCTGCCTTTGATCCATCAGTGGTTTGATTATAATAAAAGGTACTTCAAAAAGAACGTGTAAATTAACATGTTGTGGAAATTATGAAAAGTACAGGTTGCACGTGTATTCACTCTGGCTTTAGTGACTAAAGACAGTTTACTAGTCTCTTTGACAGATGGCAGTCAAGGACTTTTACTTTAAAAAAAAATTGATCCTAAAGAATGATGAGAACAGTTAAAAATGAAGGATTACGGCTTTTCAACATTCTGTTTAAATCTTTTTTTTTCCAAATCTGCAAGTATCAAAAATCTCTTTAAAGTGGAAAAATAATCCCTCCCTTGTAAAATCTGTATTCCAGCAACTAAACAAATACTCCTCAGCATCCTCAGTCATTTAACATTCCTGTGATTTCTTTATTGGAAAATGGTTTTATTAAATTTCATTCGGCATTCTTACTATCAGCATATATGCTGAATATAAACTATTGGATGGTATGGATTGGATATATGTGCATATACATTCACACTACAAGGTGTACTATTTGTTCAAAATTGTGGGAGGAAATAGTTTTTAATCGCTAAACTTAACAAGAGTTAAGATGTATTTTGGTCTTCTACGATGTGATGTTCCCCTTCTGAGTTTTTATGAGTTACATTTTATGTGATGTCTTCAGCAGAAATTTGGCATGAATAAAGATTAGTAGTCAAGTCGAAATGGGGACTCCTATTATTTCTTTGGGGTAGGAATTGACATTTCATTTGGTTGATTTTTTTAAAAATGCTATTCCACCCTATAAAATGCAGTGAAATAACTTTCCAGAAAAATAAAAACTCAACAATGCATTTTTGCCAAATGACTTTCAGCTTCATTTCTGGTGATCTTCCGACTATCTGGCAAACATATTCACTGGAGGAAAGCGGTGTAAGCAAGTAGTCTGCTAATTTCTATCCTCTTTGGATCTATAAATGTAGCTGCTTGTGAAAATCAGAATCAATGCTAAATAATGATCTGGTCACCTTTTTGAATTTGTATACCTTAGGAGGAGACAGAAATTCAGGATCTAACCAAATCATATTTACATACATATTATTAAAGCTCCCTAGAGAGCTATTTTTCCTTCCCTTCTAGTACTAGAATCTCATGAGCTATCTTTTCAGAACGATAAAAAGACAAAAGAGGTCTTTAGGGCTTCTTGGCTTATATTCTGGAATGATTTTATATCATTTTTTTAAATTACATAGTTAAGTGACATCAAATTTTACATGGCATAATCACTCAAAATTTGTATTCTCTTTGTATCAAGTCACTTTATGGCAGTAAATAAGACAACAAAACTAAACCTTAACCAATCTCTTTCATAGATTCCTCTCATTTATTGCACCAACAAAATGGCTCTTCAGCTATTAAAATACTTGCTGCAGCAATTTTCACTTTTTTCCTTACAAATAATACAGAAACAACAAACTTTTTCCACACTACAGATATCTGTATGAATCATCTGTACACCTGCTATCTGTAAAGGGTTAAATGGTATTCAGTTTCTGACCATTCATTACACTTTTTTATTTCTTAAACAACAAAATATTGTACTGAGTTCTTCTTATGTGAAAAAGACCCTTCCTCCACATTAACAAATCCCAGTGTTATCAGGAATAGTATGGAATATCTCTGTGCTAGAAAGATCTGGAACTTCCCTTCAACAACATTCTCACCTCATTTGGAATTTTCTTGCCTTACTAATTTTGTTATGTTCCTTGGCTGAGTCATGAATTCAAATTTGGTAAGGATTGGCATCACCCAGTTGGTCGACTTCGGAGAAATATGTTCCAGAACATGATCCCCTACCCACTAAGCCCCCCCCAACCCCCAAATCAGTATGTGTGTGTGTGTGTATACAGAAAGAATCTATCTGTGCTTTTCATGCCTGCTCTACCAAATCTGTAACTTGTTTGACTCTTCAAATGCAAAAAGTAAGGTTTCCCTGTTGATGTTTAAAAACAGTTCATCTGGGGAGAGAACTGGGATTCAGGAGTAGGGAAAGCAGGACAAGAAGCCAAAACCTCCCAAGTTCAGAGTGGGCTGTGAGTCTGACTTTCCTTTCTGAAATGAGAGCAGTAGCAGTCAGTACTAGGGTAAGCTTCTGGTTATATGAAATAAGAAGAGTGATAATGAAATGGGGAGAATGAAGATAACCTATCAAACAGGGAACTAGTGAGGACTGTTTCATGTCCTTCAGCCCTTCAAAGCAGAGAAAGTCTCTGTAAATGCTAGGTTAAGCCAGAGAAATATTTGAGTCTGCCTCAGTTTATATTTCCCCCCCTACATTCATTCTCAGAAAATGAATCTTTGCGATGGGTTGAGCTACAAAGGAAATAATCGAAGGAGAAGCGGAGAGGAGGGAGGATGGATGATAATCAGTTATCGAAATTCAGAGAACCAGAGAGTGAATGAGTAATACAAGTTGTCCTTCAGCAAAGCACAGTTAATGAGGGTGCTGCTACTAAACTTAGTTTATTCATTGCCAAAAAAAAATATACATACACCCGTGTTTCAGATATGCTTCCAGAACTGGAAAAGAAGAAGGTGCTGGGATATATCATCTGTTGTTTTGTACTTTTAGAAATAGAGCTGTGTATGCTTTCGAGTGAATTCAACAAAGGTATTCTGTATCCTGGAAAACATTGAAGAAGTTTTCCTCTTTTGAATAGATCAGGGTTAGCCTGAGAAGCTGGGAGGGGAGGGGGAGGGGGAAAAAAGCCCACTCCAGTAGAATTGAACAAAAGTTTTACTGCAAGTACATTGTAGAAAACACTGTAATATTTCTGTATGTAGTATGTTAGTTGTGTTAAGTTCCTCCATTATGTAAATATTACAACATTATCTGTTTGGAGACACACCTTAAGCTCAATTTACAAAACAGAAAAAAACCCACTGTAGCAAAAGACAATTAATGAATCGGAGATAAACTAGAATGTTGGTTTGCTCTCCTTTTGAACATGGGCTTAGTTCAGGTACTATGTAAATAATAATAATAATAATATCCTTCAGATTTAGAAATCTTTAGGAGTGTTGAAACTGTAAAGCCCTCTAAAATATGGATATGGTGATAAAAAATTTCCATTTGGAACTTCTGACAAAACCATTTCAGCCTTTCTCTATTTCATCTCATGAAAATTTGAAGCTGGACATTCCCAAAGAACCACACCATTTTGCATTTTTTTCCCTCACTCTGCAATATCGCCTAGTTTTATAGTCTTTAAACAGGGCAGATTTATGGTAATTCTTTAATCTTTACTTGGACAACAGAATTCAAACTGGTAAATTCATCAGCTTTTGGGTTCAGTGCAGGCATGTGCAGTTTCATTATTTGTATCTGCTTAACAGGAACAATTATGGAACTTCAAAGTGAGTATGTCTGGTTGGGGACTGGGTTGATATTGTACCCAGAATGCACATTTCTGTTGGTAAGGAACACAGTAACGTATGAGACATTAATGGGCTTAACACTTTGCTTTTTACTTGGGGAATACAGTCGTTGATGTTTCTGGCAACAACTTATCCTCCGATTGAAATCTATCAGATTCTATCAGTGGCTGGTACCTAAAAGGCCCCCGACCCCTCTAATTGTAAGTAGCCAATACTAAAGGGCAAGAGCTGACTTTACTTCCCCCATTGGGAGTATATGGTGGAGATAGTTTTTGTCCATATTCTCCATAGCCCTATTCTCTCAATTTTGATCTGTATATTCTCTGAATTTTGATCTGTGGCTCAGTGTCCCTTAACAGATCAGTCAGTTACCTCACTTGGGCTGATACCCAGGAATGTGATTGAGGCTGATGAGGAAGTCTTGGTATCTGCTGGACCAGAGGCTTACAAAAGCTTCGGGACCTGGAGGGGAAAGGCCTCAGTGATGCAATGCTGTTACTGAGCAGTAGCTGAAGCCTTTTCTGAGCCAACTGTGTTCCACCTGGACCTCACTACAAATTATTGTTTTCAATTACCACCTGTGTACTCCTTCCCATGCAACTTATTGATGTAAAATTACAGCACCACCGATATAAATAAGTTATGCCGCAGTTGTAAAATGGAAGAAATTTTGTTGTAGCAATTATGTTCAGCAAGATGACAAAATAAATTTCTAGAGCTGTGCCTGTGGTAACCTGGGGAATTTAAACCTCATAATTTCCATTCATTTCAGATAATTTGGAGTAATTTCTATATGTAATAACTTTGTAATGAAAAACACAGCGGTACTGAAGTGATTTCACTCAGGTTTTTTTTCTATGGTATACATGGCATAAAATAAATAATAAAAATAATATATCCTCTTTATATGTGTGTGTGTTGAGTAATTCTTTCAAGCAAAATCATAAACTAATACCAGGACTAAATCTCTGTCCACAAAATGAAAAATAAATTGAGTTAAAGAAAGGGGGAAAGTATGAAAGGGTTTGGCTGTTTTATTGTGACTTTATTAAATTGTATCATTTCTATGCTCTATCTGATCTCCAAAGGTTTCCAGGTTTCACGTGAGAGGACAGTATAGGTAGGTTCTCAGATTCAAAGAAGAGGAGACAGAAAGTGCCTCAAGAGCTGAGACATTCCAACTGAGGCTTCCCCCCTCTTTTTTTTTTTTTTTTGCAGGGCAATGAGGCTTAAGTGACTTGTCCAGGTTCACACAGCTATTGTGTCAAGTGTCTGAGGCAGGATTTGAACTCAGGACCTCCTGAATCCAGGGCCAGTGCTTTATCCACTGCGCCACCTAGCTGTCCCCCTCCCCCCTCTTTTTTTTAAAGGCTGGGTTTCTCTGTTTCATCCAAGGTGGAAGTTCTGATGCTGCTCACAGTCCAGGTCCCACTCTGATCAGCAAGGGAGCTTCAATACTGACCTCTTAGGCAACATGGTGCCCCACCCTCCTCATGCCTAGTGACTCACCATTTTAATACTAAAGTTAGTGTGCATCTGCTTACCTTCTGCAGCTCAGAACTCCTGCGCTTCAGAGATCCACCAGCCTCCTACCACCCCCCTTAGGTGGAATTATAGTCATGTGCTGTTATGCTATCTTTTTTGTTATTGATAGAAAAGTTTGGTCTTTTTGTTTGGTTTGGGTTTTGGTTTGTTTTACAGAAGCCATTGAAAATAGAAGGAGAGTAGTAGATTTCTTATCTACATGGATGAGCTTGCATTAATTTTTATTTCTTTATTTAATAGCAAATTTCATTCAGACAGCAAATGATCTGTTAGGTCAGGGAGATAGTATTGCCTATAATGGCAACACAAGATAATTGATGCATAGAAGCCATGAAATATGGGTTATTTTGTAAAAATTCCCATTGGTTAGATTTGGTAATATCAATTAATAAATCATTTCCCAATACCTATGCAATTAACTTGAGGCAGCATGGTAGAGTGGAAAGTATGATGGGCTTGGATTCTGAATTAAAAAACGGACTTTGCCACTTACAACCTGTATGATCTTGGACAAGCCCCTTAAGCTCATTGGGCCTCATTTTTTCAACTGTAGAATAGGTTATCTGAACTAGATTATCTTGAAGATTCCTTCTACTTCTAGTTCTTTGACCCTATGAACTTGTGTGACCATCATAGTTTTATTAAAGGGTATCATTTGTGTGGTGAAATGAAAGTGGAAGGTAGAGGCTACAAGTTTACCATGGGTCAGCACCCTAAGGCAGTCAGCCTGAATTGCAGAGGTGCATCCCCATGCCTGATATTTGTGAAAGTTTGCTCCACAATATAGAACTTTAGAGCTAAAAGGGACATGGAGCAATACTCTCTTTAATATTTTTAGAGAACAGTAAGCTGGACTCTGATTGAATATCTGTGGTGATGGAAAACAATACTTTTTGTTTCAGCCCATTCCATTTCGGTACAGCTCTAATTTGGAGGAAGTTTCTTCGTACATGGAATGACTCCTTGTAATTTCTACCAAATGGCACAAGTTCTGCCCTCTAAGACAAAGTAGTATAAGTCTAATTATTATTTAATATGGTAGCTTTTCAAATATTTGAAGACCACTTGCTAAAACTGCTGCCCACTGTCTCTCACTCCATCCTTTGAAAAAGTCAGTAGACCTCCCTTGCAGGAAAAAAAAATAATACTCAGAAAGCTGGTGAGTATCATGATAAAGAGTGTGTTGGAGCCAGTTTGCATAGGCTTTTGAGAGCCTATTGTTAAATTTGCAATGTGACCATTTACACATTGGAAATAAGTGAATGGTACAAATCATGACTTGATTTCATATTCTGTTAATAGTCTAGAGTTCAGAACATGATAGAGAGAATGTCAATAATACAGATGAAACTTTAAAATGTGACATGGTATTTTTTTTGATTGGTTGTTAAATATTGACCAGCTCACAACTGTCCTTTACCCCTCACTTCCCCATCCTATCCCTACTATCACAGACATTCCAGAAGAAGAGGGATCAGAATCTTGGGGCACCACTTTTGAGATGTGGCTCACCTTGGGTCTACAGGATTACAAAACAATAAAAAATTGAATTTCTGTAAAGGCTTTAAAGTTTTCACAAGGACCTTGTGGAATAGCTTCTGCACACGCCTGTCCCTAACCTCATTAAAAAAATAAACATTTTTATTTATAGTTTTAAGTTCTAAATTTTATCCCTTCTTCCCTCCACCCCCTCCCCTGCCCTCCCTGAGGAGATAAGTAATCAGATATGGGCTATACTTGCACGATTATGTAAAACCTTACCATATTGGTCATTTTGTACAAGAAAACTTGAATAAAAGAAAAAATGAAACAGTGAAAAATAGCATGTTTTGTTCTGTGTTCAGTCAATATCAGTTCTTTCTCTGGAAAGTATGTTTCATCATTAGTCCTTTGGGATTGTCTTGGATCATTGTATTTCTGAGAATAGCTAAGTCATTTACAATTCTTCAAGAAACAATATTGCTGTCTCTTGGTTCTGCTCACTTCACTATATATCAGTTCATACGAGTCTTTCCAGGCCTTTCTGAAATTGTCCTGCTTGTCATTTCTTACGGCACAGTAATATTCCATCACCATCATATACCACAGCTTGTTTAGCCATTCCCCAATTGATGGGGATTCTTTTGATTTCCAATTCTAAGCCACCACACAAAAAAGCTGCTATAAATATTTTTGTTCAGATAAGTCTTTTTCTCTTTGGGGGAATGTCTTTGGGATATAAGCCTAGCAGTCTTAACCTCATTTTTTACATTAAAGGGAAAAGCAGCTCCAAGAGCTTAACTGACTTACCTGTGCCCACACAACTAATAAGAATTGCAGTCAGGACTTGAGGTTCCAGATCTAAGGTACTTTTCATTGACTCCCATTGATTTAGTATACTTGAATAATAATCTGTCTTTGCTTCACTTGATTGAGCAATTGAGTAAAAAAGAGTCTATCCAGAAACTCCATAGTGTTGCTCTTCGTGGTGGCTAAATTGCAGGGATGCCCATCAACTGTGGAATGGCTGAACAATCTATGGTATATGATCGTGATGGAATACTACCATGCTATAAGAAATGATGAGCTCACTGGTCTTAAAAAAAAAACAACCTGGAAAGACTTACATGAAATAATGAAGAGTGAAATGAGCAGAACGAAGAGAACATTGTATATGGTAATAGCAATGTCGTTTTGAGAATGACTTTTTTGTTTGTTTGTTTGTTTTTGTTTTTTGGTGGGGCAATTGGGGTTAAGTGACTTGCTCAGGGTCACACAGCTGTGTTAAGTGTCTGAGGCTGGATTTGAACTCAGGTACTCCTGAATTCAGGGCCGGTGCTTTATCCACTGCGCCACCTAGCCGCCCTGAGAATGACTTTTAAGAGAATAAGTCATTTTGGCCATTATAAGTGACATTTGAAGAAAGATGCTATCTGCATCCAAGAGAAAGAACTGATAAATAAAAGTATGTATAGAATAATTTTACATATATACCTCTTTGTGTGTAATGATGGGGAGGAAGAGAAGGAAGAAAAAAAAGAAATTTACATGATAATTATAATATATTTAAAAGGAATAGCAAGTTGTACACAATAGATTTGCATATTCTGTTATCTTTTGCTTGTTTTATTCCATAAATAAAAGTAAAATAAATAGAGGTGAAAATAAAATCTAGAAGCTCAATAGAGGCATCACCTAATAGCAGGGGTGTCAAACTCAAATAGAAAAGGGGTCACTAAACCCTACATAAGGAACCTGTAGGCTGCATACTGACTTAGAAAACCATATATTAACATTATTAATATTCTATTGTATTTTTTAAAACTTTTTTTTTTCTCGGCAGGGCACTGAGGGTTTAATGACTTGCCCAGGGTCACATAGCTAGTAAGTGTCAAGTGTCTGAGGTCAGATATGAACTCAGGTCCTCTTGAATCCAGGGCTGGTGCTTTATCCACTGTGCCATCTAGCTGCCCCCATATTTTTATTTATTTTTTAAATATACCCTAATGAAATTTTCATCTGGTTCTGTAGCACTTGGGAGTGTTGCCTGGATATTTGTCATTTCTGCCTAATAGCATCCAAGCCTAGGAAGGGCTACCCTAGATCCAACTGCATTCCAAGTTCTTGACAAGCTCAAAAAGTCACATTTCACTCCCTCTAGCCTGATTTTTTCTGATGTTACAGCTTCCCCAAAACCCTGCGCTGCTGGGGATTCTCTCTGCTAATCTAATTTGCCAAGACCGATGATATAGAGGGGATTTTTGTAGGCCTATAAGGGCTCTTGGGGATGCAACAACCTAAGCTGTATCTTAACTTGTAAGACCCACTGAAAGCCTATAGTAGACAGAATGAGAAAAGAGAAGAACCAGGATTTTAGAGGCAAAATCGATCTTAGATCTGATCATGAGTTGAGCAATAAAAGAGGTAAAGTACAATTCCAGGGAATTGAAGATGAAGCACACTACCACCTCCTGCCAGAGAAGTGATGTATTTAAAATGCAGAAAGGGAAATACATTTTTGGATGTGTGGATTTGTTTTGCTGGACTATTCATATTTGTTAAGATGGTTGCTTTTTAAAATTATTCTGGGGAGGGAGAATGGGAGGAAAGGACAATAAAATACTTGTAAGAATTTTTAATATTTTAAAGAAGAAAAAAGTTAAGGGAAAAATATAAACTAAGGATAAAGCACGGGCCCTGGATTCAGGAGGACCTGAGTTCAAATCCAGCCTCAAACACTTGACATTTACTAGCTGTGTGACTCTAGGCAAGTCACTTAACCCTCATTGCCCTGCAGGGAAAAACACACACACACACACACACACACATATACTAAGGGAGAAAAACATTAGTGGCAGGTGTATAAAGTCTGTATAAATAATCTGCCCTTGGCAAAAGGGGGAAAACCAGAGAAACATAGACATGGCAAGGAAAACCAAGTTAATCAACCAGGACCTGGTCATAGAAAGAAAGGTTAAAGAACTAGAGATGATTTTGCACTAGATAGGATGAGAGAGACAGAGACAGAGACCCCTTTTCTATTTGACATAAGAATTTGATCACAAAAAAATATAGAACCTATAACTTCATTCAAATAGGATTAATTATGGGATTGATTATGAGAGTTTAAGATCCAGAAAAGTAGGGGAAGATATCTGGAAATAAGGAGCAAAGTAGAAAAAGAAGAGTTATCTCTTTGAGTAATTAGAATTAATCTTGCATCCTTGTATCAAATGCCCCGAGGTGCAGTGCAGTATGTTGGATAGAGTATTGGACTTGGAGCTGAAAATACCTAGGTTCAAATCCCTTACTAACTGTGATTCTAATTAGGTCACAACTTCTCTAGTCTCAGTTTCTTCATCTATAAAATGGGTGGATTAGACTTGATGACCCTTAAGATCCCATTCATCTCTCTATCCATGACCCTATATTATGTGTGTCAAGCCACAACCACATCCTATCACAAATATTGCCACCAAGCAAGGACAAAGAAGCTAATAGCCAGGGAATTAGAGGGAGGTAGTTGCAGATCAGGGGAAAGGTATGTTGTTGTTGTTGTTTTTATAAGGTAATCAATCTAATTAGATAATTTGATTTAGTCACTTGCCTTTGTTTCTTGTTCTTATGTTTACTTCTTTTTGCTGAATAATATCAATCTTCCCTTCCCCTTCCTCTAAGAGGGAGGGAGGACTGAGAATCTAGTGATCAAGGAAGTAGGAAAATATTGGAAATCAGGGGTAATGTTTAAAGGGGGGGGGTTAGACCAAAGTAGACAATTAAATTAATTTTGGATTCTTGCACCTTCTGTCTGCTTCTGTTTTCTATTTAAATTAAATCTTACCCATCACCAGGGAAGCTTCAGAGGTATCTGGAAATCAGCACCAAATGTAAAACAAGGTATCTAGGTGGCACAGTGGATAGAGCACCGGCCCTGGAGTTAGGAGTACCTGAGTTCAAATCCGACCTCAGACAGTTAACACTTACTAGCTGTGTGACCCTGGGCAAGCCACTTAACCCCAATTGCCTCACTAAAAAAAATTAAATTAAAATTAAAAAATTAAAAAACAAGGCATCTAGATCTCCTTAGGTAACTGGATTTTAACTTGTCTGTTGGTTATAATTATTGGTTTCCTGTGTGTTCTCATTTGTTTGTCTGGTAAATAAATCTAGTCTCATTGGCCAGCACTCATGGGGTAAAGATAGCCTTGTGGCCAAAGAAGTAAAGGGAGATCATTTTGCAAGATGCAAAAAAAAAAAAAAAGGGCAGCATTAATTAGATAATCTGATTTTTACTTTAATCAGATTACGTTTGCTTTTTAAAGTTTCTGTCTTGTGTGTCATGGTTTGGTGTCTTGTGTTTGTTGAATGCTAAGTATCTTCAACCTCACTGTCCCCTCACCGTTGGCAGGTACACAGGGCCTTGTGACTAGGGAAGTACAGGGAGCTATCCAGAGACCAACTGAAAAGAAAACCAAGGTGGTTATTTCCAGTCATAGCTATCTATAACTGTGCCTATGGCAAATTCAGTTGGGATTATGGGTAGGAGGTGTGGTATAGCAGTTGCAGTAAAGAAGTTTTAAGGGGGAAATAGCACTGGGAAAGAGGGAGTAGGTGGGCCCTTGGAAAGAGTTGTCCCTGTGGTGGAAGGAGGTGAGGAGCTGGTGTTTATCAAGCCACTAAAGGACCAGAATGTGTGGTACAGGAAATGTAGGGAGGAAGTGTTCCCTCCCACCAAATGTTGGTGCACTGAGGCACAAGCCCATTTCTTCTGTATTAGTTACAGTTCTGGATAGATCTAATTAAATAAATAGATTTCTGCTTGAAGATTGGCTTCTGATTGCCTTAGGGAATGACAAGAAAGAGCTAACTGTTGGGTTAAAGGCAGATGAGAAGATCATATTGACCAGAAAATTCAGGAAGCACCCTTAAATAAATGAAGACGGGCTGCAGACCCTAGTGATTGAGTTTTCAGCACAATAAGCAGGTGCAGCAAATGGGCAATTTGCTAACACACTTAACCATAGGGGTGATCCAAGAGAGTTATTTAAAAAACAACAACTATAAAGACTGAAGATATGCTTCAATCAAATATGGAGGATAAAGAAAATTTTGTAGTGGCCTGAAGAAAATGTTCTATAGCTGTATTCCTGGGGAAGTCAAGTTACACAAAGGTCATGTTGGTCGTCATTCCAATAGAGTACTGAAAGGGCTGAACAAAGGAATAGCTACTCTATAGGTTATTAGAGACAATGAAACATCCTTGAAAATATGGAAGAATACTTCAAGAAGCAAAGAAGGAAGAGCATATAGTGCAATAGAGGGGAATTCTTACCTTTATCAGAAGTTGAAAGTGGAGGTGAAAATGTAATAAAAGAAGGTAAGAAAGAAAAAAGGACCGCTGGACATTCAAAGGTCAGTGGATATGAAGGTCTTCTGGCAGAAGGGGAAGTGAGTCATCTCTGGAGAAAGTACTTTCTTAGGTCTTAAGAAACATTGATATAATCCACCAGTGCCATGAGATAAGGGTTATCCTCAGCAATGGTTAGACACATAGCAGTGCTTATTGACTTCCTGCTGAGTGATGTCAAAATAACTATTTGCTGAACTGACATAAAAAACAAAGATTTATCTACTGTCTTGTAGGGGCATATGTCAGAGAGGTGAGAGCTGATTGAATCAGTTCACAACTCCACCAATAGTGGGTGCATTAGTATCTTAGTTTTCCCACATCCCCTCCAACATTTGTCATTTTTCTACAAGGACACTTTCAAGGACTCTCTGAAGAATTTTGTTGTCAATTGTGAAACATGGGAGACACTGGCATAGGATTGTCCAGCATCACATCAAGGAAGGCTCTGTGTTCTGTGAATAAAGGAGAATTACATTAGCTCAAAATAAACATGAGATATACAAATTTAGAGTCATCTCTCTCCCAAATGATCATATGGACTATTTGTGCCTGACCTATAGTAGACCCTTCCAAGATCAAATTGATATGATCAGCCATAGCTGGACACTCTGAACAACAGGCCTATAAAGGAAGGGATGAGACCATTCCTCAGAAAGTATAGAATGATAATAATGGACAAGACAGATAACTCAACTCATATCTTATTTTGTATCTCTTTCTCTTCCAGGAAGAAGGATTATCACTAAACCACAAAGATAGAACAAAAAGAGTTAGCAGAAAGTAGATACTTAAGATAAGTGAGAATAGTCACTGATTCACTGATATACTCAGTGAATTCAAATTAGTAGGCTAAGGTGAATGAACTATAGCTTCGAATTCTGAAGATATTAAGTCTTTGTTGATCTTTGAAATTGTGACATACAGGAGAGATAAGGCAGGTCAGGAGAAGAGCAAATGACACAGTTTTTAAATAATAGGATGAAGGCAGAGACTATAAATCATGGGCAAGTAAACTTGACTTCTATTCCTGGCAAAGTTCTAGAACACATTATTAACAGGATTGTTAATGAGCACTTAGAAAGGGAAATAATCATCACTAAAAGTCAGCATGACTCTATCAAGATCCAGTCATGGCACACTAACCTCATTTCCTTTTTTTCAGAAAATAACTAGAGTAATCCATCAGGAAAATGGTGTAGAAATAGGATATTTGGATTTTTGGTGAAGCATTTGACAAAGTATCTCATATAATCATTGTGAACAAGACATAAGTTAAATGATAATATAGTTAGGTAGATTCTGCACTGGCTGCATAACTGGACAAAAGTTATTCTCAAGTCCAAGGAGAGTACCTGAGAGATTTGTCTTTTCCTTGTCCTGACCAACATTTTATCAGTGACTTGGGTAAAGCCATGGAAAGTATGCTTATTAAATTTCCAGTGACATGAGTATAGGAGTGATAGGTAACATGTTGGATGACAGAGATTCTAAAAAATATCTTGAAAGGCAAGTATGATGGGCTCATTTCAATCATAAAAAGAACTCTGTTGAGTTCTACTAATGCAGAATAGCACTTTCTATGTGACTTAACTATTGGTACCTAAGGCAACATAATCTAAGACTAAGTCTAGGACTATATAGTCAATATGTGTCATAAGTGGGACTTGAACTCAGGTCTTCCTAACTCTAAGGCCAGTACTTTATCAATTATGCCATACTGTCTCTGTATATGTGTATACATGTATGTGTGTGTACATGCATGTTTACATATATGTATAGCACATATATAAGTACATCCGATCTACATGTGTATTGCGTATGTTTGTGCATACACATGGGTATACATGTATGTGGTAATGTGCCTTTCTTATGTGTACCTTTTGCTCAATGAAACGGACAGGAAAAGGACATTGGTGTGGGAAATACAGAGAAAAAACTGCTCAAGAGGTAGCATAGACAATTCCAAGGACCTAAAAGAAATAAGACCCTCAGATAAGAGTACTAAAAGAACCTGAGAGAAAGCTGCTTTTCTCTAAAATAATTGCTTTGAACAGCAAATGAGCGGAGAGACTCAGAAGAGGAGTGATCTCACTCAGCAGGTGAAGAGTGGTACAGACAGTTCCCTGAAAAGAACACAGACATATAGGCCAGCAGTCAGATCTTGAGTTGCCCTGGGCACATGGGTTTCCCTATTCATGTACCTAGAGGCTGGATTTTTGAAAGTTTGTTCCACTGTGACCCCTATCTCCTGACACTATGGACTGGTGGGAAAGCATGACCCAGGTTTATAAGTGGTGTTTCACATTTTTGTTATTCCTGCTTTTACTTTCTAGTTAGTAAATGTTATATTACAATTATTTTCACTTTCCCTTCTTGTCTAGTAAATATTTAATGTTTAAGAGTTGATGTTTTCATTGTGATTTATTTGTGTAAATTGGAAGCACACTACTAGGGGCTTAGGAGCTACAGTTATGAGTGCTGAAATGTATTTCCCCCACACCAAGTTTATCTCTACTATCTTGAGAGTGATTTGTAGTCACTGGGCAGTCTTTTTAAGGAACGATCCTGACTTGACAATGTGAGTGCTGGTTGGGTATGAGCAAGGGAGAAAAAAGTTTGAATAAAGTTGGAGGGTTAGTGTCATGCACTTCCAATTTATAATATATGATATATGTTATTGCATATGTATATATTAATATATGTGTATATCATATTGTATATATCTGTATGTATGTATAATATATCTTTGTATATGGCATATATGTATTATATAATATACCATTGTATGTATGTATATACTTGTATATTTATGAAGTATATTGTATATACATATGTGAGTATATATTATGCATTGTGCCTAGACATAATCAATATATGTATAAACGCATGTGTATAAGCACACACATAGACACATATGTGTCTATCTATGTAAATAGATATCCATAAATGTGCCAATAAAGTGATAACTTCTTTATGTATATCTACATTTTGCATGTGTAATATATTTATTTCACAATGTGAATGTTACATGCAACCTGTATATTGTATATATAAATATGCATTGTGCAATGTACGTCATACATTGTGTGCATTACATTTGTGTTTTTTTGAGTGTGTATATATGCACATATATGTATATTATGCAAAATGTGGGAGTGGGCATGTGTACCTCTATATGAAGATAAATATATATGTATTCATACATATTATTTAAATGTATTACCTTCTGATAAGATGGATGGTTGGATGGATAGATGGATGGACGAATGGATGGACAGATGGATATACACACATTCATGTGTTTGTATATGCACACCAAATTGAAAGCCTGCATCATTGGAACAGGAGATATTGTGTGTGTGTGTGTGTGTGTGTGTGTGTGTATGTGTGTGTATACACATGTTAATTGGTTTTCTTCTAAGTCAGTGACTATGTAAGAAAGAGACCAGTCTCAGACCAGAAAATCTAGGGATATGGTGTGAGAGAGCTAAGAACAATAAATAATAGGTAACATTAATCACACTTTAAGGTTTTCAAAGCTCTTTGCACATATTCTCTTTTTGGATCCTAACAACCCTGTGAAGTAGATATCATTATTATTTATCATCATCATTCCCATTAGGAAACATGCTAAGAGAGTTTAAGTGATTTGACCAATTTACCTTGTTATTAAGGATCAGAGCTAAAATTTGAATCTAGGTTTTCTGACTCTAAGACCAATGCTTTATCTATTAAATCATTTTGCCTCCTTAGAGATAGAGGCACCCATGGAGCTGATGGAAGCCATGCCAAAAGAAGATGGAAATGAGGTTGGGTGTGGACTGAAGGGAGTGTGCTTTAGCCACCTGGTGCCAAACTGACTAAAGACCCTAGTACATTAGAGCAGGAGAAGCACTGAAGCAGGCCCTTAGAGCTGTGCTGACTTACCAGAGGCAGAGGACACGGGCTAAATCTGGACTTGTACCCAGGCCACGATTCTATTTGCAATGCAGAGACTTCATTAACTGATAACTGTAAGTTTTCAGGGATTTTGAGCTGAACCTCTGGAGAGGGCTCTGGTTAGGGGGGCAGGGCAGGGCGTCCTAATCATTTTGCTAAGATTTAGGTTAGAAGGACTTCCTATATGCTGAGGCAGGTAGAGTAGAAAGTATACTGGAGTCAGGAAGATCTGAAGTTAAGTCCTGCCTTAGTCATTTATGAGCTGTATGACTCTGGGCAGGTCACTTAACCTCTGTCTGCCTCAGTTTCCTCATCTGTAAAGGAGGCATAATAATAACACCTGTTTCCCAGGTTTCTTATGAGAATCAAATGACAGAGTATCTATAAAGCACCTTGAAAATCTTAAAGTGATATATACATACTATTTGGTATTTATTATTATCATCATTATGGTTCTTATGTCTAACATCACTCCAAATTCGCGTAGAGGAGTTTAGGGTCTTTTGTGAAGAAGCAAAATGAGCCAGATTCTGATGTTCTTGGGAAAAAATCATGGGTTGGGACATGAAAGAGAGGCCCCTGCCATTAACCCTAGCCTGCCAAATCAGAGGTCAGGGCCTGACCCATGGGTCACAAGAGTATGCTACATTTACACACTTCCAATGAAGAATAAATACCTTTTCAGTCTCCTTTTCCATCTTCAGTCCCTTACACATGATGCATTTATACAACATTCACAGAATATTGGCAATTTTACATTTGTAAAGTAAACTAAGGAATTGAAGCCCTGGTGTCCTAGGCAGCTTCAAACTGATAATTACAGAGGGCCTAATTATGCATTCAATGGCTACTCCTGAAACAGGCAGAGACTTCAGATTTGATTTTATTCTGCCTATCTACTCTCCCCAGGAATTGACTTTTGTATTACAGTAGATTTTTTTTTCTTTCCTGCCTGAACCAATATCACCTGGAAATATTATTGTTAGATGAATGTTATACCTAATTGAGACTGAGAAGAACTTGACTATAAAGCTTGTCCCAAGAGCTGAGAATGCTACAAATATGCCCTGAAAGAAAGATAAGTAGGGCCTGCCCTTGGCAGAATTGTGAAGTTCAGGGTATATGTTCCCCAGAAAGGGAGTTGGAGTTGGCAGATCTCACCTCAACTACTGGCTGCGGCACATACCATCTGTGTGACCATAGGCAAATAATTTTACTTTTTTGAATCTGGGTTTCATCATCTACAAAACAGAGATGTTGGACTTCCTCATAATCATAGAATCTCAAAGTTGGAAGGCACTTCAGAGGCCATCTATTACAATGTATAGCTGAGATGAACCTCTTCTACAACAGTCCTCTGATTTAAAAGGAGAAGCTGGTTGGCAAGACAAGGAAAGATAAGTAAGAAAATGTAAGTGGAACGATTAGAAAGTAAAGCAAATTGATGGAGTAGTTTGATAGGTGGGTCAAATTGATGAAACAGATAGGAGGCTGGTACAAGGGTGAGGATGTAGTGGAGTTGTTAACCAATAAGTTCATCCTTCGAATGGTAGAGGAACCAACAAGGGGAAATTCTATACTGAATCTGCTTCTCATTAATATAAATAACTGATAGCCACAGCAGAAATAAATCTCGGTAACTGGATGGGTGGAGGAGGCAGGGAGGTGATAATTGTCCCCTCCTAGAGTTTGTGATAGAGTAAAGAAAAGCTGATAATAGTCTGACATGCACCCTAAATTTGGGGAAAGCTGTTTTTAAAGAATTCTGGGGGAAAATAGCTAGTGTTGCCATGTTACAAAGGAAGTCATCCCAGGAGGAATGGGAGAGTGAAATTCTGAAGGCACAAAGGAAAATAATTCCAATGATGAAAAGAAAAGAAAAGAAAAATAAAGGGATTTATTTGAAAAGACTGATGTGGATACACAAGGTACTCACCAGACAACTTAGAATAAAAAAAAATTATAGAAGACAGGAGATGGTACAAGGTAACAAGATGAATAATAAAAGCATGGCATACTCTTTCATGTATGTATGTATGTATGTATGTATTTAATTTGGGGGGGGGGCAATTGGGGTTAAGTGACTTGCCCAGGGTCACACAGCTAGTAAGTGTTAAGTGTCTGAGGCTGGATTTAAACTCAGGTCCTCCTGAATCCAGGGTTGGTGCTTTATCCACTGTGCCACTTAGCTGCCCCTGGCATACTCTTTTAAAACAGTGGAAGTGAAGCTCAGAATGAACTGAGGCTAATGAAGGAAATTATGGACAAAAGAGATAGCCAGATGGTGAAATAGATAAAACGCTGGACCTGGAGTCAGGAAAACCTGAGTTCATATCTTGCCTCAGACACTTGCTAGCTGTGGGTCAATTGTTTAATGGATGTCTCAGTTTGCCTTAAAATAGGCATCATAATAACACCTACCTCCTAGGGTTATTGTGAGGGTCAAATGACATAATGCTTGTAAATCACTTTATAAACCTCAAAGCTCTACATAAATGCTCATTGTTGTCACTGAATCTTTTGGTTCTGTCCAACTTTCTGTTACTGCATTTCAGTTGGGTTTCTTTTTTGGCAAAGACAAAGCAGTAGCTTGCCATTTCTTTCTTCAGCTCACTTTATAAATGAGAAACTGAGGCAAACAGGGTTAAGTGACTTACCCAGGGTTACACAGCTAGTAATTGTCTGAGGTTGGATTTGAACTCAGGTCCTCCTGACTCAGTCCTGCCCTCTACCCACTGTACCACCTAGCTGTCCTCTATATAAATGCTAGCTAATAGTAAAAGGAGTGTTTTAACTATGCTAGGAGGAAAAAAAGGATTAAAGATACATAGGAACTTTAATACTTAGGGTGTATGAGCTGATAACTGACAAAAGAGAGAGAAAGATGAATTGCTTAATTCTTCTTTTTCTTCTGTTTTCTCCAGCTAGGAGAAGGACTTTTGCACTGGAAATGCCAGAAGAAAAATTACTATCAGGTTGTTGATACCCAACACAAAGAAGAAGATAGTAAAAGATGTCCTTGATGAACTCAAATCATCTGGCCCAGTTTCTCTCTGTCCTAGGGTCCTGAAAGAACTGGGTGAAGAACTGGGTAATGTGCAAAACAGTATGGAACATGGAGAAAGTGAAAAAAGATTGGAGAGGAACCAATGCTCTCCTGATTTTTTTTTTAAAGGGAAGAGAGGGGGCAGCTAGGTGGTGCAGTGGATAAAGCACCAGCCCTGGATTCAGGAAGACCTGAGTTCAAATCCGGCTTCAGACACTTGATACTTACTAGCTGTGTGACCCTGGGCAAGTCATTTAACCCTCATTGCCCCGCAAAAAAAAGGAAGAGAGTAGAGCCTGCAAACTATAGCCAGTGAGCTTGACTTTGATTCCTGGGGGAAATCTAGAAACAATAATGAAAAGGAACAGATGTGGTGCTCCCAGAGAGCTGGCATGACTTTATCAAGATCAACTCTTGCCAGTCTAACTTTATTTACTATTTTGACAGAATTACTGAACTAATAGGTGAGAATGCTATGAATATAATATAATACTATAAATATAATATCTACATTTTAGTGATTTTTTAATGTAGTAGCTCATATTCTCATGGAGAAGATGAAGAGATATAAACTTTATGTTGATACAATGAGAGGTTCAAAATTGTAATGGATGGTTGGATTGCTGGACCCATAGAATAGTGTTAATAGCTTGATGTCAGTCTGGCAAAAACTAAAGAATTCTGCTTAGTCCTATGTTGTTTAGTATTTTTTAGCAATGACTTCAATAAAGTTATAAGCTAAAGGTTAAAAGCAGGCCCATCAAATCTGCAGATGACATAAAACTTAGAGTAACAACTAACACATTGTCTGACGGCCAGAATCCAAAAAGTTCTTGACAATCAAGAGCATTAGGCTGACTCTAATAAGATGAACTTCAATAAGAATAAATGTAAAGTCTTACTTAGTGAGGCAGCTACATGGTACAGCATTCTGGGCCTGGAGGCAGGAAGATCTGAGTTCAAATCTAATCACACATATTCCTTAGCTGTGGGACCCTGGGCAAGTCACTTAACCTCCTCAATTGTAAATTTGGGATCATAATAGCAACTACCTCAAATGATATAGTATTTGTAAAACACAGAGGCTAGCACATAATAAATAATAAATAATAATAAATGCTTCTTCCTTTCCGTTTCCCATCCTACACCTGGGTACAAAAATTCAACTTCATGAGTTCAAGATGGAGGAAGTATGGTCAGGCCATAGTTGTTCTGAAAATGATCTGGAGCTTTTAGTGGACTAGAAACTCAGCATGAGTCAGCTGTGGCAGCCAAAAACCTCTCTCAATCTTAGGCTGCATTAAGAGGCATATGATTTCCAGGAATAGGGAGGTCAAAGTCTCACTGTCGGGGTAGCTAGTTGGCGCAGTGGATAAAGCACTGTCCCTGGATTCAGGAGGACCTGAGTTCAAATCCAGTCTCAGACACTTGAGCCTTACTAGCTACGTGACCCTGGGCAAGTCACTTAACCCTCATTTCCCTTCCAAAAAAAAAGTCTCACTGTCTTCTACCCTTGTTGGACCTCATCTAGAGCACTGTGTTCAGTCCCGGGCACCACAATTTAAGAAGGACATCGATGAGTTCGAGAGCCTCTAGAGGAAGGCAACCAGGATGGCAAAAGGCTTTGAGAATTGGATGGAGAATATATAAATGTTTTTGCTAGAAGAAAACTCAGGGTTCTAAGAGAACTGTTCAGGTGTTTGAAGGCATGTCACATAGAGAAGAGATTAATTTGTTTGACCCCCAGAGGATGGAACCAGGAGCAACGGGTAGAAGTGACAAAAAAGCAAATTTAGACTTGATGTCGGCTAGGTGGCACCATAATGCATAGAGTCAGGAAGACTCATCTTGCTGAGTTCAAATCTGGCCTCAGGCACTTCCAAGCTGGGTGATCCTGGGCAAGTCACTTAACCTTATTTGCCTCAGTTTCCTCATCTATTGTTTTGTTGTTGCTGTTGTTTGTCCTTTGTACTCAGAGAGGATGATGACAGGTGTCATCACTTGCACTGAATTGGATTTAAGTGAGGAAGAGCTGTATAAAGTCACTGCCTCACTTTCTCCTGCAGAGTCATTGGGGCCCAGTGGTAAGATATACATCAGGATGACTTGGAGATGGCTCCAGATTTTTAAAGGCAATTGGGGTTAAGTGACTTGCCCAGGTTCACACAGCTAGTAAATGTCTGAGGTGAGATTTGAATTCAGGTTCTCCCAACTTCACGGCCAGTGCTCTATCCACTGTGCCACCTAGTTGCCCCTCCTCATCCATAAAATGAGCTGGAGAAAGAAATGGCAACACTCCAGTATTTTTACCAAGAAAACCCCTAATGGGGCCATGAAGAGTCAGATACAACAACAACAAAAAAAAACAACAACAGTTAAAACTTCTAGGTCATAGTATACTAGGGATTCCTTTCATGTATGGATTGGGCTGAATGGCTGCTGAGTTCTTCTCCAATTCTTGAATCCTGTGATTTCTGACAAATGCAGTAAAGAAACAGTCTCTCCCCCTTCCAACCCCAATAATTCAAAACAAGTGAATATATCACTTATAAGATCAATGAAAAACCTCATTTCCTTTCTCCGCAGTGCTAACTTCTCAAGAAAGATCAATCTAGCCTGGGGCCAGATTGACTAGCATCTAACTCTTCTGACTACGCCCTTGTATATTTGTGTGAGTTTCTTTTTCCTTATTATCTATACCTAGTGTAAAGGCTAAAATTCTAGCTATGATGTCTAAAATCTAATGAGTGGTTGCCTTAAATTAGAAAATATATAGCACCAATCTTTGGGCATTAAGTATTTATTAAAGTATATTAGGGGTTAGTAAAGAGAAACATGTGGATCAAGTATGAAATTTTCCTTGCTTTCCCTATCTTGCCTGTCTCTTCCTCCCCAGACGAAGTCCAAAAGGCCTCTTTGCCCCTCCGCTTCTCCCAGAAGCCTCCTGAAAAACCAGAAACAGGGCCATCCACACACACAGCTCCAAGCTAATTGGCTGGTAGCTCTGATTGACAGGTCCCACAGGTGGTTCTATAGATGTAACTTCCAGACGCTAAAGTCACATGGTTTCTAAATCACATGCTTTCTCCTTATGGTGGAGCTTCCCTGAAATATCTTTCCCAGCAGGGGGTGTCATACCAATTCTCACACTAGTCACCATATATTTCTTAGAGAGTCCTTTTAGTCACAGAATCTGAGAGCTAGAAGCAACAGTATACTGGTAAATGTTTAACAACCACGTCTTGAAAAAAGTATATTCAAAGGACACCTTGATTTGATTTGATGAATTTGCATAATTAGCATTTTCTCCAACACTTTCTTAAGACTTGACAATGAACACAACAATAAATCAAACCCTGATTTGTAATTTTGCTGCTTTTCAAGTTGTAAATGCACATACTGAGAATTTAACAATCAGCTGTAGACAGCTAGCTCCAGCACACCTCTGGAGAAAGGAATCTTAGAATAATAAAGTAGAATGTAAGAGTGAGGAGGGGCCTTAAAATCATAACATGTTAGAATTAGAAGTAAACTTTCTAATCACCTCACCCTTACTTTGGTTTATTTTCAAAATTTAAAAAACATTCTTTATGTATAGTATCTCATTTGAGGTTTACAACAACCCCATAAGGTAAGTTGTGCACATGCTATTATACCCATCATACAGATGAGGAAAGTGAGGCTCATAAAGTATATGATCAAACAGGTGGGAAGTGAGGCAATATTTGGATAAGTTCTCTGCTAGCTCCAAGTCCAATGCTTGGCTGTGTGGTAAAAAGTTTTTTAACAGTCGGTTAGCGAATACGGAAAGACGTATAGATCTGAAAAAATAAGTACTGAAAAAGGAAAATGAATGGTCCAGGGTCCAGGGTCCAGGGTGCAAGGTCCAGAAATACTTAAAAACAGACATGTGACCAGAACTCAGCTCTCCTGATTCCCACTCCAGCATCCATTCCACAATACCATTCCCACAAAATTTCATTTCATAAAAAATCATTTTTGACAAGGAAAGAAATTTGCGGAATTTGGAAATAGAAAGGACCTGCTGAAAATAGCTCTTGATGAAGTTCAGGCATAGTGATTATAACATTTGGGAACCATGTATATCCAAGAAAGCAGCCACTCTGGGTGATAAGTATCCAGCTTAGGGAATTAAGAGAAATGACTAATGTACTTACTGAACCGTTTATAATTATTTTTACAAAATCCTGGTCACCAGAGTAGATACTAGGTGATGGGAAAACAGCAAACATGTAGTAAATATTCAAAACACGAGGGAAAGCAGAGGAGTGATTCTAAGAACCAATGCCTCTCCCCACCTCGTCTACCTCTGGCCTCCCAAACCCTGACATAAACATTCAGAAAAATAATGTGACAAGCAGTGCAAGAAAATCGACAAGCCTACAGAAGATAGGCAATCATGAACAAGGAGCCCATGGATTTATAAGGACAAAGAGACAGCGGGTTGGATTCTTTTTGCAACATAACTACAAAAAAAAAGTGGATTATGGGGATGTGCAGAGAGACATATGGTAAAATGTTCTGTAGAAATTAATTCAAGACTTAGATGAATGGATGCAGACCCGAGTGAGCAGAACCAGGAATACAACATACACAATGACTCCAGCAATATAAATGGAAAAAACAAAAATATGTTATATGTTACATAATATATTATATAATATATAATGACCAAGACTGACCCAGGAGAATAGAAGATAAAATGAACCTCCCTTCCTTCCATGTAGAGGTAGAAGGACTCTGGGTGTGGCACAGTGTGTTTGTTTTACTGAAGTGTCCCCCCCCCACACCTCTTTTTTTTGCAGGGCAATGAGGGTTAAGTGACTTGCCCAGGGTCACACAGTTAGTAAGTGTCAAATGTCTGAGGACACTTAGATCCTTCAGAATATAGGGCAAGTGCTTTATCCACTGTGCCACCTAGCTGCCCCCTTCAAAAAAAAATTCCTTGTTATAAGGGCTGGCTTATTGGATAGAGGAAAAGGAGAAAGAAAAGTTTTATTTGGAAATGAAAATGGTATAACAACAAACGATAAATACAATTTTGAAAATATAAAAACATTTTTGAGGTGTTACTCATGAAAGCTTAAAGGGGCCTCCCAAAAAAGTGACCTGCTTCAAATGGAAACCGATGTCAGATTCCTCCTGGAGGTCATCTGATTCTAAAGAGGGGAGTCCAATTTATCATACGCTCTCTGGCAATAATGCCCCAGCTCCAGAATAGAACTATAGCTTAGATGTAGTTCTAATAAGGGCTTCCCTTAAAGGAACACATGATGGTATCTTGTTCTAGACCTTGATTTGAAAACATGAGGAAACATGGGGCAGCTAGGTGGCACAGTGGATTTAGCACCGGCCCTGGTTTCAGGAGGACTTGAGTTCAAATCCAGTCTTAGACACTTGACACTTACTAGCTGTGTGACCCTGGGCAAGTCACTTAACCTTCATTGCCCTCCCCCCCCCCCCCCCACCAAAAATAAAAGCAAAATGCAGGAAAAAACAAGGAAACAGACCCAGAGAAACGAAGCCCATCCTCAAAGGGAGAAATCAGCAAAGCTGCCATTCAAAGCTCTGCTTCCATTCTTCCCACTGTGCCATGCAGCCTCCCTTGCTCCCTCTTTAATGTCTCAGTCTGTCATTAAGCTGTCTGGGCATGTCCACAAGTCTTAGCCAGTAATCTGGAGCATGGTACTTTACCAAATGATCTTGAAGCTGCAAGCCTTTCTTAAAAATTTCTAGCCAAACCTTCTCATTCCAGACCAGTATGACTCTCAACTACTGAACTTCACCAGTGCATTCAGGCAAACAGTTCTCCTCCTGACTAATACTTACCTTTGAAGATGTCATATCTCATATTCTAAGTAGCTAACCAAGCTCTGAACACAACTCTTGTCTCTATATTCTTTCGGAAAGTTCCCAAGGAATAGAAATTGTCAAAAAGTTTCTCTCTTCAAGCAAGGGCACAACCCCATCAAGGGCAACCCCTTCAAGCTTCCCAATAACAAAAGCTACACAAGCCTTTCTACAAGGTTATGTCCTTAAGATGAGCTGGCACTAACTTAGAAAGTGCCAGACCTCTGCTCACTTTTCGGGGTCGGGGAGGGGGGGGGGAATGAGAAAGGATATGTTCCTTGGCCTTTTATCACAGAGTGCCTTTATGATAATTATTTCAACTTGATTGACATGTGATAAGCTCCTAATATGTATAAAATCTTGGTGATACAAATTACTTATCAAGCATTTAATAAGTGCTTACTCTGTCCTAAGCACTGTGCAAGGCATTCTTGATACAAAAAACAAAAACAAAAATAAAAAGGTCTCTGCCCTCAAAGAGTTTGCATTTCTTACATTTTTTATTATGAATTTAATATAAACTTTCCAAATATAAAGAATAGAAAAAGAAGATTCTATATTAAACCAAGAATCTCTGTTATTTTTGACAGCTTCGTTTTTTTGTTTCTTTTTTTTTTTTTTTTTCTTGCGGGACAGTGAGGGTTAAGTGACTTGCCCAGGGTCACACAGCTATTAAGTGTCAAGTGTCTGAGGCTGGATTTGAACTCAAGTCGTCCTGAATCCAGGGCCGGTGCTTTATCCACTGCACCACCTAGCTGCCCCCTATTACATTCATTTTTGTATATACCAGAATTTGACAGTCATTTCCTGGTTGAAAGGTGCCCATTTTGTTTCTTGTTCTTTGCTACAGTAAAAAGTGTGGCCACAAATATCTTTGTACAAGTGGGTCCTTATCCTCTTTCTTTGAATTCTTTGGGCTTTGTGCCTCACAGTGGCACCACTATTAGGGGGAGAATCTATGACGGTGGGAGAAGGTAGTATCACCACTGCCCCCAGGTGCCACAGCACAACAGAAGCACTGGCCTGGGCAGTGAGAAGAGGAGGAGTTTGAGACACCAAAATAAAAGAGGCTTCTTGGACAGAGCCATACCCATTACTTTCTGGGAATAGAATTAGGGATCTCTGTTGATTCCTCTGTTTCCCTTAAACCTTGCCTATTCTGTTAAGAGAGAAATAAATTTAATTTTTCAATTCTTATTCTCTAAGTGTTAATATTCTTTGTTTTTCATTTGGAAAGAAACTAATCCTTCTAAGATATCTCAGATATCATTCATTGTTTCTCTGTGTCTCTTAAGGAACTAAATGTAGCAGATGGATGGATAGAAAGAAAGATAGATAAATAAATAGATAGATGATAGACAGATGGATAGATGTGTATCAGTGGCTATATATTATGTAGGTATACACACACACACACATATGTAGGTAGTGCACTGGATAGAACTCAGGAAGACCCAAGTTCAAATCCAACCTCTGGCACTTACTAGCTGTATGACCCTGGAAAAGTCACTTAATCTCTGTTTGCCTCAGTTTCCTCAACTGTAAATGGAAATAATAACACCTACTCCCCAGGATTTTTTGAGGATCAAATGAGATGTGACTGGCACATAGTAGGTATTATATTTTTTATTATTATTACTATGTGTATGTGAGTGAGAGATTCTAATTGCTGAAATTTTCTCTGTTGGGGGCTTGAAATAAACAAGAGATTTTACTTATTCTTTATTTCATAACTTTCTAAAAGCAGAGAAACAGTAAGTGAATCTGGACCAATAATTAAAGCTAATGAGCCTACTTCTAGCAGTCAGGACAGAAGAAGGGAAAGAGAGTTGAAGTCAGTTCTCTCCACGGAGGTTTCTTTAGATGCCTCTGATATCTTTGCATCCTCCCTTGGTGGGTTTAACAGAAAGCTTTTGACCCCAGGGGTAGGCCTTGAGGGCTATAACTAGAGGGCAAGTTATATCTGAAAGGAGGAGTTGGGAAGGAGACATTTTTGCCCCACTAGGGGCAGGGAGTAGAGGCCAGCCAAGAGTGTAGCTACAAGTCCCCTCCTGCTCACTGTACTTTCCTCTTTCAGAATACACACTACTAGAAGCACAGCACCTCCACTGCTCAAAGTGGGGACCTATTTATGGATTTTAAAAAATTTTTAATTAAATGTTTTTCTAATAATTTATTAGCTGTTTCTTTCTTGCATCTTTTTTAAATAAACTTATTTAAAGTTTTGAGTTCAAAATTCTACCCCTCCTTCCCTCCCTCCCCTCCCTGCTCCCTGAGGCAGGAAGCAATCAGATATAGGTTATACATGTGCAATTATGTAAACCATTACCATATTAGTCATTTTGTATAAGAAAACTCAAATAAAAAGAAAAAATGAAATTAAGTGAAAATAGCATGTTTCAGTCTGTAATCAATCAACATCTGTTCTTTCTCTGGAGGTAGAAGGTATGCTTCATCATTAGTCCTTTGGGATTGTCTTGGATCATTGTATTGCTGAGAGTAAAGTTATTCACAGTTCTTCATTGAACAATATTGCTGTCACTGTACACAACATCCTCCTACTTCTGCTCACTTCACTATACATCAGTTCATATAAGTCTTTCCATGCCTTTCTGAAATCATCCTGCTTGTTATAGCTTATAGTACAATGATATTCCATTACAATCATGTACCACAGCTTGTTTAGCCATTTCCCAATTGATTGACATCCCTTTGGTTTCCAATTCTTAGTCACCACAGAAAGAGCTGCTATGAATATTTTTGTACAAATAGGTCTTTTTCTCTTTTTGGGGGATATAAACCTAGCTTTCTTGCATCTTTTAAGCAGGATTTTCCAACATGACTTCTACAAGCATTGTAGATGCCCCAACTATAAACATTTTACTTTTTATTTTTAATATTTTATGCTCTGTGCTGTTTCAATTCTTGGAGATTATTTAAGCTTTTAGTCTGAAGATTATTTTAGCTCAACAGTCTTTCTAGTATTGGAAAGGATATTTGCCTGTTGAGTTTTATAATTTTGATCAATAATATTATTTTATTTTTAAAATATGCTTTCGTTCCTTTACCGCTGAAATCTTGCCCCTTTATTTGTTTGTTTGTTTGTTTGTTTATTTTGCAGGGCAATGGGGGTTAAGTGACTTGCCCAGGGTCACACAGATAGTAAGTTTCAAGTGTCTGAGGCCGGATCTGAACTCAGGTACTCCTGAATCCAAGGCCAATGCTTCATCCACTGTGCCACCTAGCTGCCCCTTGCCCCTTTATTTTTTAAACCCCATTTCTATTATTGACTTTTTTTTGTTTAGTATTTTGGTTTCTGGTTATATACATATAGTTGTTTCTATTGAACTCAATCTACTAAATTCCTATACAAATTTACATTTGAAAGCCTAGATTCAGCAGGCTACATTACAGCCCTCAGTACATTTCTGGCATATAGTAGGTGTTTAATAAATGTTTATTGACTGACACTGCCTTCAGTGATACTAATTGTAACTCTAAATTCTAGTTAGTTGCTTGTCAGTATGCAAATTAAATGTTATTGTCATTGGTGCTAATTTGCATATTTGCTTCACTGTTACTTGCTAAATGCCATGTTCTTATAGTATTACTTTGTTGCATGACTTTGGTGTGATATTGCATGTCTTGTTTTCTTTATTGTGAGTTTGAGTTATGGATCAATGTGTCAATATCATGGATCAATATACTAAAAAGATAGGATATAAGTTACCTGAAAAGTATTCTGAGGTTTTTTGGTTTTTTTGTTCTTTTGATGAGGCATTTGGGGTTAAGTGACTTGCCCAGGGTCACACAGCTAGTAAGTGTCAAGTGCCTGAGGTCGAATTTGAACTCAGGTCCTCCTGAATCCAGGGCCAGTGCTCTATCCACTGCACCGCCTAGCTGCCCCTATTCTGAGGTTTTTCAATTAGAAACTCATAAAAGTCTCCTAATTTTAAGGGGGGACCTAGAGAATAGATATAAAGACATAATAAGGACATCAAAGAATTAGGAGACTGCAAAGTAATTCATAGCAAGGTCAAGGCTGGGGAGAATACTCAGTATTCTGTAAAAATCAATAGGACAGGGGACAGCTAGATGCCACAGTGGATAAAGCACCGGCCCTGGATTCAGGAGGACCTGAGTTCAAATCCGGCCCCAGACACTTGACACTTACTGGCTGTGTGACCCTGGGCAAGTCACTTAACCTTATTGCCCCACCCCCCCCCAAAAAATCAATAGGACAAAGCAACATATTGGTTATGGGGGGGCAGGGTAGGGGTAGGAATGAGGGAATGAGAGATAGTGAAGAGTTCAGGATGACTCCTAGGTTGTTTTCCCAGTTCCCATTCTCCTCTTTTTCCATCCTGTACTCCCTCTCTTCTAGATCACCTTTATTGCTTGAGTTTTGTACTTGCCTTCTTGCCTTTTGCCTCTGCTCTTCCTCTAGCTTCTTTTTCTTTGCAACACCAGCTGGAGGCTAGTTGCTTGGCTGGCTTAGGTGGGAAAATCTCATCCAGGGATATGTCATTAGAATACTCATTATTATCATCATTAGGATTAGCAGGACTCAGGAATAGCAAGAAAAGGAGATGGGACCAAGGGAGGAGATCACCCTAGACTATTTAGTTTTTCAAATCTAAACCCTTTCAAGGGATGTAAAGGTATTTTTTTTTTACATGTCTGCCATAGAATGACTAGTAAGTACACAATGGTCACTTGTACTTAGTTACCCAGGAAAGCAGTCCATTCAAAATTATGTATCCTTATTATCACGCATATTCTATGTATAGCTGTAATAAACTCACAAGGAGCTAATGATTAAGTAATACTTATTTGGTAGGTGAAAAACTGATTGACAACATTTCTTATATGATCTTCAAAATGGACATGCAAGGCAGGTAGAGCAAGAATTTCTGTCTCCCTTTTTTGTAACAAGAAACTAAAACTCATAGAAATTAAGTATTTGGTCAAGGTCATTCAGCCAGTGAATGGGCAGTTACACCTCAGGCTTCTGAGCCCAAATCCAATGGGGCTTTTCCCATTATATAATGTTGCCTCTCAGGGAATTTGTATTCCAGTATGAGGAATTTCTTCCTAAGTAAATGAAAGGAAATCTATTATTTGAAGTACTTGGCAATGAAAGAAAATCCAATTCGTCAAGAAGTTATCATTGAGCTTTAAATGAGTACCTCAACCTATCAGGAGCAATATTGGGATTCACATAGTATACTTTTGATATATATATTTAAATAAAATTGAAATAAAATAAAGAGTGAAAAGATAAAGGTATTAGCTCCATAAGCCCAAATTATTGATTTATACCCAATTCATAAAAACATTTCCCTTTGTAACAGTCAACTCTGTATATGACCTGAAGTCTTACTATAGAAGCAAGTGATGCAAATGTGATAACTAGAACATAATTAACAATTTTGTTTGCATGATTTTTTAAGCACTTGACATTGAAAAGTGAATGGGAATAGAACAGGCTAAGTTGACAAACTGGGGGAAAACACAATGAGTAAACAATGGCTTCTCACCCCTCCTTATCATGGAGAGAAAGAAATCTTTTCAAGATCTTTCCCAAAGGTTATACTGTTCTCATCTCTAAAGGTTCAAAAGCATAAAACAGAATATGAGATCAAGTGAGGTCCTTAGACCCATATAACTGTGTTCTAACATGTAGCCATTAACTGGAAAGGTCCCAAGAATTATAAAACAATAGGATGTTAAAACCTGGGAAGGACCTTTAGAGATTATTTAGACTAATTCTCTTATTTTAGAAATGAAGAAACAGAGGAAGGGCCATATTATATGATAGGCACAGAGCCTTTGAAAACCAAAGGATCTATGAAAACAATCTGGACCATGTGAGGGTTTTAAAAAAATTTCTGTGATGGAAAAGCATAATAAAAGACCTTTTCTTGGATGCCAACTCTAATCACTTTATAGATGAAGAACTGGGCCCAAGAGAGGTTTAAGTCAGAGTCAGGCTTTGACCAGGAGTCCCTTGACTCTCTCAATCCAGCATTCCTGACTAACTGAGAGCTCTGAAGAGCCTCCCATACTCCTTTTCAGTCCAATGCCCTCCTTCCTAGTTCTGGCCCTTTCTCTGGGTCAGGCTGGGCTCAAGGTGGAAAATGTTTTTGCATTAAGAGACCTTTGTCAGAACCAGCTGGTACCTGACTAACAACAGAATTTGGTATAATTAGAATCTACTGAAACTCACTTTGATCCACCTGTGTCTTTCTTTTATGCAGACCTCTCCCTCACCTTATGGTAAAAGTTACAAAATAGATTTGCATATTTGTCATTCCATTTACATCTATTCCCATTTTTATTTGTGCAGCTCGATTTAGTTTGTGCTCCATATTGCCCAGACTTTATTAAACCAAAGCAAATTAACACTAATTTGGTTTTGAGATTTGAAGGAGAATTTTAATGACACTCTGAGATACTTAAGTGGACTTAGAAAAGATTAGCTTTCAATCATCAAATATGGAAAGGGCTGTCATGGAGAAGAGGAAGCAAACATTTTGTTAGAAGAACCGAGAGAACTAGGTGGGGCAGGTGGAAAGGGGCAAATTTCACCTACGCATTAGGAGAAGCTAAAAAAGTAGAACTGTTCAACAATAGTCTGGGCTGTCTTGGGAGGTAGTGAGTCACCAGTCACTTGAGGTGCTAAAGCAATGGCTAAATAACCACTCGCCTGAGATGATGTGGGGAAGCAGGCTGGGGGCAGTAATAATGTAATGAAAAGATTGGGAATCAAAAGACCTTGATTTTAGTTCTCTCTCTCTCATGACCTCACCTGTGACCTCACAAGAGTTACCTCATCTCCTGGACCTGACTTTCTTAATCTATAAAATGAGGACACCAATAATTACATTCTCTGTCTCAGAACTGTAGTAAGAATGACACCAAGTCAGCTGGTTGTGGAAATGTGATTTACTATTATTGGGGGGCAGCTAGGTGGCACAGTGGATAAAGCACCGGCCCTGGATTCAGGAGGACCTGAGTTCAAATCCAGCCTCAGACACTTGACACTTACTAGCTGTGGGACACTGGGCAAGTCACTTAACCCCCATTGCCCGGCCAAAAAAGAGTAAAAAAAATCAAATAAAATAAAAATATTATTATTGGACAGGATTACTGTAAAGGATTAGAGGTTGGATTAGTTGACTGCTGAGATCTATGACTCTGGAGGTCAAAGAGGGAGGTGATATTGTAAGTACAGCAGAAAGACCACTGGACTTGGAGTCAGAGGATATCTACATAGGCATCTCACATCTGACACTAACTCTGTAACCTCATGTAAGTGGCTACTTGAACCCTCAATTTTTTCATCCAGAAAATGGGCTTTAATGGTATTTTTGCTACCTACTTCATAGACTTGTTATAAGGATTAAATAAAACAACATATGGCGAACATACTTTTTAAAATTGCCCCCAAATTAAAAACCCAATTTAGAAAAATATATAAATTCTAGCCAGCAAGGATGTTTATCATGTATTTTTCCTGCAACTAGGAGTTCAAAGCATCATGACATTGAAAAATTGAAAATTGGGGGCAGCTAGGTGGCGCAGTGGATAGAGCATTGCCCTGGATTCAGGAGTACCTGAGTTCAAATCTGGCCTCAGACACTTGACACTTACTAGCTGTGTGACGCTGGGCAAGTCACTTAACCCCCATTGCCCTGCAAAAAACCCAAACAAACAAAAAAAGAAAAATTAAAATTACTCTTATGTCACTCAATAAAATATTTAAATATTAGCTATTATTATATTAGGAAAGTTATCTTTCTCATCTGATTTAATGAAATTTGGATAGAAATTATCCTGGGGCAAATCAACTACCCTACTATTATTCTTTTATATTTAATATTTTGTGGACAATTACACGAGTGAATAAGATAATTTTTTTTGCAGTTGACTTAAAATATTGGTGTATAAGCTTATCTTCTGTAGGCTCATTAAAAGCGTCCTCATTACAACTCAAGTGGCAGCCGTGATGAAGGGAATGATATATATTTCATCCTGTTCCCACTTCATTTTATTTTTCTAGGTCTCTATATTCAAAAAGTTTTTTTTTTTGGTTACATACAGCTTAGAGATGAAGAGCATTTCTCATGATGACATCTATTAAAAACATTGTTCTTAAGTTTTGATGGATCAATGTTATGCCAGGGTGATAGCCGAGTCTGTGATAATGGTCTGGTACCAGTACAGTTTATTGTTTGTCTTCTTAAGGATAATTTGATATCTGTATTGGTGGTATGAGGATTTACCAAATATCAAGTCCATGAAAAATAGGGAATTTCTGATCTAATTTTAGCTACCAGTCATATCTTGAAAGGTAGTTATTTGGTAGGCACTAAATTTTTTTATTATCATCTGATCTTTTCCTTGATTTCAGTGACTTTTAGATATAATATTGTTATTATCGTTAAATTATTATTATTAAATTAAATTGCTCTGAAAGCTCTGACTATATGTCATTGTCCAATTAACCTCTCTCATTTAGGAAATGAGGGAGAGAGCATCATTTACCCATTCTACAAGGACTTAAAAAATTAACTTTTTTTTAAATCTGCAAAGTTCAGGTAATATATTCATTGTCTTACTGGTGAGCCCCACTTTAAGCAAATCCGAAATGTGAAAATTCAGGCTTGAACAGCAAGAAGAAGCATTGAAGTGTTTACTGTGCAACAGGGACTGTGCTTACAAAATAATTGCTTCCCTAAAAGATCCACAGCAATCTTCCTTTAAATGGAAAGCTTCACTTGCATATCGAAAAGAGGATCCTATACAATTTATATTTTGCCATGTTTATAGCGCAGGTATAATGTTTGGCAAAAGGAACAATTTTTTTCAGCAGTGCCTCTGTTGTACAAAATGAAGCCCATCTGCCCCATTATCAGTCCAATAATTCATTCCTCACTGGAAAATGCTCAGCCTCCACCTTCCCAATCTCATAGAACACCTCAGACCCTGGTTGGGTTTCTTTGTTTGTTGGTTCATTTTTTTTTTTTTTTAAAGCCAAACACCTGACAAAGGAAAGATATCCTGTGTGATCCCTCCAGGGCTCAGGAACAGTCTTACCCAAGCAAGAGGCCTTGGAGAAATCTCCCAGCTGGAACTTCTGCTGATGGAGACTGATCAATGCATAAATGAGGTGTATGCCTATCTCCAACTTTCTGGGGAAGTTTCTGAGTATGCCTGCATTATGTATATATTTTGGTCCTCTGAGAAAGCCTGCTCCATCTTCTATAGGCCTTTCCCCCTTTACCTTTGAGAACTCAGAGGCACACCCTGGGTGGGGAGGGGCTGCCATATCTTTAAGATAAGTCTTTGGAGAGAAATAAAAATCAAGGACATAACTTGGACTCTCCCCACTCCTGACCAGTGTTGAGCAGCCCTTCCTGCTACCCACTGGGCCTTGCCTTTCTGGGACTGGCCAGGTTCCATTCGGGGCCTGTCAATCTGCGCCCTGACAGTTAGAGGGACGCTACAGGCTCCATAGTTGGAGATCGGTGTGCTGCTGGCACAACTCAATCCCCAGTGCTCCTCGTAAATGAGGTCTCCTGGGGTGGTGGGGGGATGGTGGGGGGAGCAGGCCATACCGCAGCTGTGGATCAACATTCCGATTTTGCCACCCTGGTATTACAAGGCGAAACATTCCCAAACATTCTTTATGTATGTATTCAGATTCCACTTATTGTTATTCTTCACTGTCAGGGCAAATGTGAGTTTCAGAGTGTCTGGCTCCCTAACAAGTCCTGGAAATGACACAAGAGTTGGGTTTTTTTTTTCCTTCCCCTGAAATCATGCCTGATTAAGGCAGCTAAGATGACATTCTCTTCCTCTGCCTCTCTGTGTAGCTTTCAGAATTAGTGGCATCTCTCCTCTCCTCTTCAGAATAATTCTTGTCAATGAATCGGCATAGATTAGAGCAGGCCTCACAGGTTAATCTATAGACAGCTGCTGGGGCTCTATTGACCCTTCTGAAGATTGGTTTAGAGCTGGGAATGTTTTATGGCCTCTCTGAATAAACACTAGTATATAGGCTCTAGACTGTCCTTAGCTCTTTGGGTTATAAATTGAAAACTCGTGGAGATAAAGAAACACAGGTCTTGGCAGAAGGGAGATGGAGTGGTCTGCCAATCCAAGTTCTGAATTGTAATTCTGGCTGTGTCAGGAACCACCACAGGGGTCTTGTGGAAAGGTATACCTATGGTAACTTGAAAACAAGATTTAGAGGAGGGATGAGATTGCTATCTTCACATAACCATCAAAGCTTTCATGTGGAACAATAACAGCATTAATTCACATCTCTATAGCACTTTCCTTGGAAATGGTGGTAGATGGTGCAAATTATTTTTACCCTCTGCACCCATTTTATAGAGGAGGAAACTGAGGTTTAGCAAGGTCAAAGCAGAAGCATAGCAAAATGAATAGTGTTGGAGTCAGTGTCAGGAAGACCTAGGTTAGAATCCCACCTCAGATACTTACTAGCTGTGTATAATCTCTTAGCCTTACTTTCCTACCCTGTAAAACAGGGGATAAAGACTAGATCCATGATGTCATTGATACACCGTATGAAGATCAGGTGTGTTACATTTCACCATAGGGTTCCCAGTACCTTAAGAGGGTTTGGAGGTGTTTAGGCTCTCTGCTGTTTGGCTCTGGCCTCCACTCATGGTGTTTCCCCTTGCACCTCAGTTCTATTTCACTACTTCACAGTCAGATTAGGTGTTACAAAGGAATATTTAATTCAAAGGTGTAGCAAGAATAAACATGTCTGGGGGTGTAATTGCCCCCTGTGTCACCTTAAGGGGGAAGAAGGGGTAAGGGGATTAGGTTCACAGCTTAACTTCCAGAGCTCAGTCACCACCAGGTTCCAGGTCCACAATCCCCCTGGATCTTGAGTCAGGTACCCTACTTTCTCAGAGTTCCCCTGCTGAGCTAGCTGGCTGCATATCCAATCTGGAATCTTGCCTCCATGGTCCCCATGATTTGATTCTTGGTTGAGTGGGGATTCTCCCACCTGTGCCTAGAACTGAAAAAGACAAATGAAATCAAACAAACCACAATGAAACCCCAACACTGTTTTTCTGGGACACAGGATAAAAGGGGGATGGGGGAAACGAATGCATCAGTTCATGGCACTTCCCCTCAGGCTGTGGGTGAACTTGGACCTTCACCCTTTCTGGACTATGCAGGGAAAGATAAAGTGTCCCATGTGGGCAATTTGGGTCTGTTCTTGCTACCAACCAAAAGAGGCCACACCCTACCACATGATAGGGGAATGAAGACTATCTTCTCCCAGAAGCTGGTTCTACCATCTAAGAGATCTGGGCTCCAACACCCTATTACCAGGAACTCCTGGGTGAGGTCACTCTCTACCAATGCACCTCTTAAGCAACTTTTCTTTCTTTCTTTCTTTCTTTTTTTAGGCAATGGGGTTAAATGACTTGCCCAGGGTCACACAGGCTGGATTTGAATTCAGGTCCTCCTAACTCCAGGACCAGGGCTCTATCCACCTAGCTGCCCCAATTTATGTAATCTTTGCGGGGGGGGGCAGGGCAATGAGGGTTAAGTGACTTGCCCAGGGTCACACAGCTAGTAAGTGTCAAGTGTCTGACGCCAGATTTGAACTCAGATCCTCCTGAATCCAGGGTTGGTGCTTTATCTACTGTGCCACCTAACTGCCCCACAACTTGTGTAATCTTAAAGAATTGCCTAGAGCCATGAGAATTTAAATGAGTTGCCCTGGGTAGGGTCAAATAGCCAGTATGTATCAGAGGAAGCATTTGAACTACACGGTGTTCTCTTTTTTTCTAATACCTAGTATGCTTTAATAAATGCTTAATGGCCCAAAACTGGTGCTAACGCTTCTAATTTAAGGTGAACACTCATTAGATTTTTTAGACATCACAGTTAATTTTAAACATATATAGATATAGATATACATATACATATATAGATAGATACACATACATATATATATAGATAGATATACATACATATATATACATATACATATATATATATATGGGGGTGGGCAATGAGGGTTAAGTGACTTGCCCAGGGTCACACAGTTAGTAAGTGTCAAGTGTCTGAGGCCAGATTTGAACTCAGGTCCTCCTGAATCCAGGGCCAGTACTTTATCCACTGCACCACCTCGCTGCCTCCAGGTAGATATATTTTTGAGCAGTTACAGCATTCTACTCAGGTTTAACTAATCCATTATGATTTTTAGAAGTACTCGGAAAAAAGCCTTCTTAACTTCACAAATCTCTTCCAATGGTGTGCCCCAAATTCTACCATTTGAATTAAGTCATTAACTTCCAGTGGGACCAGAAGAAAAAGGGGAACTGCTAGGGGACACAGTCCAATAGCTCAATCTATTTGCCACATCGAGTCCTGACCTCTTTTCTAAACTCCATTGATGTATTTCTAATTACCTGCTGGGCCTCTCCCTTTGCATGTCTAGAGGTTACCTCAAACTCACCACTTTCCCCCAACACATACACAGTCCCAAACTAACCACCCTTTCCAATATCTTTGTTTCTTTTAACAACACTATCATTTTCTCATGTTTAAAGCATTGGAGTTTTCTTTGACCTTTCACACTCTTCAATTCCATATACCCAAGTCACCATCAAGTCCTGTAAATTCTTCCTTGGGTATATCTCTGTGCTAGGCTGAAAGCCTGTTGGTTGTCTTACAACCAGGTATAACTGCTCTAGGCTTGCTCCCTTTCCCTTCCTGGCTGGTACCCTCCCTGCCGCCACCACCCCCTTCACTTCCCCTTTTCTTCTCTTGTTAGGAATTTCCAGCTTCCTAGCTTATTGTCACCTGCTTGATTTTGACACCAAAGGTGGGAAACCAAACAAAAAGGCCTGAGAGAGACCTCACCTCTCTCTAGAGAATACATTATTGTCTTCCATATCTTGAACTGTCCTGTTATGTGGGTCAGTCTAACTATGTTTGAATGGAACTGGGATAAGGGGCAAGAGCTTGGCATAAGCCGATCATAATATCCAAGGAAAGGCTCCCATATGGTCATTTATTTTCTTTCCTCCTCCCACCATGGTCTTAATATTATCTTACCTAAGACCCAAATAAGTGAATGTATAAATGTGCTCCCAATATCAACTTCTTTCTTTCCTTTACTTTGTCCCTGAGTATGACAAGTGGATCCTTAAAAAACTTCTTTATGAGTCAAAATGTGTCGCCCTCCCCAAGATCTCTTGGGGGTTTTTTGGGGGGGTTTTTTTGGGTTTTTTTGTTTTTTAGCACCAATGACTGGTTTGCTTCTTCCGTCCAAGTTTCTCAAAGCAGCTGTAATGGACTTGCATGGTCTCTCCCCAGTATTCTTTCCTTTGCATGTCCACCAGCCAGGAATCTTAGTTTAGCCTCTTTATTTCCTACCTGGATTGTTGCAATAACCCAATGGGTCTTCCTCCCTTTAGTATCTTCCCCTATATAAAATATTTCTATGCTGCTGCCAAGCATGTCTTCCCTAAAGCTTTCATCATACTATCTTCTCCTCTCAAAATACTACAATGGATTCTTATTTCCTATTGCATAAAGCCTCAAATTCAAAATTATTTAATCTTAAGAGAGTCTAAAAGGATCTTAGAAGACAGTTTAATCTTGTTCCCAAAGCAAAAATGCTTTCTATAAATGATAAGGCAGGTATCTTCTGCCTAGATTTCAATACTCTGTAACCTTGCCTCTACCCAGCCAACCATCCTTCCCTACTTCCCAACAGCAAGCATCTGCTCAAGTCAAGCTTCATTGTCTCATTCTTCCTGTCATGCTGATTTCTAACTCTGTGGTTTTGTCTGTTCTACTTCTCCTTCCAAGAACAGCTTCTCTCTTTTCCTCTACCTAGCCAAATCCTTAAAGTCTCAGGCTGTATCTTGAGCGCTAGACGCCATTTTATTATAGGATAAGTTGTAGAAACTGAAGATATTAAGGCAGGAGAAGAAAAGACTTAGGGAGCACCTGGTTACTGTTATTGAATATTTATAGCATTGCCTTGTAGAAGACGGATTTGATTTGCTTTCACTTGCTCCAGAGGGCAGAAGGAGGAACAATGAGGGGAAGCGTCAAAGAGGCAAATGTTGGTTTAAAATAGAGAGAAACTTCCTAATAAGTGCCTGACACATGCTAGGTGCTTAATAAATGTTTATTGATTGATGAATAAGTAGAATAGGATGCCTTCAAAGACAGTGGGTTCCTCAACACTACAAGTCTTCAAGTGGAGACTGTATGACCACTTTTGTGGGGGATGTTTTAGAAGAGATTTGAGTGCAAGTCTGAACTGGATGAGATGCCCTCTGAGATTCTTTACAACTTCAAGATTCAGAAATTCCGTGTGCTCCTACCATGTTGGAATGGAAGGAACATTGAACAAAGAATTAGGAGATCTAGGTTCAAATTTCAGGTCTGCCACTGACATGCTGTATCTGAGCCTCAGTTTCCCCATTGGTTGGGGTTGGATGACTAGCATTCTATGGTTCTGACTTCAAGGTCCCTTCCAGCTCTGACATCTCATTGTAATAGGATATAAGGGAAAACTTCTGAACAAATAGAGTAGGCTGCCTTGGAAGGCAGTGGATTTCTTATTACTATGGATCTCCAGTTGGAACTCGATGACCACTTTTCAGTGTATGTTACATGACTTGTCCAGTATGGTACAGTAGGGATTTATTTCCATTGTAGTTGGATTAGATGATTGCTGAGATCCCTTTTGACTCTCATATTCTATGATTCTGTGATTCCATGGAGATTTCTTTTTTAAAAAATCCTCCAAATACTTTATTTAAATAAAGTTTGAGGTATTGTTACATCATACATACAGATAATGATACATACCTTGAATAAAACCAAAAATCTATTTAGCATTTTTCTACTGCTTATCCCGCATAACTAAATGAAATATTAATGTGTTCATCTGTGATCATATACCTTCAGCTTATCTTTTTTAAAATAAAGTTTTGTTTTATTTTCATGAAGATCTGCCATCTCTCTCTACCACCTCCCTCACTTCAACTATGAAAATAAGAAAAACAAAATCCCTGTTATAAACATGTATAATCAAGTAAAATAATTTCCCATTGGAATTGGCCATCCCCAAAAACATATGTCTCAATATGCATTCTCTATCAAGAGAGGGCTAGCATGTTTCATCATGAGTCGTTTGGAATTGTGGTTAGTCATTACTAGGTACTACTTTGGGCTTTTAAATTTTAATTGGTTGGTTTTCTAGTTTTTGTGGCGGTTTTTAGTTGCATTGAGGTCCACCACCATTATAGTTTTACTGTATATTTCTCCCTATAACTCATTTAACTTTTAGGAGTGTA
This sequence comes from Dromiciops gliroides, assembly GCF_019393635.1. Lineage (NCBI taxonomy): Eukaryota > Metazoa > Chordata > Mammalia > Microbiotheria > Microbiotheriidae > Dromiciops > Dromiciops gliroides. The sequence goes on along the minus strand of NC_057862.1, from coordinate 298,363,285 downwards.
GGAATATAGGTGTTATGCTATTTGGTACATACATGTTCAGTATTGATATCAATTCATTGTCTATGGTGTCTTTTAGCAAAATGCAGGTTCCTTGTTTCTTTTTTTCTAATTAGGTCTATTTTTGCTATTTCTTTGTCTGAAATGATGATCGCTACCCCTGTTCTTTTTATTTCAGCTGGAATAGAATAAATTCTGTCCCAGGCCTTTATCATATGTATCATTATGCTTCAAGTATTTTTCTTATAAATAACTTATTGTTGCACTGTGGTTTCTAATCCATTCTACTATCCTCTTCGATATTGTGGGCAAGTTCATCCCATTCACATTCACAGTTATGATTTTTAATTGTGTACTTTTCTCCTTCCTGTTCTCTTATATTTTTCTCACTCTTTGTTTCCTGGCCCCTCTTTAAAGTTTGTTTTGCTTTTGACTAATCCCTCCCTTAATCAATTGGCTCTATTATCCCCATTTTCCTTAACTCCTTTCCTTCTCTTGCTCTGGTGTACGAAATATATTTCTGTACTCAAAGCCCTCTGCTAAGACTCAGATACAAAGACAATTAAAAACCATCCTTGTTTGCAGCCAATTTTACTTAAAATATTTTTAAATTTAAAACTATTATAAAAATATTTTTAACATTATACATTTGCCCTTCCAAAGTATGTTTCTCCTCTAAGGCAAGTACCAAACACAGCCACATTATTCAGGATATGTGGAGTAGGGGGAACTAACACGGATATTCAAACCACAATTGATCTTCTTTACCAGTGGATCAGCATACCACAGGAGTGCACAGAATGACCTTAGGTTACCTACAACTGTTCCCATCCTTGAGCACTAAAGATTTACATTTGGTTAAGCTTCTTTCTCCTCTGATAAGCCAGTTTATCCTAAAGGCAACAGGATTGCATCTATTCTTTTATTTACCAACAATCATCATCACCCTTTTTGCTTAAATATTCTAGCTAAATGATAACTCTGTATGCCAAAATGGCAGTGTAATTACTTTCAAAGACCTTTTCCTCCTCCATGTGTCTCCTCAGGATTCCCATATTTACCATGCTCACAGGTAACGTGTGAGATTATCAAATGCCTAGATGAAAATACTACACATTCTACATGTCTACACATTCCTCGGATCCAGAAGTTTACTGTAACTGGCATGCTTTAAAATCTAATTGTAACCTGAGGCCCCTAATCAAAGCTATAGGTTTACACAGATTGAGTTCAATTGAGGGAAGGGAGTGTTGTCTTTCACAAATCTTTTTGGCTTGTGTTTCACCCAAAATTTCCCCTAGGACCATCAGAATTTAGCTCAAATATAGGTTGCTACAGAAAAGGTGAAGGTCCCTCTGTGACCATGCAAGCACTCAGGCTAACAAAACATTAAATATGGGACAAGCTTTATTTATACTTCCCCCCAAATTCAAATAATTCACACTAAAGTCAATAAATAGTCTGAATAACTCTCCTCTCCTCTGGTGAGCCTCTAGCTCCTCAATGACCCATACATTCTTTTAGACTTATAGTATTTCCATGCATTTTACTCATCCTTTGCCTGGTCCTTCAAGGGGAAAGTCCTCCAGTGAAGCTAACCTTATCCACAAATCCATATATTCTTTAATACTATAATAACAAAAATATAATACTGATATACTATTAATAATAACAATATAATATAATAGTAATTACTGTAGTAACCTATGTAGTAAGCTATGTTTCTATAAGTAGAAAACACTAAGGATCGTGAGAGAGTTGACCTGTCTCCCAGACCTGCACAATCTACATAGCTCAGTACCAGTGAAGAACAAATCACATTTGCACCCCAACATTGGGACTTTGTCAATAGCTATTTATTAGTTTCAGCTTCCATTTGGTTCAGTTTAAATGAAGGGATTCAGCACCGTACAGGAGCTCTGCTGCTAGGTTCAGAAGACTTGGTCTTGGAGCTCCTCCATCACTCTGTCAACCACTAGGTGGTGCAGTGAGTAAGAGGACTGGACCTGGAGTTGAGAAGACCAGAGTTCAAATCCTACCTCACACTTAATAGCCATGTTATCCTGCACAAGTCATTTAACCCCTACCATCCTTAGCTTCCTCACTTGGAAAATGAGGATAATAACACATCAACCTCCCAAGATTATAGTGAGGATCAAATGAGATAACGTGGGCAGTGCTTTGCAAGCATTTAGCAAAGTGCTATATAAATGCTCTCCTATAACTTCCAGGTTTGTGTTCCTAAAATTTCAAGCATGACCCAGAGTCCTTGGTGCCTGCCATGACCTAAATCTACTGCCACCTCTAGGATTATTTGGTTCCCTGGGGAAGACTTACAGACGCACAGGCTCAGTTCTCCAAAGAACTGAGGAGTCTAAATCTGTCCATGTGTAGTCCTACTTTTTTGCACCTTTCTCCCTAACTTTTCATCTTCTTGTCTATCTCTTCTTTCCCTTTTGCTGTTTTCCTTGGATCTTGAAGAGGACAATGACATCAGGATGTGTTGTCATGACTTGCAGTGAATTGGATTTAAGTGAAGGAAGGCTGTGCAAGGTCATCAATCTCACTCTCTCTTCCAGAGCCATCTAGATTGCAATGGCAAGAAATTTATCAGGATGACTGGAGATGGCCCTGGGTGTTTAAGGCAATTGAGGTTAAGTGACTTGCCCACGGTCACACAGCTAGTAAATGTTTGAGGTGAGATTTGAATTCAAATCCTCCCAACTTCAGAGTCTGTGCTCTATCCATGGTACCACCTAGTTGCCCCTCTTTCCCTTTGAAAAACTAATTCAAAGAGTATAGGCCAGGTGACACCACTAGCTAATATGAATTAGATGACTGAATCAATCAATCATCTACACTGTGTGTGGTTCTAAAAGGGAGCTAGTTCTTGCCTTATTAAAGATCTAACTTTGTCCAGGACTTACCACCTCATTAAAGAGACACAAGAGGATTAGAGAGGGTCTTGCCAGTCTCCTTCTAGGCAAAGCCCTTATATTATCAATGGGGATCCCCTTTTAATTAGTTTGTGACTTGCCCAAATTTTTTTTTACTCAGAACCTTTGGCTCCAAACCCAGCCCTCTTGCCTCAGGCTCCTAATTTTTTTCCGGTATGACCAGTCTGCTCAGAGCACCCCACTGTTCTTCATGGAGTGAAAATGGAGAAAAAAGGCAGATGATGGATTGACTGTTGACTGCCATGAGCTTTCTTTTCTGTCAAAAACATATGGGCTGCCTCCTATCCGCTACAGGTATTTTGCACAAATTGTCTTATATTAATTCTGCCCTGTAAGGTGCAAATAAGCTTAACGGACACTTGCAAACATAATTAGTTCATACACACTGAAACCTGAGAAGAGTTAAAAAAACTTAGGAGGTAAGGAAAGTCCTAGAGAGGCAATGAAAGGAAATTTACCTTAGGAATATTAGACAACTAAGAAAAATCATCCTTTAAAGAAAAAATAATCCAAGAGAGATCAGAATCTTCACTTTTTTCTAAAAATAAATAAAGAAATGAATGAATTAATAAATAAGTGAATGAATAGATAGATTAATTAATTAATTAATGAAAATAGTAAGAGGACAAGGTGGCAAAGTATAAACAAAATAAAGTCATAATGATGCTTCCCATTTTGGATCTACTGGATTGCATCTCCAAATGGGATGTTTGACAAGCGCAGACATGTTCAGAGAGGGACACCAGATGATGCTCCATAGCAATAAGGTTCCTTTTACACTTTTTTTTTCCTTTGAACACTATTCCCAAGATACTTATATTATATTTTTAGGATGGTCACCGAAGGCCTGGATGCATAGAATTATGGAATTCTAGAGCTAATTAGTCTTAGAGTGTGTTCTCATATTATAGATGAGGAAATTGAATGTGATAGACTGCCCAAAGGACTTACCAAGATGACACATTGGGTTTGTGGCCAGAACCAGATTTAGGACTGGGTTTCCTGATTCTTGAGCTATAACTCAGACATCAGCATAATATACCCATTTCAGGGAATCATTTGCAAAAGGTAACTTGGTGTTGTGGCCCCTAAGTCAGGAATGCCACCTCAAGGGTCACCTCTGACACACACTAGAGGGGGTTTCCTTATTAGGAATTCCTTCTACCAATAAAATTACAGGTCTGGTAAGCTCCCTTCAATCTGTCTCCCCAAAAGTAGAGCCATAGAATGTAAGAAAAAGATGGGGGCTTAGTTTTGTTTTGTTTTGTAGAGTGGGTCTCTTTACCTTGTCCAAGATGTAAGTACATGGGCCACTTACAGAACCGTATTCAACTACTCATTGTAACAGAAGTTTCAATGAGGTTTTTTTTTGCTGACCTGGGTCAGTTCTTTCTTTTTTAGGCAATGAGGTGACCCCTTCACTCCATTCCAAAGAATGTTAGGGCTAGAAGCAGTGGAGTGTTGCAGCCAGCTTGAACCAGTATAAATGCAGATTAAATTTTGAAGTATTTTGGGTACTTTTCTTTATTTACTTTTTTGGAAAGGTGGTTGTTACTAGCACATCCCTGGCTAGAAGATGCCTTCAGACCCCAGAATATTAAGAGCTAGAAGACATTTTAGAGATCACCTACTCCAACCAAGGAAACTGAAGCCCAAGGATAGGAAATTACTTGTCTGAAGTCACAGATATTCTGACCACAATCCCTTGAAGAGCTATGCTGAAGTTCACCATGTGCACACATACAAATGTATTATACATTTTTCCAAGCAAAGTCTGCCCTTCCAGCAGCTGGACTTTACTCTCCTCAACTCTACCTTAAAAATCTTTAAATTCCATCAAGGCTCAACCCAGCTGCTAGTTCCTTCATGAAGCCTTTTCTGATCCTACCAATTCTTAGTGCTTTTTCCTGCTTCAAATATTCCTGGAGCCTACAATTTGCTCTCTTTTCTGCTCTTTTCACTCTCTACCCTATATTATACTTATTTGTATTCATTTTGCTTTCTTCCTCTGAAAAATTGCCTATTGCTTTGACCATTTATCAGTTAAGAAATGCCTCTTATTCTTAAAATTTGATTGAATTCCCTATATATTTTAGAAATCAGTCCCTTCTCAGAATAACTTACTGCCAATGATTTTTCCCCCTGGTTATTTGCTTTTCTTTTCTTTTTTTTTTATAATAAAAATTATCCATTTTACTTCCTTTGAATCTCTCTATCTCTTATTTTATTATGAATTCTTTCTCTATCCATGGATTTGACAGGTAATTTCTTCATAGTCCACTAACTTGCTTATATCTTTTTTTCTAAATCATTTGCCCATTTTGAGCTTATTTTGGTGTATAGTGTGAGATGTTGGTCTATGCCTTTCTACAAGATTACTTTCCAGTTTTCTGAACAGTTTTTGTCAAGTACTGAGTTTTTACCCCAAAAACTGAGATCTTTGTATTTATAAAACACTAGATTACTATGCTCATTTGCTTCTGTATTTTTTATATATAACCTGTTCCACCAATCCCTCTCTATTTTTTACCAAATTGTTTTTACCAAAACCACATTGTTTTGATGATTACAGCTTTGTATTAAAGCTTGAGATATGATACTGTTAATCCCCCTTTTCCCATTTTTTCCCATTCTTGACTTTTTGTTCCTCCAGATGAATTTCCTTATCATTTTTTTCTAGCTCTACACAGGGATTCTTTGGTGATTTGATTGGCATGGTACTGAATAAGTAAATTAATTTAAATAGAATTGCCATTTCTCCAATTATTTAAATCTGTCTTTATTTGTGTGAAGAGTGTCTTGTGAATTATGTTCATAGTTCCTGTGTGTGGATTGACAGGTATACTCCCAAAGATTTTGTATTATCTGTAATTATTTTAAATAGAATTTCTCTTTCTATCTCTTCCTGCTGGGTTTTGTTGTTAATATACAGAAATGCTGATGATTTATGTCAGTTTATTTTATATCCTGCAATTTAGCTAAAGTTGTTCATTGCTTCAATTAGTTTTTTAGTTAACTCTCACTTGTTCTCTAAGTAACCCATCATATCATCTTCAAAGAATGATAGTTTTATTTCCTCATTGCCTATGCGTATTCCTTCAATATCTTTCACTTGTCTTATTGTTATAGCTAGCATTTCTAGTACAATATTGAATAAAAGTGGTGATAATGTCCATCCTTGCTTCACCCTGATCTTACTGGAAAGGCTTCTAGCTTATCCCCATACAGATAATTCTTACTCTTGATATTAGATAGATACCACTTATTATTTTAAGAAAAGCTCCAGGGGGACAGCTAGGTGGCACAGTGGATAAAGCACCAGCCCTGGATTCAGGAGAACCTGAGTTCAAATCCAGTCTCAGACACTTGACACTTACTAGCTGTGTGACCCTGGGCAAGTCACTTAACCCTAATTGCCCTGCAAAAATTAAAAAATGAAAGAAAGAAAAAAAGAAAAGCTCCGTTTTTCCTTGTACTGTCTAGGGTTTTTATTTTAAACAAGAATGGGTATTATAATTTCTCAGTAGCTCTTTCTGCATCTATTAGTATAATTACAAGCTTTTATTATTTTTATGTCAATTATATTTATGGTTTTCCTAATATTGAACTAACCTCTCATTCTTCTTATAAATCCAGCCTGGTGATTGTGTATGATATTTGTGATATTTTACTATAATTGCTTTGTTAGCATTTTGTTTAAAAATTTTGCATCAATGTTAATTAGAGAAATTGTTCTATAGTTTTCTTTCTCTGTTTTTGCCTTTTCTGGTTTGGATATAGCAACCATATTTGTGTCATAGAAGGAATTTGGTAGGATTCCTTCTTTGTCTATTTTATCAGTTTATGTGTATTGGAATTAATTGTTTGGGAGAATTCATTTGGTCCTGGGTTGTTTTCCCCCTTAAGGAGTTAATTTATGGATGGTTCAGATTCTTTTTCTAAGATATGGTTATTTAAATATTCTATTTCTTTTTTTATTAATCTGGGCAATTTCTATTTCTGTTAGAATTTGTCCATTTTATAAAAATTGTCAGTTTTTTGTCATGTAGTTTGTCAAAGAAGCTCCAAATAATTCCTTTTATTTCAACTTCATTGGTTGTGAATTAACCTTTTCATTTTGTTGTTGGTAATTTTGTTGTCATCATTTTGTTTTTATATCAAGTTAGCCAATGGTTTGTCTATTTTATTTTGTCTTTTAAAAATAGCTCTTAGTTTTATTAGATTTTTTTAAAACTTTGTATTTTGTTCATGTCTTCTTTAATTTTCAAGATTCCTATTTTGATGCTTAATTGGAAGTTTTCAATTTGTTGGCTTTCTATTTTTTAAAATTGTACGCCCAATTCATTGATCTTCTGTCTCTCTCTATCTGTCAGCCTGCCTGTCTCTCTGTCTCTTTAGAAATACATTTTCCTCTATGTACTACTTTGGCTGTATCCCACAAATTTCAGAAAGTTGCCTCATTGTAATTATCTTTAATGAAATTATTGTTACCAAAGTTTGTTCTTTGACCCACCCAATCTTTAGGATTAAGGTATTTAATTTTCAATTAAATTTTAATTTGTGCTTCAGAGGCCCTTTATTAAATGTAATTTTAAATGAATTATGATCAAAAAGGATGTATTTGATATTTGTTTTTCTGTTTGTGAGATTTTTATGCCTTAACACATGGTTTTTGGTGAAAATCCCATGCACAGCTGAGAAATAGTCATATTCCTTTCTATTCCCATTCAATCTTCTCCAGTGGACTATTATAGCTAACTTTTGTAAAATTATATTCATTTCCTTAATTTCTTTCTTGTTTCTTTTAAGCTTAAATTCATCTAGGTCTGAGAGGGGTAAATTATAGTTTTATTGTCAATCTTCTCCCATTCTTCATTCTTCTTCCCTTCCCAGTACATTCCTCTTTCCCACCCTCCCATTCTTCTTTTGATATCATCCAAACATAATACCCAGGCCAAGTAGACTCTCTCTAAGACCCCTGATGATAATAAAGTTTTAAATGTTTGCATGTATCATCTCTTCACCTCCCTTATGAAATCTTAATTAATATTTACTTTTTAAAATTCTTCCCTTGAATCTTGTATTTGAATATCAAATTTCCGATCCAGCTCTGGGTTTTTTGTTTTGTTTTGTTTAAAGGAGTGGTTGGAAGTTTTCCATTTCATTTAATATCTATTTCCCCCCAGAAGGATTATACAAAATTTTTCTTAATAGATATTTCTTGGTTATAATCCAGATCCTTTACCTTTTCTAGACCTTCTATTTCTTTATATTGGTGGTTGCTTAAGCTCATGTAATCCTGACTGTAGCTCTATACTACTTGAATTATTTTTTATCTGACTACTTGTAGTATTTTCTCCTTGACCTGCCAGTTCTAGATTTTGTCTATAATATTCCTGAGAGTTTTCATTTTGGGGTTTGTTTTAGGATGTAACCAGTGAATTCTTTCAATTTCTTCTTTATCTTCTGGTTCTCAGATATTTTATATCCATGACTAATGCAGAAATATGTTTAATGTGATTGTACATATATAACCTATATCAGATTGCTTCTGCCTTGGGGAGGGAGGAGGGAAGGAAGGAAGGGAGAACAATTTGGAACTCAAAATCTTATAAAAACAAATGTTGAAAACTATTTTTACATGTAACTGGAAAATAAAATATTTATGAGATTGAAAAAAATTTAAAATTAAATAAAAAACAAAAAAGATGATATCTAGACTCTTTTTTTTTCTTCATAGCCTTCAGGTGGCTTTTAAATTATCTTTCCTTAATTTGTTTTCCAGGTTTGTTGTTTTTCTATCAGGTATTTCATATTTTCTTCTATTTTTCAGTCTTTTGACTTTGTTTTGTTATTTCTCAATGCCTCATGGAATCATTAGCTTCTATTTGACCAATTCTATTTTTTTTTTTTGGTAAATTTTTATTCATTTTAAACAAATACAAAATGAGGAAAGAAAAAAAAAGAATGTTTCCACATCACAACAGAACATAAGAGAGTATTCAATATAAAACAATGAATTTCCATTACAAGAAAACCTATATAATAAATACTAAACATTGTTTTCCAAGTCACCCAGCTTTTCTTTGCTTTCTTATAGGTTTTCTTTTGTTCTCTGATGTACACTTTTTACTTTATTTTCCCCCCTCCCTTCCCTCCCACCCTAAAGAAGGCTATAATTAAACACAGATATGTATGTGTGCATGTGTATGCGTATGCATATGCATATGTGTATATGTACATGTATCCCCCCAAGAGTATATGTGTATATAGATATGTATATATATGCATATATACACACATGTATATTTATATATATACATAAATAAATATCTAGAAATATATGTGAGACTCTACTATGCATATTTCCACTTATGATCTCTTTCTCTGAAGGTGGATAGCATCTTCTTTCATAAGTCCAAGTCTTTACATGTTTTTTTAAAACTAAACAGCTCATCAATTCCTACCCCACAGCAATATTCCAACATAATCACATCCTGAGAGATTGTCTTTGAATTTTTTTTTTTGCCCAATTTTCTGCATTCATTCTATTCTTGGCTACATTGGCTTTATTTATACAAGAAAATTTTAATTTAAAATGATCCAAATTATCCATTTTATACTTCAACAATGGTCTCATCTTATAATATAGTTTAAGGTCTAATACTGCTTTATCTTCTTTCTTTACATCTTTTTCCCCTGGTTTCTTTGAAATTCCTGACCTCTTATTCTTCCAAATGATCTTTGCTATTATTTTTTTCTAACTCAGTAAGATAATTTTTTTAGTCATTTAATTGAGATGGTATTGAATAAATAGTTAATTTAGGTGAAATTGTCATTTAAAAATTTATATTGGCTTTACCTACCCATGAACAATAAATATTATTCCAATCATTTACCTCTGACCTTATTTGTATAAAAATGTTTTATGTTTATGTTCATATAGCTCTTGTGTCTGTTTTGGCAGATATTTCATACTGTCTAGTTAACTTAAGCAGTCCAAAACAAATATTGAATAATATTGATGACACATAGTATAGTTTCCCTTTTTTTTCACTTTTGACCTTCTATTTTAGCTTTAACATTGTCTAAGATGATTACTACCCTTGCTTTTTTTAGACATAAATTATATTCCTGCTTTTTATTTTATCTTTGTGTATATCTCTCATTTTATTTTTTCCTGAAAACAACATATTGTTGAATTCAGATTTTTAGTCTATTTCATCCCATTCACATTCTAAGCTATAATTAATTGTGTATTTTCCTCCTTCCGATTTTTTGCTCTCCCTATTTACCCTATCCCTCCTCACTCCTTTACTTCACTTCTACCCACTAGCTTGCCCTCCTACTCTTTAACCTACCCACCTCTCTAAGACTTCTCTTATCCTCCTTCCCCACACTCTATCACCTTACCCTCATATTTCTTTCTGAATTTAGAAGACTTTTATATCCTTCTAGATATATATGCTGTTGGCTCTTTAACCCATTCTCAATGAGAGTAAGGTTCCAGCACTACCTGCCCTCCCCTCTACTAGCTTCTTCTGTACCAATTCTTTTTTTGTTTGTTTTGCTTTGTTTGGTGAGGCAATTGGGGTTAAGTAACTTGCCCAAGGTCACACAGCTAGTAAGTGTCAAGGGTCTGATCCGGATTTGAACTCAAGTCCTCCTGAATCCAAGGTCAGTGTTCTATCCACTGCGCCATCTAGCAACCCCTCAATTCTTTTTTTAATGCCTCATTTGTATGAGATAAGTATTTCTTTTTAACTCTCCCTACATAGTTTTTTTTTTAAAGAATCACCCCATCATCCACAGCTCAACCCAAGTCTTTCTTTCAAACTACTCAAATAATGATAACATTTTCACATATAAGAAGTTAACAATTTGAACAAAGGACAAACAACAACCATGAGTAAGAGCTGCCCCACTAGGAACCCAACTGGCAAGCTTCAACACTAAGAAGATCTTAAAGACATTCCTTCTCCATCCACTCTTCCTCTCCCTCTCCCATGCATACAGGGCATCATACCTTTACCTGTGGGTACTCTGCCCAAAGGAATATGTTTTTGGTTTCTTAAACCTCACAAGATGTTTTGGGGGTTAAGGGTCTAGATTTTTTGTTAAGGATCATACCTTAACCCCAATTGACTCTCATAGATTGGCCAACAATAGGTCCCAGCCCAAGCCTTATTGGCCATTATTTGACCTTTTAATAAATCAGAATGAGGGTAAATAGTAATTGCTTCTGTTTTAGCCAGAAAACCTGAGGGCCTTCCCCTCCCACTCTTTTTCTTGCTTTCTTCCCTCCCTCTTTCCCTCCCTTTTTTCTTTCTTTCTCCATTTATTTGTTTGTTTTGACCAGATAAAGGAGGCTCTTCTTTGCCTCACTTCTAACCTAGCCTTAATCAATGAATAGGTACTGCCTCAGGCAAACTGAGACCTAAAAGACCTTAGCTTAAAAAAGTCAAGGTCTCACACTGCCCACCTCCAGTCCTCCTGATTTATATCTTGCCACTGAGCCCAGATGGCTCTGGAGGAGAGAGTGAGGGTAGTGATTTTGCATGTCCTTCCTTTACTTAAATCCAATTCACTGCAAGTTATGACATCACAAGGACAAACAGCAATCCTTATTGTAGCTCCATAATATTTATTTATTTTTATTTTTTTAATTAATAAACATTTTTATTTATAGTTATGGATTCCAATTTTTATCCCTCCTTCCCTCCCTCCCCTGCCCCCTCCCTGAGGTGGTAAGCAATCAGATATAGGTTATGCATGTATGATTATGTAAAACATTACCATATTGGTCATTTTGTATAAGAAAACGAGAATAAAAGGGAAAAAATGAAAGAAAGTGAAAAATAGCATGCTTCAGGCTGTGTTCCATCAATATCAGTTCTTTCTTTGGAGGCGGAGAGTATGTTTCATCAATAGTCCTTTGGGATTGTCTTGGATCATTGTATTGTTTAGAATAGTTAAGTCATTCACAGTTCATCAAACAATATTGCTGTCTCTGTGCACAATGTTCTTATTGGTTCTGTTCACTTCACTATACATCACTGCATACAAGTCTGATGGTATTTAAAATATTGTGGTTTTTTTTCTTGTTGATTGAAATATTTTGTCCTCAACCTGGGAGCTTTGAAACTTGGCTATAATTTCCCTGTAAGGTTTTGGGATCTCTTTCAGGTGGGGATGGGTGGATTCTTTCCTATTTCTGCTTTGCCTTCTTGTTCTAGAACTTCAGGGCAATTTTCCTTGATAATTTCTTGTAATATTGTTTCAAGATTCTTTTTTTGATCATATTTTTCAGATGGTCCAACTATTTTTATATTATTTCTCCTTGATCTCTTCTCCAGATCAGTTATTTTTCTGATGAGATATTTCATATTCTCTTCTTTTTCATTCTTTTTTATTTTATTATTTCTTAGTGTCTTAGAGTGTTGTTAGCTTCCCCTCACCCAATTCTTATTGTCAAGGAATTATTTTCTTCCTTAAGTTTTTGATTCTGTATTTCAAGTTGGTCTTTCTTTTCATAATTTTCTTGGATTGCTCCTATTTTTTTCTAATTTTTCTCTATTTCTCTTATTTGCTTTTTAAAGTCCTTTTGAAGTTCTTCCAAGAACTCTTTTTGTGCTTGGGACCATTTGATGCTTCTCATTGAAAAAGGAGTACCTTTTTTAGCTCCATTATCTTCCTGTGAATATGAACCCAGATCTTCTCTATCTTCATAGTAGCTATATATGGTTGGGTTCTTTCTCCTTTGCTCACTCATTTTAATTATTATTTTGTTCTATTTGTTTTGTTGGGTTTTTTGTTTTGTTTTGTTTTGTTTTGCGGGGCAATGGGGGTTAAGTGACTTGCCCAGGATCACACAGCTAGTAAGTGTCAAGTGTCTGAGGCGGGATTTGATCTCAGGTACTCCGGAATCCAGGGCCGGTGCTTTATCCAGTGCACCACCTAGCTGCCCCCTCTATTTTGTTTTTTAACAACTATTAGTATAATCAAGTTATAGACCCAGGGTATGGGAAATAATGCCCCAAGCCTCAGGTCCTTCTTACTGTTATTTTCTGAGGTCAGTCTTAGGACCCAACCATAGTCTCTCTTCTTCACTCCTAAGCTGTGGCTATGGCCTCAGCCATGATTTCCTGCAAATGTTTTTGCTCCCTGCAGTCCCTCCAGTGGCTGCAAACTACAACTGTACTCTCTGCGCTGGAACTGAAACCAGGGACTCTGCTCTCCTGCAAATGCCTACAACTATCAGGGTCCCTGTCCCTCTGCTACTGCCCTTACCAGGCATATGATCCTCCTGCCCACAGTCACAGTCTGGGATGCATCTCATCAATACAGTTGTGCTTGGTATCCCTTGGCAGTGGAAGGTCCTTTAGTCTTCTCCTATTATTAGCCTTTTGACCCCTCACAGTGTGTGTGAGGTGAAAGTTCCTGAGGCTACATCTGCCTCCCAATCCAGCTACCCTCAGGGCTTGTTATTTGTAGATTCCACAGAGATGGCCTAGAGATGTTTTCACTTCAATCAGGCAGAACCTCCAGCATTGGAGTTCAGGTCTTTCCTAGGGACTTCTTAGATTGTTTTAGGAAGACCACTGCTTTACCCCAAATTTTGTTTATTTCTGCTGTTCTATGTTCCCTCTGAGAGGATGTTCTGTCTTTTTTTTTGTGTAGGAAATTTGGAGACCCAAAAGTTTTCTGGCCTCTACTCCTCTATCTTCCCAGAATCCTCTCCTCACCAATTTAATTTTTAAGGAGTTATTTTATTCTGTAAAGTTTTTCTTTCTTTTTGCAAAGCTGTTAATCTCTTTTCATAACTTTCTTGGAAAGCTCTCATTTCTTTCCATCTTTTTTTCCTCTACCACTATTATTTAGTTAATTTTTTTTTCTCTTTAGCTCTTACTTTAACTCTTCTGGGAATTCTTGTTGGGCTTTCTTTAAAGCTTTCTTTACTCATAGATGTTTTCAAGTCATTGTCTTTTGTGTTTGAATCTCAAGTTTTTTGTTACCACAGTAGGTCTTTATGGTTAGGTTCTTTTTGTTTGTTTGTTTGCTCATTCTTCCATCCTACTTCTTAATTTTGGACTTTATTTTATTGTTGGGCCCTGCTCACTTCTCAGAGGGTGTGTTTGAGTGGAAGGGAAGAAGGATTGTCTAGCCTGAGCTTCTATTGCTTCCAAGGTAGTGTGATCTGGGAAGAAGTCAGGTCATTGCCCTCCTTATCTGAACTCCTTAAGTTCCTGACCCAGGTTTGGGTCTGTTGGCTTGATTGAGTTTCAGTACATTGTTGCTGGACTCAGTCACTGTTAGCCCAATAGATAACTATAGTTATCCCTTCCACATAGCAGGGGTTAGGGGCTTGGTGCCCCCAGGGTGATCTGGAAAATGCATGTAAAATTTCTTGACCCTCCCTTTATACCAGAGAAGCCTGAATTTTTTATTTTTCTTTTATAGGGTGTTTATAGTAAGTTATTGTAAAATTTGGGTTAAGTAATTGGTCATAGGCTAGATGTAGGTCATTGTTAAGTAAAAATACTTTTTCTGTGTCATCTGCTGGTCTTCGTGTGCTGTTAGTGGCTTCCACAAAATTTCCCCACCCCAAATCTCATTTAATTTCTTATGCCTGAACCCTCAATATATCAAAATTGGATGGGAAAAGTCACAATATGGAAAGGATAACTGTGGATAGAATATGAAACATAATCTGGCACCAGCTAGATTAAGTGGATTGAAGTGAGTTTTCATTCACAAGGTAGGGAATCAAAAACACAAGTGGAAAGATAGTTCTGAAAAGGAGGTGGGCCTCTCACAAAGGTAGCATGGCATAGTTGACAGTGTTGGGCTTGGAGCTAGGAAGACCTGTGTTCAGTACCACCTCTGTTATTTACTAACTGTGTGGCCCTGACTGAGAAAATCACTTAATCTCTCTGGTCTCAGTTTCATTTTCTGTATAATGAGGGAGAGGTGGATGGACTAGATGTCCTTTTGATTCTAAATCTACAACCTACCCTTCCTCAAAAAAGAAAGAAGGAATATGACCCAAGGATAGATATATTTCAAGTTTTGAAGGGAAAGGAGAGAGAGAGGAAGAGGGAAAGGGAGAGGAAGAGAGAGGGGGAGAGGGGGAGGGGAAGGGAGGAGAGGAAAAGGAAGAGGGAGGGGGAGAGGGAGAAGGGGGAGGGAGAAGGAGAGGAAGAGGGAGGGGGAGGGGGAAGGAAAGGGAGAGGGAGGAGGAGGGGGAGAAGGGGAGGGGGAAAGAGGGGGAGAGTGGGAGGGAGAGGAAGAGAGAGAGAGAGAGAGAGAGAGAGAGAGAGAGAGAGAGAGAGAGAGAGAGAGAGAGAGAGATTGCTTTGAGATGACCAGAAGAACTATGTTCTAAAAGTAGTACTGGAAAGGAGGAATATTTTTTTCATAAGTTATAGAGAAAGAAAGAAGCTCATTTGGAGAGAGTGGAAAGGAGGAAATAATGGCATCAAGAGAAAGCCAGATTTTGGTTAAAGCCGAGAAAGGTTGGGCAGTTTTGTAGAAAAATGAATGATATTATGGCCATTTGGTTGCAATAAAACCTGGCTACCAAAGCACTCAGTGGAAGGGGTTAGTAGTGGGGCAGACTGGGGGGGGGGGGAGAGTGTGGAGGGGAAGGGCTAGATGGAGATGAAAGTATGGTAGGGAATAAGGGAGAAAGGACTTTTGGCTTGGGGAAAAATTATGAATAACAGGGCTAAAAGAGGCAGGAGGGGGTTGTAGCCTGGAGGAACATGAGTATGAGAGAGTGAGGAATCCAGTGAGTTTTGTAATTGGAAGAATGTGTAGAACTTACAAGCCCCATAGGTTCCAGCTGGAAACCAAGCCATACAAGGGAGGGAGCAGAGGAAAGAAGACAAAACAATTTTTGATCCAGGTACTGGACTCTCCACAGAATCTTAGAATCTCAGAGCTGGAAAATCATTTAGGCAATTAGGAGCTTTGTGACCCTGGGCACTTAACCTCTGATTGCCTCAGTTTCTTCCAATGTAATATGGAAATGATAATAGCACCTAACTTGCCAGGTTGTTTTGAAGATCAAATGAGATAAAAGACAAAACACAGTGCCTGGAATATAATAGATGCTATGTAAATGCTAATTATTATTTTATTATTATTAATTTTTTTAAGTGCTTAGCAAAATGCCTGACACAAAGAAGGCACCATGTAAATTCTTATTCTCTTCCTTTTCCCTTCCATTTGAAGACCTCAGATGATGGGAAACTCACAACTTCACAAGGTGCCACACTCTGCTTTTGATGAAATTCCACAATTCTAATTGTTAGGATAGTTTCCCTAATAATACTATCATGGAGTCATAATCTCACCAAGATGGATGTTTCCTTTTGCAATGCAGGTCACCAATCTATCTATACCTTCTCATTTCGTGAGATTGTTGTTTATATTCCCTCTAGGCAGTAGGTAGAGGGTTGGCCATGAAGTCAGGGAGTGCTGAGTTCAAATGCATCCTCAAACATTTACTAGCTGTGGGACCTTGGAGTAGTCACTTAATTTTTGTCTGACTCAGTTTCCTCAACTGTAAAATGAGGACAATAATAGCCTCTAACTCCTAGGGTTCTTATGAGGATAAAATGAGATATAGCTAGGTCCTGATTAGTTTGATTAATGGAATAATGAATAGTGAAGTGGTTGCATGTATTGGAATTTGCAATATTTGAAGCATCAGGAAGCAGGATTCCCAAGCTTTCAACTTTGGCTTGACCTCTCTTGAAACATTATTTTCTGGATTTCTAAACTCAATTCATTTTAATTCAGCAAATATGCATTTAATAATTGTTTAATTTCTTTTAATAGATCAGAGGTTTGTCTTGGGGTTTTTGTTTGTTTTTTGCGGGGCAATGAGGGTTAAGTGACTTGCCCAGGGTCACACAGCTAGTAAATGTGTCAAGTGTCTGAGGCCAGATTTGAACTCAGGTCCTCCTGAATCCAGGGCTGGTGCTTTATCCACGGCGCCACCTGGCTGCCCCAATAATTGTTTAATTTGACTCAAATTAACTTGCTATGGACAAGGTTCTCAGTTCTGAATATAAAAGATAAAAGATACAGTAACTGGCTTCAAGAAGCCTCTAGTTTAAGAAGGGAAATAAAAAAAGTACATTGACAAGTAGGGTATGAAACAGAATGTGATATGATCCATAAGAGGTTACTCTGAAAGGTCAGAGGAGAGAAAAGCTATTTTCTAGCAGGGAAGGCTTCATAAAAGCCTTGGTACCTGTATTGAGCCTTGGGAGAAACTAGAATTTTCAGCAGATGGAGAAGGGAGATGGGGAGGCTCAGGTATGAGGCAAGTGTGTGCAAAAAGAACAAAGGCCCGAGAGGGAAAGATGGTATTAGGGGATGGTAAGTAGTTCAATTCGTCTGTAACATAAAGGATGTAAAGGAAAACTATTCTGTAAGGCTGGCAAAGAAATTTTGAGACAGACAGTGGAGGGATGCAAATGCTAACATTAGGAATTTATAATTTATTGAGCAGACTATAGGATCTATTGATGGTTTTAGAGCAGGAGAGTGAGGTGCTTTAGAAAGATTCTTTTGGAAGCCATGTGAAAGATGGATTCGGGGATGGAACAAGTGGAGGATACAAGAGGTAGGAGGAGGCTATTACAAGATCAAGGCTACTGGGGAGTGAGAAGGTGTAGCAGTGTAGCAGTAAAAAGAGTGATTTGAGTGAAGATAGCATGGCTGATAGATACACTTCATGAAATGATAATTCCTATCTGAGATTCACCAGTTAGAAGTTTGTAAACATATTCAACAACTACCACCACCACCACTATCATCATCACCAGCACTGCTTTTTGATTTCTTTAGAAATATTAGGGAATTTTCCCCCCTAAAGCCTTTTCCAGACTCCTGGGAAAAGTCCTTGGAAAGGTAGGTGATAGGTTAAGGACAAAAAGGTTTTTCATTAGGTTAATGGATTAAAAGGCAATCTACTTTCTTTATCCCCATGGAATTAAACCAGAGTCTATCCCAGGGAACTACTTACTCTTTTTCACTCAATAGATTCCTGATATAGATCTCTAGATGGACCTGTAGTTTCCCTCAGGAGGAGGAATCAGAAGGCAACTTATTTATTTAATCAACAGATTCTGGAATGTTAACCCTAACTGTATTTTAAGATATAATTTCCTTGTTCAAGATTCTTTAAAATGTTACCTGAACTCTTCCTGGGAAGAGATTCATGTCAGAGGGTATGGGAGATTATGCCAGCATGGATATCTCTCTCTCCAAACTAGAAATGTCTGAATATAATGGGAATAAGTATGTTAATTTAGGTTGAGCAACTCCATTTTGTGTTAAGCCTCCATTTTGTGACTAGGTAGTTGCTATGTAAGCTCTTTTCCTATAATAAGAAAATTAGATGAGTGGCAGAATTTGACAATGGCCTGTGGGTTTCTCAAATTTGGCAAATAACTCCTAATGAGGTATGTACTTCATATCTGATAAATTTGTTGCTGTTGTTCAGTCCTGTCAAACTCTTCATGACTCCATTTGCAGTTTTCTTGGCAAAGATACTGGAGTGATTTGCCATTTCCTTCTCTAGCTCATTTTACAGATGAGGAAACTGGGGCACAAAAGGTTTAACTGACTTGTCCAGGATTACAAAGATGAGTCTTCCTGATTCCAAGCCCAACACTATATCCACTGTGCCACCTAGCTTCCAATTTGGTGAATATAAACATTTACTAAGCACCTACTATACCACATCTTCAAATAGATTATAATCATCTTCAGGCTATGTAGGAACAAGGGAATTAATGATCCTGCTGGAGGCTACTTTCTGGATCTAGAATACCCCAGTTATGACAAACTCTCATTATGCCTCCTAGTTCTTCATGGGGACAATTAGATCCTTTGTGCTTGACATATTGAGTCAGCAGAGCAACACAGAGGAAGGTATAGGGTTTTAAAGAATGGTGCAAGGTCTCATATAGGCTGAAATTGAAGGGGCTAGCATCACATTCTCATTTTACAAATGAGGAAACTGAGGTCCAGAAAAGTTAGGAGACTTGCCCAAGGTCACTCAAGTAATACATAGCAGAGTTATGACTCTTCCTAGTACATGTAAGATATATCTGATTGATGTCTCCAAGCCTGGCAACAGCAGGGATTAACTGGCAAAATCCCTGCTGTCTGATGGGACATGAAAGGTTCCAGGAAAAGAGGTCAGGAGTGGCAGGAGGAGTGGGCTCATCTAGAGCAGAGGCAGCCTGTTGCATGTCAGCCTTAAGGTCCTCCAAGTGGCCCCAATATTCAAGCTGTCCATCTGTTATCTCTTGTTCTCAGCACATGACCCACTCGACTTTCTCCAGAAACAGATTCCTCAGTCATGTCTTTTATGCCTCCTCTTAAGAGCAAGTCATTATTGAAAATATTGTGCAGCCCACTTACACCCACTATACATCTTTCCATTGCCCCTTGGGACCCCTGCAGTTTTGATTTTTTTCTAAGACTAGTGGTGTTACCAAATTACAAATCACAGAATTTCCAAGTTGGAAGGGACTAAAGAGGTGATCTGATCCAACCTGAACAAGAGTTTCCTCTATAACATAAGTATTGTTGTTGTTCGGTCATTTTTCAGTTGTGTCTGTCTCTTTGTGACCCTATTTGGGGTTTTCTTGGCAAAGATAATGGAAGGTTTGTCATTTCTTCTCCAGCTCACTTTACAGATGAGGAAACTGAGACAGACAGGATTAAGCAACTTGCCCAAGGTCACACAGCTAATATGTGTCTGAGGCTGGATTTGAACTCAGGAAGATGAGTCTTCCTGACTCCAGACCTGGCAGTCTATGCACTTTGTATGGCTCCACCTAGCTGTCCTTATAACTAACAAGTCAACATTTAGCTTTTGTTAATTTGGTGACTTCTGTAGAGTATCCACCATCTCCCAAGGCTGCCCCCTCTACTTTGGGGTGACTCATTATTTACAAGTTTTTCCTGACTTCAAGACTTAAATTTTCTTTTTTCCAACTCCTACCCATGGTTCCAAGTTCATGTCCTCAAGGCCCAATCATTGTTGTTGTCGTTTGACCTTTGTTATTGAAAAAGACCATGACATCATGAGGTGATATCATGACTTGCAGTGAATTGAAGTGAGGGAGGGTTGTGCAAGGTCACCAAACTCACTCTCTCTTCCAGAGTCATCTGGGTCTAGTGGCAAGACATACATCAGGACAAATGGAGATGGCCCTGGATGTTTAAGGCAATTGGGGTTAAGTGACTTGCCCAGGTTCACACAGCTAGTAAGTGTCAGAGGTGAGATTTGAACTCAGGTTATCTTGACTTCAGGCCCAGTGTTCCAGCTAACCCCTCCTTTTCCATATCATAGCCCTTCTAAAACCTTAACATACTCACCATGCCCCACTCAAGACTTCTCTGTTTTCAAGCTAAACAATCCCAGTTCCTTCAAATGATCTTCAATTAGTATTAACCTGAGAGTTTTCACCATTCTGGTTGTACTTCTCTTGACCCTCTCCAACTTAGGAGTGACCTTACTCAAATGTGGTGCCTAGCTCTTTTTGTGGTGTCTAAGAATTGAAAATCAAAGGGATGCTTATCAATTAGGAAATGACTAAATAAGTCAATTATTAGATTGGAATATTAATGTGTTATAAGAACTGACAAGCAGGATGAGTTCAAAAAGGCCTGGAAAGACTTATATGAACTGATGCATAGTGAAGTGAGCAGAACCTGGAGAACATTGTGCACAGTGAAAACAATATTGTTCAATGAAAACTGTGAATGACTTAACTATTCTCAGCAATACAATGATCCAAGACAATCCCAAAGGACTAATGATGCATACTATCCACCTCCAAAGAAAGAACTGATATTGATTGAACTGAAACATGTTATTTTCACTTTCTTTCATTTTTTTCTTTTATTCAAGTCTTCTTATGCAAAATTACTAACCTGGAAATGTTTTTCATAATTACACATGTATAACCTATATCCAATTGCTTACTGCCTCCAGAAGGGAGGAGGGGAAGGAGAGAGGGATAGAATCTGGAACTCAAAATTTTAAATAAAAATGTTTATTAAAAGAAAAAAAATTTTAATGTGGTGCCTAGAAATGAATACAATACTCTAGATGTGGTCCAACCAGGGCACAGTACATTGAGGCTGACACTCTCCTCACCCTAGATACTATGACTTCTTTTTTTTTCTAATGTAGCTTAAGATTATATTAGCTTTGTTGGTTTGTTTGTTAATTTATTAGCTACCATGTATCATGCTGTTGACTCATATTGAGTTTGCAATCCACTAAAAAACCCAGATCTTTTTCAACTGAATTATCTAGCCTCCTTTATCTCATAATTGTTAAGTTGATTTTTTTAAAATTTAAGTATAAAATTTGGTTCTTATTAAATTCCATGTTTTTCTACTTAACCCAATGCTCTAGCCTGTCATGATCACTTTGAATCCTGACTCATATGGCATCCACTTATGTTTGCTAACCCTCCCAGCT
This sequence comes from Dromiciops gliroides, assembly GCF_019393635.1. Taxonomy (NCBI): domain Eukaryota; kingdom Metazoa; phylum Chordata; class Mammalia; order Microbiotheria; family Microbiotheriidae; genus Dromiciops; species Dromiciops gliroides. The sequence continues at coordinate 298,341,808 of NC_057862.1, read as the reverse complement.
TTGTGTCATCTATAAAATTAATAAGAATGCAATAGGCAGTCTAGGGCCACATACAGACCACTGAGCTACTCCACCAAAAAATATCCTTCCAATTTGACAGCCATTCAACCAGTTCTAAATAACTGAATTGTACTAGTGCCTTGCCTACATCTCTTTATTTTGTCCACAAGAATATCAAAAGAGACTTGGTCAAATGATGGCTAATAGAATGTTTCTATGTAAGTTGGATCTACAGCATTCTCCTACCCTACCAGTTTAGATACCCTGTCAAAAAAAGGAAATGAGGTTAGTCTAGCATGGAATATTCTTAAGAAAATAATAGTGGTCTGTTGTGATCACTTATTTTTTTTCCAAATGTTCACTAACCATCTCCTTAATAATAGATTTTTAGAATTTTGCCAGGAATTACAGTCAAGCTCACAGTCCTAAAGGTAGCAGTCTATTATCTTCTTCCCTCCCTCCCTCCTTTCCTTCCTTCTTTCCTTCCTCTATCCCTTCCTTCTTTCCTATCTTCCTTCATTTTTTATTCCCTTCCTTTCTTTTTCCTCCCTCCCTCCTTTCCTCCTTTTTCCTCTTTCTTTCTTTCTTTCTTTCTTTCTTTCTTTCTTTCTTTCTTTCTTTCTTTCTTTCTTTCTTTCTTTCTTTTTCTTTCTTTCCTTTCCTTCTTTCCTTCCCTCCCTCCCTCCTTCCTTCCTACCTTTTTCTCTCTTTCTGTCATTCTAAAAAACAAATAAATAAGGTCAGGGCATTTGCAAATGTTCTCCAATTTGTAGGCACGAAACATTCATCTTAATTATTCTACTCACATTCAAAGGCATCTATGATTTCACTGATTTGGATGCTCTTTCCAACAAAGCAGATTTCAACCCATCCATACCTGCCAATTTTGTATGATTCTTACCAATATCCTCTTAGTTCGCCACACAGAGTCTACCCGATATGCTGGAGGTTTTTTCCTCACTTTCTCCTGGCATCATAATGGTGCCAGTGAACAACTTATCATCCCTTGCATTTGCCATGTGACTGACCAAACCATCTTCTCTTCCTATCATTCATTTCCTTGATGATATCTTTGGCTCCTGTTCTCTAAAGTTCCTCATTAGTTTTATGTTGCAGCCAGCTCATATGAGCCATGCATCTTCTCTTTGCCCTCTGTGTGATATTAATTTTTAATTCTTCAGAGATTATTTTGTTCCATGTCTTGCAGCCATACAACAATACAGGTAAAAGGTTGGCATTTTAAAAAATGGATCGTTGTTTCTGGGACACTAAAGTTTATTGTTATTAAAAGGGCTTTGAAATTCAGTAAGGGCAATCCAGCCCTCTCTCCTCCTGTTTAAGTCTGGGCCCAATTCAATGTCCATTTATACATTTGTCTATATAACATCACTGGAAGAATCTTTTTTTGGGCAGTGGGAAGTGGGGGTAAGAAGTAGACCCAAATCCATTTTTTCACTGTTTCTATTGCAGATGAACAACTCATAGTCTGGGAGAGTTCCCTGAGAACAATGAGAAGTTAAATGACCAACTTTTGGTCAGATGAGTGGTGCTGCCCCCCAAGGGTCTGGGTTCAAACTGTGGAAGCCCCAGAACAACAAGAACAACCATAAGGTAGTAAAAAGAACGTTTAGTTCTGCTTCATTTAAATCCAATTCACTTACAATTCAGGACAATCATCCTCCTGAAATCACCTGTCCTCTTAGAGAATAAAGGATCATCCACACCACCACCACCACCATCATCAACAACAAGAAAATCTTTCCCTAAAAGTTATAGGGGAAAAAAAAGATTAAATGGAGGAGCTCAGGCTTCCAGCAACAGGAAGACCCAGCAAAGTCCCTGCAAAGTAGACCAACATACAAGACATTGTGGTCTTGATCTGGACAGAGGCTTCCCCAAGACAAATAGAGAAATCCCTTTTATTTAGACCACACTGAGATGCACCCTAAGCAGCAATATAGGTCACATAGGCAGTTAGAAATAAATAGGGGAGTTCAGCTGCCTATCCATGGTTAGGTTTCAGTAACTGGCTGATCAGGTGGTGCATATGCTACCTGTTTGCACAGGTGTTGCATATTAACAACTGTCTGGTTTCAGACAGGAGTCACTGCTATAGCTGGAGCCAAGTCAGGTCCTTTGTCCAACCTATCTTTCCCTAGAAATACTTCTGCAAATTTGCTAATTCCTAGAGCTGATGTGTGTTTGAAGCAGGACTTGAACCTATGGCTTTCTTAGTCCTTCATCTAAGAAAGTAGAAATTAAAAAACTAAGAAAGACTAAGAGAGATGTGGGTTCAAGTCCGGCCTCTAGTCACTCATCCATGCTGCCTTTTGCTTTAAAAAATACTGATGTTACAAAGATAGGGTTTTATGGCTACCAGTGTAAAATCTGCCATAGAAAGTAATTTGTGAGGCTATTCCCTTACCATATTTTCATCAAAGATACTGCTGATATATTTATACATCATGCTTCTGAAGATTTTATAGATTCCCCAATATAGATAAATGATCAAATAAAAGGAAGAAGCAGTTGTTAAATAAACAAAAGTATGCTATCAACAATCATTTGAAAAAAATGCTCCAAATCACAGATACTATGATAGATTCAAATAAAAACAACTCCAAAAATGCTAGAAGGGCTATAAGAAGACAGGATTACTGCATTTATGCATTATTAGTTGAGCTGTTACTTGGTCCAACTACTCTGAAAAAAAAATGTTGGGGACTATGACCAAAAATTCACTGAACACTAGTAATAGTAAGTTCAAAATCAATGTCTTTACTGTTATCCATTTTCCATTTTTTAGATCAATGACTTGGTTTAAAAGGTTGGGTTGGAGCTTCTTTAACTGCATGAAGTGTTCTCTACTCATTAAAAAAAAGAATGTGGATTTTTGACTTTGCTATAGCTAGTTAATGATTTGACTGCATACCAAAAGCTGATATTGAAAAGATTCCCACATTTATTACCAATTATTTTCTATGTGATATGTGTATGTATATATATATGTGTGTGTGTTTACATAAATACACGCATATATCTATATATATAGAGAGAGATGGATATGTAGATAGATAGAATCTAGAGTGCCTGTTGTTCAGTCATTTCAGTCATATCCAACTCTTTTTTTTTTTTTTGCGGGGCAATTGGGGTTAAGTGACTTGCCCAGGGTCACACAGCTAGTAAGTGTTAAGTGTCTGAGGCCGGATTTGAACTCAGGTACTCCTGAATCCAGGGCCAGTGCTCTGTCCACTGCGCCACCTAGCCGCCCTATATCCAACTCTTCATGACCCCATTTAAGGTTTTCTTGGCAAAGATACTGGAGTGGTTTGCCATTTTCTTCTCTAGCTCATTTTACAAATGAGGGAACTGAGGCAAACAGGGTTAAGTGACTTACCCAGGGTCACATAGCTAGTAAGTGTCTGAAGCCAGATTTGTTCTCAGGTTGATGAATCTTCCTGACTCCAGGTCTGGTACTCTATCTACCGTACCAGTCAGCTGCCTGATGTTGAATTAGGAGAATACTCCAAATCAGTGTGCTTATCCTTAAGGCCATGCTGACTTTCTATTTGATTCTCACAACTATCCTTTGTGATAGAGAATATGAACATTTTTATTCTTAAGTTCAAGAAGTTAAGTTATTTGCCCAAGGTCATACAGCCAGAAAGCACTAGAAATCATTTCTTCTACTTGCAAAAACAGGGTGCTTTTTACTATGATTACCAAATAGCTACCCTTTTTTGAAAGCCCAGATTGAATGACAGCTCTAGCCCTCACCTATTTCCCCTTTCTCTGAGCTTCTTCACTATTTCCTATATGTATCACACAAATAAGCACTTCATTTTATGGTCTAATGTCATTCACTATTGGGTGTCTTTGTACTAGACTTATTTCCCTAGTTAGGCTGTAAGCTCTTCAAGGACAAGGTCTGTGAATTCTGTTTCTATTATGTTAATCAGCAGCACCTGACAAAGAGACAAGCACATACAATCATAAACTTAGGACAGGAAGAGGTCTTAGAGACCATCAAGTCTAACCCCTTTATTTTACAGATGTGGAATTGAAATGCAGAAAACTTAAATGATTTGCTCAGACACATGAGTAGTCAGGGGTGAAGGTGGGATTTAAACTCAGGTCCTCTGACTCTAGAGCCAGTACTCTTTCTCCCGTACCACAGAATAGCTGTTCAATAAATGTTAATAGATAAGTTCATCGCTGGAAAGAGATTGACTCATAGAATGTCAATATTCTCTAGGCCCCTGGAACATAGAATGATAAAACATGGATCATTTTCAAATCTGAAAGGTATCTTATAATTATAGAGCCATCATGTTTTAAGACTAAAAAAAGGGGGGGGGTGGCTAAGAATTATGGAATCTCAGATTTAAAAGAGACCTTAGCAATAATCTGATCTACGAAATTTTTATTGTTGTTCAGTCTTGTCCAACTCTTTGTGACCCCATTTGGGGTTTTCTTGGCAGAGATACAGCAATGGTTTGCCACTTCCTTCTCTAGCTCATTTGACAGATGAGAAAACTGAGACATACAGGGTTAAATGACTGGCCCAGGGTCACACAGCTACTAAGTGTCTGAGGCTGGATTTGTACTCAGGGAGATGAGTGTTCCTGACTCCTAGACAGGCACTGCACCACCTTGCTGCTCAATCTACTAAATCCTTGAACTTTAATCCCTGACAAGCAGTCATCAAACTTCTTGAGGCACTCCAGTGATGAGAAAACTCCATTGCTTCCCAAGGCAATCCATTTCACTTTGGGAAAGTTTTAATCGTTAGGAAGTTTGTCTTACATAAAGCAAAAAAATCTGCTTCTCCATCACTTACTGCTGGATCTGACCTTTGGGGCCAAGCAGAACAAATCTAGTTACTCTTCTCCATGATCAACTCCATTTTTGGTCATTGTGATTCTTTTCCATATTTTCCCAAAGGTTCACCACCAGGGTTCCACCCGCTATGCTGGAGACTTTGCTTTCTCTTGCCATACAATTCCTTGATGGAATCCTTATTATTCTTTAGTTTCTTATTGGTTATATTTTGTAGCCTGTTCACACCTCCACTGCAGTCTGTGTTATACTTATCTTTAGTTCTTCAGAGCTCCATATCTAATTGCCATATTGTGACACCAATGAAATGTTAGCCTTAAAAAGATTGGCCTTTGTTTTCATGGGGAGCTGGAGGTGAGTAAAGAGCTTTATGGTTTGTGGATGATGAAAACGATCCAGCTCACTCTTCTTTTCAATTCTAAGCCCATATCATCATCCATTTGTACTGTCTATTCTGGCTATGTACACTACTGGACAAGTTGTATGGGGTATCCATCCAAATGCATGTTGAAATCTGGACAATAGACATTCTTTATCCACTTGATCCTTCCCATATGAATGGACAGACAAAACTCTTTTGAGTGATTAGAGATCTGTCCAGGAAGCTCTGTAATATTTTAGAACTTGACGCAATCAATATAATCCCCCTTTGATGCCCCCAAAGCAAGCATCTAGAGGAACTCATTATTCAGTGGTAATCCCTCCTCAATCAGAATTCTGTTGGAGTTCCTCCTCACAGTGGTAGAAGGCACACCTCTCCCTGTTTTATATGATTCAATAGGGTTATTTCTGTGGTTATATTCTTCAATTCCTGCATAATCTTTTTTTTTTTTTTTTGCGGGGCAATGGGGGTTAAGTGACTTGCCCAAGGTCACACAGCTAGTAAGTGTCAAGTGTCTGAGGCTGGATTTGAACTCAGGAACTCCTGAATCCAGGGCCGGTGCTTTATCCACTGCTCTACCTAGCCGCCCCCCAAATTCCTGCATAATCTTGATGTCCAAATGGAAGACATTTTGCTAAATCCATGTTTGTTCTAATCCAATGTCTGAAGGTATCTATCATGTTTCTCCCCGGAATCTTCTCTTTTCCAGGCTAACTGGGCTTAAGACTTTTCACTGATCTTCATTACAGAATACAAGTGGGAAGATACCCTAAACATTATCTAATGTAACTCCTCATGCTGCAGAAAAGGCAACTAAGGCCCAAGGAGAGGACATAACTCACTGAAGGTGACACAGCAAATTAGTGGCAGATATGGTCCTTAAGTCCTTGTCTCCTGACTCCATGTCTCAGTCTCTTTCAGGACTTCCCTGCTGTCCTCATGCTAAGCAGGGCTCAGAGGGCTAGGGCAGACTTTTCCCTGTGGGGAAGGAGCACTTCCAAACTATATGAAGAGAATGCCATACTATTTTTGCTCAGGAAGGTAGAGAGAGGTCCTTAATCAGTGCACCAACCTTCCTTTGTTGACACCCACTCACTAAAAACACAAATTAATTTTCAGAGGAAAGTATAATGTTTATTTTACCCTCTGAAAAGAGCAACTGAGTGAGGAAGTGTTCATATGGCCATGCTGACTCACTCCACAGGTCCACTCTCCATCCTCACCAAGGCCTTTGACTTGGAAACATCCCAGAGTCAGGCTGGCCGAGAACAATGCCACATTGAAGCCCAGGCTCCTGATAAAAGATAATTTTTTTTCCTTTTGGCTTAATTGCTAAGGCAAGAGTGACTGTCCCTCTTAATATTAATAAAACAGGGCGTCCACCTTTGTTCCCACCCTAGTCACTTTCACCATCACAGGATGTCATATAAAATGTGATCTCTATGACTTCTAATGGCCGGTCAAAGGTCATGATGTCAGGCACATTTATTGTCAGTAATCTTTAACCTCAGATGGCCAAAGAGCTAAAATGGGGAATACAAAGCAAACAGAGGGCCCAGCATTAAAACTTAATGACTCAGCTTCACCTGAGCTGGATTCAGCCAGTTATTTCCTATTCCTGTTTTTTCCAACATCCTTAAGCTACAGAAATTTGTAAAGAAAGTTCATGTTCCCTATCCCCGGCACCTTGATACAATAGGCATTTATTTAACAATAATTATATTCATGCAGAATCCAGAGGAACGTTGCTAATAGCTAGTCAGCCTCTGTCACTTTCAAGTTCATGGGTCTGATTCATGAAGAAGGGAAAAAAAAAGCCGACACATTCTATTATGTGACATCTTCACTCACTGCCAATGGCTAAGTTTTGAGCTGTAAGCTATTCATTAAATGTCTTTTCTCCTTCCCCAGTGCAGTTTCAATCTCTTTGTTATGCAATGAAAGGGTAAGTCTGCAAATTGAAGATGGAAGAATCCCAAAGAAGGCTTTCTTGCCACATTGTAGACCACCGGGGTCCTGACCTCACATGCCTCCTCATTCTCCATGACATGCAATACACAGATACACCTCACAACTTGGGGAGCATTTATTTAGGTTAGACTAGGTAATCTCTAAGGTCTCTTTCAGCATTATTCTATGGTTCTAGGCAGTAGGGGGGGGAAAGCCTAACTTTGGATTCACAGGACCTGAGTTCGAAACCTATTTCTGATGCTTACTTCCTGGGTGACCTTTGGTAAGTCATTTAACCTGCATGGGTTTCATTTTCCTCATCTGTAACATGAGGGGCTTATTTGGCCTAGAACATACCTTCCAGCTCGTACCCTTCCAGATATGACATTCTATCCTCCAGGATTTCGGCTTGTCTCTGAATCTATGTGAATTATTGGATTTGTCTCTTTAGAGAGAAAAGTGATGAAAAGGACTGAAAGAGGGAAATAGAAAGAGGAATAACAGTAGTTCCTATTTATATGTGTCTTTACCATTACAACATGCTTTAACTCATTTGATCACACCTTTGTGTGTGTGTGTGTGTGTGTGTGTGTGTGTGTGTGTGTGTGTGTGTGTGAGGCAATTGGGGTTAAGTGACTTGCCCAGGGTCACACAGCTAGTAAGTGTTAAGTGTCTGAGGCCAGATTTGAACTCAGGTCTTCCTGACTCCGGGGCTGGTGCTCTATCCACTGTGCCACCTAGGTGCTGCTTTATTTATTTATTTTTTTTGCAAGGCAGTGTGGGTTAAGTGACTTGCCCAGGGTCACACAACTAGTAAGTGTCAAGTGTCTAAGGCCGGATTTGAACTAGGTACTCCTGAATCCAGGGCCGGTGCTTTATCTACTGCGCCACCTAGCTGCCCCCTTAGCTGCAACAACTCTGAGACCTAGATATTGCAAGTAAGGCCTGAAGAAAGAGTTAGATTTCAACAAGCAAAGACAGCTAGGGATGACTTTCCAAGGTAAGGAAGTTCACAGATTCATAGAATTTCGATTTTTGAAGGTAACTTAGAGATCGCCAAGTCCAACCACTTTATTTTACGGGCCTTTCTGTGAAATTAGGGAAATGGCCCAAAATTGCATAGGTAAAACTTGGTGCTGACTCCAAATCCTATGTTCTTTCTGCCATAACTCACTGATTCTATACAATGCTACATGCTGGAGTGTGGGGTGGTAAGGATCATTTATTTCTAACTTCGAAGTATCCACCAATGGAACAGTTTTTTTCTTAAGCTTTTTCCTCAAGGGAAAGAAATCAGTATTAGTTTCAGTCTGAAATCAAACTGGTAGCCCACTAGCCAAAAGACATGACCTAGCCTAGGACAGTAGGAAATGCACTCTTTGAAGAGGGCTTCTAAAGTCACCTGAGACAGGAAGTCAGCCATACTTATGTATGGTCAAGACCAAGAGTTATAGAATTAGAGACTCAGAGTACCAGAGCTAGGAGAAACCTTAGAAGCATACAGTGTTAGAATCCTGGAAGGTCAGATCAGGAAAGGACACCAGAATGATGGGACTAAAATTTCAGAAGTCGATGGGACCAGAATGTCAACCCTAGAAGTACAATAAGAGATCATTTAGTCCAGGGGTTCTTTTCTTTTTTGTGAATTTCACGGGCCCCTTTAGCAGTCTGGAAGAGTCCAATGACACCTTCTCAGAAACGTGTTTTTAAATAATTGGAGGAAATGATTGATTTTAGAGGTCAGTGAAGATAAAGATGTAATGTTTTCCCCATTTGAGTTCACATGCCCTGTGTTAGGAACCCCTGAATTACTTCAAACCCCTGATATAACAGGTGAAGAAACTAAGCCTCAGAGAGATGTGAGTTACCCAAGGTCACATAAAGAGGGGTTGACCAGAACCTGGACTGGAGCCTGAATCTCCTAACTTCTTAAACCATTACCTGCTGCTTAGAGAAATGCTCATAGGATTAAAAAAAAGCTGGAGGGACTTTGCTGAATCCTGTTGCTTGCTATGACCATGATATATTTCTCTCTGTTCAGAGGAGGAGAAGGGGCGGAGAAGCAGATCAAAGATTAGCAAGATAGGATGGGCCAGGAAGCTGGTTATCAGAGTATGTGTGGTGAGGAAAGAAAGGAAAAAAGAAATACAAGCCATAAAATTGGGTTTTGATTGGCTTTAAAATCTGACTTCTCCCTCAAGCCTCTGACCTTTAACTGACAAGGTGCAGAGAATACCCTCCTGTCCCTTGTTAGTGGGAATGTGTGAGTGTGAGTGTGTGTGTATGTGTGTGTGTGTGTGTGTGTGTGTGAGAGAGAGAGAGAGAGAGAGAGAGAGAGAGAGAGAGAGATACAGACAGACAGACAGACAGACAGACAGAGACAGAGAGGTAGGGGAGGGGGGAGGAGAAATAGCTTTGGACTAGGAGACAGGAAACCTGAGTTCTACCTTGGGCTTGGGTGACTTCTCTAAACCTCAGTTTCCCCATCTGTTAAATGAAGGGATTTAACTCAATTGTCTCTATGACCCCTTCCAACTGTATAGCTATAGTCTTTTCCTGTAACTGGACTCTTTTAAGAGGCTTAGAGATGAAAGTATTATGGATGATCTTTGCTCCCTGCTAATAAAGTCTCAATCCCTTCCCAAGATCATGAAATATGGAAATAATAATAGCTACCCTTTATATGGAATCAGGCAGCTTGGTGGTACAGTGGATGGAGCACCGGGTCTGGAATCAGGATGATTCATCTTCCTGAGCTCAAATCTGGCACCTTATTAGCTGTGTGACCCTGGGAAAGTCACTTAACCCTGTTTGCTTCAGTTTCCTTGTCTGTAAAATGAGATGGAGAAGAAAATGGCAAACCCCTCCAGAACCTCAAACGGGGTCACAAAGAGTCAGACGTGATTGAAATGACTGAACCATACCAAGCATTTATACAGCACTTACCATGTACCAATCACTGTGCTAAGTGCTTTACAACTATCTTCTCATTTGATCTTTACAACAGACCTGGGAGGTCAATGTTATTATTATCATTTCCATTTTTACAGCTGAAGAAATTAAGATAAACAGAGGTTAAATGAATTGCCCAAGGTCACACAGGTGGTAAGTTTCTGAGACGGTACTTGAACTCCAGTTTTTCTGACTCCAGGCCCAGGATTCTACCCACTGGCCCATCCTAAATGCTTAAAGTAGCCATATAGTGAAGAGGAGAGGGTGGGCAAAGGCAGTCAGAAAGAGAAAGAATAAAAGAAAGGAAGGAAAATCTGGGAAAGATGATAAGGAGATATGGAAAAAGGAAAATAAACTAGTCTAGAAGATCAAGTTTAATAACCCTGACAGTTAATAGTGAAGATCATTCAATGACAATGCCTCATCTTTTTTTATGACTTATGAACATCACAGAAACCTATAACAACAAAACATATCTGTGTTCCTATCCAGAGCCCACAACTGGTCTGAACATCAGCTTCATGAAACAGCAGCTATTCTGGCCAATTAATTTATTAAGGCAGAAAATGAAGCCCAGAGCAGGAGTCAACAGATTCAGGGTCTAGTCCTAATGTGCCATTCGCTCACTAGAATCTGTTTGTGCTTCCTAACTTTCTACACAGAATTCAGAAACTGGTATCCCATCAGCGTTGTCCATCAGGAGCATCTTACCCCGGGTGGCATTCCTGAAATGCCACTGCTGGCGCTACAACTTGAGAAGTGCCAAAGCCTTTCCTCACAATCATCATTCTTCATTCATGCTCGGAGCTTCTGGAATTGTTTGTGAGACTATCATTATCTTTGTTCATCCTGACATCAAGTACTCACTGAGAGAGCATTCCTGGGAGCCTGCTGGCACTTCCCTATCAATCAATCATGTGGGTAATCAATCCAGGGAGCAAGTCTAGGAAGCTTCCAACTGTCAGGCGATACCTGGCTTCTAATTAGGGCCTCAGAATTATTCTAATTGGGCTGTCTCGTTCTGTTTCTTGGAACCCAGGGAAATATGGTGTCATTACTGATGTCGATAGGAAGGAAAGGGGAGCAATCGATGTCAATGTCACTCAACCACCTAGACAGAGCCAACCTTACAGGTAGGTAGAGTAGTAATAATCTCTCACGTTTGTACAGTTTATAGATCAGAAAGCACTTTTATATTCATAAATCTCACTATACCCCCATGAGGGAGGCAGGACATGCACTATTATTCCCATTTTACAGATGAGGAAACATGATTAGAGAGATTAAGTGAATCCTCTGTAAAGATTGAGATAGAACATAGGCCTTCTTGACTCTGAGTGGGTTACAGGGTCCTGGTTAGGCAATGCAATTCCTACAAAGATGACTTAAACAATGTTATCATGGAGCTTACATTTGAATATTTCCCAGATACATAATTGTGGAACACAATAAGTAATATAAGAAAGAGAGGAGGGGCAGCTAGGTGGTACAGTGGATAGAGCACGAGCCCTGGATTCAGGAGGACCTGAGTTCAAATCTGACCTCAGGCACTTAACACTTACTAGCTGTATGACCCTGGGCAAGTCACTTAACCCGAATTGCCACACCAAAAAAGAAAGAAAGAAAGAAAGAAAGAAAGAGAGGAGCAAAGCTTTTTGTGATAAACTATTAGATTGCAAGCTCCTTGAGGTCTGAGGCTATGTTCATTTCTATCTTTGCATCCCCAAGACTTTGCACAGAAATATAAAATAGGAAAGTAGTGTGAATTTAACAAATGTTTGTTGAATTGAACTAAACTAAAATTACCCACTAAAGAAATACATTTCCAGTTGAAGGGATCAGGGAGAGTTCCAAGGAGGAGGTCATAATTGAATGGGTCCTTGAAGTAGGTGGAATGTCAACAAATGTGGTGGTAGAGAGGAAGAGGGCATGCCAGGCTCGTGGGAATAGGTGTGTAAAGGCAAGAGAAGAGGTAAGAGAACAAGGAATATATATATATATATATATATATATATATATATATATATATATATATATATATATATATATATATATATATATGATTCATTCCCAATGGCCCAGGGTAGCGTGAGGTAGGCAGGAAAGGTAGGCATTATAAAAGGCCTCATGCTAGACAGTGGAATTTGAAATGTGTTCAATAAGAAGTAAAGAGGCACTGATACATTTTTAGTAGCAGCCTTTCCAGGTCTCTCCTCCTCACCCCCTACCAAGCTAGCACCTTCTCTCTAAGATTACCTCCCATTTACATTGTTGCTATTGTTGTTCATCCTTCATTTTTCAAAGAGGACCAATGACATCCTAGGGTGATGTCTTGACTTGTGCATGACTTGGGTTGAAGTGAGGCAGGGTTGCAGAAAGTCATCAGCCTCACTCTCCCTTCCAGAATCATCAAAGTTCAGTGGCAGGACAAAAGCCAAGACAACTGGTAATGGCCCAGGGTGCAGTGGATGATGTTGGTATCATCAGTGTCTGACCAAACTCTAAGCCCTCCACAATACCTGCTTCAGGGGGTCAGCTGGGTGGCTCAGTGAATAAAGCACCAGCCCTGGATTCAGGACAACTTGAGTTCAAATCCAGCTTCAGACACTTGACACTTACTAGCTGTGTGACCCTGGGCAAGTCACTTAACCCTCATTGCCTGAACAAAAAAAAACAAAACAAACAAACAAACAAACAAAAACAAACAAAAAACCCCAAAAACTACCTGCTTCAGCCGCCTCCATGGTCTTTGGAAAAAGTAGTTCTTATCTACCCATTCTACCAGGGAAAGTCTTCACATGTTTGGGGTAGACATCCCCATAACTCACTGACAGGTTGGAGTTCTGTCAGTTATTCTCAACCTGGTTTAACCTGTTTACAGAGACAGTTCTACCGGGTGTGGCCGCTTCACATGGTACAGTTTCTTAGAGCCACAGATGAGAGTCGGGGTGAAGATGGACACCAAAATTGGACGAGCAGCCCTGAAAAGGTCTCTGCAAGCCCTTACAGCAGAGGTGCTAGTCCATGCTGAACAAACAACAACAAAAATGCACAGGGTATCTATAGCACGTTGTCTTCCCAAATAGGAAGTGGGCTAATGTGTGATTTTAAGGGTTTGAGGAAGGCTCTCCTCTGTCCACAACACACCCCTTCTCCTGCTTCCAAAAGCCTTTTATTTCATTAACAAGCCCTTCAGACCCTTTTATCCACAATCATGGTGTGGTGGAAAGAGTACTGAGCTAGCCCCCAGACTCAGGAAACCTGAAGGAAATTTTCCCTTTGCTGTGAGACTTGAACAAGTCCCTTATCCTTTCTGGATCACAGTTTCTCATTCTGTAAAAGTAAGGAGCCGCTCTAAATAAGCTTCAAGGTCTCTTCTAACCTGACTATTTCTTGAGTATATGTTCTAACCCCTCTTCCAGTTCTAGTGTTGGAACAACCTTCCTTTGCTAATTCTTCCAGTTTTCACATTCCATTGTTCTGTGAATTGTCATATAAAGCATCAAAGTGTTTGAAAAGCACCTCAGAAAAGACTGAAGTCCTTGGGGGACATTCATTCGTTGGCCTGAAAGAGCTTGTTTTTAAAAAGTTCCAATGGCACTTTTCTCTTTGTCCTCCGAGATGTCGTCACCACTGCTATGACAAAGAGGAAACAGCCATAAAAGAGGGGGGAAGAAAGGGCTTTTCATTCTGTCAAAACACCCAGAAGCCTCAAGTCATGAAATAGGGGAGGGGCTGGCCTAGACCTTCATTTGTTTTCTGAACAAGCCTCACTTTTCCAGAAGGACCTTTTTGGGATAGAAGCAGATTTTGCTTCATGCATGAATGAACTGCTGCCATCTTCTGACATTGCAGAGTTCTGCAAATGACAAGAGATGACTTTTCTGCACAGGAGGCGGGGCTGGGGGGGGAAAGAGGAGAGAGATGCTTACCTGGTAGTCATGTGATCTGGGGCCTATGGAAACGAAGCGTGGGGACTCCAGGAAGCAGAAAGCATATAATAGAAAGACAAAGTCACAATTCACTGAGAGAAGATATTTTGAACTTGGACAGCCCCTTTCAATTCAATTCAACTCAACTCAACTTAAAAACATGTAATCTTAATCATATTGCACATAAAATGTTGAATTTTATGGTTTACAAAATGCTTTCTTCCAAACAACCCTGTGAGGTAGGTATTGCTATCCAAATTTTACAGATGAAGAAATTGATGTTTAAGAGAGGTTAAGGGAATGAGAAGCAGTATAGTACAGTAGAATGTGCACCAAATTTGCAAGCAGAAGGCATGGAATCCAATTCTGACTCTTCTATTTGTACAAGTGTGATCTTGAACATGTCACCTGTGCCTTGTTGGCCTCGGAGTCATCTTTTTTTGTTGTTGTTGGTTTTTTATTTGTTTTTTGGTGTTTTGTTTTTTTTATGGGACACTGAGGGTTAAGTGACTTGCCCAGGGTCAGGATTCATAATTTATAAAATTCAGTGAGATTAAGGAAATAATAAGCAGTGTGGGAGTAGTGGATAGTGATGGACTTGGAATTAGAACTCTGTTTGAAAGCCAGCTGAGATACTTCCTAGCTCTGTAATCATGCACAAATCACTTAACGCAGTTTCCCATTGGTAAAATAGGAATGATAACTCCTGTATAGTCCTTATCTCACGGGGTTGTTGTTAGAACCAAACGAGATAACCTATGTCAAGCACTTTGCAAACTTTAAAGTACTATATAAATGTTCACCATTATTGTGGATTACATTATAACCTGATAACCTTGATTATTGAGGATGAGGATTATTGTTGTTGTTGCTGGTATTCTTTGAATTAGCAAACACCTGGGTTTGAATCCCATTTCTTTTACTTACTAGCTTTGAGACCTTGGACAAGTCTCTTAACTCTCTGAACCTCAGTTTCTTTATCTGTAAAGTGGGTATGATAATACTTTTAATGATTCTTAGGATGGTTGGGCAAAGAGGTTTTACTGTTCTCCGGTCATTTCAGATGTGTCCGATTCTTCATGATGCAATTTGGGGTTTTCTTGGAAAAGATATTGGAATACTTTGTCATTTCCTTCTCCAGCTCAATTTGTAAATGAGGAAACTGAGGCAAACAAGGTTAAGTGACTTGCCCAGGGTAACACAGCTATAAGTGTCTGAGGCACAACTTGAACTCAGATCTTCCTGACTACAGGCTCTATCTACTGTGCCACCTCACTGCCCAAAGAGGATTTTACATTACCATAAATTGTGAAACAGTACCATCATTCAACTTAACTGCTCTTCAAATACTTGAAAGTGTCTCTCCAAAGTCTTCTTTTCTCCAAGTGAGACATCTTCAGTCATTTCAACCAATCTTTTATTTTTTAGATTGCATCTACTTGTCTTGCCTAAGCTAGAAAGTAGAGTGGCCAATCATGAACTAATCCCAATGCTGATTGGGCACGAAAGTTTTAACTTGCTCCATTTCTTTCCCCTCCCTGGGCTGTTTCACTCCTCCTTGTGTTGCTCCACTCCCAAGGACTCATCATATTGGTGCAAGACTGAATGAAGATATTTGATGACTAGCCCTCCTGCAGCTCAGAACTCCCCAACACCAGCTTCAGTTTCCCCAGCAACAGGAATCACAGGCATGTACCACCACACCTGGCCAGCCATTCCTCTTATGACATTGTTCACAGTCTTCTCATTGTAATATTTCCCTTGTAAGGGGTGTGCTCCCATTTGTCAATGTCTTTCCTAAAAAACAGATTTCCTCAAAATGAAGAGAATGGTCCTGATATTGTCTGAGTAGAGCAGTGTACAATTGGATCACCACCTCCTTCATTGTGTACACAAAGCCCAACCCTGCCTTCTGTAAATTCACTTTTCTAAAAAATGCCCACAAGTAGTGAATGCCTTCGCAGGGCTAAGTGACCAAGAATCCCATTCACCTAGATGGTTATCTCAAGGACTAGTCATGGGTGACAGCATATAAGGCTAAGTTGTGGAATCCCATTCCAGGTTTGGAAAGTGATAAAATTTCTCTCTCTCTCTCTCTCTCTCTCTCTCTCTCTCTCTCTCTCTCTCTCTCTCTCTCTCTCTCTCTCTCTCCCTCTCTCTCCCCCTCTCTCCCCCTCTCTTCCTCTCTCTCCCTCTCTCTCCCTCTCTCTCTCTCCCCCTCTCTCCCCCTCTCTTTCTCTCTCTCCCCCTCCACCTCTCATCATTATAGTATCATTTGCTCATAGGATTATAGATTTTGAGCTAGAAGGGACTTTAGAGTCTTTCAACTCCAACCCACCCCTTTTATAGGTGAGGAAACTCAAGCTATAAAGGGGTTGTTACTAATGCAGCATCATAAGGGGCAACTAGGTGATGCAGTGGATAGAGCACTGGGCCTAGAGTCAGAATGACCTGAGTTCAAATCCAGCCTAAGGTACTTACTAGCTGTGTGACCCAGGCAAGCCATTTAACCCTGCACGACTGTTTCCTCAACTGTGAACCAAGCTGGAGAAGGAAATGGAAAGCCACTGCAGTATCTTTGCCAAGAAAACCTCAAATGGGGTCACAAAGAGTTGGACATGACTGAACAACAGTAGCCAGAGTCAAGGAACTAGTAAGCATCTGAGCTAGAATTTTCTGTATTTTATAATTCTAAGGTCCTTGTTGATACTCTCCTCTACTTCTAACTATTCTTTTTCTCTCAATGATACCAACATCTTCCTAATCAACCAGGTTCAAAAGCTTATAGTATTCTTGGGCTCTTGTTTATCTTCTCCCACATCCAACACCTTCTGACATGCTATTGATTCTGCTTCTCTAATATCACTCTGGATATTTCTCCTTTTCTTTTTTTTGGGGGGGAGGGGAGGTTGTGTTTTTTAGTGTGTATTTTTGGGGGGGTCCAAGGCAATGGGGTTAAGTGACTTGCCCAGGGTCTCACAGCTAGTAAGTATCAAGTGTCTGAGGTCAAATTTGAACTCAGGTCTTCCTAAATCCAGGGACAGTGCTTTATCCACTGTACCACCTAGTTGCCCCCAATTTCCCCTTTGCTCTACTTGCACTGTTTCTGCCTTGCTTTAAACCCACCTCACCTTTCTTTTGACTATTATAACAGATTCCTCAGTCATCCTGCTTCCATTTCAAACCACTGCTGAACGAATCCTCTCAGTGCCTTGCTCTAATCTTGTCACTCCCTGCTCAGAAACCTTTAGAGGTTCTCTGTATACTAATGAATAAAGTTTGACCTCCTTGACCTGACCTTCAAGGCCCTCCCCAATCTGACCTCAGGCTATCTTTTCAGCCTTATCTCACACATGTTCTCTACAGTTTAGCCAAACTGGAGCTGAGGATGTAGTATAAGAACTACAGGAGAGTGAGCCGGCAACCTCTGGCCCTCATCGCTCAGTACATTATATTTTTTAGTGATCTCCCCGAAGGCAAGGACTGTGCCTTGTACGTATTTATGTTTCCACATGGTTCAGGTCCTTGAACACAGGAGGTGCTCGATGTGAAGTTGCTGAATGATGGATGTTTGGCTTTCCATCTCATTTCTGTGTGAGGTTATCGAAATAAAAGTCTGAGGCTACAATCTATCTCGGTCTATTGCAGCAGATTGGAGGATGTAAAATTTTTCACAGAAGAGACAGGCCTGTCAGAAATGCTGAGGTCTTTATTATGAGTCCACTTGAATTCACACAAGAGAAAGCACAAGGCCTAACTTGAGATATCCTGGAGCAAGAAGAGGACTTAAAAAGGATGGACTTGGGACAAAGGATACAGGTCAATGGTGCAACATGGATGCCAGTGGATCAGAGCTGCTGAAGGAAACAGGCTGTATCCTTGACTGTGTCAGTGTAGGGGCAACACCCAACTTCAGGGGAAATGATTGTTGGGTCACAGTTGGAGGAGGAAGAGGATCAAAGAGTTCATAGAATCATAAAACTAGAACTGACCTTGTAAGTTATAGAGTTCAACCCTCTCATTTTACTAAGGAAGACACAAAGAACTAGAGAAAGTCAAGAGGCTTGCCCCCAGGTCCTTGGGTTCTAACTCTATCACTCTTTCTACTGCACTATACTACATCAGATACCTTCTTGACCTGATACCAGGTCTTCATCAGGCTCTTATCACTCCTCTTGGACTGGATTAAGGACACCTGGGACCCACCCTATCCAACAGGCCAATGCCACAAAGTAGATCAGGGCCAGATGTTGTTTTCTTAGGTAAAAGCAAGGTTTTGTGCAGTCACATCTCATGGGTTTCCTATCTCTGATATCACAAGCAAGGAACTGCCAATTGGCTTGGTTGCTTGAGGGATAGAAGTTTCTAGCATGGAACATTGTAAGCATAGAAAATTCTTAAAAATCAAGGGGCTCCAGGCAGGAGCAGAGGAGAGAGAGAGAGAGAGAGAGAGAGAGAGAGAGAGAGAGAGAGAGAGAGAGAGAGAGAGAGAGAGAGAGAGAGAGAGAGATCTATCACCTTTACTTACAAATATATCTCTTTCTTCTCTTACTGGGAAAGTCACTCCCTATACCAAAGAATAAAAAAGAAAGACATTTTTTAGGCAATTAAGCAAAACTATCTGAAGCAGGATTTTATAATCAACTGTTTTCATGTGTTGCTTACATGGGGTAGTCATCTTTCAGCCTGCTAGTTGACTCATTACCCATACACATTCTCATCATCCTGAGTTCTAAGGTAATCCAGGGCTATGTTTGGATATTTCCTTAACAAAGACCAAAATTTCAGCTTTCCTTATTAATAAATTGATCAGTTCTAAGACCTCAACCGACTTTATTTAATGATATTTATTTTCCCATAAGCGGTTTCTTATGTCTCTCTCTATCAAAATCCCTAATCTTTTAGACTTAAATGAATATCTAAGGAACTCACAATGTATTAATAGTGTAATATAATTAAATAAAACAATAATTATTTACAGTGTTTCAGCTGTGAAAAGATAACTAACCATAACCTTTCCTTTTGACATCACTTCTGGAATACAACCCTACCAGTCAACTCTAAAGACAGCAGCTAGAATCTCTGAAGAATGATCTTATTTATTCATGATTAAAGGGGTAAAATCAGTTCTCTCAGGGAAAGAAGTTCTCTTCATTCTTTTTCTTCTCACAACTTCTCTTCAGTCATCACAATTAATAGTTTCTTTGGCATATCAACAAAACCTGCAGTCTCAAGATTCCATAGCTCCTTAAAGATACAGTATCAATCAGCTCTATGAGAGAGGTTTTTCATCTAGCGCTACATTTCCCCATACCCAAAGAGCCATTTTTTTATATCAAAGAATAAAAAGAAAGTGGAAAGATGCAAAGCAACTCAACAGTAGATGCAATATTTCAAAATCAGTGTTTCCCACCTATGCAAAGAAGAGAGGAAGGTTCATTTTCTCATTTCACCTTTGGGTGAAACCATTCATTATAATTATAACTCTTCTAAGTTTCTCTATATTCTTTATATCTATAGATTCTTACAGCACAGTAATATTCTAACACATTCACATACCACAATTTGTTTGACTAATTGTCACCTCTTGTCTGGACTATTGCAATGACTTTTTTTGTGGGCAATGAGGATTAAGTGACTTGTCCAGGGTCATACAGCTAGTAAGTATCAAGTGTCTGAGGCCGAATTTGAACTCAGGTCCTCCTGAATCCAGGGTCACTGCTTTATCCACTGTACTACCTAGCTGCCCCATAATGACTTTCTAACATTTTCTCCTGCCCTATATCTTCCCCCATTCCAATCTTTCCTCCACTCAGCTACCAAGATGAATATTCTAAAGGACAGCTCTAAGCATGTCATCCTATCCCTCTCACCTCAATGAGTTACACTGATTCTGTTACCTCCAGAAGCAAATAAAAAGTCCTTGGTTTTATACTTAAAACTCCTCATGACCTACCCCCTTACTTTCTTTCCTTTCTTCTTATACCTAAGTCCCCTCCACATACTTTGTTTAGTTTATTGTTTATTGTATAGTTTATTGTTTAGCCAAGCTGTTCAGTTCATTGTATAGTTTATTATTTAGCAAAGCTGACCTACAGAGCAATTACTTGAACATGACATCTCCAAACCTTCACTGGCTGTACTACATGAATGCTCTGCCATCTCACCTCCATCACTTACTTTCCCTAGATTCCTTCAAGCCTCAGCTCAAATTCCACCCTTTTCAAAAAAGCTTTTCCCACTTCTTCCAGGTCCAGTATTTACCTCGTCATTTATGTGGCCCAGGTTCCTGGCCAAGCTGAGAGCATTTTTCATGAGATTGTTCCAGTTGGGTACTACAGGCCTGGAGTGGTGTTGGGGGAGGGGGAAGAGTTGATGTAAAAGAGAAGAAACATTTCTCAATCTTCCTTAAGAGATTATTTCTCAGGGCAGCTAGGTGATGTAGTGGATAGAGCACAGGTCTTGGATTCAGGAGGACCTGAGTTCAGATCCAACCTCAGACACTTTACACTTGCTGGCTGTGTGACCCTGGGTAAGTTGCTTGGCCCTCATTGCCCTGCAAAAGAAAAGAAAAGAAAAGATAAAAAAGAGAGAGTATGTCTCTATGTCTTCCCTGGAATCCGCTCTAAAGAGAGTCTGAAGCAATGTTTGCCTTCTCACATCAGCATTGTCTCCAAAAAGAAAAGCAATAAGAACAGAATGAATAAAAGCATAAAAAAGAGTACAGGGCATATTCAGGGTATAGAGCATAGTCCAATTTGACTAACACATGAAATTCAAGGAGAAGAGGAAGATGAAGAAAAACCAGAATGGAATGATGCTACTGGATTATCATAGGGCTCAACTAAAGGCAAAGGAATCTGAACTTTACCCAGAGGGCAACAGGGAACTACTAATAATTTTAAGACAGAAGAGTGCTGTCTTCAAAAATATGAAGGCTGTTGTGGGATAGGAATAATAAGTGAGTGACTTCAGTGGATGGAAGTAGAAACAGTGGTTAGAAGTAATAGAGAACAACAAAAGGAAAGGAAAGGAAAGGAAAGGAAAGGAAAAAAGGGGGCAGCTAGATGGCACAGTGGATAAAGCTCCAGCCCTGGATTCAGGAGGACCTGAGTTCAAATCCGATTTCAGACACTTGATACTTACTAGCTGTGTTACCCTGGGTGAGTCACTTAGCCCTCATTGCCCTTCAAAAAAAAGAAAAGAAAAGAAGTAATAGAGAAGGTGGGGGTGGCTAGGTGGCACAGTAGATAAAGCACTGGCCCTTCAGTCAGGAGGACCTGAATTCAAATCCAACCTCAGACACTTGACACTTACTAGCTGTGTGACCTTGGGCAAGTCACTTAACCCTTATTGCCCTGCAAAAAAACCCCAAAAAACAAACAAACAAACAAAAAAAGAACTAATAGAGAAGGAGAACATAATGTGCCACATCAAGAAACAGTAACCTTTCATTTGCAAGGGTTCATAGAGATGCTGGAGAAACAGCTATCCAGGATTCTGCAGAGGGAAGTTGTGCATTGGGTAGGGGACTGGACCAAATTATTTTAACATCCTTCCCAAATATGCATATATTATGTGATCCTGTGATTATATTTCACAGTAGTTTTATCTTGAGATGATTGAGCATAAGAGAAAGATTTGAGGAAATGACTCCCCCACAATGAATGCTCAGGCCTCTGATATTCTCTCAGAAAAGGTCTGGTAGTATTTGGCAGCTTTATGAAATAAATAAAATGCTTCTTTTTCCATATGTTGCATTTTTTTTTCCACTCACCTTTCATTCATTTGAAGGTCTAACTTTTGGTTTGGCACTGTCCTGGAACTGTCTGTTTTCTTTCTTATAAAACTCTGAAAAAATTTGGGTTCAACTTATGAATTTTCTAGCAACTTTTGAAATTGCCTTTCTCCATTTCCATGTTCCTCTCTGCAAATGAGGCCATTGCTTAATTCTACACAAAGAAGAGAAAATCCCCCACTAGCCATCAGAGAATGGAAAGATCCCTAGCCCTGGAGTCAAAGAACTTGGGTTTGCATCCTGCATCTGCAACTTACTACCTATATGACCTTGAATAAGTCAATTACCTCTCTGGATCTCAGTTTCCTCATTTGCAAAATGAGATGATTAGAGTAGTTTAGCCCTTCTATCTCCATAAATGTGATGGCCCAAGAGTTCTATCACTGATTCTGTTCTATTCAAAACTTTCATCAAAGACTTACATGCAAATGTAGCTCTAATTGGCAGATGATAAGAATGTTGGAATGTTAGTGCTCCATTTTGGACAATAGAATCAAGATTCAAAATTGTTTTTTGACAGATGAGAACATCAACTCATCTATGATATTCTGATTTCATAGCTTTTATAAAGCTATGAAATGTCAGAGAGGTTTGAATTATACTATTATCAGAGTTTTTAAAAAAACAGGCAATTGACCTATGAAGTGAGAAGGCAGCAGCTATTAATAACCCTGACAAGGGCACCAGCCTCTTTTTCCCTCTAAGGCTGTTTATTATATAAACTGAGATAATCTGGACTTCTGAGCTAATGTTTATAAATTGATTCTGATGCAGAAGATTAAGTCTAATCCTTGTATGGCTAAGTGGTACAATGGAAAGTACACTGGACCTAGAGTCAGGAAGACCTGAGTTCATATCCAGACTCAGATACTAGCAGTGTGAGCATGGACAAGTCACTTAATCTCACCTCAGTTTCCTCATCTGTAAAGAAGAATCATAATAGCACATAATATCATAATGGCATAATAACCTCACAGGGTTGTTGTGAAGATCAAATGAGATAATATTTGTAAAGTGCTTAGCATGATGTCCAAAACATAGTAGGTGCTTAATAAATGCTTATTCACTTTCTCCTTCCCTTTACCCAGATGACAACCCTATAGTTATAGGAAAGTCCATAATGGCAATAATTGCCCCCTTTGATCTTCTTTTTCCCTGGTTAAACATCCTATTCAGGCATCTCAAAAAGCCATTTCTTCCTTCATTTCAAGCCCTTCATGTATTCACTGCTAAAGGGACACTCAGACTATTTGATCTAGGCCCAAGATCTAGACTCTAAGACTTAGATATTTTAGCTAAAATGTGCCAAGAGATGATCAGGACATGTTAATTCCATAGGTCTTGGGGTCTCCTATCATTGTCGGTCAATTGAACAATGAATTCTCTCCTTACTAAAGGTCATTTGTTTCTTGACTTTTCAAGATCAGTACTCTTAAACCTGGACAAAGAGCTTTCTGGAACATTATCATCTGAGCAAATGCTTCTTCCTTTCTTCTCCCCTACCCCATCCCAAGGAAATTCTCTGTTACCTTTAGCCCAATATTATCCTTTTCCTATAGTGGCAGCTAGGTGGCGAAGTGAATAGAGCACTGACCCTGAAGTCAGGAGGACTTGAGTTCAAATCTCACCTCAGATACTTACTAGCTGTGTGACCCTGGGCAAGTCACTTAACCCTAATTGCCTTAAACATCTACGGCCACCTCCATCTATCCTGACATATATCTTGCCAGTGGACCCAGATGCCTCTGGAGGAAAGAGTAAGGTTGGTGACCTTGCACAGCCCTCCCTCACTTAAATCCAATTCACTGCAAGTCATAAACATCACCCTGATGTCTGAGTCCTCTTCAAGAATGAAGGATAAATAACAACATTCCCTTTCATGTTGTTTTGGATGGGAATTTGGACCACATCAACATTTGGACTTAGAGTCAGAGACCCAAGTCTATGTCCAAACTCTGCTACTTATTAGCTGTGTGACCTTGGGCACATCACATTCCCTTTCTGAGGCTCAATTTCCTCATCTATAAAATGAAGAGCTCGGGCTAGATGATCTGTAACATCTCTACCAGCTCTATTATTTTCTAAGTCTCTTTCTGCTGCCTCCCCAACCCCTCCTGACACTCCACCCCAAGTCCCAGCTGCGTCTGTTCTCTCCATGTAATGACTGATTTCCCATCCTTGTAATGTCTGACTTCCTATCTGGAGTTTGTGCCAAATGTTGTACCGGCCGAGACAGAATGAGGATTTATTTCAATGAATTGGACTCTGAATCTATAATTTGATTCAAATGTTAAATGCTAATGAAGGCACAGAGGAAATGTGAACAAGTATTTTGCTGGATCTGCCTCCAACCTACAGGGTGCAACATTGACTTCCAAAATATGTCAAATCTGACTTTTCTTTCTCTTTCCTTCCCAACAAAATCCATAAACTATTGGAACTGTAACTCCTGAGAGGTGGGAGTAGGAATGGAGGAAGAGACTAGGCTACTTTCCTTTTTCTCCCTATCAGTCACAACTTTCAGGCCAGTTTAAAGATGACTTCTTTATTTCCTAGTGTCCATCAAAGGATAAAACAGTATGTCTGACACTGGACCTTCAAGGAATGATGGAGTAGCTGGAGTTGTTTCTAATCTCCATATATTCCCATTGCTTTATCCTCCCTCTTTCTGTTGACACTCCCTAAGCTGTATCCTTAACCCTCATCCACTCTAGATGCCTAAAACCATCAAGCATACCATAAGTCAGTCATTCACAACCTTAGAATCACACACCACAGTCTTAGAATCACAACTTAATGGAACACTGGAGTGTAATCACAGAAATATCACAGAATAGGTGTCACAGAAATATATGACTAGAAAACAGGAGGTGGGCTGTTCATATTGAAGAGTGAGGGATAATTGGTGGGGGAGACGCTGAGTGCTTCACAAACTATTAGAAGAACAAAGGAAGAGCCTCAGTGCATTGGACGGATGCTCTGTGAGGGTTCCATAGAAAAGCATACATAAGAACTTTACAAGATGAGAAGGCAGGGGTTGGAGAGCAATCTATACTAATGGATGGGTGTGATGTATACAAGAAATGTTCAGATGCACCTCATCCCTTATTGAAAACCAATGGCTCTGTGCTAAAGAAAAATATTGTTGATGGAGTAGATATGGGCTAGCTCTCAGGTGCAATTTGGGGGGATTTTAGAGGAAAGAACAGCAGATTGGAGTCTAAAAACATGGGTTTGTGTACTGAACTTTCCATTTGCTATCTGTGTGACTTTGGGAATATCACTTCATTGTGCCTCAATTTACTAATCTAATAAATAGAGATACAAATAAAGAGGTGCTTGCAACTAAAAGAAAAAAACACCAAAGAATCAAAGCAGAGTTTAGAGGGACCATCAAATGTCAGAGCCAGAAGAGATTCTAGTATCACAGCATATAGAATGTTAGGTGAGGAAGGGAAATAGGAATCATAGAACTTAAAATGTTAGAGCGAGCAGAGAGCTTAAAGTCCTATAACATCTCCCTTCTTAGCGCCATCTTGTTGACGTCTGCTGCACCATGAGAGCCAAGTGGAGGAAGAATCGAATGCATAGGCTGAAATGCAAGAAGAGAAAGATGAGGCAGAGGTCCAAGTAATCAGACCTTTCTGAGCACTGAGGCCACTGGAGCAGAGATGGAATGACCCTCGGTGACATTCTTGGGAAGGCAGAAACCATCTGGAAACATCACTCTCCCTACGAAGCACTGTGCTGCTAGCTCTACCATCTGTTGAAGGACTCTCACCACCATTTGACACCTCCCTGACAAAAGGACATGTCACCTCTTCATGCAGATTCCACCTACCTGCTTCTTGATTTTGTGTCGTGGGATTCCTATCATTCCAGACTGATTGTTCGTTGTGGCTTAGTGTAGCACACCTGTACAATAAATCCTCGCTACTTTCTTGTTTGAAACAAGCAAACAAATAAAATCCTATAACAGAAAATGGTGGAGCAGCAAATGAGGCAAGAATGGAGAAAACATAAATTTCAGAGCTTCCAGTGACCTTAACAGATCACCTAGTCCACACCCATCACTTTTCACAAAGGGATATTAAAACAAAAAGACTTACCCAAGATTATACACTGAGTTAGTGGCAGAGATGATATGCCTCTTCTAGCTTTAAGATTCTCTGATTCTTGAACATAGTTCTTCTGACTCTTGAAGTTCAGTATTATTTCTAGTACCCTGTGTTCAATCCAAATAGAATATATAAACCACATAATACTAAGACAATATATCATTAGTTATGGCTAGCTTAAGGGCTGGGAAGAAGCACAGGCATTTTAAACAACTGTTCCAGAGCAGAGACTTCACTACTCTCTTCAGTACATGACTGGCTCAAAAGAATAACAGGAATAATTAGGATGCTGTTACTATCTCAGACATTGTATGGACCAGTTAACTTTGCCTTGTCATTCATTCTTTCATATTCTACAAGGACTAAAGACATCATGGGGTAATGACCTGTGTGTGAATTGGATTGAAGTGAGGAAGAGTTGCACAAAGTCATCACCCTTACTGTCTTCTAGAATCATCTGTGTCCAGGGGCAGACAAAGGTCAGCACAACTGCCAATGACCTGGGATACAGTGGATGACTGTGGTCTTCAATGTCTGACCAAGCTCTAAGCGCTCCACCATGCCTGCTTCAGCAGCCTTCATGGCCATTGGAACAAAATGTTCTCATCCCCCCCCCCACATTACACCAGACGAAGTCTTCACATGCTTAGAGTAGACATCCCCCCCACCCTGCAACTCACAGAGAGTTTGAGTTCTGTCAGTTACCCTCAACCTGGTTTATAGGTTTCACTACACTTTGCCCACAGACAGTACCTCCCATTCTAGGGAGACTTTTTACAATATATGCCACTGGCCACAGTGGGGAATGGGATTAGATAAATTAGATGGTTCCATATAAATCCAATCTCCCTCCTATAGACATAGCTTGAGGCACCTCCCCTGCTGACATACAGGGCCAGTGCCCCATCAGTACCTAAAACATTATTCACTGAAAGTGGATAGTGAAAGAAAAAAGTGGATAGTGGATTTCCATCAGTGGGGGGTGGGGGAGAGACTCTTCAAGCCACAGACAATTCTGAAATAGAACAAAATGGGCACTTGCCTAAAGATGCTGATTTGGATGTACGGGAAATTCATCTATTAACTTAGATTCTTTTAAAATGCAAAGAAGATGGAACTAAAGACAGGATAAATACAGTACTACGGAATATACCTATAGGAACAGTGTCTTTGCCCAGAATGAGTTAATACTGGCAAGATAGATTTTAAAAATCATAATAAAATTTGAGTTTTTAAGGAAAAAACTATTTGGGGGAAAAATACAATCAAATAAAAACAGGCTAGTTCCTTGATGTGGATGTTACAATAATAATTAGGAATGAATGAGAGAAGGTGAACTCCCATTTTGTTTCTGTTTTCTTTTCCAAGGAGAATGATCTTTGAACTGAAAAGAGAATAAAGTGGTTGATACCCAATATAAGTGAAGGGATAGAAAGTGAATCCCTTATTGTCTTTGATGAATCCCAGGTACTGTATCTTAGGATGCAGATGTCACAAATGATTTCCAGTTATTGATCTTTGAAAAATCATGGAGAGCTGGAGAGGTACTGTCAGATTAGAGAAAGACAAATGTCTTGATTTTCACAAAATAGAGGAGAGTGAACCTTGTGACTTCTAAGTCAATTAGCTGAACATCTATTCCTGGCAAAATTTTGGACATATGAAAGAGATGGTCAATGAACACTTAGAAAAGGAAGCAGTGATCACAAAGACGTAGCATGTTATCATCAAGAACATGTCATACCATATTAACCTAATTTGCTTTGTTGATAAGGTTACTAAATTGGTAGCTCACAGACATTACGTAGACATACTAAACATGGAATCTAGCAAAGGATTTAACAAAATCTAAAAGACTGTTTTTATTGGCAAGGTGGAAAGATGTGGACTGAATGATAGATACAGCTCGGTGGATTTGAACTCATTTGAATGGCTGAACTTAAATAAGGGGCAGCTAGGTGGTGCAATGGATAGCGCACAGACCCTGGATTCAGGAGGACCTGAGTTCAAATCCGACCTCAGACACTTGATACTTACTAGCTGTGTGACCCTGGGCAAGTCACTTAACCCTCATTGCCCCACAAAGAAAAAAAACACAGCACTGAACTTAAAGAATAGTCCCTGATAAATCAATGTCAAATTGGAATGAAGTCCCTAATGGAGGGTGTCGGGGAAACTGTGCTTGACCCTATGCCATCTAACGTTTTTATCAGTGACTTAGACAAAGGCATAGATTGTGTTTATCAGATTTATAGATGACACCAAGTTGCGAATTATAGCTAGCTAGGTAATAGAATCAGAATTCAAAGAGATCTTGACAGTCTAGAACATCAGTATGACTCTAATAATGTTTGAATCAAGATAAATGGAAAGTTTTCTAATTGGGCTAAAAAAATCAACCTTAATTATTGGGCAGAAGAGGCATGACTAGACAGTAGTTTATCTGAAAAAAAGATCTGGGGTTTTAGTGGACTACAAGTTCAACATTTGTCAACAACATGGTGTGTTAAGTCAAGAAATTGAACACAGTCTTAAACTGCATTAAAAGAAAATATAGTGGGGCATCTAGGTGGCACCGTGGATAAAGCACTGGCCCTGGACTCAGGAGGACCTAAGTTGAAGTCTGGCCTCAGACACTTGACACTTACTAGTTGTGTGATCCTGGGCAAGTCACTTAACATTCATTGCTCCACAAAAAAAAAGAAAAAAGAAAGAAATATAGTGCCCAGGGAGATATCATTGGGAGCTGATAGCTGTACCATCCTTTGCTTTAGTCAGTTCACATTTGAAACATTTTGTTCAGTTCTGGGTGGTGTGCTTTAAGAAGGACACTGATGAATTGTAGAGGGTCCAGAGGACAGCAGCAAGTTTGGTAAAAACAAAAACAAAATCCTAGAGTTTGATGCCATGTAACAATAATTAACAATAATAACAGTGGTAGCTAGCATTTACATAGTACTTAACAGCTTGCAAAGATCTTTACAAATATTCCATTTGATCCTCACAAACAGTCTGGGAAATAGATACTATTATTATCCCCATTTTGCAGATGACGAAACTGAGGCAGGTAGAGGTTAAGTGATTTGCCCACAGTCACACAGCTAGTAAGGACCTGACATGGATTTGAGCTCAAAGTTTTCCTAACTCCAAAGACAGCTCTCTATCCATTATGCCACATAGTGGCCTTGTTACTCTGGGAGTTTCAGTTCAGTGTGTGTCAATAGTGTGATATGGCCATCAAGAAAACAAACGCAAACTTAGTCTGTATTAAAAGAAGCATAGTGTCCAGAAAGACACTTTGGGAAATTATAATCTTGCTGTTGTCTTCCCTGATCAGACCACATTTAAATTAATTTGTTCAGCTCTGGGTGTAGCTACCTAAGGGACCAGATCAGCTTGACTAGGAGAGGATCATTACCAGATGGTTGGCCACTGGCAGACAAATTTAGGGGCCAAGGCAATTCATGAGGAACCATTTACTAAGGCATAGAAGGATGTAGATCTGTATCGGTGAATCAGTACCCACCGTGATTACATCATAGATCTTTTAGGTTTTAAGTATTATCAAGAATACAACTTCTAGCTTCATAAAAAAAAAAAAGCTGAGAAAAGAGGGGGGATGACATTATCATTCTAGTTTCTAGTTTTCTTTTTTTTATATATAGTACAGCATACTTTCTAGTTTTCAAAGAACTTTCCTACTCATTAGGTAATAGCATGCTGTAGTGAAATCAGTACTAGACAAGAAGCCAGAAGTCTGGATCTAGTCAGGTGTCTTACCAGCTATGTGACAAGTCACTGAACTTTCCTGAGCCTCAGTTTTCTTATCTGTTAAATGAACTCATCTATTAAATGCAAATATTCCTCCCAGGGGTATGATAAGAACCAAATTAGCTGGATGTGAAGCACTACATAAGTAATTCCCTAAAATCTTTCAACAGCACAACATTTGCATGATCTCTATTCTACTGATGAGGAAATTCAGATATGTAAAGTGAATTGCCCAATGAAAAAAGATGCCACCCCCCGCCCCTCCCCCCCCCAAAACTGGCCTGTCCAGTGCCTGGAATTTCCACCATTAGACTCACTTCTTTCCATTAAGGCATGGAAGGTCTTTTTGAGAAGGCATTTTCAGCCATTAATGCAGCAGCATGGCTTGGCTTTTTCCATCTAAGAGGGAGTAGGATTCCAAAGGAATGATGGGGACATACATCCAGAATAGGTTGGCATATTGTCATGGTGTGAATATCATCACTTCTATACCCAGATGGACCTCCAGCTCCCAACACACAGAGCCTGAAGCTGAAATCACACATATACCTGGACTCAAAACTGAAAGACTGGAGTTCACATTCCAGTTCTGCTACTAACTGGTTGTATTACCTTCGGCAAGTCCTGTCCCCTCTCTAAGCCTTAGTTATCTCATGTGTAAAATGGGTATGTGGAAAGGGAAGATGAAAGAGGAGGTTATACAAGATGATCTCTAATGTCTCTTCAGCTTTAGCATTATATGACTATATACGTCTACACATGGAAACGCACACACACATACACACACATGAATTGTTGCTTTGACTTTCCACCCAAGGACCTAACCCAAACATACTCCCACTCTCCTACCTTTGATACTAATGAAAACTCCCTGCCCTGTTTAGTTTCCAAGGACAGTAAAACAAGAATCATTATATAGCACTAGATCTACCATCTGGCATTCAGACATTTATTCATTCTTTCCGATAATGTTTGTTGAATTGAATCAACTAATAAGTATTTATTGAGGGCTTGCTGTGTTCCTAACCCAGTCCTGGGTGAGAGTGTATACTGCAGGTTCTGTATAGCTAAAGATTCACATTTCATTTAAACGCTCACCCACATACAAATACGCATGTTCTTATGGGTTCACACACAGACCCTACACACACACACACAGAGGAACACATATGCAAATGCAGGGAGACCACCCTAAGAAGAGCTGGCATATAGTGAGAGATCCGAGGTTTACAAAGCTGCATACTTCAACTCAACTGACATGCATACACAAATACCCACAGACACATGAACATACACAGACACACGTACCCAGACAGAGAAGAAAAAATGCACTAGGTGAGCAGTGATCACTTTTTCTTTCTCCTTTTCCCTGTTTGGCCTGTTATTTACTCAAATTTGAATGCTTTTTCTTGGCACACAGCTTAGCTATCTGAGGCCAACTCTTAAGGACCAGGAACTTGAAGAAGAATATATTAGAACTTTTTTTCCCATTAACATTCAATGACTTCCAAAGAATCAGAATTTCAAAGCAAAATGATTGTTTAATGGTGCCAAATCTAGTCATTCTCAGCTCTTTCTGCCTGATTATCACACTGGCTTATGATTATCATATTGGCTTCATAAGTGTCAAGTTCTAGGCAGCCAGGCCAATGCTGTTTCTCTTTAGTAAGCCCAGGAAACCCACGCCTCTTAATGTAGTCCCAGACAGGTGAGGTCAGGATAAAACATTCTCCAACATACTAAAGTCAGTGCCAAAGAAAGGCCACGCTCACATTCCTCTTAGTCATCTTTTGTTGATGTTTTTGTTTTTTCTAAGGGCATGAAGTAAAATGCTTCTGTTTTCCCAATGACGTCAATGTTCACTTGGAGAATTTGACATTTTCCCATCTTTCAAAAAGCAGATTTAGATTGTACTACAGAATCTGAGAAAAACCAGATTCATTTCCCCCCTCTTTAAAACCTGGTTGATCTTCTTTTCATGCTGTTATCGGCATGTTCTGTCCAGCCTGAACATTCATAAAGCTCTCATCATGGAGTTGCATATCATGGGGCCATAGCAGCTTGGACCCCACACCAGCCGGTTGATGGTAACTTGGGGCAGTGCTGGAAACTGCTCTCTTCCTGTGTCAAAGTGGTTAGTCCTGGGCCAGCCCAAACCAAGTCTGAAAGGGCCAGAAGCAAAAAGGAGTAGTCGCATATCATAGTAAAGTAGGTCAGAGGGTTGGGCAATAACAGAATTTGGGAGCTGAAGTGAAAATCAGCATCGTGGGCCAAAGCAATAAATCATTCTGATTGGAAACAAGGCAGGTCAAGAGAAGAGTGTCAACACCATGGTTAGGATAGGTAGTGGATCCAGTCTACAGAGCTCACTTGGCACCGGAGCCAGGGTCACCATTAAGCTTGGCTCCATTATGTTGGTTATTTTGGTATAGCTGAGATATATGAGAGGGAAAGCCTATTGCCAATTGGCAATTGATAATTGTCTGGCCACACTCCGGTGCATTTTAGGCAGTTTGGGCCATTCACAGAGTGAGAGTCAGATGCAGGGTAGCCTCTGGGGTTTGGGAAGGGCAAAGATGAATCACTTGGTTTTCCAGGCAGTATTGCTGACTTGGGAGGAGTCTTTCTGTCTCTTCCCAGGTAAAATGATTAACAGAGGAGCACCTGGGGGAAAATATCTGCATGTCTATGTTTTTCATTCCAAAGGCATCTTGTATCCCATAGCAGTGACTCTACCTCCCCCAGTAGTAAGAGGGTAAATTTCAAGTCAGGGCTGAGTCTATCCTGATAAGGCTACTCTGAGACAGCCTAAACTACAACTCTGGTAAGGTGAGTGTCTGAGATTCTGTCTCCATCACTTGTAGAGCTTAGTTAAGAATTATAAATGTAACAAAAGAGCCCTGGGTTATTGCAAAGAGCTTAGGTCAGTCAGTCAATCAATAAACTGTCAACAAGTATTTATTAAGCATGTAGAATGTACCAGGCACTCTGCTAATTATTCTAATAATTTATTTCTCAGAAGCAGGTAGGACTTCTAGGCTAGGGTGCATGTAATTGGCCTATACTGATTTCTCAAACTCTTGAATATGGGTGCTCTTGAACATTAGTGCTAGGACTTCAATCAATAATAAAGATAGCTTCCGGGGAAAGCTAGGTTGCGCAGTGGTTAGAGCACCGGCCCTGAATTCAGGAGGACCTGAGTTCAAATCTGGCCTCGGACACTTGACACTTACTAGCTGTGTGAACCTGGACAAGTCACTTAACCCTCATTGCCCGGTTTAAAAAAAAAAAAAAGATAGCTTCTAAGCTTCTATCTCTATAACTCTAAAGTTCACAAAGCAGCACTCTCTTCACAACAGCCCTGTAAGGTAGGAAATGGATATATCACTCTCCCCATTTCACAGAGAAGTAAACTTTAACTCAGAAATGTTGAATAATTTATCTTGGCTCTAGATATAGAAAGACTTAGAATTATAGAATGTTGGGGATGAAAGTAACCTCAAGAGAGGGTATCTGGTCCAATTATGTCTTTCCTAGATGAGGAAACTGAGATCCAGAAAAATGAAATAATGGTCAAACAACTGGTAAGTGATAGACATGGACTATTACTGGTACCTAGTACTGGGCCTACTATAGAACACTGAAATCTCTTCCAGGGCTAAATACATAGTCCTATGAGCATGGAACAAGCAAACTATGATTAAGTGGTAAGAAAGTAGAAGAAAGTTTTCCTTTTTCCTAAGTAGAGAAAGGGAAGGAACAAGCCTCCCTCTATACCTTTATAAACCCATGTTGAGCTTCTATTTGTCCCTAGTCCTGCTTTTCTCCCAAGAAAAAAATAAAAGCTGTCAAGAACATAGAACATTAGACTCATAGATTGAGGAACTATCTAGTCAAACCTGCATCATTTTATAGATGAGGAATTAGAGGCCCAGAAAGGCTAATCAATCAACAAACATTCATTTTTGTAGTTGTTCAGTTGTATCTGACTCTTTGTGACCCCATTTCTTGGTAAAGATAGTAGAATGTTTTGCTATTTCCTTCTCCAGCTCATTTTACAGATAAGGAAACTGAGGCAAACAGGGTTAAGTGACTTTTCCAGGGTCACACAGCTAAGAAGTGTCTGAGGCCAGATTTGAACTCATGAGGATGAGTCTTCCTGATTCCAGCCCTGGCACTCTTATCTACTGACACCTAGTCATTTGCCATTGATTAATCTAACTATTAGGGATACACATACAATGAAGGAAACAGTCCCTACTTGCAAGGAGCTCATTTCCCTATTTGGAAGATAACAAGTATATATGTAAATATATACAGAATAAATATAAATAAATGCAATTCAGTTAAATTCAAGGTATATTGGGAGGGAGGGAGGAAAGAAGCATTTATTAAGCACCTGCTATCTACCAGGTATTATGCTAAGCACTTTACAAATGTTATCTCATTTGATCTCCACAGGAACTCTAGCAGGTAGATGCTATTATAATTTCCAATTTCCAAATGAGGAAACTAAGGGAGACAGAGATTAATTAATTAATTAACTTGCCCAAGGACCGACAGCTGAACTCAGATCTTCCTTACTCTGGTACTCAATACACTGTACCAACTAGTTAGCTGCAACGATTGGAATGACGCCACCTGCTAGAGACTTACTGTAGAAGAGTTCCGCCCATGAAGTGAAGGTCTTTGAGGGCAAGACCAGGAGTCTTTTCTTTGGCGTCAGGAAGTGACTTGGCTAGTGGGAGGAAGAAGGAAGAGACTGGCACTCTGTCTCATGCTCTTTCCTGAGGACTCTGGTGGAGAGCGGAGCTAGAAATGTGCTCTCCCTTTAATAGATAGGAATCTAGGCCTTTCTCTCTCTTTACCAAATTCTTATTCTCCTTAATAAATGCTTAAAAGTCTAACTCTTGCTAAAGCTTATAATTTATTGGCGACCACTCATTAGATATTTTAGACAGTTTAGCTAGAATTTTAGCCCTTAACATAGCTCTAGGGAAGGAGGGGGTCTAGCATTTGGGGAGGAGATCAGAAAAGGCTTCAAGCAGTAAGTGGTATTTAAGCTATATGTATGTATACTACACATACATATATTTGTGCACATATATAATATATATGTAGGATATTCTGAGACTTTTCCACCAACTCCCCTATGCAGGAAAGAGGAGTAATGTTCAGTGAAGATGGAAAGATAGATTAGGTTCATATTATAAAGGTCTTTAAAAGTTAATAGAGGGCAGCTAGGTGGTGCAGTGGATAGATCACTGGCCTTGGATTCAGGAGTACCTGAGTTCAAATCCAGCCTCAGACACTTGATACTTACTAGCTGTGTGACCCTGGGCAAGTCACTTAACCCCAATTGCCTCACTAAAAAAAAAGAAGAAGAAGAAGAAGAAAAAAGTTAATAGAGCCAGGAAGCTAAATGGCAGAATGAATAGAGCAGCAGCCCTGGAACCAGGAGGACCTGGGTTCAAATCCAGACTCATACACTTACTAGCTTTGTGACTCTGGACAAGTCACTTCACCCTGATTGCCTCCAAAAGAAAAAGCTAAATAGAGGAAATTACTCCACCACCACCCCTCCCCACCCAAAGACAGGAGTCATTGTAGTTGATTAAGCAGGGAAAAAACATGGTTAAACCTATGTTAAGGAAAACCACTTGAGTAGCAGTGTGAAGAATGGAAACTTGAGGCAGGGAAATCAATCAGGAAGTTATAATAATCTATGTGAAAAGTACTGGTAGCCTCACTAAGGTGATAGCTGTGTGAGTGGAGAGAAGAGATTAAATGGGAGAAATGTTGTGAATGTAGAAATGGCAAGGTTTTGTAACTGGTTAAATAAGGAGCTAAGAAGAGTGAGGAACTGAGGAAAATATTGAAGTCATGAATGTGGAAGACTGGAAAGGTGGTGGTACCTTCAACAGAAATAAAGAAGCCTGGAAGAGGGGAAGACTTAGTAAAAAATTAAAAAGAGGAGACAGTAGGTAGGATTTGAACTTATGTCTGGACTCAAATCCTTGCTTTTTCCAGGAAGCCTGCTACAGAAGGGGCCTTAGAGACATCTAGTCCAACTTGCTACCTTTCTTGTTGTTCAGTCATGACCCCATTTAGAGTTTTCTTGGCAAAGATACTAGAGTGTTGGCCATTTCCATCTCCAGCTCATTTTATGGATGAGGAAACTGAGGCAAACAAAATTAAGTGACTTGTCACACAGCTAGTAAGTGGCTGAGGCCAGATTTGAATTCAGGAAGAGGAGTATCCCTGGTTCCCCTGGTTCTCTAACCACTGTGCCACCTAGCTGCCTTTACCACAGAGCTAATATGTGTTAAAGCTGCTAGGTGGTGCAGTGGATAGAGCACCGGCCCTGGGGTCAGGAGTACCTGGGTTCAAATCTGGCCTCAGACATTTAACACTTACTAGCTGTGTGACCCTGAGCAAGTCACTTAACCCCAATTGCCTCACAAAAAAAAAAGAAAGGTTAAAGGCAGACTGTTAACTCATTAAAGGAGTGTTTTATACTCCTCTTGTATACCTTGCAGGGTCCAAAAGAATCTATGGGCATACAATACTTGCACTGTAGATGCTTATTGGTTCTTTGGTAGAGAGGCAGTATAAAACTGGGTTTGGCATCAGAAAACTTGAGTTTCAGCTTTAACACATATTAGCTCTGTGGTAAAGGCAGCTAGGTGGCACAGTGGTTAGAGAACCAGGGGAACCAGGGATACTCCTCTTCCTGAATGCAAATCTGGCCTCAGCCACTTACTAGCTGTGTGACAAGTCACTTAATTTTGTTTGCCTCAGTTTCCTCATCCATAAATGAGCTGGAGATGGAAATGGCCAAGAAAGTAAATGACTTCTGGGCAGTGAGGTGGCACAGTGGATAAAGCACCAGCCCTGGATTCAGGAGGACCTGAGTTCAAATCTGGCTTCAGATACTCGACACTTACTAGCTGTGTGCCCCATGGCAAGTCACTTAACCCTCATTGCCCTGCAAAAAAAAAAAAAGGTAAATGACTTGATGAAGATTACACAGTGTCATGATTTTAATGTTAGGCTCTGTAGTTTGAGATCAAGAACTCTTTCCACACTACCACCATTTATCTTTAAGCAACCAGTCAGTTGATAAATATTTATTAAGCATTTCCTATGTGCGAGGGACTGTACTAAGTGCTAGGGATACAAAAAAAAAAAAAGGTAAAAGAGAGTCTAAGCAGGGACTGAATGACCACCCATTAAGGATGTTGCGGAGGGGACTCACTAGATAATTCCAAGGTCCTTTCCTATTCTGAGGTTTTATCATTCTAGAATTATCACAAGTATAAGAGGTCAGAGAAGGGAGATCAAGAAGGGCCAGAGTGGTCAGAGAAGGTCTCCCATAGGAGGTGGAACATTAGCAGGGATTTGAAGAATTGGGTTGGTTTGGGTAGGCAGAAAAGGCACTTCAGGAAGGAAATAGGGAAGGATCATATTCAAGGATGAACTGAGTATTTTCATTGAAAAATGAAGGCCAACACCTCATTGGGGCAAAGTAGTATATGAGGAGAAGAAGGAAATAAGTCCACAAAGGCAGGTAGGTAGGTAGGTCCATAGAGGTCCAGGATCTTCAATCCAAGTAAAGATTATTATGCAAGGAGTGATAAGCCCAATCAAAAGGAGAGAAGGATCTATGAAGTCAGAGAAGAGGGTGGGCAGCTCATACACTGTGTTCTAAGGAAGACTTGAAGAAGGAGAGTATTCATAAACGGACTGTAGGTAGCTTGGCTCTCACACCATCACTGAGGTTGATACAATGGGAGTATCTAAAGCTCCTTAGACTGGATCTAAGTCACACCTAGCTTATAACAAATTCTGCTTTGCAGTTAATGTTAAGGGAAGAGTAAGGCCTTAGGCTACCATGTTAGCACCAGCTGAGGCTCATCACTGGAGTGGGAAGGCAATTAGAAATTAGCTTCTGGAAATAGCAAGCATCTTTTCCCACCACTTCTGCTTCCCAGATTGCTCTTCTAATCTTAACTGTAACTCCTTTAATTCTTTGACCCCAATCTGTCAAATTGGTTGATAGTCCTGGTTTAATTGTCTCAATATGGCCTACCTTTTCTATCCTGTACTGACTGAATCCTAGCCAAGAACCTGAAGAACATATTAATCTGCCTCTGCCTTGGGACATTTTCTTGAGTTTCTCTCTCCATCACCATTGTAAGTTAACTCCTTTCTCTACTCTCACCTAGACCTTAGATACCCCAATATTTTGTGATAACTGTGGTAGGAAAGAGGAAGGTAATTTATTTAAGGCAATCTGAGGAAATAGTAGATGACTGTTACCTCATGCCTGAATTGTTGAAATAATCTCCCTCGCCTCCACATGCAGTTAGATTAACTTTCCTAAAACACAGCCTTGGCTGAGTCATCCAAAAGGCTCAATAAAACTTCATTCAATTATTCAATAAATACTTATTCAATGCCTGTACTAGGGATTAGGGATCCAAAGATAGCAATGATGTTAGTTAACTTCAATGAGTTTATAATGTAATAATAAGAAAATAAACACATAAATAAGAATGATATAAAGAGGGGTGAGGTAAGTGCAAAAGAGAGATCTAGTGAAAGTATTACAAGAAATTTTAGGAGGAAGTGATTCTTCTTAATACCTGGGATATTAGCTCAGAAAAGGCCAGGTGGTGAGGTCTGAGTTGGGTCTTAAAGGAAAGGGAAGGTACTTCGACAGAGTTGTGTGTGTATATGTGTGGAAACTCTATTACATGCATACAAATAAAATGCAAGGAGATGGACAAGGGCAAGATGAAAATGGGGGATAACTTGTTTGTTGGGGATGTAGAACAGTAGTGTGAAAATAGTATATGGAGATTTGAGTAGAAGAGTGACATTAGGGGGCGGCTAGGTGGCGCAGTGGATAAAGCACCGGCCCTGGATTCAGGAGTTCCTGAGTTCAAATCCGGCCTCAGACACTTGACACTTACTAGCTGTGTGACTGTGGGCAAGTCACTTAACCCCCACTGCCCCGCAAAAAAAAAAAAAAAAAAAAAAAGAAGAGTGACATTAGTAGAACATGCATAAGGAAGATTACTTGAGCATATGAAAGAGAGATTGGGGAGGAAAAAGATTTGATGATGGAACACTGGGTAGGAGGCTATTATAATAATCTGGACAATAAGAGATGAGTGCCTTAAGTAGGGTGTTCACAGTGGCAGTGAGAACATCAAGGAGGAAGACATCAGAACAGAGGCATTGAGATTTATTGGCAAATAGGTCAATGGGGTGACATTGAAGGTAGCTGTTTCAGTTGAGTGGTGAGAAAGGTTCACAGATTTCAAGAAATTTAGGAGTGAGCCTGTTGCAGGTAAAGAAGTACAGATAGTGACTATACAGTCCATTCTAAAAGATGGACGGGGGAGGGCAAGAGACAGAGAGGATGATAGTTTGAAAGAGTCGCAGGGTCAAGAAGAGAATTTTGGTTTTAAGACCTGAGCATGTTGATAGGATAAGGGGAGGAGATATTGAAGGTACATGAGTGATGGAGCAAGACACAGAGGAGGTGACAGGATTGAGCCTGAAAGTGGAGAAAGAGGGTCCCCTTGTCCTCTGAGATTATAGAGGAAGAAGGATGGATGAGGATGGTGAAAGGTTAAAAGACGGAGAGAAAGACAATGAATAAATGAATGAAAAAAATGCTTACTAGGTGCTTACTTTGTACAAAAGTCTATGCTAAGTTCCGGGGATACAAATAGAAAAGTGAGACAGCCTAGATCTCAAGGAGTTCACATTGTTCACATTCTAATGGGATGGGATTGGGAGACAACACTTAGAGGTTTTGGCTGTGTGTCAGAAGGAAAGGTCTAATGGATTTGGAGGTGTAGCAGTCAATCACATAGTGAAGCCTCTTCTTTCATGGCATTTTCATTGACAAAAACTATATCTGCTTCTTATGTTGAGCTATTTCATGGTGCCAAGGTCTGTGGTGGTAAAAACTTCTCTCCCAGGTCTTTAGCATCTGTGACTATTGAGAAGGCTAGGGCTAGAGCACCTACAAAGGGGGTTGCCAAGTCAAATCTCCACAAGGATTGCTCCTCTCTAGAGCTGCTACAGGGGCAGGAATGAAAGCAGACGTCTGGAGGGTCCCGCTGTTCCAAGGTACCTGGGCTGCTTCCACCAAGGGCTGAGGGGAGACAGTGGTCACGATGGTGGAAGTGGCTTGATTCATCTGGCACCTGCCGCTTCCTTTTTTTCCTTCAGGATGCCTTGCTGCTTCAGCTAGGTTGGCTTGCCTGCTCCTTTGGTGGCAGTTGGTGGTGGTGGTGGCGGTGGCAGGTATAGCAGTCCCTTCTCCACAAGATTTGCTCCTGGGGATGATTGCTGCAGGGGCCAAGCTGGAAACAGAGCTGGTGATAGTTCAGATCTTTTCAATCAAATAGGAGATAAGGTTGCCTGCTGACAGTGAAAGGGGGAGGTGGAGTTTGAGACTTGTGGAGAGAGAAGGTTTGGAACAGCTGGTGTGGGGAATGTGATAGAGACTCAATAAGAGAGGAATAAAAATACTTCGTACAGCAGAGAAAGTCCAATTGAGGTCAGCAAGAATCTGTCATGGACCCAGTCAGCCCAAGTTTGATTTGCTCTATCAGGATTCGCCAAAGGAGCATGAGTGACGGAGGGGGGATGAGATTTAGCCAAGGTCAAAGATTAGCAGGGAAAAACAACAGAAAGTTAAGGGAGGGTAGAGCAAGGATTTTGAGGATGACAAGGAGAGTTATCAGAGGGTCGAATGTGAAGTAATACTGGGAAAGGATGAAAATAAATCCAGAATAGGATTAACAGACTGAGAGAACAGTTGGATAAGAGCAAGGGATGCATATGGGAAGTGTAAGAAATGTAGAAGACAAGAGATTGTGGTCAGAGAAAGGAATTCTAAGCTTCCAAATATGGGAAATATGCAGCTTTCAAAAAGGAAGATTTTATTGATACCTTTGATTATGACATCACAGTCCTTTGCAATTATATCCCTCTTTGCCCCAACAATTTCTCTCAAATCAAACGCTCCTTTAAAACAAAAGAAAAGAATTCAGCAAAAACGACTGATATAGGGGCACCTAGGTGGCACAGTGAATAAAAGTACCGACCCTGGAGTCAGGAGGACCTGAGTTCAAATCTGGCCTCAGACACCTAACACTTACTAGCTGTGTGACCCTGGGCAAGTCACTTAACCCCAATTGCCTCACCAAAATTTTTTTTAAAAAATGACTGCTATAGTACCTGGGTGTAAACAATGTATTTAATATTCTGTCCCTGTAATACTTTACCTCTCTGCCAAGAAGAAAGAAGTATATTTCATTATCCCTTCTCTGGGACCAATACTGGTTTTTTAATTATTCAATTTGGCTTCTTTTTGGAGTTTGTTTTTTAGTGCACATTATTTTAGTTGTATATATTATCCTGTTTCTGCTTACTTTATTCCGCATCAGTTCATGTAAGTCTTTTCTTGTTTTTTCTGAATTCCTCATATACGTTATTTCTTTTAGTGCAATAATATTATATTCATAAACCAGTTTGTTCACCTATTTTCCAATCAATAGGCACCCATTTTGTTTCTAATTCTCTGATGCCACAAAAAATTCAATGAATATTTTGAGATCTATTAGCACTTTCTGAAACTTCTTGAGTATGTGGAAGAAAGAAAGGAAGGAAATAAGCATTTATGAAGCACCTATGATGTGCCAGGCACTGTACTAAGTGCTTTATATTTATCTCAGTCCTCATAGTAACCCTGAGAGGTTGGTGCTACTGTAATCCCCATTTTATAGATAAGGAGATGGAAGCAGACAGAGGTTAAGGGACTTGCCCAGGGTCATACAGCCAGTTAAGTGTCAAGTGTCTGAGCCTGGATTCGAACTCATGTCCTCCTGAATCCAGGGCTGGTGCTCTATCCACTGCACCACCTAGCTGCCCCATAATATCAGATTTTTAACAGTGGTATTTAATGCAAAGATTTCTTTGATATGTAACCATTTTGAGGAGTAGTAGGGTCTAGGTTGTGACCACACTGGTGGCAGAATGGAGATGGAGGTGATATGACTTAAGTAATTCAAGAAACTGTAAGGTTGGGGTTCCATAAGGTTCACTGAGGTCTCTAAGAATCAATCAGTCAAGAAGCCCTTCCTAAGCACCTATTATGTGTCTGACTCTGTATTAGACAATAGGAATATACAGACAAGAACAAAAGTGTTACTCCCTCCAAGAAGCTTTCCATCCAACAGGGAAGACAAAATGCACACAGGATAATGACTGGGAAAGGGTTGGAAAGGAAGACTATGAGCCAGGTATCAAAGTCAGGGAAGGAAAGGAGTAAGGAATTTGGCAGATGACAACCACAGGGATCAGATGACAGATGGTCATCATCAGATAGTCAGGTGGCATGAACTTCAATTAAGTCCCAAATCTTAATCTTGCCCTTTGCTCATTCCATATTGTGACTGCAATCTCCCTCCCTTTCCAGCCTTACTTTCCCTTTGATATAATCTATGCTATAACCAGATTGTCCTACTCACTGCCCCTCCTGCACATCTGAGCTCATGCCATTTTCCTCCACTGGAATGCCTTCCATTGCCTCATGCCCTCTGCTACCTAACTTCGAAATCAAAGTGATGCCCATCTCTTTCTTCTACACTTAATGTCTGTCCAATTCATTTAGTGCTTATACATATCAACTAGACTGTAACATCTTCAAGGGCAGGGATTGTGTTATAGTCATCTTTATGTGCCATGAAGCACCAATCATGTGCTGCTACAAGAAGTGTGTTCAGTAATTATTTGTTGGATGGATGAATGGATGAGTGATAAAGACTATGGAACCCCACAGCTGTCCTTCCTTATTGAAAAATTGGAGAAGCCCAATATTCCCTTCCCCTTTCTCCCCTTCCCCCACTCCCTTTCCCCTTTTCCCTTCTGTGGTGCCAGATGCCAATGATAATTTCCTTGTAGTTGAAGCTTGGATTTTGGCTGACTTCTTAAATGTCCCCTCCCAAAGTCCTTGGGAGCTGGCCATCCCAGGCTTAGCCTATGAGGGGCGCACTTGGGCCACTCTCCTGGAATTCCCTGACACTTGCCCTGGTTTTTTAATTGTAAGGAATTTACCACTCTGTTCATTAAGGATGTGGTCTTGTACATTTTCTCCAGATTGTGCATCATACCCACATCCCATCAGTTCAGGGCAGGGTGCCATGACGCATCACCCACATGCATCATCGGTCGGTCAGCTGTCACTCTAATGAGGCGTTAGTGCAATATGCCTTCTGAATATAAGATTTTTATGACATGTTTCCAGAAAGATAGAGTCATGGGAAAGGGTGAAGGCTGTTTAATCTGAAGGAAGGTGGGCAGAAAAAGGGAAGAAACTTATCCTAGGGTCTAAGGCAAATAGACTGTCAGGGAGGATCCTTCCCAAGGCTTAACTTAGATCTTCACTCTTCTGCTATAGACTAGTGATCCAGAACCTTCCATCTTACTCTTCCTATCTCTTTCTACTACCACTAGGCCTACCCCCTTAAAACATGCACAATGACAGAAACACAGCATTTAGAGCTGGAAGGAATAACAACGGCATCTAATCCAACCAATACCAGAGAGGATTCCCCACTATCAAACTGATTGCTTTGTTCCCCAAGATGAATATTTACCAAGCCCCTTTGGCTAATATAAGATTACCCTGTTAATCTTGAGAGAAGCCTGGAACTGAGGTTTCAGCCAAAACATTTTTGCCGTGTTCAGAGATGGGAGGGTGGGGAAAATGGGGAAGTGAGGAAGAGGGAGGTAACTGGTACAGTGGAAAGAACACTGGCTCTGGAGGAAGAACTAGGTTTTAATACTCCCTCTGATGCTTGCTACCTGTATGACCATGGGCAAGTTTCTTAACCACCCTAAGCCCCAGTTTCTGTACTCATAAAATTAAGACGCTG
The DNA here is from genome assembly GCF_019393635.1 of Dromiciops gliroides. Lineage (NCBI taxonomy): Eukaryota > Metazoa > Chordata > Mammalia > Microbiotheria > Microbiotheriidae > Dromiciops > Dromiciops gliroides. The sequence continues at coordinate 298,298,102 of NC_057862.1, read as the reverse complement.
GCTTATATGGTGGCCTCTGAGGTCCAGCTGTGATCCTGTGATTTCTCTCATAGTGGGGCTGGGTGAGAAGAGAGAGAGTAAGAGAGAGAGAGAAGGAGGGAGGGGATCCTAAATTACTTCAGGTTGATATTAAATAATAACTAACATTTATACAGCACTTTATAGCTGAATTAATTCCTCTCATAAGAACTCTATGAGGTGGATAGTAGGTGGAAAGAATATCATTATCTTCATTTTGCAAGTGAAAAAACTGAGTATGGGGGGAGAAGGATGAAGTGACTTTATCAAGATCATATAGATATCAAGAGACAGAGCTAGAAACTGACCCCAAGTTTCCATGCTCTGAGTGCCCTTTCTACTACATCAAGTTTCCTTTGCAGATTGCTACAAAGCTTAGTATTATCTCCCAGAACTTTGTGTCTTCCCACAAAAACAGGTAGTCTCAAATATTGAAGTGACCTATAAGAGCAATAGACAGAACCCAGAGGCCTTCTAAGATGGATATGGAAATTTACCACAATACTCACATCGTAAAATCACAAAATCAAATGAAGCAAAATTTGATGTACTGGAAATGCATTCCAACATTCTGCAAAGAGAACCGGGAGTCAGGAGCTCTGGATTGGAATCTTGGCTCTAGATCTTACTAGCTGGCTCGTCCAGGGCAATTCCCCTGCCATGGTTTCTTCATCTGTGGTGTATATCGTAATACTTTCACTACCTTCCTCATGGGAGTGTTGTAAGGGAAGTGATTTGTCAGCTATAAAGTTTTGGTTTTAATAAATGTAAGATATTATTGTTAGAGAGGTAGTGTGATATAATTCATCATCAGTAGTAGTGGTAGTGGTAGTGGTGGTGCTGGTAGTAGTGGTAATGGTAGTAGTAGTAGACTAGTAGTGGTGGTGGTAGTAAAAATAATGAGCATGTAATGCTTTGCATAGCATTTTATAGAAAACATTTGATGTTTACAACAACCCTATAAAAAGATACTATGATTAGACACACTACATAGGTGAGGAAACTGAGGTTAACAGAGAAGTGATTTGCCCAGGTCACACAGATAGGAAGCATTTGAGGCAGGATGTGAACTCAGGTTTCCCTGACTCCAAGTGCAATGCTTAATATAGCATGCCATCTGTCTAAGTGTTGTGAATAAACAGCTAGCCCTCAACATCACGAAGTCTGGCTTCAAGTCCTGACTTTGAAACTTAATGGTTGTGTGACCCTGGGTAGGTCACTTATTCCCTTAGTTCCCTTGGTAATGTTCTAAGATGGGAGGTTGCAGAGAAAATGCTGGCCCATATTGGTAAGAAGTTTCCTCACTATGAAATAATAAGTCCATTCCCACTGCCTCCCCATACATCACCCAAATTCTATTTTGTTCAAATCAATCATTTTATAAGGAAGGAAACTAAGGCATATTTGTCCAAGGGCATTTAGTTGTTGGCAAAGCTGGACCTAGGACCAAATATTTTGAATTAAAGCAGGAGCCCTTTCTAACTCCCACCCCCACATTCCTCCCTGAATGAGAGGGCAAGCCTTCTCTTGGAAATTCTCAGAGGCACCACTTTCTAGAAAGTAAGAAATTAAATACCCAAGACCAAGGGGGGAAAACCCCACTAATCTTCATTATACAAAAAGCTTTTTTGCCACTCTCCAGGACATTTCAAATGGTATTTTAATGTCTAGGGGGAGAGGGGGAGGCAGGGGCCACGCATACCAGCAATTATTACTTTTGTAGCCCCTAAAACCCAGCCGTCAGTTTCAAAGAGTCTTTCTCTCCAGTTTTTAGACGTAGACAATTGAGTGATGGAAAGATCTTATGCAGGGGCCAGACATAAATAAAGTGGGCTTCAGTCTTGTCTGGAATCCAGGCTATATGTGGAACTCGGCTAATGCCTTCAATCAGGTACTAACATGTTGGTGGCTTCTATCTGGGGTGCCTGGGTTTTAATGAAGGTGCAACTTGAGGAGACAGAGGAGATGAATTCATGGAATTTGATCTGTCAACGCCTTTCTGTGTGTGTAGGTGTCTGTGGGTGTGCATATGTAGATAGTGTATGTATAGTATATATGTACATGTACTACAAATATTATATGTATATTATTTTTGTAATATTTTATGAGAAGTTGCTACCAACATTCCCCAATGCCAGATTATCAGCTCTGTAGTTATACATCCTGGATTCGATTCCTGGCTCTGATGTGACCTCGAGAATATCATGTAATATCCCTGGCCCTTGGTTTTCTCATCTGTAAAATGAGAAGGTTGGACAAGTCTCCAGAAAAAAAAAAAAAGAGTTGGAGGGTCTCTTGAGCCTCTGATCTACAGTGACCAGAGGTTACATTGGCCTCCTTAAGGCTCTTCCAGCAGAACAAAAGTTCTGGTCATACTGAAAAGGCTTCAATGAAAAGTCTGTGGTCTGAGGGTCAGTATGGCTTTGTCAGAGACTCATTGCCAGGCGTCTGGCACCAAAAGAGAAATTTTTCAGCCACAACAGCTCATAACGATGTAAGGTATACAGGGGATTTGAGGTCTGTACTAGTGGGGCAATTGCCCATACTATGGAACCATGGATCCTTGAAGTATTTTCAATTGTTATTTAAATTTATTTAATTATTATCTTCTGTTTTTCTATCTCCTCCCCCCCCCCTTTTAAAATATTTACCTCTCATTCCACCACCTGGATAGCTATCTCTTGTAACCAGAAAAAGAGAAAATAAGCAATTCACCAAAACCACCTACTAACGCATTAAACAAGTCTTAGAGTATATGCAGTGGTCCATTCCCATAGTCCCCCACCTCTTCAAAGACGATTAAGTCACTCTCCAGTCAATGTTCACTCTCCTTCCAGGTCTTTGCAACAACAACCACAAGAAAAGTGTTACCATAAATATTTTTGGGCATCTAAATGGAAAATTGGCTTGAGTGCCGGGCCTGGAGTCAGGATGACTCATCTTCCTGAGTTCAAATCTGGCCTCATATACTTACTAGCTTTGTGACCCTGGGCAAGTCACTTAACCCTGATTGCCTCAGTTTCCTCATCTGTAAAATGAGCTGGAGAAGGAAACAGCAAACCACTCCAGCATCTCTGTCAAGAAAATCCCAAATGGGATCGTGGAGAGTCGTACATGACTGAAAAATGAAGAGATGGATCTTGTAATGAAGACAGATAGATCTTGTAGTGAAGTCAAAGTTAGACAATAGATTACAAAGTTCTTTAAAAACTTTATATGCAGTGGGGGCTAAGAGGGAGGAGGAAATAAGCATTTGTGAAGCACCTACTAAGTGCCAGGCATTATGCTAAACACTTTACATTATTATCTCATTTTATCCTCACAGTGACCCTGGGAGGTAGGTGCAATTATGATTTCCATTTTACACTTGAGGAAACTGAGGCAGACAGAGATTAAGTGTCTTTCTATGGCCTCTGGGAACAAATGCAAAATGCTCCGTCTGGCCTTCAGAACTTTTTATAACCTACCTCCCTTCCACCTTTCCAGTCTTCTTACACCTGTTCCCCATTCCGTCTTCCATCCAGTAACACTGGTCTTCTATTTATTCCATTTCTCTGTCCTGGTCATTTTCTCTGGCTGCCCCTTCTCTGCTCTGCCAATCAACTTTCCTGGCTTCTTTGAAATCCCAACTAAAATCCTACCTTTTACAAGAAGTCATCCCCAACCCTATTTAATTCCAGTGCCTTCCCTATGTTCATTATTTCCTATTTATCCTGTATATAGCTTACTTTATGTGTATATGTGCATATGCAGATGTTATATATGTGTATCTGTCATATGTACTATATATGTGTATATAATGTAACATATACCTATAGTATATATTAAATATATGCACATATGCACACGCATATTCTTACCTTTTGTCTCCCCCATTAGATTGTAAGCTTCTTGAGGACAGGAACTGTCTTTTCCCTCATTTTGTATCTCTAGCACTTGGCACAGTGCCTGGAACATAGTAAGTGCCTAATAAATGTTTATTGACTGATTGATTGTCTGAGGCTAGTGTCTGAGGCAGGATTTGAATTCAGATTTTTCTGACCATAGGCCCAGTGCTCCATCAGTAATCCATCATTGCAAGGGGTTCTAGGATTCAGATCTGTAAGAGACTTTAGAGATGAATGTGCTGGCAAGAAATTACAGAGCCAGAATTTTTAAACCCATGTCCTTTGATTGAAGATCTAATATCTTTTCTTTCTTCTTCTTTTTTTTTGGTGAGGCAATTGGGGTTAAGTGACTTGCCCAGGGTCACACAGCTAGTAAGTGGCAAGTGTCTGAGGCCGGATTTGAACTCGGGTCCTCCTGAATGCAGGGCCGATGCTCTATCCACTGTGCCATCTAGCTGCCCCGAAGATCTAATATCTTTCTAGTTCACATAATGTGACCATGAGTTCATATTATTTCATTATCTCACAACAAACCTGGGAGGTAGGACTGTTATTATGCCTATGTTACAGATGAGTAAACTGAGGCTCAGAAAGGTTAAGTGATTTGCTTGTAGCCACACGGCTACTAAGTATCTGAAGCCAGATTTGAATCCAAGTGTTCCTGATCCTAGAGTGTGGCACTCTATTTCGTGAGGTTCTTCCAGGTTAATAGATGTTAAATAGTCCACTTAGCAAGCTGGAGGGAGAGGCAAGTAGACCTCAGGCAACAGGAGATCCAAATTTGGGAAGATTTGTCCCCAAAGTTTTCATCACATTTAGGAAATGATGCCATCACTCCAATAGCCACCATCATCGTCAACAAGAAACATTTGTTAAAGTAATATGTGCACACCCCTACCATAAAATCTACAGAAAATCTAGGAGCAGCTGATGTCACCATAGATAGAGTGCTGGGTCTGGAATCAGAAAACCTTGAGTTTGAATCCAGCTTCAGACATTTACTCATTATGTGAACCTGGTCAAATCCTTAATCTCTATTTCCCCCTCATTTGTAAAGTGGGCAAATTAATAGCACCTGCAGAGTTGTTGTGAGGATCAAATGAAATAATATTTCTAAAGTGCTTTAGCATAGTCCCTGGCACGTGGTAGGCATCCTGTAAATGCTTGCTAGTATTGTTATTGTTATTGTTATTATTATTATTATTATTATTATTATCATCATTGCAGAAAATGCCTCCACAGGCTTAGGGATTGACTAAAAGCAAACACAGTTTTATCACTTTCTTAGGCTGCGCTATTTTCCCAGTTCACATTATGGTGCAACATAGATTCTGTCCTATGAGTTCAAGATTTCATAACTCTAGCCATCTCTCAAATACGTTTCATAGGTGGACCCTTTAAGGTCAAAAAGGGCCTCTCAGAAAGATGATTGGTAGCCAGCTGTTCTGATAGGTTCGTTAGACTCCTTTCCCCACATTCAGATCTGGGTCTGGTGTGCTGCCTATGCACATATGCACACATATATGAGAGCACCCAGGTGCTCAAACACCCCATCATGCCAACCTGCATACATATACACAAACAAAATGCATGCACACATCTAAATACACTATGACCCACAAAGACACATCCAAGAATATGTGAAATTTTGACACATAGACAAGCATACATGTACACAGACATTCATGCAGATACACACAGAGATAGCCACTTATTGTTCAGTCATTTTTCAGTCATGTCTGACTCTTTGTGACCCCATTTGGTGTTTTCTTAGCATAAATACTGGAGTGGTTTGCCATTATCTTCTCCAGCTCATTTTACTGATGAGGAAACTTGCCCAGGGTCACAAAATTAGTAAGTGTCTGAGGCCAGTTTTGAACCCAGGTCTGACTCCAGGTCCAGAGCTCTATCCACCACACCACATAGCACAGACAACCACACAAATACATACAGATATGTATATGTATGTGTATGTGTATATGTATATGTATATGTGTATGTGTATGTGTGTGTATGTGTGTATGTGTATTGTACATCTACATGTGTATGTATGTATATACTGAGGCAGCATTAAGATGATGGAAATAACTCATGATTTGGAGTCAGAGGAACTGGCTTCAATTCATGCCTCTGTTAACTCACTCCCCTTAGACAAATTGCTTTACTTCTTTGGGGCCTGATTCTTCATGAGTAGAGTGTGAAGATTGAAGTCATTCTAAATCTATGGTTTTATGAGGCTCACCAGGATAAGGACCTCTCTGAAAGAAGTTTCTTTCTTAAAGCATGAGAAATGTGCAAAATAACTTTCTGCCAGAGTGTTTAAGGCTTATCTATCAATCTGGAAATTCTCTCCTGGCCCCTACTCTGGGCCCAGCTCTGCACTTGCTTCCATTGCATCAGTGAGAAAAGGAGATAATATAGGATTTCTCCTCTCAAGCAGTTTACAGTGTATCAGAAAAACAGGACATATTCAGAAGGAGAAAGCAAAGCTATCTATAGTTATAGGGGAAAATGCTCTTAATCACCAGTGATCAAAGAAGGGCAAATTAAAAAAACTCTGAGGTACCACCTAGTACCTATCAGGTTGGCTAACATGACAGAAAAAGAAAGTGACAAATGCTGGAGGGGATATGGAAAAATAGGAGCATGAATACATTGTTGATGGAGCTGTGAATTAGATCAACCATTCTGAGGGAACATTTTGGAACTATGCTAAAAGGGCTATAAAACTACGTACCTTTTGATCTAGCAATACCACTACCAGGTATGTATTTGAAAGAGATCAAAGGAAAAGCAAAAGGACCTATATGTACAAAAATGTTTATAGCAGCTCTTTTTATGGTGGTAAAGAATTGGAAATTGAGGGGATGCTTATTAATTGGGGAATGACTGAACAAGTTGTGGTATATATTGTGATGGAATACTATTATTCTTTAAGAAATGACAAGAAAGATAGTTTCAGAAAAACCCAGGAAGACTTACATGAACCCATACAAAGTGAAGTGAACAGAACCAGGAAAACACCACACAGTAACTGGAATATTGTAAGGATAATCAACTAACTATGTAAGACTTAGCTACTTTGATAGTGACAATGATCCAAGATAATTCTGAAGGACTCATGATGAAAAATGCTATCTATCTCCAGAGAGAGAACTGATGAACTCTAAGTGCAAACTGAAATATATTATTTTCACTTTCTTTGTTTTCTTTTGCAATATGGCTAATATGTAAATGTGCTTGTATGAATTCACATATATAATTGATTTCATATGCTTGCCTTCTCAGGGAGGGAACTGGAAGGAGGGAGAACATGCGGAACTCAAACTTTTGAAAAATGAATGATAAAAATTAATAAAATTTTTTTAAATCTACATTAAATAGAACAAGAACAACAAAAAGGCAGGAAAAAACTTATATAACTGGCAGTCTATTCTAAAAGTCCAATGATAGGTATAGACAATATTGTTAAAGATTAGAGGAGAGAGAACACTGTGGGCTGGAATGGTTAGGGAAGACTTCCTACATGAAGGATTTGAACCAGGACTTGGGTAGAGCTGAGCAAGAAGGTGCAAAAAGGAATCAAGGCCTTCTAGCTGAGGGAAATGACAAAGAGGATAAGAAATACAAGATATGTTTGGGGACAGTGAAGACAGTGAGTAAGGGGTACTAAAAGGGGAGTAGTGACAGGTAAGATTGGAAAGGTAGGATGGAGCCAGGTTTGGGAGATCCTTAAATGCACAAAATGAGAGCACTGCCCACACTTCAACACTGGACCCTCCCTTATCCCAGGCTCAGGACAATGTTGTATTTCCAGGATGATTGAAGAATACACAACAGAGCACATTTCAGTTAGTCAGTATATATTTATTAAGCACCTTCAATATTCGATGCACTATGCTAAGTGCCATAGATACATAAAGAGGCATTTGATAACCCATTTCCTCAAAGAGCCAATAATCTAATGGTGGAGACAACAAGCAAACAAATGTGTGTGTGTGTGTGTGTGTGTGTATGAAATACACAGGATAAATAGGAAATAATCAACAGAAGAAAGGCACTAGAATTAGGAGAGGTTGGGGAAAGCTTCCTGTAGGAGGTGGGATTTTAGTTGAGACTTAAAAGGGCATCTAGGTAATGCAGTGGATAGAGCACTGGATTCAGGAGGACCTGAGTTCAAATCTGGCCTCAGACACTTTACACATACTAGCTGTGTGACCTTGGGCAAGTCACTTAACCTTCATTGCCCCACAAAAGAAGAAGAAGAAGAAGAAGAAGAAGAAGAAGAAGAAGAAGAGACTTAAAGGAAGCCAAGGAAAACAATAGGTGGAGATGAGGAGGGAGAATATCCCTGGCATGAGGAACAATCAGAGAAAATGGAGTGTCTTGTTTGTGGAACAGTCAGGAGGCCCATGTCACTAGATCAAAGAATACATGTCAGGGAGTAAGGTGAAAGAAGACTGGAAAGGTGGGAGGAGACTAGGTTATGAAAGGCTTTGAACACCAAGTAGAGGAATTCTATATTTGATCCTGGAGGCAATGGGAAGCCACGGGAGTTTATTGAGAGGGCGGGGGACAGGAGGGTGTCAGACCTGTACTTTAGGAAAATCACTTTGGTGGCTAATTGAAGGATGAACTTGAGTAGGAGGAGCCTTGAGGTAGGCAGACACACCAGCACACTATTGCAATAGTCCAGGCATGAGGTGATATGGGCCTGTACCAGAGTGATGGTGATGGCACAGAGACGAGATGTGGCAAAGGTGAAATTGACAGGCCTTGGCAAGACATTGGATATGGAGAGCGACAGAGAGTGAGGAGCTGAGAATGACATTGGTTGTAAGCCTGAGAGGATGGTGTTGTCCTCTATAGAAATAGAAAAGTTGGGAGAGGAGATGTTTTAGGGGGATAGATAATGAGTTCATTTTTGGCCATATTGAGTACTAAATGCCTACTGGAATCCAGTTCAAGATGTCTGAAAGATAATTGGAAATGCAAGATTCCAAGTTCAAGAAGTTAGGGCAGGATAGGAAGATTTGAGAATCATCAGCATAGGGATGGAAATTAAATTCATAGGAAGTGATGAGATCAAGTGAAATTGTATAGAGGGAGAGGAGAAGAGGGTCAGGAAAAAACCCTGAGGGACACCTACATTTACATGATCTCAATAAGGATCCAGCAAAGGAGACCAAGAAGGAGTTGTCTGATAGGTAGGAAGAGAATCAGGAGAGAATGGGGTCCTAAAAACCCAGAGAGAAGAGAATATAAAGGAGAAGGTGATCAACAGTATCAAAGGCTACAGAAGATAATGAGGATTGGAAAAAAAAGATGATTGATTTGGCAATTAAAAAATCTAATAGCTTTGGAGAAAGCAGTTTTGGTAAATGATGAGATTGGAAGCTGGATTTTATGGAGCTAAGATGAGAATGAGAGGAGAGGAAGTAGAGGCAGCCTTCTAGGGGATTCTTACCACAAAGGGCAGAAGAGATAAAGGATGATAGCAGGAATGGGAGGGACAAGTAAGGGTTTCTTGAGGATTGGGGAGACATGGACATGTTTGTAGGTGTAAGGAAGGAGCAAATAGATAGGGAAAGACTGAAGTAAGCAATAGAGTGGAGATTACAGAAGGAGCAATCTGCTAGAGGAGAGAGAATGGTATGAGATTGCTTGTGCGGGTACAAGGATTAGCCTTGATAAAGAGTAAGGCAACTTCTTCATATAATATGGGATAATAGCAGAAGGCATATGAGGAAATATGAGATGAAGAAAGGAGAAGAGGAAGCCTTCAGTGAATGGACCTGATTGTTTTCCGTAAAATATGAAGCAAGGTTCTCAGCCGAGAGTGTGTGGGAGAGGGAGCCATAGGAGACTTAAGGAGGATTTTTTTAAAGGTTTGGAAGAGCCACAGTGGAGAGTGGAATAGTGAGTTGATAAGAGAAGTATAGTAAGATTGTCTAGTAATAGTAGGGACACAATTGAGGTGATGTAACATAAATTTGTAGTGGACCCAATCAGAATAGTTGCATGATTTTTTCCCCACTTTCATTTCACATGTAGGAGTAAAGATGGCAGAAGGTAGAAGCTATTCTAAGCCAAGGTTTGTCAGGGTACAATCGTTGCTATAATAAGGGGTATAGGGACAGTGGAGAATTGAACTGGTTCACCAAGAGATCAAAATGGGGAAAAGAAGAGAAAGTGGGATGTGTAGGGAAAATGGTCTGGGAGAAAACTGAGGGTTCAAGGGATTGGAGGTCACAGCATGGACAAACAGCAGGGTTTTATAAGGAAAGGCAGAGGGAGAAGTGGAAAGTCAATAGATATAGTCACATAAGGAGATTTCAGAATTCTTGAACATGGTGGTGGTGCATTTGTAGGTGATGACAAGATCAAGGTATGGTCATCTTTGCGTGTAAGTGAGCTGAGTAGAGGAGTAGATCATAGCAAGTGAGTAGGTTAAAGAGTTGAGTGGTTAGAGTGTTGGAAGGAGAGTCAATCTAGTTTATGTTGAAGTCTTTAAGTATGAAGACAGGAGTCGGGGATTCAAGGTTCAAAGAAATAAAGGCATTATCAACTAGAGGCTCAGGGAAAGCTCTGTGAAAGTGGTAATATTTGAGGTGGGTTTTAAAGGATGAATGAGGATTCAAAAGACTAAGGGGAGAGTGAACGTAGGGAATAGTATGAGCAAAGGCATGGTGGTGGGAGTGTGAAGGTTATGTTTTGGGGATAGAAAGTGGTCTAGTTTGTCTAGTGTGTTAAGTGTGCTATGTGGAATAGCATGAGTAAATCTAGGAAGGTAAGGTGGAGCAGTTAAGTGGAGCAGTGGAAAGATCACTTGGTTTGGAATTAGGAAGACTCATCTTCCTGAATTCAAATCTGGCCTCAAACACTTACTAGTCTTGTGGCCCTGGGCAAGTCATTTAACCTTGCTTGCCTCAGTTTCCTCATCTGTAAAAAGAGCTGGAGAAGGAAATGGCAAACCCCTCCAGTATCGTTGCCAAGAAAACTCCAAATAGGGTCATGACGAGTCAGACACTACTAAAATGACTGAACAACAAAGAAGGGGGCCTGTGGAAGGTCTCAAAGACCAGCCAAAGTTGTTTGAACTTTTTTCATTGGGCAATAGGGAGCCACTAACAATTCCTGAGCAAAGGAGTGTTGTACACAAGAAATATTTTTTGACATTGTGTGGTGAATGCCTTGGAGGGAAGAGAGAGCAGAGATGAGAAGAATGTGATAAGGTCACTCCATTCATCCACATGGGTGGGAGCCAGTGCCTAGGGTGGTGACAATAAGAATAGAGAGGTTGGGATGGATGTGACAGATGTAGAGCTGAAGTTGAAAAGACCTGGTAATTGATGGGTTATGAGAGGTGAAGGAGAGGGATGAGGCAAAAAATAACCTGAAGGCTATGAACATGGGAGAACAGGTGATCAGTGGTGCCACAGACATAAATAATGAAGACAGAAGGAGGACCTTATTTAGGAGAAAAGATAATGAGCTCTGTTTTGGACATATTGAGTTTGATGTTTTTGTGGGATAGACAGGTGGAAATGTTCTGTATGTTAGTTGGAAATAAATATCTGGAGAGCCGAAGATAGGTCAGGACTAGAGAGATACATTTGAGAGTCAAGTCAACAAGCATTTACTAAGTGCCTACTATGTTCCAGGCACTGTGCAAACACAGGGGACACAGAAATATGGCAGGGGGGACCTACTCCCTGCTCTCTGGGAGCTCAATGTGAGAGACAACATACAAATAACTACTTACAAATAAGATACCTATAGGATAATTGGAAATAAACTCAGAGGGAAGACACTCATAGTATGTGAAGTTTTGGGAGTGAATGAGGTTGCCAAGAGAGAAGAAAAGGCCAAGACTAACCTGTAAGAAATACCTAGATTAAGGAGTCAGGAAAAGGATGAGGAGTTATCAAAGATGGCAATGTTTAAAGAGTTAGAAGGAAGGGGCAGCTAGATGGCGCAGTGGATAGAGCACCGGCCCTGGAGTCAGGAGTACCTGAGTTCAAATCCGGCCTCAGACACTTAACACTTACTAGCTGTGTGACCCTGGGCAAGTCACTTAACCCCAATTGCCTCACTTAAAAAAAAAAGAATTAAAAAAAAGAGTTAGAAGGAAAACTAAGAGGTACCAAAGGAGGAAAAAATATCCTGTGGTTGTTGTTCAGTTATTTCAGACTCTTCACGACCCCATTTGGGGTTTTCTTGGCAAAAAATATTAGAGTGATTTGCCATGTCTTTCTCCAACTCATTTAATAGATGAGGAAACTGAAGCAAATAGGGCTAAGTGATTTGCCCAGGGTCACACTTCTAGGAAGTGTCTGAGGCCAGATTTGAATTCAGCAATACGAGTTTTCCTGATTCCTAGCCCAGTGCTCTATCCACTGTGCCACCTAGCTGCCCCTAGTGGAGTGGGTGGTCAATCATGTGAAAAACTAGAGAAAGGTTTAGATGGAGAGGTGAGAGGGTGGTGATTAAACATTTTAAAAGTCCATTGGATTTGGTGATTTGTAAGTCACTCACTGGTCACACTAGATAATGCTATTTCAGTAGAGTTGTGGAAACAGAAGCCAAATTGCAAAGGATTGAGGAGAGGTGGACAGTGAGCAAGCAAAAAAATCTTGACTCTTTTTTTTTTTTTTTTTGCGGGGCCGGTGCTTTATCCACAACATCTCGACTCTTTTGAGAAGTTTGGCAGTGAAGGAGAAGACAGAAGTGAGGTGTTGGTTAGGTAGGCTAAAGGGGTCAGTGAAAGCCTTTCTTTAAGGAGATATAGTCATGTTTTTAGATAGAAAGGAAGGAGCTAATGATAAGGAAGAGATAGAAAATGAGAGACAGAGGATAATTATTGTAACAAGTTCTCTAAAAGAGAGGAGGAAATATGACAGAAGGCACAAGTAGGAGGATTAGCTTTAGTAGAGAGAAAAAGTATTATCTCTTTATGACCTAGGGAAGGAGGAGAGAGAAGTGGACAATGCCAAAAAGATTTGAGGACTCTAGATGGGGAACTGAGGAGGTTCCATTTTGGATGTCATTGATTATCTCAGTGAAGTAGGTCATCTGTTGTAAATGTGGCTGGTGAGGGATTGGTCAATAGCAAGAGGAGAGAAGATAAGGTTTGGAACAGTCACTGTGATGAATCTAATCAGCAGTAGACAAGGGTTTCCATAGAAAAGATGGATTGTTGAACAGCTATCAGGACTGTGGTTATGTGCCATGAATAAGGGAAATCGGATCAATTGCATTACTTCTCCAGTGATATTAAGCTCTGCAAAATTAAATTTTTGGAGCAGAAACAGAGAAATCAAGTAATAGGAATTATTCAGGTGACTTAATACTCAAGTTACAATAAGGAAAAATTCCCTAACCATTAGAGGTATCCAGAAGAATGAACTGCTTTAGAAAATGTTGGATTCCTCATCCTCTTCAAGTGGAGACTAGATGCCCAATGGTTAGACAAACCATAGTGGGGAATCCTGTTAGGTATGAGTTCACTTCTGAAATCTTTTGCAACTGAACTTCTGTGATCCAACTTTTAAAGATGGGGAAACAGAAGCTAGAAGAGGAGAGATGACACTCCTTATAACAATCCCATTGATTCCTTGACTCAACAAACATTTATTAAGGTCAGACTGTGGACACAGTTTTATACTAGGTTGGGGGTGGGGGTGGGGAAGTTACAAAGACCAAAAGGAAAAAAAAAGAAAAAAAGCCTTGCTCTCAAGGAACTTACATTCTACTCAAGAGAAACAACACATCCATAGATAAGTCACTACAGATTAAATAATTCAGTAAAAAAAAAAACACAGCTAGTGAGCAGAAAGTGGGCACTAACAATTTTAAGGAAATAAAAAGACTATGTAAGAGGTGGCCTTTGAGCTTAACCCTGATGAAGTCCAAGGTTTCCAAAAGATCTAGGTGAAGAAGGAGCACACACTGATGATAGTTTTGGGCAGCCTCTACAAAGGCCTAGAGGTCAGAAATGGAAGGTCATCTCCAAGAAAGAACAAGTAGGCCAGTTTGGCTGAAATAAAATGGATATGAGGGGGAGTATTGCAAAATCAGTCTGGAAAAGTAGATTGGAGCCAGAAAGTAAAGGGCTTTAAATGTCAGAGAGAGAAGAGTGTGTATATCCTATGAGGGAAGAAAGGTAGGTATTTTTATCCCCAATTTAGAAATGAGGAAACTGAGGCTCAGAGAGTTAGTTAGAATGAGTTCCTAAAAGTCACACCGTTGGCATGTTGAAGAGCTGAGATTGGAACATAAGTCTCCTATCTCTAAGACTAGTGTTCTTTCCCCTCTAACAGGCTGCCTCTCTGGAACTGTTGGCTTCCTGTCCACAGAGGAGGAACCTCCCTTAATTCCTAGCCAATAGTTCTGGGCAACCTTTATTGGCACCAACTTCTCTACATGGATGGGATTGCAGGGTGTTACAATGACATTTCAACTCATCCAAGCTGCTTGTCACCTCCGTGTTTTATTCCCATAAAAGTTGTAAGAGCATGGCTCATTGCTGTAGAGAGAGCCCAATTTGTAGATATGGCCTTTTCCTGAAGAATTTTTGAAAGGTTACTGACATGGCATTGGACCCCTGTGGGGGAACAGTGGGTACTACTCTTGATGCCATTCAGGAACTTCACTGTAACTTTTCAGATTCTTTCTCGTCAATGGGCAGCAACAGTATAATGAAATCTAGCCTAGGAATAAGGAAATAAAGAACCCTAGATCACAAATTTAGACTGGGAATAGAGATCAGAAGCCATGTAGTCTTCACCCTCCTATTACCTGTGAAGAAAATGAACCCCAAAGAAATTAAGTGATTTGCCTGAGGTCACACCAGGTCCAAGGTCCTGGCAGGGCCAGGATGGATCAACAAGTATTTGTTAAATGATTACTATGTGCCAGGCACTGTGCTAAGCTCTGGCAATACATATAGAAGCAATGGAAATATTCCTGCTCCCTAAGAGTTTATATTCTAATGCGGAAGACAACTATTACATATAAAAAGAAACTAAATATTTATAAATACATGTATATGCAAAAGTATATAAACATACATTATTTATATATGTTCATATATATGCATTTACACACATATACAGAATGTTATTAAATACAAGGTATTTTGGGATACAGGACATTAGCAGTTTGGTGATCAAGAAAGTCAGAAGATGCTTTCTAAGATGCATTCTAAAAGGAAAAGATGGACCCTATGGGGTAGAGATGAGACAGTACATTACAGACATGGACCTAGGAAGGTCCATGACTGGTACAAGGGCACAGCGACCAAAGATGCAATGTTGTGTGTGAGGAGCAGAGAGAAGGCTACTTTGGCTGGATTGTAGTGTGGAAAGGGAGGTAATGTCGAGTAAGACAGGAAAGGTAGGTCGAGACCAGGTTTTGTAGTACTTTAAAAGCTAAAGGCAGGGGCAGATAGGTGGTGCAGTGGATAGAGCACCGGCTCTGGAGTCAGGAGGACCTGAGTTCAAATCTGACCTCAGATACTTGACACTTACTAGCTGTGTGACCCTGGGCAAGTCACTTAACCCCAATTGCCTAAAAATAAAAAACAAAAAAAGCTAAAGGCAGGGTTTGTGTTTTATCCTAGAGGAAATAGGAAGCCACTGATGATGGTTGAAAAAGGGAGTCATGTGGTCAGTTCTGCAATTAAGGACAAGAACTTTGGCAGCAGTGTGGAGGATGGATTGGAGTGATTAGAGGTTTGAGGCACAGGGATCAATTAGGAAGATGTTGCAATAATCTAGGCAAGAGGTACTGAGGGTCTGAACTAAAGTGATAAATGCGTGAGTGGAGAGAAGGGCTCAGATGTGGGAGATGTTGTGAAGGCAGAAATGGCACGATTTGGCAACTTATTGGATATGTGGGGGTGAGGGAGGCTGAGGAGTGAGTAGAGGAAGGAGGGAGGAGTTGAGGATGATGCCAACATTACCAGACTGAGAACCTAGGAAGATAGCGGTACCTTTGACAGAAATACTGGAGTCTAGAAGGGGTGAGGATTTGGGTAGAAAGATAATGAATTCCGTTTTGGACATGTTGAGTTTAAGATGTTTCTAGTAGTCCAGTTTAAAAATTCCAATAGAGAATTGCACATGGGAGACTGAAGCTCTGGGGAAAGACCAAGGGCAGATGTGTAGACTTGGGAATCATTTGCACAGAGGATTCAAAGCAAGGTCTCCTGACTTCCAATCTCACACCCTTTCCATTTCCACAACATGCAATCCGGGTTTGAGGCATGACTTTGACCCTGAACAGTTTTGTATCTTCAGGCAAATGGACAATTTCTCTGAAACTCAATTTCCTCAGTTCTAAGTTGGAGCTCATAATACCTGTCCTGTTTACCCATAGTATAAATATAAACTCCTCTTTTTGGCATTTAAAGCCCTTTTATAATTTCATTCCAACCTATCTTTCTGGTATAATTTCATGATATTCGAACTCATACTCTTATATTCCAACCAAAATGGCTGGCTAACCACACCTATCTCTGTGCTTATGCTAGGAAAGCACTCTCTCTCACTCTCTCCCTCCCTCCCTCCCTCTCTCTCTCTCTCTCTCTCTCTCTCTCTCTCTCTCTCTCTCTCTCTCTCTCTCTCTCTCTCTCTCTCTGAACCTCAGTCTCCTTATCTGTAAAATGAGGCAGTATATAATCTCTAAAGTTCCTTCCAGAGCTAAGATTTTGTGATCTGATCAGCAGCAATCTACTTATCTCAAAGTGCTACAGTGAAGCTTAAATTCAATAATGAGATAACCTTTTGTACACTGCAAAGCCCCATATGCATCTAAGAGATTATGACATACAGTCAGTACTCGCATTTTGCCACAGTGTGTTCCAGGAATTGCATTTGTAAAGGACATCACTACAAATCAGATTATTAGATCGATATTATTTTATGAGAGGAAATATGGCATAGTGGATAGAGAGAAGGTCAAGGAGACCTCTGACATATTCTGACTTTGTGACCCTAGGCAAGTTACTTAACCTCATGAATGCCCCAGTCAATTAAGTCTCTAAGGGTATAAGCTTCAGAACCCTTAATTAGCCTACCTTAGTAGAGTTTACTTACATGGGTGAAATTACAGGTCCAGAACCAAAATATTATATTTATGTTATGCTGCGTCATGTCATGTCGTGTCATGCTATGTCATATCACATCAATATAATCGAGGGTTCTATTCTGCCCAAGCAATCAGAATGAAATAAATCATAATGCCTTAGACACAACAGGCATTTCATCAATATTTGCTTAATAGAATGTGTTTGTTAACAGTATTACATCATAGGAAAAACAGAAAAGCTATACATTTTTATTATCATTTAAAGTGTAGAATGATATTCCAAGTGTGGAAACACACTGAACCCCTTCCTCCCCTCTGTCCTGCTCTCATATCCCCTTCCCTCTTTTGAACTACATATTGTTGTTGTTCAGTCTTTTCACTTGTGTCTGACCCTTCATGATGTCATTAGGGGTTTTCTTGGCAAATATACCATAGGGGTTTGCCATTTCCTTCTCCAGCTCATTTTACAGATGAGGAAACTGAGGTAAACATGGTTAAATGACTTACCCAGGTTCACACAACCAGAAAGTGTCTCAGGTCAGATCTGAACTCAGGTCTTCCTGATTCCAAGCTTGCTGCTCTATCCACTGCACCACCAGCTGCCTGGATACATGTTGCAAATTGCCATTAGGACAACATTCAGTCTGAAGTCGTTCTTCCCATCTAAATGAGAAACTTTATCAGTTTCTTTAACTATCAATTCCAAAACAATGTCCTACACTGAAAACTCTTCCCATTTAGGCAGCTAGTGGTTCAATAGTGCTAGAGGTAGAGTTAGGAGGACCTAAGTTCAAATCCAGCTATGTGATTCCTGGGTAAATTACGTAACTTCTGTGGGCCTTAGTTCCCTCATCTGTATAAAATGATAATGATAGCACCTACCTGTCAGGGTAGATGATATTGAGATGATATTTGTAAATCACCTTGCAAATCTCAAAGAAATATATAAATGCTAGTTATTATTATTTACATCATTCTTATTGAATACCAAATCATTTCTAACCCACCCTCCAGACTCATCACTCCTGGTCAGTCCTGAAAGGAATCCTCCCAGAAAAGATCAGGGTAATGACCAGAATAAGAGAAGGAAGAAGCCTTGCATTAAGTCAAAGAACTAAAGTATGCTTGGAGGAAATAGTGAGAAGATTGACTGATTTAAGGAAAAGAATTCTCTAGGGTATACTGACATTTTAAAGCATTATTATTCTCAGACTGATACCTAATTTGTGAACCCTTGCTTAATCTTGATTGTGGAATTTTTCAACACAATGCTAGAAGTCCAAGCCCTCGGGAAGATATGAGAATAATAATAATAGTGATAGATCATAGTTAATAATTCTAGTTAATTATAACAGTATTGTGGAGGGAGTATGTGATGACGATGAGGAGGAGGACGAGGATAATAACTTGCCCTTAATAATACTAGGGGCAGCTAGGTGGTGCAGTGGATAAAGCACCAGCCCTGGAGTCAGGAGTACCTGAGTTCAAATCCGGCCTCAGACACTTAACACTTACTAGCTGTGTGACCCTGGGCAAGTCACTTAACCCCCATTGCCTCTCAAAAAAAAATAATAATACTAGTTAGTTGTAATAATGACAATAATATAATTTTATAATTTACCATGTGTCTCCTTTTTTTACATAGGAAGAAACTGAGGCTCAGCAGGATGAGGTGACTGGCTCAGTCATAGAGTTAGTACGTGGTAAAGACAGGACTCCAACTTAAATCTTTGACTAAGTCCAGCACTTTTTTCAGACATAAAACCAGAATCCCTAACATTGATGAACCACTTGGCTGAGGTAGCTGGGGAAGGAACAGTTACTCTTCCTGTACCTAGCCATACGGTTTGACTCTCTTCAATCTTTGGGAGCTGGGCTTATAGTGAGAAGAAGCTCCCTTTTCTCATAATTACTGGCTCATTGAGTCTTCTACCCTGGCTCCCTAGGGAAATTTTACTTAGAGCTTTGGTTATGGTTTGTGCCCTGGATCCCTCAAAGTGGGAGTAAAAGAGGAACGTACTAAATGAACAGTGTGAATCAGGAAATGGGGCTGGTAGTACAGCTCTATACACAAAAAGAATGCTAAAAAAAGTCATAGTGCACATTAACAGAATGATTAGAACAGGATTTGGTAATTTATTACTATAGTCACAATATGCTGAGAAGCTGATACTTAAACCTCATCACTACATAAAGCAAGTAGCAGGTTTGCTAATTTTTTTTTTTTGCTAATTAAATGTTTTACTAATGTAAATGTTTTGCTAATTAGCCATTGTACATTTCACCTTGCCTCAGAATTAATTCAAATAGTAAAATGTCCAAGCTTGAGTCTATCTTCCTTGCAGAGGCCACCCTCTCCAATGTAGAAACTTCCCTTGCCACTGGTTTATTCCTGCTTCTGCCACAACTGACCGCTCCTCTCATTGGTCCCAATACATGTGTGCATTTTGATCTCTTGTTCCTCTCAAGGTTGTTGCTCAGTAACCTACTCAGAAAAGGACCTGAAAAGAGGCCACCCAAACCTGAGTTCAGGCTTCTTAGTCGGTATATGTACTCATAGTCACATGGAAGCCTGATGAGGAAAAGGGATATTTGTCCCACCAGACTCTGAGAACATATCTGGAAAAGATGGGGTGGGGGAGGGTATAGATGAAAAGGTAGTTTAATTTTGTACATCCATGAAGTTATCAGTTCCTCTGGCTTAGCAACTAATTAGGGGACTCTTCTCTCTCATAGTGCAAGCTCCTCAATGATTAGTCATACATGGGCTGGAAGCTAGGCTCAAAGGTTTGGTTTTTTTATGGTCAACCAGAAACATGGAAGGAATATATGCACATGCTCTATATGACCAACATTACAATCAGTCACAGTCCAGTTCTACTCAGAACTAGAAAGAGCCTCAGAGATAAGTTTAACTCCTTTGACCAGTGAGAAAACTGAGGCTTCAAGAGAAAAGGTGGTTTGTCTGGGAAGGTCTACTAAGGTTACAGAGATTCATAACAAGAAATAGCAAATGCTGAATCAAGGTAAATACAGCCAAGACCTGATTAATAGGAATAATAAATACCTGGATACCTTAAAGTGGACGCATGAATTCAGATGTGCACTATTCTAAAGTTATAATTATGTAAAGTATGGTCATTTGTTCCAGCCCAATGGAAATATGCAGTTTGAATTAAAATAATGCCATGACCACTTAATGGGATTCAGGATTTATTCGATTTATGATTCATGCTAATCAAGACCTAGGTGTACTGGAAGGAAGGAAGTAAAGAAAAGAAACGGTGTCCTGGGTTCACAGATTGTCACCAGTGGTGATCAAACCACTTCTTTATATCTAGGTTATAGATTTGACCAATTGAGTCAGAAATGCTGTAGGTAGTTGGACCGCTTGTCTAGATCATTGTAATACAGGACTATGGAGGGAAGAAAAAGGGAAGTGGGAAACTGCAGAAGTCATGGAAAAGACAGTTCTGAGGAAACCACTCCTACTAAAGTTTCAATTCAACCCAATCAAATTTACTTATGATGTATATGCGTATATTACCTATTATGTATATGTATATATCACCTACTATGTATATGCATATACTATCTATACATGTATATACACAAATGTATTATGCATTCATGTGCATATGCATGTGTGTATATATGCATGCATGAATGTGTGTGTATGTGTATGTCTGAGGGAGATAGAGAAATAAAATATGATCCCTGACTTCAGGAACTTACACTTTAAGGCACTTTGGTCCAATGGCAAAAAGTTCTGACCTTGCAGTTGAAAAACTCCAGTTGAAAAACCTCAGTTTAAGTCTCAACTATGCCACCACCTCACTATGTGACCATGAATAAATTATGATGCCTCTCTGAACTGCAGTTTCTTCATCTGTGAAATGTGGGGATTGAACTAGAAAAACCCTAAGGTCTCTTCGAGCTCTGTGAGCCTATATTCAGTGATTCTAAGGTATCCTTCAGTTTGACATTTTCCAGTTAAATGGATGGGGCAGACACTTAACTCCATTTGACTCAGTTCCCTCATCTGTAAAATGAACTGGAAAAGGAAATGGCAAACCACTCCAGTATCTTTATCAAGAAAGCCCCAAATGGGGTCACAAAGAGTCAGACACAACTGAAAAACGATTGATTGAATTAAATGGATGTAGTAGAAGGACATAAGGCATAGAAAAATAATGCTAATGCTGGGCAGAAAGTGATAAGGATTATAACAGATGTGTAAGTAAAGGAATATTAAAAACTAAAGGTTGTAGGGATCATTTCCAGTTTCTTCTTTTGTGGGCAAGGTGGGAGGGCATGTCAGGGAAGATTTACCAGAAGAGATAACATTTGAGCTATATTTGAACTACATGAGATCTAAGATCCCATCCAACTCTAACATTTTGTGGTTCTTTTCCTCCCTTTGATTAGTGTGTTTTCTTTCTTCTTCCCTCCTCACTATGAAAGTGGCAGATGTATTGAGAAACACATTTTGGTAGGTTTTTTTTAGTTAAAAATGAAGTTCACTGGGTTTTTTTGTAAGCTACACAGGTATTTGAAGTGAGAAACAAAGTTTCAAAAAATTTAGAGAACTTGGAAGGAGGGTCAGGGTTGATATGAATATGTGTGTGTTGGGGGAGGGGCATTCTAGTTAGAACTATCCAATCATAGAGTTGGAAGGTCGGGGCTCACCTAGTCCAACCTTTCCATCTCCCTAAATGAGTCACCCAGCTTTCCTTGAAAACCTCTACAGATGCAGCTCTTATCAGTCCATTCTACTGTTAAACAATTCAAGTTGTTAAGAAATTATTCCTTTTTCTTTTTTTTTGTTTGGGGGGGGGTGTTTGTTTGCAGAGCAATGGGGGTTAAGTGACTTGCCCAGGGTCACACAGTTAGTAAGTGTCAAGTGTCTGAGGCCGGATTTGAACTCAGGTACTCCTGAATCCAGGGCCGGTGCTTTATCCACTGCACCACGTAGCTGCCCCCTCCTTATTCTTTATTTAGTACTTAACATGGTGTCTGTCATATAGCCAATGGATGCATTAATAAATACTTGTTGAATTGAACTGAATATAGACTTTCCTGGAACTTCCACCTAGTTTGACCTTCTTAACCTAAGCAGGTCTAGACATCTGAAGGGATTTTCCCACATATGAAATCGTAGGATTAGAGCACAGGACAGGTGATTCTACTTCTATTCAATTCAATCCAAAAGATATTTATAGTATCTGATGATTACGGGGAAGTAAAAATGCAGGACTGCTCCATGGGAGGAGAGAAAAGAAAGAAAAAGAAAAAAGTGACTAGAAGTTGGATTTTACCTAAGGCCCAAGTGGGAAACAGTCAGAGTTTATCATTTACATTAGGACTTGGCTAGCTGAGCAAGCATTAAGTCCCAAGAAAGGAAAGACTCAGAAAAAAGTTAGAAAGGGGCAGCAGCTAGGTGGCACAGTATATAAAGCACTGGCCCTGGATTCAGGAGGACCTGAGTTCAAATCCAGCCTCAGATACTTGATACTTACTAGCTGTGTGACCCTGGGCAAGTCACTTAGCCCTCATTGACCCGCAAAAACAAACAAAAAGAAAAAGAAAAAAGGTTAGAAAGCCATTTGTGGAAAAGACCTTGCATGAGAGCTTTTGATATCTGATACACACACACACACACACACACACACACACACACCAGGTATAACAAACAAGAGGTTTATCTTGACAACTTGCCGTTATGAATTAGCCACAAGAGATTTGACAAGAAGTAAAGAACTAAGTACCTTGCTTCCAGCAAGAATGGATGGAGGTGGGGCAGCTAGGTGGCACAGTGGATAAAGTACTGCCCTTGGATTCAGGAGGACTGAGTTCAAATCCAGCCTCAGACACTTGACATTTACTAGCTGTGTGACCCTGAGCAAGTCACTTAAACCTTATTGCCCTGCAAAAGAACAACAACAAAAAAATGAAGAGCGAGGCAATGCTTTATAGTAATCTGAGGAGAGGACACTGTTGCTGCCAATGCCAAATAACAATTATATAAAGACAAAATGGCAGGTCTTCCTAATGGAAGAAATGGTAGAAAGATTAGAAGACCTTCCCCTTACTTTTAAGGGCATCATGGGTAATGAACTGTTGAGAATTCCTGAGGAATTGTAGGCAGCAAGAGAGGTGCCCAAGGACTGGACACATTGATATTCTCCCCATTCCCCACATCTACCCACAAAAGACAGAGGGTGGATTTTGAATACTACGGGCCAGGGGCCTTGTTGTCAGGTCCTAACAAAACTTTAGAATGCAATAGGGATGGTTTCAAATCTTCATCATTGAGGGGAGTACTTCCATAGATAATAACTAGAATTTATATAATGCTTTAAAATTAACAAAGTATTTTGCATGTGTTAACCTGATCACACATCCACTGGTGAACTAAAGCAAGGGAAACTATAATCACAATAAGCCAACATCATTTGAACAAGAACAATAACTAAGGGCAAAGGGGGGCAGCTAGGTGGCACAGTGGATAAGGCACTGGCCTTGGATTCAGGAAGACCTGAGTTCAAATCCAGCCTCAGACACTTACTAGCTGTGTGACCCTGGGCAAGTCACTTAACCTTCATTTCCCTGAAACAACAACAACAAAAAAGAACTAAGGGGAAAGGATCTTCCTTTCTAGTGACCTGTGAAGAATGTGTTATGTTTGTGTTTCTGCCAGTTGTGCACGTACCAGCAACGTGTGCACAAAATTGGGGTTTTTTTCTTATTTAAATTGATGAGTGGGTTGGAGCAAAGCCTTTCCATCATCCAGAATATAGTACAAGGCGCACCAAATTTCTTTGAAGGAACAGAATTATTTCCATGGGAAAACAAGGTAGAAAAGGATCAGGAATCCCTTCTCCTACTTCATATTCTATGTCAGGAAGTTGGAGGATGAAAGAAAAGGGCGGTAAGAAAAAAGATGAAGCAACCTTTGGAGTTCTTTTAATAGGGATAAGGCTTTTGCATAGAAAGCAGAGCTAGACTAGCTGAGGAAGAAGTAGTTACTTGTGGCTCCAAGGAATGTGATATGAATCTAGAGGTGGTATCTGGAGAGAAGTCATCTGGAACTAATCAGAGAAAGGGGAACCTCCTGATGAGAGGTACTGAGACAGCCATATACTGAACTAGCATGAATTACTAGAAGGTGTACTGTCTGTCTGGGATAAATAATGGGAGGTTTGCTGAACCTTCTCAAGTCTGACATGTAATCTCGTAGGGAAAACAGTTTCTAAATCTTCCAAGTCAAGTCATATGCAGGCATCAAAGCCAATACAGTTAAAATTGAGTCATTGGGAGAATTTGCCCACAGCCTATTTCTCAGAGAAGTACCTACTTCATAATCACCTTCCAACAGTGATGATCAGAAAGGACTCTTGCTAAATATGATAAAGAAGCTGCTGAGGAAATGGCAATATGGTAGCCAAGAGTTGGAAGGAAGTGCAGCAAAGAGCAATAAACCATTAAGCACCCTCTTCAAATGAAGGAAGGGTACTGTCTGCAGTTGATCTCCACACACCTTTCTTCATTTATCTCCCAGTCTTCTCTCCCCAATAAAGACACTCTCTTCACTGTCCCCAGAAATATGTCTAACTCCTTTCCACACCTTTTCTTATCTTGATCCCCTGACCAAGAATGCCAACCTTCCTCCTTTCTACCCCCAAATATTTCAAGCCCTACTTACTTTTTTTTCTTTTTTGAAAATATGCTCATTTTTATTATGAAAAACATCAACTAACACATTTCAAAGAAGAACAGAAAAAGAGGCTTGGATTTGAAACTGAACATGTGCAATAGTAACAAAATTGGCCTACTTAATTTGTGTCCCCTTCTGGATTTCTTTCTGCATTTCTGTACTTTTAAAAAATTTCATTGAAAGTGGCATCTAGGTGGTGCGGTGGATAAAGTACCGGCCCTGGATGCAAGTCACTTAACCCTCATTGCCCTGCCCCGCAAAAAATCATTAATGTTCTTGTCTCTATTTTTGTCTTTTTTTTGTTATAACTTTGACAACTCAACAAATCTCTCTCCTCAAACTACTCCCTACCCCCATTCCTTAATAAAAGCCCTTCTGTGTACCAGCAAACAGTCAAACAAAACAAATCCACACGTGTATTTTGGAAAATCTATATCTCCTTCTATACCTCTAGTCCATCATTGCTCTGCCAAAAGGTAAGAAGTATGACTGATATCAGTCTTCTGGAGTTATGGTTGGTCATTTTATTCATGAGAAAAGCTCTCATGATTTTCAAAGGTTTTTTTTCTTTTATATAGTAATTGTTTATACTGATTTTGAACAATTTACTTTTTATCATTTCATACACATTTCAGGTTTCTCTGAGTGTCATTTGCATAATTTCTTAGAAGTGCAAGAGTATCCCCAAACACATTTTGATCAGCCATTTGTCAGTTGATAGGCACACACTTTATGGGCAGCTAGGTGGAGCAGTAGTTAAAGCATTGGCCCTGTAGACAGGAGGGATCTGAGTTCAAATCCTACCTCAGAACTTACTGCTGTGTGACCCTGGACAAATTACTTAAGTGTGTTTGCCTCAGTTTCTTCATCTATAAAATGAAAAGGAAATGGCAAACCATTTCAGTATCTCTGCCAAGAAAAACCCAAATGGGGTCATGAAGAGTTGGACACAACTAATTCACTAAACAACAATAACAAAGGCATGCACAAAGTGATTCTACTTTTCTCGTTACAACAAAAATGCTGCTATAGATATTTTCATGCATATGAGTCTTTCAGCCTATCTTTGATCTCTTTGGGTATGTGCCTAATAGTGGTATACTGAGTCAAAGGGTATGCATAGTGCAATCATATTTTGTTTTTTATCCAAAACTATTTTCCATAATGATTGGACCCATTCATAGCTCTACCCATAGTGCATTAATTTGCCACCCCCCAAAAAATCTGCCATTTGCCATTTTTGTCATTTTTGCCAGTTTGATAGGTATAAAGTAGAACCTCATAAAAGTTTTAATTTACATTTCTCAGGTTTGCAGCACTTTTCATGCACTTATTAATAGTTTTCATGTTATAAAAATAACTTTTTATATCCTTTGGCAATTTGTTGGCTAGGAAATGGCTTTTGTTCTCATGTTTTTGAATCAATACCCTGTATATCTTGGATAACAAGCCTTTATTAGAGAAATTTTGTGTAAAGAGTTTTCACAGTTAACTCTTTCTTTTAATTTCATCTGCATTGATTTTGCTTGTGCAAAAAACTTTTTCAATTTTATGTAGTTGAAATTGTTTCCTTGGACATTTATGATTATTTTTATCCCTTGTTTGTTCAAGAACTTACCCTCTATCCATAGCTATGCAAAGTTTCTCCTTCCTTTCTTCTCTAATTAAGTTATAATATGACCTACATTCAGGTCATAATTAAAGATTATTATGGTATAAACATATAAGATGATGATCGAAACCTAATTTTTGCCAAACTGCTTTCCAGTTTTCCCAGCAGTTTTTGTTGAACCAGAAATCCTTACCCCTATGATGGGCATCTTAGGATAATCTAACACTGCTACTATGTTCAATTGCTTTTGGATCTTGTATAACTAATTTTTTCATTGATTGCATTTTCTTTTAACTAGTACCAAATAGTTTTAATGATTACTACTTTGTAGTATAGTTTGAAATATGTACTGCCAGATTCCCTACTTTTTTCATTATTGCCCTTGGTATTCTTGACCTTTTGTTCCTCCAGATAAATTTTGTTTTTATTTTCTCTAATTTTATAAAGTGATCATTTGACAGTTTGAATAGTATGACTCTAAATCTGTAAATTTGTTTTATTAATACATTTATTTTATTATATTAGCATAGACCAACCATGAGCTACTTGTTGTTCTCCTCCTTTTTGTGACCCTGCATGAGGTTTTCTTAGAAAAGATACTGGAGCGATTTGCCATTTCCTTCTCCAGTGGATTAAGGCAAAAAAAAAAAAAAAAAAAAAAAAAAAAAAAAAAAAAAAAAGGTTAAGTGACTTGTCCAGGATCAAACAGCTAGTGTCTGAGACCAGATTTGAACTCAGGTCTTCCTGACTTCAGTCCCAGGACTCCATCCACTGATCAACCTAGCTACCTGAGCTTCTTAATATCTCTCTAATCACCTGTCTTCCTTGATTTCTATAAAGAGTGGGGGTTTTTTTAGTTGTCTTCACGTCATTCTTGATTGTGATGAATTCTTGGTACATGAAATCCCAGATATTTTATACATTTGTTGGTTATTTTAAATGAAAAATTTCTATCTCTTCTTGATGAGTTTTCCAGGTGATATATAGAAAAGTTTATTATGTTTTGGAGTTTATTATATATCCTACTATCTTTTTAGGGGCAGCTAGGTGGTACAGCAGATAGAGTGCCAGACCTGGAGTCAGGAGTCTCATCTTCCTGAATTCAAATCTGTCCTCAGATGCTTACTAACTGTGTGACCCTGGGCAAGTCACTGTTTGCCTCACTTTCCACAGTTGTAAAATGAACCGGAGAAGGAAATGCCAAGAAAATCCCAAATGAGATCACAAAAGTCAGACACAACTGAAACTCATGAATGACAATACATTTTACTGAAGTCATTGTTTCATTTGATTTTTAAGTTGAATCTTTGGGATTTTTAAAGTATACTATCATATCATCTGCAAAAGGTTTAGTTTTTTCCTTTGTTTCTTCTGTGTCTATGATTATTTCCTCAATTGCTTTATTTATTTTATGATGATAATTAGCATTTCTAGAACTATGTCAAATAATAATAATGACAACAATAATAATGACAACAATAATAATGACAACAATAAAAGGACATCCCTGTTTTACTCAATTTTATTGGAAAGATGTCTAGCATTTATGAATTATAGATAATAATGGCTCTTGGCTTTACATACTAAGGAAAACTCTGTTACTATGATTTTAGCTATTTTTTAAAAGTTTTTTTGCATACATTAACATAATCATATTATTTTTACTGTATCATTATCAATGTAGCCAATTATGTCTATAGTTCTCCTAATGTTGAAACAACCTAGAATTCCTGAAATAAATCTAACTTGATCATAGTATATAATCTTTTAAATAGATTGCTAAAATTTCTTTGCTAACATATTACTCAATCTTTTGCATCAATAGTTATTAGAGGTAGCAACTTAAAGTTTTCTTCTTCTGATGTATCTCTCCCCAGTCTGGGTATCAGGGCCATCTTTATCTCATGGAAGTTTAGTAAGTTACCTTCCTTTTTATTCTTCCAAACCATTTATATAACATTGGAATTAATTGTTCTTTGAATGTTTGTTCAAATCTTGTAACTCCATATGGACCTGGGGATCTTTATTTTTTTGGAAGTTCATTTATGTCTTGCTCACTTTCTTTTTCTGAGATTAGGTCATCTAAATTCTATGTAGAACATGGGTCTCAGAACTGGACTGGTCAGGACTTGAGGGGAAAATTAAATGAAAGACTTTCAACTTTTTCCCCTGCCTTTGGTGTGATAAGAGGATAAGGACAGAAAACTGTAGGGGAAAGGGAGCAGATGATAGAGGAAATATCAGAAATTGGATACACATAAGCAGAAAGGTAATTATCTGGAAACAGCAAAGAGGAAGACAAGGATCTTATAATAAAGCCTACTGGGTGTTAGGATTTGAGGCCTCTGATCCATTTTTACAAGACAGGACTGTGCATCTCAATGCTATTTCCAACTGAGGGGAGGAATTGGTTGGGTATCCAGGCAAGTACAACTCAAATCAGATTTAATAGGCATCCACAGGTTCATAGGGAGGTTAGTATGATAATCAAAGGAGATGAGTGGTGAAGGAAATGACAAAGAGTAGGTTCAGACCCCTCTGACTCCCCAGATTAGGGTTATGAAACATTTCCCACTCCACTCCACTGCCTTTATATGGAATTAGCTTTGCTGTAAGCAGTCTAAAGAATACCAGAAGGGGGAAATAGTAAGAAGGGACTTAGAAGAAAAATCAATATTTTTTTGAAAGGGACATTAGAAATTAACATTACTGAAATTAAAGAATGAATGGCAGCTAGGTGGCGCAGTGGATAAAGCACCAGCCCTGGATTCAGGAGCTCCTGAGTTCAAATCCGGCCTCAGACACTTGACACTTTACTAGCTGTATGACCCTGGGCAAGTCACTTAACCCCCATTGCCCTGCAAAAAAAAAAAAAAAAAAAGAATGAATGGGGAGGGCAAGGATAGTTAGCTATTAGGGTTAGAGTCCCACTCTTAACTGAAGTGGGAAAGGTAAAGATTAAAACAGAAACAAAAGTGAAATAATAATAATAGCAACACAAGTAATCTCCAGAAGTTTCAGACTAGGGAGGATAATGGAAAGGAGGGTATAATGGGGGAAGGAGACTAGGTAAGTGTAAGCAACATAAATAACAGAGGTTAGTTATTCTGTGTGTATGCACATATACATGTAAGGCAACACAAACTTAGCAATTATAACCCTGAATGTGTATAAAGCATAAAATTCCCCAATAAAAACAAAAAGAATAGAGGAATGACTAAGTATATCTAATGAGAGCATTGAAACAACATATTAAAGCTTATGGGGTATAACTAAAATAGACCTCATAAGAAAATTTATTGTTCTGAAGCTTATATTAACAAAATAGAAAAGAAAATATCGATGAAATGAATATACAATTATAAAGATGAAAAAGTAAACATATTTGCAACCCTAAAAGGATTTAAAGAGGACAAATCTTGAAAATTAAAGAATAAAGAAACTACAAAATAAGATTATAGAACTGATCAGCATAATTAAGTCTTTTTTTAGAAAAAAAAAAGGTTAATAGAATATATTAATGAGATCATAGAATAGTGCCTAGAGAGTTGACCTCGGAGTCACAAAATCCTGCCAGTGACACATTCTGACTGGCTAAAGAGTGGTAAGTCATTTAGCCAGGCAACTAGCTAAGACTAAGTTGAACACTTGTGATCTGCACTGATAGAGAAAGTTTCCTTACTTGGAGTTTCCAGCACCAATGAAGTCACAGGTTGAAACCATAAAACAGCCCAAATCAATAAGCCATTACCCAAGAATACTCTTAGATCAAGAAAAAAGAGATTAAAATAAAATTACCAGAATAAAAAATGAACAAAATAAATATGCAACAGAGAAAATTAAAAGAATGAGCAGAAATTACTACACACAATTTTATGCCAGCAAATCTGAGAATTAAAGGGAAATTAATGAGTACCTACAAAAAATATATAAAATACCCAAACTAACAAAACATGAAATAGAGATTTTAAACATCTCAGTCTCAGAAAAAGAAATTGAGCAAACTATAAATGAATTGCCAAAGAAAAAAAACCAAGAGCCAGATGGATTTATAAGTGAATTCTATCAGACATTTAAAGAGCAATTAATACCTATGCTATAAAAATTATTCTCAAAAATAGAGACAGACGGCTCTCTATCAAACTCTTTTTATGAGACAAATATGGTCCCTATACCCAAACAAGGGAGAAAGAAACAGAGAACAAGAACTACAGCACAATCTTAATAATGAATATCGAAGCAAAAAATTTGAAATAAAATCCTTACTAGGAGTCTACAGAAATATATCCAAAAAATGACTCACCATTACCAAGTTGGATTTCTACAAGGAATGCAAGGATGGTTCAGCATTAAAAAAATAATAATAATAACCACAATTAATCATATAAATGACAAAGATGAAAATCACATGATTATTTCAATAGATTTAGAAAAAACCTTTGACAAAATATAATACACATGTTAAAACATAAAAAGCAAAGGCATAGAAGGGCTCTTCTTTTCTCTGATCAAAAGTATTTGTTTAAAACCAAGAGCAAGTATTATTTGCTATGGATAAACACTGGAAACTTTTTCAGTACAAATAGGAGTAAGAAAGAAAGAAAGAAAAAAGGATGCTTTCTCTCTACTATTATTTGACATAGTCCTAGAAATTTTAACTATAGCAATAAAACAAGAGAACAAAGCCAAAGATATAAATATTGACAACAAAGAGACAAAACTATCCCGATTTGCAGAAGACACTTTAGTATATTTAGAAAATTCTAGAGAATTAGTGAAGAGAATAACTGAGAAAATATCTTCTATAAAATAGCAAAGTACAGAACATATCAGCAATGACTATCAGAATCTCTTTACAATATTAACAAAATGGAAATAGTAATGAAACCATATTCAAAATGACTATAAGATGCACAAAATATCTGGGAGTTAACCTACCAAAGAATGTCCAAGATTTAAATAAATACAATGGCAAAACACTTAATAGATATAAAAGACAAATTACAGTTATTCATGATTGGGTCATGTCAATATAATAAAAATGACAATACTACATAAACTAGTTTACAGATTTTGTGCTATATCAACCAAATGACCAAGGTTATACTTTTTTAGAGTTAGAGAAAATAAAAACAAAATTCATCTTGAAGAACAAAAGGTACAGTATCTCAAGGAAAATGAGAAAAAGTATAAATGAAGGTGGGATAGCGTTGTTATTGATTTGTTGTTCAGTCACGTCCAACATTTTGTGACCCTGTATGGCATTTTCTTGGCAAAAATACTAGAGTGGGGGCAGTTAGGTGCAGTGGATAGAACACCGGCCCTGGAGTCAGAAGGATCTGAGTTCAAATCCAGCCTCAGACACTTAACACTTACTAGCTGTGTGACCCTAGGCAAGTCACTTAACCCCAACTGGCTCACCAAAAAAAAAAAAAAAAAAGATACTGGAGTGGTTTGCCATTTTTTTTTTTCTCCAGTGGATTAAGGCAAACAGAGGTTAAGGAATTTGCCCAGGGTCACACAGCTGGTAAGTGCTCAGACACTAGCCAGATTTGAATTCATGTCTTCCTGATTCCAGGCCCAGTGCTTTATTAACAGAGCCAAACAGCTACCCCGAAGCAGCATTTTTACCATATCTCAAAATATTATAAATCAGTAGGTATCAAGGCCACTTGGTACTGAAAGAAGAGAAGGGAAGAGAAGACAAGGAGGAGGAGGTGAAGAGAAGAGAGGAAGGAAGGGGAGAGGAGGGAGGAGGAGGAGAGAGATGGGGAGGGAGAAGAGGATATGAGAGGAGGGGAGTGGAGATGGGGACATTCGTGGAACAGACCACATGAGCTAAAAACAGAAGCAAACAGAAACGGTGTTCAATAAACCCAAGAACATAAATTATTAGGAAAAGGATTCCCTTTTTATAAGAACTGTTGGAAAAACTTAAATGTAGTTTGGTAGCAATTAGATTTAAATGAATATCATATATCACAATAAGCTCAAAACAGATACATGATCTGAATATGATCATTACATTTTTAAAAAAACTACAAGGAGATCAAATTCCTCTTATAATTATGACTAAGGGGAGAGATTTTCACTGAACAAGAGATAAAAGAAATAATAAAAGATAAAACATTCCATTTGACTACATAAAATTTTAAAGCTTTCACATGGCACAAGATTCAGGACTGCCAGGATAGAACATCATATAGTTTGTCAGATATAGTCTCTGTATCAGATGGTTTTTACTTAATTGTTTTTTTGTCACAGGGGAGGATTCAGTCTGGAAGTGGAGTTAGAAATGACAGTGACGTTAAGACAAAAGTCATCAATAAGTAGAAATGTGATCTGAATATAAAAGATGATACAGTAAGGAAAAATTAGAAAAAAAACACAAGATCAAATACCTTTTATAACTATGCCTTAAATAACAAGGGATAAAAGAGATCATAAAAGATTAAACAGATAATTTTAACTACATAAAACTCAAAAGCCTTTGCATGAATAAAATCAATAAAGATAGAATTATAAAAGAAACAATAAGAGGAAAAATATTTGCATCAAATGTCACTGATAAAAAGCTGCTATCCAAAATATACAATGAATTGGTACAAGCACACAACATCAAGAAACATTGTCCAATAGTCAAAAGATATGAATCATTTTTTAAAAAAAGAATTGCAAGCAAGAAATGACCATATGAAAACATGCTCCAAATCACTAACTGAAATAGAAAAGAAAATTAAAATAATTTCACATCATAAAATTGGCAAGTATGCTACAAGATGGGAACAGTCAATGTTGAAGGACCTGGGGGAAAAAAAGATGAAAAAAAATGAAGATGGAGTTCTGAAGTAATACAATTATTCTGAATTTCAAGTTTGAAGTGTACAACAAAGGTGACTATACTGTCTATATCTTTTGACCTAGAAATCTCACCACTAGGCTTATAGCCCAAGGAAGACAAAAACAGAATAAAAGACCCCCTTATATACCAAAATATTCATAGACATACCCTTTGTGACAGAAATAACTGGAAATAAGATGGCTGCTTATTTCTTGAAAAATGACTGAAAAGCCTGTGGTATGATAATGTAAAGTCATATTATTGCATACTATATAATTATGAATATGAAACATTTAGAAAAGTATGGGAAAATTTGTATGAATTGACTAATCCTAGAGGTTTTAAGTGGAACCAAGAGAACAATATGCACAATAGGTACAATATAAGAGATGAACACTAGAGGAATTTTAACTCTCAAAAACTGAAAAAACCAATACAAGTCCCAGAGAAAAGGCAATGAACTATACCTCCTCCCTCACATTGGAGAGGTAGGGCACTATTATGAGAATATTGTGTATGTTGTCATGTATACTTTTGAGTGTTTTTGCTTATTTGTTTTTTCCTTGTAACAAAGGAGGGTTCAATCTGGAGACAGGGTGAAACTGCTGCTACATAAAGACAAAAAGCAAACAAAATTTAAGAAAATGTATTTTTTACATGACAAGGGCACCAGGAAGTTGTTAAGAAAATTACTGTGTGAGTTCCAAGTAGGGAAGGTTATTAATAACCAGGTGATCAAAGAAAGCTTCCTGGAGGAGGTGATACTTAGTGGTCCATTACAGTGTTGGATAGGATTTTGATTTTGGGAGCAGCTAGGTGGTGCTGTGGATAGATTGCCAGGCCTGAATAATCAGGAAGATTTATCTTTCTGAGTTCAAATCTGGTCTCAGACACTAGCTGTGTGATCTTGGGCAAGTCACTTTACTCTGTTTGCCTCAATTCATCATCTGTAGAATGAGCTGGAGAAGAAAATGGAAAAACACTCCACTTTTCTTGCCAAGAAAACCCCAAATGGGGTCAGGAAGTTAGACACAACCGAACCAAAGGATTTCCCAAAGGAGAGAAGCAATTCCAGGAATAAAAAGTAAATCAAGGGTCAGAGGCAGAAAAGAATAACACATGGCATCCCCAAAATTTTGGTATAGTCTTAAACTTTATACTTTAAAGATTAAATAATTTAAAATAACACTAGGACTTTTGGGACACCCTGTATAACTTTCAAGAAGAGAAAAGTAGTCCAATAAAGCTACAGAATAATTTACAATGAGGGAAGTATTATGACATAAGACTTGAAAAGTGGGTAGGGACCAGACTGTGGAGGGCCCTGTATGCCAGAGAATTAATTTTGAATTCTACTAAACTTTACTAGTTAAAAGTTTTTAGACCAAAGAAATGACATGGTCTAAAAATATATATACATACATATATATACACATTTATATATATGAAAGATTGGTCTCATGGCAGTATATAGTATGGATAGGAGAAAGGTGAGGAGAATGGAAGCAGGAAGCTCTGTGTTCTGAGACAGGCCTAATTGAAGCTAGTCCAGTGTTTCAGGCTCGAACACAATGAAACACTCATGGACCATAAAATTTAATAAAAGTACACTATCAATAAAAGAGTTAAAAGAATACAATTTTCTAATTGGAATAGATACTGTTTTCTTCTTTCTCTTCACCCACCAAGGCAATATTGCTAGGTCAGAAAGATGTCTCTCAGAGCCATAGGAATTCTAGTTAACCTTTGTCATACCAGCTTCCCCATAGGATGAGTTTTTTTATGCCTCAAGAAACAAGGAAGCAATGCTAACAGTTCAAACCCTAGTTTCCTTGAACAACCAAATCCCAAGAATGGTCTCTTTAAAAGGAAACCATTTTTTAAAAAGGAATCAATACTAGTCTACATAAAAAATACTACACCTACCATATCCCACCCCTTGCTGTCAAAGTCCTCTAAATCATCCAAGGGAATCTTCTATTACTTAAATGGTTTTAAGCATAACTAAAAAAAAAAATTCTGACCTTGTGAAGAAGTTTAGTATAGGCAACAATGAAGGGGAAGTTTAAATCAAATAACATATATAAAAGCTCTCTAAAAAGTATAGTCCATGCAATAGAAGTGACATCAGGGTTTTTTTTTTATTATGGGTCTCCAAATCAACAATAAACAGGAACAGAGCCAAGAACATCAGGACCATAGCACCAAAGATGACATCTCCAATATAGTCACCAATTCCCATCATGGGTCAGGGTCATATGTAAGAAAATAACTAAGAGGTCACCAAAACTTTTTTTTCTTTAGGAACTACATAAGGAAATGGTGTATCTTTTCCCCTTTTGAGCCTTCTATTAAAAGACTGTTCCCTTCTGCAAGGAATGAATGAAGAATTTCACTTTTATCAAAGGGCTCAAAGTTTCCACCATGTCAGCCAAAGGATTCTCATTTTTCCTATGAATTCATATTCCCCATAATTATGCAAAGACAATTTTACTTCTCCCAAATAATTGAAAAGCTAAGGACCTCCCAATAATTCCAACCCTTATTCCCCAAGACTCTTCTAGGAAGGTGTTGTCAACCTTCCCAAGGCAAAAAGATATGCTAATTTAGGGGAACTATTGACTCAGGATTTTTGAAACCTCAGAGGACAAACATAAGATCTAGATAATTCTTCAGGGGACATAATAAGGAATGGCTGCGGGGGGGCGGGGAGGGGTAGTTTTCAATCTCCTATGTCTAAACGTTCTCCATCCTTACCAGGTAAATATGCCTGGAGTCTGGATCCAAGAAATCTCTGGGCCAGAGACCTCTCCCTCTTCTTGGGTATAACATCATAGACATAACTTCTGGGAGAAGCTATTGTTTCTAGAGTTCATTACAACATTAAACAATGCCAGGATGCCTGAGAATTACTTAAGAGATGGAAAACCCAGTAAATGGAGTGGAAATAGGCCCATTCTTGGACCTCCTTAGCAGTAAAGCAGGAGACCTGATCAGAGGCATTGGTATGGGGCCAGATGAGATATAAAGAAGAAGGATATGTTCTTTACGAGCTTTTATGGTGATTACAGGGTGGCGGATTTGACTGGAATTTCAAATGTCATATCTTGGATAAGTATCAACTCTAGTAAAGCCAAACCTCTTTCCCTAAGGTGGGAACAACATGGTCAATTTGCCAGTTGGATGCCAGCTGAGAACCACACAAAATCATGCCAGTCTTTCAAAGATGGATGTTCAGATTGGCACAAGGAACATTATTAAACAGAAATAATTACCTCATCCTTAGTTAAGGGGATCATATGGTTCCACACCCACTGCAACATGGCAATACATCCCCCATGTCCAGATTGATGATGGACCTAGTCCTCAATCACTGCTATTCTCATGAAAGCACCAACCTGATTATTCCAGTTCAGAAAAGGAAGTATGATATTATTGATAGGCACTAATAGGCCCCCCAAACAGATGTATGTGTTGGGAAGCACTGGCAAAATTCCTCTATTGGTTCTGACTCCAAATGGGAGAACATTTGACTGTCCACTCTTGTTCTCTTCAAGTCCCATACTACTTAGCCAGACCTATGGCTACCACCCAGGAATCAGTATAGATAAAGACCTATCCATTGACGTTCTCTAACATGCCAGCCATATAGCTCAGTTCCCTGGGATGACTTGCCAGGACTCAGAGCATCCTTTATTGCTATATTAATTCTTACTGAGTTCCAGTTGCATATGCCTCTCAAAGTGACCAGTGCTTTGACCCAAACAAAATGGCATCCCTCAAGAGCCTAGTTCTTGTAGGCAAGGACCCATTGAACTAGTGGAAGAGGCAAAGCATTATATTGATCCTGGAGTTCTCAACTGTCAGCAAAGCCTCAGTCCACTCATGAAGACCAAAAGAGCCAGGTGAGCATAAGCTTGAATATACCTTTTCCATTTAACCATAGAAGCCTTCTATGCTCTACCTATTTTGTTAAAGTGGTATAACAAATGGCTAGTTAAGGGAGCTTATGGCTCCAGAATCCTTATAGTAATCTAATCTGGCCACTTCTGCCAAAGGCTCCACTCATCCTGGACTTATGGACAGAAATATCCAAAAAACACAGTACCCAGGGAAAAATAGCTATTCAACCTTTTTTTGGTCTTCCAGGGTGACCTGTTCTAGGTTCCATTCAAAAGAAGCAAACTTGTGTGTGACTCAATAAATGGATGCCATCAAAATGACCAGGTTGGGAATATGGGTTCTTCAGAACCCAAAGAGTCCAATAAGTCTCTGAGCTTCCTCTTTAACCTGTGGGAGAGCGAATGTTTATAGCTTAATATTAACTAGATCCAGAAATACTAAGGTTCTCCCCATCCATCATATTCCCTAAAGTTAACATGCCAGACCTTGAATCTACTTGGAACTGATCTCTTACCCATTTGTCTCCCATATGAGCCACCATCCAATTCTGGGCCTCTGCCTTTATGACCTCTTCCAGACCAGGAAATATCACATCATCAATATAGTGTTAGACTTCAATGCTGTCAGAAAGTGAAGCCTCTTTTAAACATCCTCCCTTCCCCCACCCAATAAACTATGCCAATAGGAAGGAGAGTTCAAATTAACTCTGAAGAGTAGTAAAGATATTCTGACCTCCTGTCTAGGTAAAAGCAAACTGCTCTTAAGATGTCTTGATCACAGGAATAGAGAAAAAATGAATTGGTTATATCAGTAACCCCATCTCACTCAGCTGGGGTTACCTGGTCCACCATGATTATAGGTTCAGCATTAACCACAGTAATTAGCAAAACAACTTTATTTAATGTCCTAAAGTTCACTATAGGCTTCCAGGTACCACTTGACTTCTTCACCAGCCACACAGGGTAATCATAAATGGAGTTCACATAGTGAAATAGTACAGCTTCTTTCAAGTGAAAGTATTGGAGGCAGCTAGGTGGTGCAGTGGATAGAGCACTGGCCCTGCCTGGAGTCAGGAGGACCTGAGTTCAAATCCAACCTCAGACACTTGACACTTACTAGCTGTGTGACCGTGGGCAAGTTGCTTAATCCCAATTGCCTCATACACACACACACACACACACACACACACACACAAAAGCAAAGCCTTCAAGTGAAAGTATCCTAGTATACTAAAGACAGATGCTGCTCTTGACACAGCCTGACAGGAGGCTATTGCAGTCGTTTATGTTGGTGGTCATGAGGGCCCGTTTTGGGGCCATGGTAGAGAAAACAGAGGAAGAGACAAGTACAGAAATGGTGCAGAGGTGAAATTACAGATTTTGGAAACTGACTGAATGCGAGGAATGAGAGCTAGGGAAGAGTCGAGATAATGGCAACATTATGAACACAGAAAACAAGGTGAATGGTAGAGGCATGGCCCCAATGAGCAAATAAGATTTGTGGAAAAGAGAAGTTCAGATGAGGATATGCAGATTTTGAGATACTGGTAGGACATCCAGATGAAGATCCAGCAAGTATGAAGCTGACATTGAGTCAGAAGCATAGGTTCACATAGACATGATTGTTGAAACCATGGGAATGATTGAGATTTCTAAGGGATAGATTGCAGCGAGAGAATAAAAGTGTACCCAAAACAAGTCCCTAAGTAAAACCCGCATCAAAGGGTTGAGAAGAGGACAAGAAATCAAGCAAAGAAGACAGATAAGGTCCAGTTAAATAGCCTCTTTACTATTGGAGAGGTACAGAGGTTGCCTATAGAGGACAAGCTTACATCTCAATATTATTATTCAACGCCAAATAACAGTTATTTTATCCACCTGTGCAATAGGCCATGGAACATCAAATATAAAAGAGTAAAAGAATAATGACTTGTTCCAGGACCATTTCTATGTAAACATCAGTGAAAAGACGAGAATGAGATAGCAATTGATAGTAATAGTAATAGTAATCATATTAATGATAGGTCATGTAAGGTTTCCAAATCGCTTTAATTTATTATTTCATTTCATCTTCACAATGACTCCGTGTGATAAATACTCTAGCAGTCCCAAATTTTCTACCAAATCACCATGTGTTTTTGAGCAAATCACTCAGGTCACCGTATAAAATCTGAATGTATAAAATGAGAGCATTGGCTCGAAGATGATCTTTGGGGTTAACCAACAATGATACAGCTTTTTGAAGCTACGTACATCCCAAAGCCCCTTCTGGCTCTGACATTCTATATTTCTGTGATCACTAGAGCCAGTCTCGAACACAAGCAGTGAAGGTACTATTTCTCCCGGATTTTAATTGTTGAATTTAGGCAGTTCCAGCACTGGAGAGAAAAGAATTCTTCAGAACTACTGCCTATAGCAATTGCCTTTTTGCCCTCAGAATAACTTCACTGTCTTCCTTGCTGTGTTCTAGCTATTTGGTTACCCATAGCACTATAGCATGGGGTGATTATTCCAATTTGCTATGCCCCAGAGCCACCTAAATATATTATCCAGACATTTACTAGTCCCACACCCTTTTGGGGAGTGGAGCAGGAAAAGGAAAAGGGGTAAAAGTAGAGGTAGAATGATCATGAGGGTTATATCTTGAAGTTAGGCTTAAGGTTCCAGTTGGGGTAGGCTGCGGAAGAACCCGTTCAAATTCTGTTTCTGCTGCCCTAGAGTTTTCTCTGCCTCCATATGCTAAAAAGAAAGAAAACAATTTTTTTAAGAAAAAAAGGGGGGGACTTCATCATTAAAAAAAATACAAAAAGTCTGACTTATGTGAAATTTAATTTAATTTATTTTTATACCGGCAGCTGTCGGTTCAAAGAACAACAACAAAGTAGCCCATCTGTGCTTAATTTCATCAATCTACTGTAGATAGTCACGTGACAGCGGACTTGGACTGAGACATAACACGTGGCCTGCTCACCACGCTCTCAAGCCATGCTTTCCTATAAAGTCAGATGGAGCTGCTTCCTTAAGGCAGGGAGCCAGGCTCAGCCGAAGAGGGGAGGGGTCTTTCACTGAGGGTTGAGAACTGGTTTTCCAGGATTGAAGCCTTTCAAAAAAGAGTCTGAGTTAGTTATATTCTCCCTCTCACTGGAGGTGGGCTAATGGGGTATCATGGGCAAATGAATAGAAAAATAAGATTGGACAGGGCCTTCAAATCACACTGCAGAAATGATATGAACAAAGAAAGGAATGGGCCTTAGAATATAGACTATCAAAGATGGAAGGGTCTTAGAATCCTAGTATAGAGAAGGAAAGACGTAAACCTCCCTTACCATCATAGAGTAGAGAAAGTCGGAGCTAAAAGGAAAATCAGTGATCGCCTAGGACAACCAGCTCATTTTACAAAGGAATAAACTGAGACCCAGGGAGATGAAGTGAATTGCTCCACACAGCCTGTTAGTGGCAAACCTAGTTTAGAAACCAGTCTCCTGGCTTCCAGCCCCATGCTTTTTCCATTATATTACACTGTGTCCTCTGATTTTTCTCTTCACCTCGATGCCAATGTGTTCTCTGCTGTATATGCCAATTCCACTCTCCAGAGATGGGGCAGCTTATCTTTTCTGGGGCTCAGAGCTCAAAAGGACTCTTAAACTGAGAGCAAATACAGTGTCTATAAGGTCCCTGCCTTTGGAAATCCTATGCAAAAGGAGACACAGCCTCAGCCCTTTCCTTACCCTCAACTATGACCAGAAA
Organism: Dromiciops gliroides; assembly: GCF_019393635.1. Taxonomy (NCBI): domain Eukaryota; kingdom Metazoa; phylum Chordata; class Mammalia; order Microbiotheria; family Microbiotheriidae; genus Dromiciops; species Dromiciops gliroides. The sequence continues at coordinate 298,257,286 of NC_057862.1, read as the reverse complement.
AGAATCCAGGGTTAGCCAAGGCTTTATTTATCCTCCAATTAGAAGAAATGCAAGGGGGAGAGTCAGAGGGCCTGTAATTAAAATACAGATCAAGAGATTCACATTTTTCAATTTGCCATGTTAAAAAGTGAAAAAAAAAAACCCAATCAGCTTGTCATCTTTCTCATTAAATAACAGATGGTCCAGTGTGAGTCATAGATCCCCGACTGTCAGAAATGTGCAAACTCTTCTCCTTGCTGAGTTTTTTAACTGGGATGATAATAGCGACATCGACTTACAGGATCACAGGATCATCAAATTTTAGAGTTTGAAGGGTACTTAGAGATTATCTAGTCCAACCCCCCTCGTTTTACAGATGAAGAAACTGAGGCCCAGAGAGGGAAGAGGCCTTGCCCAAGGTCATGCAGGTAGCAAACAATTTGACTTTAGGTCTTCTTACTCCAAACCCAATCCTCTTTCCACTTCACTAGTGTGTAAAAACACTAGACTACTGTAGAGCCACCTATGTTGGAACAAGTATTGTGGGAAACCAGGTACAAGACAACACTTTCACATCCTTTGGCTTCCCTCTTATCTCCACCTCCAAATGAGGATGTGCACATAGACAGTTCCAGTGCCAGAATCAAAAATCCACCACTCTACCCATTCCAACCCTATTAAAACAGAATTAATCATGACCACCCCGCCTCTCTTACTGATCCTAGGAAGATGGCAATAAGAGAAAGATATTAAAAAAGTATAGTGGGGCGGCTAGATAGCACAGTGGATAAAGCACCGGCCCTGGATTCAGGAGTACCTGAGTTCAAATCCAGCCTCAGACACTTGACACTTACTAGCTGTGTGACCCTGGGCAAGTCACTTAACCCCCATTGCCCCGCAAAAAAAAAAAAAAAAAAGTATAGTGTGATAGACTTTTGAACTAGTATATGGAAATCTTGAATCCACTATTGATTGGATAGATGACCTTGGGCCAGTCATTTCTCCTCTACTGACCTTAGCCTTGTATCCAAATTAGTGATCTGGATGAGATTACATCTAAGGGTCCTATTCAACTCTGACATCAGAGATTTAACCAATGCCTAGGGCAGATTCACTTGAGGAACTGGGTTTGGAGAAGGATGGATGGATGGAGGAATGGAGATCCAAAAGCCGAGAGGAAGGCCAGAACAAACTACTACTGATACTATTTTTGCTAATGATTCCAGACATCCAGGGCAATATGAATTCCCAGGTCTGGTGACATGACACTAGAAATCCACTGTGGTTAGGTACAGTCACACTAGGATGGAGGTGGTGTGGGGAACAACTCTGGGAGAAGAGTGTGATGGTAATAGGACCCTAGGGCCTAGGGTGATGAGAGGGGAAGGGACAGTCAGGCCAAGCAGTGCATGGTAGGAAGAGAGCAATAAAGTACAAAATACCGTGGAAGGGAGGATGTATTCCATCCCCCCTCCCTCTGTGCTAATCCCCTGGAGCAAAACTCCAACCACCCCATGATAGTTATAGCCTTGATTGACTTCCTCTGGTTCAGTGATTCTAAGGTTTCATCTTGTTTTGACAGCCCATGACTCATGCCCATCTCACTTCATGTCCTTTCTTACAAGGCTTACCAGACTAATAGATCAGGGAAATGCCATAGACACAGTATACATGGATTTCACAAGACATTTGACAAAGGTGCTTATAATAACACATGGACAAGATGGAGAGCAATGGGCTCAAGATGGTAGGACCATTAGGTGGATTCATGACAGCTTGAAGGTCTACACCCAAAGAGGAGGCAGAAGGTAAATGTAAAACTGTAGGCAGTGATGGTGAGGTGGTTCTAGTTGAACATACTTGTGAGAATCAACACTTTTACCAATGACTTGAATGAAAGTATGGGTTGTATATTTACCAAACGTATGCCAAACATGAAGCTAGGAAGAATAGGAAACATGTTAAACAACAATCAGATTTCAAAAGGATCACTAGAAGCTAGAATAATGGACTGAATCTAATAAGATAAAATTTGATAGAGATAAATATTAGGTTTAACACTTGGGTTAAAAAATCAATCACACCAGTACAGAATGAGAAAGAAATTTTAATGGCTCATAACTGAGTCAACAGTGTGACCTGCCAGGAAAAAAAAAAAGCAAATGCAATATCAGTCTGTCTGAACAAAACCATAATACCCAGAGGGAGAAATTTTTTTTTCAATATAGTTGAACCACATCTAGAGGATTGTCATTAGTTCTAGGCACCGCATTTTAAGAAGAATGATAACAAGCCAATCAAAAGGAAAGAGGTGATGAAGATGAGGGTCCTGAAAAACATGGCACAGGAAGAATGGTTGAAAGAGCTGGGGATATATATCCTAAAAAAACATTCAATGAGTATTTATTAAGTGTTTATAATGCATCAAATATTCTGCTAGGTTCAGAGGATACACAGATAAAAATGTATAAAAAAAGAATAGGAACAGATAGCAAAGAAGACACACAACATGTATACATATAAGGAAATACAAAATATGTAGAGTAAATACAAAGTAATGGTGGGGGGTAACACTAGCAGCTGGAGAAATCAGTAAAATGCATTTGTCAAGTGTGTTGTAAATTTAATCCAAAGAGCTTTAAAATAAAAAAGGATGGGAGCTCTGGAAAACTGCCTACGCATCTCCCCTAAGCTAGATTCCATAGAGAGTAGCTATAATAAAGGCAGGACAATAGCAGTTGAGACAACCAGAAGTTCACAGGAGACAAAATCCAAGAAAAGGAGACAATAGTAAAAACCTGTGGCCTCAAATGTTTATATACAAATGCCTAAAGTTTAATAAATAGACAAGATGAATTAGAGATCCAAAGTAAAGAAGGCAAATTTGACCTCACAGGTAGCACTGAGACTTGGTGGAATGAAAACCATAACTGGACTATGTCTCTGTACAGGTAAGAAATTAAATAAGTAGATGATGGGGTGAGGGGGTAGCATTGTATATAAAACATATACTCAGGTGAGGAAATCCAAGAATTAGAGAGAAATCCAAGCTAAAGTTTGTAATAGAAGAGAGGTAATCTAGGTATAGTCTGACATGGACCTTACTTAGCTTTTGAGAAAGCAGCTTTCAAAGGACTCAGAGGAAAGATGGGTAATATCTCTTGGAGTAAGATGTTTAAGGGGAAGGAAGTCAGTCCAGGAAGGATGAGAAATCCCCAAGAATGAAATTCTTAAGATACAAAAGAAAGCAATTCCTGTGGGAAAGAAAAGTGTAAGTTGTTTTAAGATACTGTTGTGACTGCACCAACCAACTTTGATTTTAAAAAAGAAAGAACTTTGATAAATGGTCAAAGGATATGAACAGGCAGTCTTCAGACAAAGAAATCAAAGCTATTTATAGTCATATAAAAATGTTCTAAATCACTATTGATCAGAGAAATACAAATTAAAACAATTCTGAGGTACCATCTCACACTTATCAGAGTGGTTAATATGACAAAAAAAAAAAGGAAAATGTTGGATATTGGAGGGGATGTGGGAAAACTGGGATGCTAGTGCACTGTTGGTAGAGTTATGAACTGATCCAACCATTCTGGAGAGCAATTTGGAACTATGCCGAAAGGACTATAAAACTATGCATACCTGGGGGCAGCTAGGTTGTGCAGTGGATAAAGCACCGGCCCTGGATTCAGGAGGACCTGAGTTCAAATCCGACCTCAGACAATTGACACTTACTAGCTGTGTGACCCTAGGTAAGTTACTTTGCCCCACAAAAACAAATAGAAAAAAACTATACATACACTTTGATCCAGCATACCACTGCTAGGTTTATATCCCAAAGACAACTAAAAAAAGAGGAAAGGACCTATTTGAACAAAAATATTTATAGCAGTACTTTTTTTGTGGTGGCTAAAACTCAAAACTCAAAGGGATGCCCATCAATTGGGGAATGGCTAAACAAGCTGATTGTAATATGATTGCAATGGATTATCATTGTGCTATAAGAAATGACAAGCAGGATGATTTCAGAAAAAACTTGGAAAGATTTACATGAACTCATGTATAATGAAGTGAACAGAACTGGGAGAACATTGTACACGGTGACAGCAATATTGTTTTATGGATGACTGTGAATGACTTATTTAGTCTCAGCAATACAATGATCCAAGACAATCCCAAAGGACTAATGCTGAACTATCCACCTCCAGAGATAGTGGTTGAATACAGACTGAAGCATGCTGTTTTTTACTCTTTCTTTCATTTTTTTCCTTTTATTTGAGCCTTCTTATCCAAATGATTAATATGAAAATGTTTTACATAATTGCAAATGTGTAACCTATGCCTGGTTGCTTACCACCTATGGTAGTGGGGAAGGGAGGAAGAGAGGGAGGGATAGAATTTGCAACTCAAAAGTTTAAGTAAAAAAGTTTCAATTTAACATTTTTTTTTAAAAGAAAGATGTACAAAAGTTAAAAGCAAGGCCAGGTTAAGGGGGTAAATTAGTCATGTAGAAATGATATAATGTATATATGCATATATAGAGACAAATATAGATATTGATAAATGTTTGATATAGATGATATCTAGATCTAGTTGGGAGAAAAAGGAAGCACAAAGAAGGGCTAAGACTTAAGCTTGGGGTGGAGGGGATGATGAAAATTGACAACAGAGAGAAGGTCTAGGTGTCTAATACATTGTTTCTGTTTGCTCGGCCAAAGAGAATGACTTTTACAATGAAATGACAGAATAAAACCAGCTAATAGAGAATTGATAAGTTAGGAGATGGTGGGAGTGAATCTGGCTTATGATGAATTCACATCACTGTCCAAATGAACTACATCCTTGCATTCTGAAAGAACTGACAGATATGATGCCTAAGCCATTCCCAGTGATATGTGAAAGATTATGGAAAATAGGATCACAAGAGTGGAGAAGGGAAAATGCTGTGCGGATTTTTTTTATGGAAGACAACACCTACAAACTATAGGTCAGTGAAATTGGCTTCATTTCCTGAGAAAATTCTAGAAAGGATAATTAAAAAGAGAATTGGCAACCATCTACTTAGGGAAATAGTGATTATAAAGAGCTAACAGTACTTCAAGATTATGTCATGTCAGACTTACCTAACTTCCTTTTTTAACAGGATTAATCAATAGGCAATAAAGATTTATTAAGTGCCTACTATGTATCAGGCATTCTGCTAAATGCTAAGGATGCAAAGAAAGGCATGACAGTCTCTGATCTCAAGGGGCTCACAATCTAATGAGGGTAGACAGCATATAAAATGAAACTGAAAGGATTGGGGGAGGTTATTTGGTGGGGTGGGGGGCCATGATGAAGTCCTGCAGCTGGGGTGGGAAATAACCTGAAGAAGCGTGAGCTTCCAAGTTGATTTCATCTTGTAGAATAACGAGTTTCTTAAGATCATGAAATCCAAGAGTTCAACAGAGTGGAAAATGATGAAGTGAATTGCCTAGTTGTCCTCCTCACACAGAAGGTGTGGAAGGAGATTGTAGATATCCACACACCACTTATTAAATTCTAAGATGAAGGGAATGCTGTGAGCAAAGTGTACCCAGATTCTAGAAAAGCTTTTGATAAAGAATACAATTCTTGAGGAGAAGATGGAGAGGTGTGCACTGGAAGATAATACAATTAAGTGGGTCGGTTTTTATTCATTCCTAGGATAAAGGCAAATGTTTATCATATGCTCATCTAATTTAGACACAAAGCTAAGAGGGACAGCTACTAACCTGAGTCGGGATTCAAAAAGATCATGACAGGGTAGAGATAAAAAAAAATGAAATTCAAAACAAATGAATGTGAAGTCTTGCATTTGGATGCAAAAAAGAATCAACTTCACAAGAATAAGACAAAGGAGGAATAAACGGTTGTCTGAAAAAGATATGGGGGTTTTACTGGACGGCAAGCTCAATATAAGTACTCTGTAGCAGTCAAAAAAAGCTGCTATCTTGAGCTACATTGAAGGGCACATGACTTCTGGGAATAGGGAAGTAATGTTCCAATGTATTCTGCCCTCCTCAAACTTATCTAAGATATAGCTTTCCTCCTTCCCAGACAGCATGACTTGATAAGGGCAGTGATAAACAGGAGAGTATCCAGAAGAATGAAACTAGGATTGTAAAGGCTCTTAAGTCCATGTTACATGAGTATCAGAGAAGACTTGGGGGTGGGCAGGGAGAGTTGTCTTTGAAGGGCTGTTCCATGAAAGAGGGATTGGACTCGCTCTGAAATGGGTAGAAGTTGTAAACTGGTCAGTTTAGGTTTGATGTCAAGAAAAACTGCCCAAGAATTAGAGCTATCCATAAATGGAATGAATTGTCTCAAGAGGTGTGTGTGTGTGTGTGTGTGTGTGTGTGTGTGTGTGTGTGTGTTTTGGGGGTGGGTCCCACTCCTTGGAGGTGGACCCACCTTGGACCTTTTAAGCAAAGACTGGATGGCCACTTGATAGGTATGTTATACTGGGGATTCCTTCTGTGTACAAGTTTAAACTAGATGGCCACTGAAGCCCCTTCCAACTCTTGTGTTATGATTCTAGGAGGTGATGCTTAAAGTGAGCTTTGAAGGGGGGGGCAGCTAGGTGGTTCGGTGGATAAGCACCGGCCCTGGAGTCAGGAGTACCTGAGTTCAAATCCGGCCTCAGACACTTAACACTTACTAGCTGTGTGACCCTGGGCAAGTCACTTAACCCCAATTGCCTGGCCTAAAAAAAAAAGTGAGCTTTGAAGGGAGCTAGAAATTATTTTTTTCCTTTAACTTTTATTGATATCTTGCATTTCTACCTCACTTTCATTCCTAAATATATCCCTTCCTCCTCCCCTTACCAGGGAACAAACTATCCCTTGCAACAAAAAGAAAAAGAAATAAAGGAAAAAGCAATTCAACAAAATTAACATATCAACCACATTTGACAGGATGTATATATGTATATGTGTGTATATTTGTATATGTGTGTGCATGTATATGTATGTATATGTATATGTTTGTGTGTGTAAGGTTCTACATCCATAATCTTTCACCTATGAAAAGAAGGGAGGGAAGAACCCTTTCTCAACCTATGTCCAGGATCAAGTTTTCTGATCATCATTCAGTATTCATTACTGAGTATTAAGTCTCTTTTGTCATTGTTGTTTTTTCCATTTTCATTGTTGGACTTGTGTGTGTTTTCTTGGTTCTGCTTACTTCATTCTTCATCAGTTTATATACGCCTTCTCTGAATTCTTCATGTTCATCTTTTCTAATAACATAGTAATATTTTATATCCTTCACGTACCATGATTTGTTTAGCCATTCTCCAGTCAATGGGTATCTTCTTTGTCTCTAGATCTTTGCTACTACAATGGATATGTTGGCATATTGAGGGCCTTTCTTTTTTCTTTTATTCCCCGGAGGTATATATCTAGCATTGGGTCAAAGATGACATTTTAGTCACTTTTAGGGAAGGTTTATACCAAATTGCTTTCCAGAATGGTTGAACCAATACCCAGTTCCAACAGCAGTGTATTACCTTGCCTGTCTTTCTACAGCTTTTCTAAAATAGATTGTTTTCAGCCTTTGTCATCTTTGCCAACTTGCTGAGTATAAGTGAAACCTCAGAATTGTTTTGATTTTCATTTCTCACATTATTAATGAGTTAATTGTTCATAATTCTTAAATAGAATTCTAAAATGGGGGTAAGAAGTGATAGCATTACTTGACTAAGGGACCCCCACCCCCACCCCGATAAAGGCAAAGAGTCAGGTGATGGAACATCACGTGTAAGAAACACTCATTAGCCCAGTTTGTCTGAACAGTGGACTGTGATAAGGGAAGTGAGCACAGGAGTAACTTGTGCATCAGAGCTATGGATTAGGAATGTCATTGTCAGCCTCGTGGAGGATAGATTGAAGAGGGGAGATACTTGAGGTAGAGAGAGCAATTAGGAGGCTATTTTAATAGTCCAGTTGAGAGATGGGAAGGGCTTGAACTAGGGTGATGTCCATAGAAGTGTAAAGAATAGTATGGATATGAGAGATGCTGGGGAGATAGAATCAATACAACTTGTGGACGAATTGGTTGGAGGTGAAGGATGAGAAGGAGAAACATGAGGGAAACAGAACTCAAAGAAAACACTTGGGGAGTTATGCTTCTACCTCCTAGTATTTGAAAGACTGTGATGTCGGAAAGGGATTAGACTTATTTTGCCTGACCTCAGAAAATAGAACTAGGAGCAATGGGAAGAAGTTTAGAAAGAGCAAAATCCCTTATAAATAGAACTGTCAAAGTAGAATGAGTTGCCTCAGGATATAAAGGCTTCTCTTCAAGTGGAAGTTGAATGGCCACTTGTCAGAAATGTTGCAAGGGGTATTCCTGCTTTTTGTGGTTCAGTCATTTTTTAGTCATGCATGACTGACTCTTTGTGACCCCGCTTGGGGTTTTCTTGGCAGAGATACTGGAGTGGTTTGCCATTTCCTTCTCCAGCTTATGAGGAAACTAAGGCAAACAGAGTTAAGTGACTTGCCTGGGGTCATACAGCTAGTAAGTGTCTGAAACCAGATTTGAACTCAGGAAGAGCAGTCTTCCTAACTCCAGGCCTGGCATTCTATTCATTGTACCACCTGGCTGTCCTTGTTTGGCAATACCCAACCACCTAAAATAAAGATACCTATATGGGAGACACTCAGAGCTCAAAAACACCTCAGAGGCCATCTACAACAACCTAAATAAAAATCCACTCTACAACTTGCCCAAGAAGAGGGTACAGTGCTCTTCCTTGAAGTCTTCTACTAATAAGGGATCCATTACCTGCAGAGATAACCCAGGCCACTTTTGGATGGCTCTAATGATTAGGGTACTTCCCCTTGCATGGAGTCTAAACCTGCCCTCTTACTTCTACCCATTAGTTCTGACCTTTGAGGCCAAGCAAAATAAGCCTCAACTCTCTTCCATGTGATAGTCCTTGAAGGACACCCCCACTAAGGTTTTTCTTCTCTACATTAAGATCCCCAGTTCCTTCAATCAATTCCCATGTGGCCAAAATATTATAGACCTATGCTATCCCTTCTCTGGATACTCTCTAGCTTATCCATTTTCTTCCTAAAATGTGGTACCCGGAAATGAGCATATTAATCTATATATGACCCAACAATGGCAGAATACCCTGAGACTGCCATTTGCCACTTTCTGGACCCTCAACTAAATATACAATAGGTTGGGGTTTTTTTAGGGGGATGGGCTATATCACATGATTCACATTAGTATCTGGACTACTAGAACCTCATATCTTTTTTTTTTTTTTAGTGAGGCAAATGGGGTTAAGTGACTTGCTCAGGGTCACACAGCTAGTAAGTGTTAAGTGTCTGAGGCCAGATTTGAACTCAGGTACTCCTGACTCCAGGGCCGGTGCTCTATCCACTGCGCCACCTAGCTGCCCCTAACTTCATATCTTTTTCAGAAGAAACGCTAGCGAGCCACACTTCCCCTATATTGTACTTGTGGAGTTCATTTTTTGAATAAGTCTAAGAATTTTCTTTTATTCCTATTTCACTTTATATTGTTAGAATCAGCCCAATGTTCTTAACTGTCAAGATCTTGGATCCCGATACTGTGATCAAATGTATTAGCTATCTCTCCCACCTTTAGGTCATCTGCAAATCTGATAAGCATATCATCTCTGCTTTTATCTAGTTCATTGCTAAAAATGTTAAACAGCAGGGGCAGCTAGGTGGCGCAGTGGATAGAGCACTGGCCCTGGAGTCAAGAATACCTGAGTTCAAATCCGGCCTCAGACACTTAACCCGTACTAGCTGTGTGACCCTGGGCAAGTCACTTAACTCCAATTGCCTCACTTAAAAAAAAAAAAAAAGAATGTTAAACAGCAGAGGGCTAAGCACAGATCCCCCCAGAGAGCTCCGTTAAAGACCCTAATCTTTAGGTCCAGCCATTCCACCAATAATTATTCTATTAATTGTGCTAGTTGGCGGCTATTCTCTTTGGCGGAGAAGACATTAAACAAAATAATAGTTGTTCAAGACTCCGCGCTGTTCCCTTTGCCTGTTATCATAGTCCCTCCCCTCCCCCAAGAAAATGCAGTCCCATTCCTTCTTTGATCCTCTTTTCCTCTAATATACCACATTTCTGAAGCTTTCCACTGAAGTCTTCAGGAGGAAGATAGAAAAGTGTCTGACAGAGACATTGGAGAGATAGTTCTTGCTTTGTATGTGGAACAGGCTGAATGATTTCTGTCTCCACAAACTTATAATTACATAATATATGTTGCTCTTTCCTTGTTCCTCTTTTAAAAGTCAAATACCTTGGGAGTGATCCAGGAACTTCAGAATAATTGAAAAACCAGATAGAACTTTCCTTTTTTACTGTCAGAGCCCTGGGCGGCATGAAGTCACTGAACATCTGGGTCAAGAATGGATTACCCAAAAGGTAGGAACATATAAGAAGGCATAAGTGGACAAATTTTCACATTCTTTCCTGCCTACTATTATCTCCTCCTGACCAGGCTCCGAGGAGCCAGAGGTAACCCCCAAAGAAACTTCTTTCTATGAGCATTCTTGCTTCTTCCCCCTTAAGGAATAATGAATAAGGCAGAGCTGCCTCAGAAATACTCAGGAAAAATGGAATTTTCAAAGCCTGAATCCAGGTTTCATCAGCAGTGACATCCCCTCTCTCACCTCCAACACATACCCAACTTCAAAATAAGTTTTGTGTTCTTTCCTTTACAATTCAATGCCCAAGACCTACTGCTCTGTTTGGAGATAGCATCTACCATACCATGCTTCAATGTTTAACAACCAGCTTTCCGAGAAAAAAAAAATGTAGGCAGGACACACTTTTAAATTTAATCTGAATCATTAACATCTTTTCCTTCACTTTCTTAACTCTGGATAATTAGTAAAATAATAAATCAAGCCCTGGGTTTTAGTTTGCCAATTTCTGGCATATAAATGCTCACATTCAAAACTTAATGATGGGTTCTCACAAAGCTGGTTAGCACGCTCCCACACACTTCTGCCTGCCTCCACTCCAACACTGAAGCCCTTCCTTTACCACTAAGCATCAAGGCAGGCAGGACCTACATTAATAAACAAATTACTTTCTCTGAGGTTATCGACAATCTTTAAAAAAAATATTTAATGGTATCTTTTGTTTTTCTTGTGGTCTAAATTTCCCTCTATATTTCTTCCCTTTTTCCATTCCAGACAGCCATCCAAATAACAAAAATTTTTAAAATAAAAAAGATGAAGAGAAAAATTCAGGAAAATCTAGAAATTCATAGAAAAATCTAACATCATATGCAGTGTAAATACTGAGGTATGGAAAGGGACTGGAGTCAGGAAGATCTGAGTTCTAGTAGATATGTGATGCTGGTCAAGTCTTAGTGTGAAATAAGGATAATAATAGCACCCGCCTCCCTTTGCAGTTGCAAGGAGGAAATGAAATAATTGTAAAGCACTTGGAACAGTGCCTGACACACTGAGTGCCACATAAACCCCAATAGCTTTTGTTGGTGGTGGTGGTGGTGGTTGTTTGTTGTTGTTTTACATCTTCATTGGAGCCAAGCTTGTTCTTGGTAATTTTGAAACATTCATTTTCAATTGTTTTGTGATTATTGTTCTTCTCATTCATATTGTTGTCACAGTGTATGTTGTTTTCTTGGCTCTGTTTACTTCACTTTGCATCAGTTCACGGAAGTCTCTCCCTGCTTGTCTCTCTCTGCTTATCATATCTGTTGTTTCTTATAGCCCTGTAATATTTGTGGATCATGATTTGTTTAGCCATTTTCTAATCAGCGGCATCTATGTTGTTTTCAGTTCTTTACTAACAGAACAACAACAAAACAACAACAGTGACAACCAGTGCCAGGCCTGAATTCAAGAAGACTCACTCCCCTTTCTGAGTTCATATCTGGCCTCAGACACTTTCCTACCTGTGTGACCCTGGGTGAGTCACTTAACCCTGTTTACCTCAGTTTCCACATCTGTAAAATGAGCTAGAAAAGGAAATGGCAAACTACTCCAGTATCTCTGCCATGTAAACCTCAAATGGGGTCACAAAGAGTTGGACATGACTGAAATGACCAAGCAACACCACCACAACATGAATATATTTGTGCATCAACATATAATGGATATGGAATATATGGTTTTATGAATGACCTCCTTGAGTCAGGTACTTAGCAATGAAATCTCTGGGTGTGGATATTATAACCACTTTATCTGCATAATTCCAAATGACTTTTTGGCCCTTGAGGCTCCTCCCTGTGATTGGATGGCTCCTCTCAGAACCTTTATTTAAGAAAGGAGCCATAGTCTACCTATCAGATCTTTGGAAAGAAAAACAGTTTATGACCAAACAAGAGATAGAGTATATTATAAAATGCAAAATGGATGATTTTGATTGCATTAAATTAAAAATTTTTTGTACAAACAGAAGCAATGCATCCAAAATTAGAAGGGAGGCAGAAAGCTGGGAAACAATTTTTGAGGCCAGTACTTCTGATAATGGCCTCATCTCTAAAATATATAGGGAACTAAATCAAATTTATAAGAACCCAAGTCATTCACCAATTGAGAAATGGTCAAAGGATATGAAGAGGCAGTTTTCTGATGAAGAAACCAAAGCTATCTATTCCCATATGAAAAAATGCTCTAAATCTCTAATGATTAGAGAGATACAAATAAAAACAACTCTGAGGTACTACCTGACACCTATAAGATTAGCTAAAATGACAAAAAAGGAAAATAATAAATGTTGGAGAAGCTGTGGGAAAATTGGAACACTAATCCATTGTTGGTGGAGCTCTGAACTGATCCAACCATTCTGGAGAGCAATTTGGAATTATGCCCAAAGGGCGATAAAGCTGTGCATACCCTTTGACCCAACAATACCACTTTGGGGTCTTTTTCCCAAAGAAATCATGGAAAGGGGAAAGGGACCCACATGTACAAAAATATTTATAGCTGCTCTTTATGTGGTGGCAAGGAATTGGAAGTTGAGGGGGTGCCCATCAATTGGGGAATGGCTGGACAAGTTGTGGTATATGAATACAATGGAATACTATTGTGCTGTAAGAAATGATGAGCAGGAGGAGTTCAGAGAAACCTGGAGGGTCTTGCATGAGCTGATGATGAGTGAGATGAGCAGAACCAGAAGAACATTGTACAGAGTATCATCAACATTGAGTGTTGATCTACTGTGATGGACTATATTCTTCTCACCAATGCAATGGCACAGAAGAGTTCCAGGGAACTCGTGATGGAAGAGGATCTCCAAATCCAAGAAAAAAAAAAAAAGAACTGCGGAGTATAGATGCTGAATGAACCATACTATTTCTTTTGTTTTTGATGCTGTTGTTTTTTTTCTATTTTGAGGTTTTTCACCATTGCTTTGATTTTTTCTCTTATAACATGACTAATGCAGAAATAGGATTAATGTTATTATGTGTGTGTATATATATATATAACCTATATCAGATTACCTGCTGTCTAGGGGAGGGGGGAGGGAGGGGAGGGGAGGGAGAAAAATCTGAAATTGTAAAGCTTGTATAAACAAAAGTTGAGAACTATCTTTACATGTAACGGAAAAAAATAAAATACTTTATTAATTTAAAAAAAAGAAATAAAGAAAGAAAGGAGCCAGGCTGATCATTGATCCATTTCCCGCTTGGCTGCTCTCTGGACTTCTCCATCATGTTTCCAGACTTGGTATTTTCCCCAACTCTACCACTTCAGCTTCCATTTATGTGTTTTCCTTCATTAGAATGTCAGCTTTTGAAGAGCAGGAAGTGTTTTTCTTTTTGCTTGTATTTGTATTTCCAGTGCTTAGCATATTGCCTAGAACATAGTAAGTGCCTAATAATTGCTTGTTGTTGACTGGCTAACTGACAGAATTGGTTGTACCTACTCACACTTCCACCAACAATGCATTAATTAGTGCACATGCTTTTCAAAACCCCCTTTGACTTTGACTACTCCCATCTTTTGTTATCTCTGCCAATTTTCTGCATGTGAGTGAAACTTCAGAGTTTTTTTAAACTTCAATTTCTTTTATTATTAGTGATTTGGCACATTCTTTCACATACTTATTAATAGTTTGTAATTCTTTTAAGGACTGTTTGTTCATATTCTTTGACCACTTATGTACTGGGGAACGGCTTCTCAACAATGTCTTAATTGCTAAACCTGACTTTTTCTTAGGCCTCATTTTTCTTGACCTCTGGTGTTTTCAAAACTGATAACTACCTCCTCTTCCTGTCTACTCCTTCTTCCTTGGGCTTTTGTGACATCACTCTTTCCTGGTTCTTTTCTTATCTGTCCAACTGTTCCTTCTTACTTGTTTCTGCTAGATCATTATCTATGTCCCACCCAGCATATCTCCTAAGACTGTCCTGGGCTCTCTGCATCCTCTTTCTATGACCTCCTCAGTTTCCATGGGGACAATACAGATAACTTCCAAATCTATATATCCAGCCTTAATTTCTCTCCTGAGTCTCCCTCCTGCATCACCAACTGCTTGTTGGATATCTCCATCTAGATATCTTATAGGCATCTCAAACTCAATATGTCCAAAACAGAAATTATCTTTTTCCATAAACCCACTCCTCCTCTAAACTTTCCTATTTTTGAGGGTATCACTATTCCTCCAGAAAGGTTTACAACCTCAGCATCATCCTTGACCCATTCCTTTCCCTCACTTCCCTCATACCAACCAATCACCAAACTTTACCGGTCCCACTTCTACACCTCCCATGTTTCTCTCCAATTTCATCTTGTTAAATCTAGCCTGATGCTCTAGCATGTGAGAATCTTTTTAGGTCTTGATTCTACTGTCCACTGTATTAACAAACCTTTCTAATTTGGTGTTATTTGCATATGTGGTAAATGAGCCTGTGGCTTTATCCAAGTCTCTCCACTTGGGTGGTCACTACAATCTTAGTTCAGACCCCCATTACCTCTCACCTAGACTATTGCAATAGTCTCTGAATTGTTCTCCCTGGTTCCAGTCTCTCCCCTCAATAATCCATCCTTCTCAATACTGTCAATATTTTTCCCAAAGCACTGATCTCACCTGATCACTCACTTGCTCTAAAATACTTAGTGTCTGGGGCAGCTAGGTGGCGCAGTGGATAGAGCAACAGCCCTGGAGTCAGGAGTACCTGAGTTCAAATCTGGCCTCAGACACTTAACACTTACTAGCTGTGTGACCCTGGGCAAGTCACTTAACCCCAATTGCCTCACTAAAAAAAAAAAAAATACTTAGTGTCTGCACATTGCCTCTAGGATAAAAGGTAACTCTTCAGCTTGTCATGTGTAGGCATCTACAAGATGACTCCATCCTACCTTTCCAGACTTATTTCACGTTTCTCCCTCACACATACTCTACATTCCACCCAAATGGGATCAGTAAGTTGAAAGAGACCTCAATAGCCATCTTATGTGGGTCAGGTAGGTGGCACAGTGGATAGAGCACTGGCCCTGGATTCAGAAGGACCTGAGTTCAAATGTGACCTCAGACACTTGATACTTACGAGCTGCGTGACCCTGGGCAAGTCACTTAACCCCAATTGCCTCACCAAAAAAGAAAAAAAAATAACCATCTAATGAGTCCAACTTATAGCCAAAAAGGAAACTTCTTTATGATGTACCTAGCAGTTAATCACCAATCTGCTGTTTGAATACATTCAGGGAAGGAGATCCCACTACCTGTCTAGGCAGCCCATTCAACTCTAGGACATTTCTAATTATCGGAAAATTTTTCCTTACATTCAACCTAAACTTGCCTCCTTGTACCTTCTGTTTAGGGCATCTAAGAGGCGCAGTGGATAGAGTGCTGGTTCTGGAGTCTTCTTCCTGAGTTCAGATTGGGGCCTCAGATACTAGTTTTGTGACCCTGGGCAAGTCACTTAACCCCATTTGCCTCAGTTTCCTCATCTGTCAAATGAGCTGGAGAAGGAAATAGTGAACCACTTCAGTATCTTCCAAATGGGGTCACAGAGTCAAGTACAACTGAACAATAGTAACAAAAACACCTATTAGTACCTATTGTTCCTTGGGGTCCAGTGGAACAAATCCAACCTCTTTTCCATATGATAACCCTTCAAATACTTGGAAGTGGCTACCATTGTTCCCACTAAGCTTCTCCTTCATCCTCAGTTCTTTCAACCAATCTTCGTAAGACGCAGACTCAAGTTCCTCCATTGTCCAGGTTATCCTCATATGTATAACCTCTAGTTTATCAATATCTTTTCTAAACTATGGTAACCACAAATAAAGGCAATATTATAGATGTGGTCTGACTAGGGCAGAGCATAGCAAGGTCCATCACCTTATTCTGGAAGCTCTGCCTCTCCAATGTAGCCCAAGATCTCATCAGCTTTTTTGTTTGCCACATCACACTGCTGACTTATATTGACCTTATAATCCAGTAAAATGCCATTACCTTTTCTTTTTTTGTTTTGTTTTTTTAGACTTCTTTTTTTTTTTTTTTGCAGGTCAATGGGGGTTAAGTGACTTGCCCAGTGTCACACAGCTAGTAAATGTCAAATGTCCGAGGCCAAATTTGAACTCAAGTCCTCCTGAATCCAGAGCCAGTGCTTTATCCACTGCGCCACCTAGCTGCCCCCATTACCTTTTCTAATTGCTGTCTAATTATACCTTTCCTGTCTTGGACTTATGGAAATTGATTTTATGAACCCACACATAAGACTTCATATTTATTCCTACTACACCTGCCTATGATCCTTATCCAATTTCATCTTGTTAAATCTAGCCTGATGCTCTGGCATGTGAGAATCTTTTTAGGTCTTGATTCTACTGTCCACTGTATTAACAAACCTCTCTAATTTGGTGTTATTTGCATATGTGGTAAGTGAGCCTGTGGCTTTATCCAAGTCACTGCTAAAAATGTTAAATAGCTCAGAGCCAAAACACAGATTCCCTAGAGCACTTCAGCAGAGACTTTTCCTAAATTGACATTGAAACTTTAATGACTGTTCTTTGAGTATGATCCTTTTGTACTCCATTGAATTCTTTACTACACTCTAAGTAAACTATATCACAGCAGTAGTTAGGAATACTATCAAAAAAGGAAATGAGGTTTGTGTCATGACCTCTTCTTTATTTTCTGAAGTTAATAATTTTCAACAAACACAAATCTTTCATAAGGCCTGTTCTTGATGAAGCCATATGGGCTTTTTGTAATTACTACTTCCTTTTCTAGATCTCAATCAATAAACATTTATTCAGTACCTAATACACAGTCCCTTCACTCAAGGAGCTTACAGTCTAGTGGGGAAGATAATAGATATACAAAGCAAGCTATATACAGGATCAATAGGTAATACTCAACAGAAGGAAGACACTGGAATTAAGAGGGGATGGGGAAGGCTTCCCGTAGAAGGTAGGATTTTAGTTGGGATTTTTAAAAAGCCAAGGAAGTTAGGAGTAGAAGCAGAAGAGGGAGAGCACTCCAAGAATGGGGGACAGCCAGAGAAAATGCCCAAAGCTGAGAGATGGAGCGTCTTGTTCATGGAACAAACGGGATACCAGTGTCACTGAATGGAAGGATGCTTGGCAGGGAGTAAGGTGTAACAAGACTAGAAAGATAGGAAGAGACTAAGTTATAAGGAGCTTTGGATGCCAAACAAATATTCACCAACCATCTCTTTAAAGATCCATTCTTGATTATTCCAAGGAATTGAAATCAGGTTTAGTAGTCTATAGCTTACAGACTTTATTTCTTTCCCATTTTTGAAAACTGGGACGTTTTCCCTTCCTCAATTCTTCCTTCTCCTGTCCTCAACAACCTTTTAAATATCACTAGGGGTGAGAGTTGAGGGGGCCTAGGCTCAGAAATCACATCTGCCAATTATTTTAGTTTTCTGCCATTATTGTTCAGTCATTTCAGTCATGTTTGATCATTCTTGACCCCAGTTGAGGTTTTCTTGGCAAAGATACTAGATTGTTTGCCATTTCCTTCTTCAGTTCATTTTACAAGATGAGGAAATTGAGGCAAATAAGGTTAAGTGACCTAACCAGGGTCACACAGCTAGTGAGTGTCTGAGGCCAGATTTGAACTCTGGTCTTCCTGACTTTAGGCCCAGCATTCTAGCCACTGTGCCACCTAGGTGCCCTAATTATTTTAGTACCTAAGGCCCATAATTCATATGGGCCAGGTGACTTGAATACATCCTAGGCAGCTAGGTAGGTGGTCTCTTTGTATTTACTTATTTATCTTGAATATCGACTTCATCTTAGTCATTTTTGTCACATGACTCCTATTGCAAAGGTCATTCTCCTCCCAGGTAAAACAAAAGGGAAATGAGAATTGAGCATCTCTGTCTTCTCTTCTCGCCTCATTCCCCTTAAGCAGAGGCCCTTTCCTTTCTTCTGATCCTCATCCTTTGAGCTAATACAGTTTAAAATAAACAAACTTTTTTGGAGTGCTTCTTTACCTGCAGCCAGCTCATTATGAGCTTTAGCATTCCAGATTCTGTGCCATGCTCATTTTTTTCATTCTGCTCTTGCTTCTACCTTTTGATCATATCTTTTAAAATCTAAGTTGTTTGCTGAGTTCCCTATGCATCCACATTGGTCATTTGAGACAACTGCCCAGAGCCTTCTCCCACCTTATATGGCTGAAACAAGTTCCTTAGGCCTGGAATGCACTTCCTCTTAAAATCTCTAGCTTCTGTCTGCCTTTTAGAATCCTTTCCTGTAAGGCTCAGCTCCAGTGCCACCTCCCATGTAAAGCCTTTCCTCAACCCCCTTGTATTCCCTTATCTTAGAATGTAAGCTCCTTAAGAGCAAGAACTTTTGAAAATTTTTGTCTCCAGCACCTAACCCAGGTGCATAATAAGAGAGAGATGAATTAATCTGACAGGCTCAGACTTGTTTCCCTAGTCCCTCAGGTAGCCATAGACTTAAAGGTCCTGTCTAACAGATTTCCATTTTCCCAGGAATGACCAGTCACAACAAAATTTTCTGGGGCCCAACTCTAATGCTCAGACTCTAAGAAAAAAACAACGCCAAACTCTCCTAAGTGGACAATTGGGGCCAAGCATCCCAATACTGTATGAGGAGAGCTCCCTGGATTATGTTGTACCACAAGCATGTCGAATCTGAAACAGCACATGGAAGCCGATGATAGCCTGCTAAAGTGAGACAAGCCGTCATATCAGATCACCAGCATCATGCCTTGGCTGCCATAGTGTCACTGTTATCACAGGGCAGGGAAGCATTGGCTGCTAAATCACTTGTCCCAACTTTGTGACAACGAATCTTTCCCTTTTTCTGAGGTCCAGCTGGTTATTTTTTTTTCCCTATTGACTCAGAATTTTAAAAAACCTACATCTTATGACTTCTATGGCTTCACATTCCATAATTTGGTGAATCACGTTTTTGATAGCCACCCACTCTGGGCAGGAGACACAGCTTTCCCATGCCTGGGGCAAAGGGAGAAAGGGTCTTGTTTCATACCTCTCATACCTCTAGAGGCAGCCCAAAGGAGGGAAAGAGTCAAATGACACCCCACCCCAACCCCAGGTTCAGATCCTAACTTTGCTAAAAGTCACGTAATTTTTCTGGGCCTCATTTTTGTCATCTACAAAATGAGAAGGTTGCAATCATGTGCCTCTAAGTCCCCTCCCAGCTAGGATTCTATGATCCTAACACCAGGGTGAATCTCTTCCCCATTCTGAACCTCCATCTCCTCAAATGTTAAAAAAAAAAAATGAGATTGTCTGATAAAAATTTATTAAGTGCTTACTGTGTGCCAGGCACTGTGCTAAGAAAAATAAAAGACAGTCCCTGCTTTCAAAGAGCTCACAGTCTAATGGGGGAAAGCATGCAAACAACTATGGACAAACAAGCTGCCTACAAAATAAACAAGAGCCATATCCAAAGGAAGCTACTAGCATCAAGAAGCATCAGGAAAGTCTTCTTTTTTTTTTTTTTTTTAGTGAGGCAATTGGGGTTAAGTGACTTGCCCAGGGTCACACAGCTAGTAAGTGTTAAGTGTCTGAGGTCAGATTTGAACTCAGGTACTCCTGACTCCAGGACCAGTGCTCTATCCACTGTACCACCTAGCTGCCCCTGGAAAGTCTTCTTATAGAGGGTGAGACTGTAGCTGGGACCTGAATAAGGAAACCAGGGAGTCCAGGAGGCAGAGATGAGGGAGAGCATTATATGCATGGGAGAGCCAGTGAAAATATTCAGTTGAGGGGTGGGGGGAAGGGAAGTTGTTTAAGAAATAACAAGAAGAGGAGCAGGTAGTTTGGCGCTGTGGATAGGACCTGAGTTCAAATGCAGCCTCAGACACTTACTAGCTGTGTAACCCTGGGCAAGTAACTTAACCCCACTGTCAAGAAAGGAAGGAAGGAAGGAAGGAAGGAAGGAAGGAAGGAAGGAAGGAAGGAAGGAAGGATTTGAACTCAGATCTTCCTAATTCCAAATCCAGTGTATAATCCACTACTTCAAACTTCTCCAGTGTAAAACAGAAAATGACAGTCACAAAATCTCAAGGACCTAAGAGGTCATCAAACCCAAGCCCCTGCCAGAAGCAGAGCTTCCCTCTACATTGGTAAGAGGGTCCTGGTTCTTTCTAATTCCTTGCTGATCAAATAACAGTCGCTATGTTTGCACTGCCCCACATTCAGCTATTTTCAGTCAGAGGATGTGAGTCCTGCGCACCTCCATCTCCCACAAGTTCCCTCTGCTGCTTAATAATAGATGGACTCATCCACTACAAGGGTTCTACGTGCCTAAGCTTGGAACATGGGGGCTGCTGGGATGGTACCAGGACTCTGCCTTGGGAGGTCTGCCCACTGCTTTCAAGCGGACACTCAGCTAAGACTTTTAGCGCCTTTAAAGGGGGACAAGGGCCAAAGCTCTGATCAGGAGAATGAACAATAAATAATTCATAAAGAACCACACCATGTATCCTTGCTGGCTCCTTTCCCAGGAGCATCTGACAGCACAGTGCAGTTGTCTTTTTATTTTTGTTTTCTGGAGTGTGTGTGTGTGTGTGTGTGTGTGTGTGTGTGTGTGTGTGTGTGTATGTGTGTGTTTAAATTAGCTCACAATTTTATCACTAAAAAGGACCGTGTGGTGTCATGAAAGAGAGCTGGACCAGGAGGACAGAAACATGGGCTCCATCCAGTCTTGACTTCGCCATTAATTAAGTAAAGATCATCTTGTGATCTTTTGGAGAAGGGACTTTAATTTGGTCAGAGAACTTGGTTCTGATTCCTAGTTCTGCTTCTCACTAGCTGTGTATCCTTGGAAAAGTCACTTTTCTTTTGCTGGGCCTCATGTTCCTCATCTACAAAATGGGGGTAGGAGTGGCTAGATAAACTCTGAGCTTCAGAGGTGCTGAAATGGCACATGGGCCTGGGGTCAGGAAGACATAAGTTCAAATATGGTGTCAGAGAGCTCCTAGCTGTGTGACCCTGGGCAAGTCCCTTAACAAGAGGATCTGCCTCAGTTTCCTTTGCTATAAAATGAGGATAATAATAGTACTTACCTCACAGGGTTGTTGTGAAGATCAAATGAAATATTTATAAAATGCTTAGGACAGTGTCTGGCACATAGCAAACATTTAGTAAGTCCTTCCTTCCTTCCTTCTTTCCTCCCTCCCTTCTTCATTCCCTCCCTCCTTCCTTCCTTCCTTTTTTCTTCCCTTCCTTCCTCTAAATTGCCTTCCAGCTATGACCTGGATTCAAATCCTAGTTCTGCCTCTTTCTACTCCTATGATACTGAACAAGTCATTTCATCCTTTTAAGTATCCCTTTTAAAAGAAACTAATTGGGAGAGCAGCTAGGTGGCAAAGTGGATGGAGCACCGGCCCTGGATTCAGGAAGACCTGAGTTCAAATCCAGCCTCAGACACTTGACATTTACTAGCTGTGTGATCCTGGGCAAGTCACTTAACCCTCATTGCCCCACAAAAATAAATAAAGAAAATACAAAATTAAAAAATAAAACTAATTGAATTAAGTTTATATCTAAGGTCCCATTCAAGCTCAGCTTGTTCTGTGACTCTAAAGCTCCTTCCAACTCTGAAATTCCAGATTTTATGATTCTGTATCAGAGTTTCTTAACCTTTTTTGTCTCATGGATCCCTTTGGTAGACTGGCGAAATCTATGGATGACTTCTCAGAATAATGTCTTGTTAACTACATCCATAATTAAAGGAAATGCTAAGTCTCAGTTAGAAGTAAGTGAATATATACACACATATTCATACATATATATGTGTGTGTGTGTATTTTTTTCATATGCAAGTTCATGGATAACACAGAAATCGGTCCATGGACCTGTCAGGAGTGCTGAACCCCTGGTTAAGAATCTCTATTTTATATCAACTATAATTGTCAAGGAGGTCGAGTTTGGAGCCATAAGGGATTTGGGCCCATACTTCCTAATGCTAGATCCACTTTGTTTTTCAGGATGGTCTTTGGAAATGGAAGCCTCAGGATCAAAAGGGTTGTTCTCTTACTCTTAAGTCCGGACCCTTGAAAGAGAAGTTGTTCTGCCAGCTTGCGTGCCACTGAGCACAAAGCAAGCTGCCTTTGCGACGGCGTCTTGCAAATGAGATGAGGTACAAAAACATCCCCTCCAAATGAAGCCTCCAAGGCTGATCTCCCAAGCTGCTCGCTGAGGAAAGGAGAGAGAGGCCGCCAACATTCCAAGTAGTACAAACTCATTTCATAAAATCAAATGATTGCAAGTAAAATAAAAAACAAACATGTGTGTTTCTCCTCGTCCCATCTGTGGTGATTTCTTGAAGCAAAAGATCTTCAGTGAGGGGAGAAAAAAATGCAAGTGGAATTACTCTGCAAATAATATGGAAAATAAGCAATTAGGAGGAAAAATAATAAGGAGAAAATGAACATTAATAAGACAAACACAATACTCCACTGTTGGGGTATTTTTTTTCCTTGTTCTGCAAACAAGTGGTGACTACATGTCTGGGTTTCTCAGTTCCACAGCTCAGAGTCTAGTTGGGCTGGGGAGGTCGAGGAATTTTGAAGATGAGTCCTTAGCATTCCTGGGCATCAGCTCCTGCTTGGCCATTAGAAATTAGACTGGGGAGGGAGAGACGGAGGGGCAAACAATTAATTATCTTCACACCACACTACACTACTGTACTTTCGCTGACTTTTTTTTTTTTTGCTTACTGAATAAAACCTTAGGATCTTAAGATTTAGAGTTAGAAGGAACCTTAAAAGCATGGAATCTGACCTCTTCATTTTACAGATGAAGAAACTGAGGCCCAGAATTTCAAGTGACTTGCTTAACATCACACAAGTAATAAGTAACTGAGCCAGAGTCTCTTTAGTTTAGTCTCTCTCCTGAGCTCCAATCCTTGTATCAGCTATTGGAAATTCCAAGATGAGCCATAGTTACCTCAAGGTCAACATGTCCCAAACTGAACTCATGATCTTTTTTCCCCAAAGCCAGCCCTTCCCCCTAAATTCCCTGTCAGTGGAACAGGTACCACCATCCTTCCAATTTCCCAGGCTTATACAACCTGTCATCCTCACCCTCTGCCTCACCCCACATTTCAAATCAATCGCCAAGTCTAGCTGATTTTCCCTCTGCAACATCAAACTGTTCCTACACCATACTCACACGCATTCAAGTCCTCACCATTGGATTATCTCAGTAGCCACTTAACTAGTCTCCCTGCCTCAAATCTCCTTTCCTCTCTGATCCATCCTCCACTCAGAAGCCACAGCAACCTTCCTAGAGCCTAGGCCTAACCATGGCCGTCCCTGACTCAAACTCCGGTTTTATAGACTCAAATATAGACTCCTCTATTTGACATTTAAGACTCTTCACAACCCAGCTCCAACCCACACTTCCGGCCTTTCCTGCCGTTTACTCCCCTTTGTGCACACTTTTGTTCAGCTAAACCAGCCTTCGTGCTGTTCCTCACATGAAACATTTTATCTTCTGTTCCCATCTCCCTGCATTGACTGGCCTTCACACCAGAACACATGCCCTCTTCACCTCTACTTCATCCTCCACTCAGACATCAAAGTGATCTTCCTAAAGCTCAAGTCTGACCGTGTCACTCACCTATTTGATAAACTTCAGTGGCCCCCTGTGAACTCTAAGATCAAATATGAAATCCTTTGTTTGGCACTTAAAGCCTCCCCACACACACCCCTTTCCCTCCTTCTTTCATCTTACACTGCCCTCCTCCATACTCTTGGATCTGGTGACAGTGTTCCCCTTGCTGTTGCTTGAACAATATATTCCATCTCCTGATTTGGGGCATTTTTCCAGGCTGCTCCCATGCCTGGAATGTTCTCTTTCTCCTCATCCTTGCCTCCTCGCTTCTCTGGCTTTCTTCAAGTCTCACATAAAATCCTACCTCCTGCAGGATCTCCCTCAATGCTAATGCTTTCCCTCTATTGATTATTTCCAATGCAGCCTTTATATAACTTATTGTCCATAGTTTGCATGTTGACTCCTCCATTAGACTGTGAACTCCTTGAGAAGAGGGGCTGTCTTTTAGCTTTCCTTGCACACACAGTAGGCACTTAACAAATGTTTGTTACCTGACTTCCCTACTGACCTTTCCAGCTGCAATTTCCACTATGCCTCTTCATGAACTCTACATCCCAGTCTATATGGACTACTTTCTGTTTCCTGATTGTGTCTTGAAATTTCTTGCCACTTTCTGCCCCCAGTTCCACCTATCCAATCCCACTCGTTTTATTTTTTCCTTAGTAGTAGTTTGCTTTTTCTAATTACATGAAAAGAGAGTTTGCAGCATTCGTTCTTTTAAAGATTTTGAGTTCCAAAATTTCTCCCCCTCTCCCTTCCCTCCCTCCTCCCCTCATGGCAAACAATCTTGTGTAGGTTATATATGTACAAACATGGTAAACACATTTCCACATTAGTCATGTTGTGAGAGAAGAATCAGAAAAAAAGGGGAAAACCACAAGAAAGGGGGAAAAACAAAGTGAAAATTGTATGCTTTGATCTTCATTCATATTCCATAGTTGTTTTTTTCTGGATGTGGAGAACATTTTCCATCATAAGTCTTTTGGAACTCTCTTAGATTATTGTATTTCTGAGAAGAGCTAAGTCTATCACCGTTGATTATCACACAATGTTGTTGATACTGTATATAATGTTCTCCTGGTTCTGCTCACTTCACTCAGCATCAGTCCACTTAAGTCTTTCCAGGTTTTTCTGAAATCTGCCTGCTCATCCTTTCCTTTTCTTTTTTTGGAGGGAGGGGGGAGACAATGAGGGTTAAGTAACTTGCCCAGGGTCACACAGCTAGTAAGTGTCAAGTGTCTGAGGCCAGATTTGAACTCAGGTCCTCCTGAATCCAGGGCCAGTACCTTATCCACTGTGCCACCTAACCACCCCCAGGGCTTATCCTTACAGCAAAATAGTATTCCATTACATTCATATATCCCAACTTGTTCAGACATTACCCAATTGATGGTCATCCCCTCTATTTCCAGTTCTTTGCCAATAGAAAAAGAGCTGCTATAAATATTTTTGAACATGTGGGTCCTTTTCCCTTTTTTATAATCTCTTTGGGATATAAACCTAATAGTGGTATTACTGGATCAAAGTGTATACACAGTTTTATACCCCTTTGAGAATAGTTCCAAATTTCTCTCCAGAATGGTTGGATCAGTTCACAAATCTATCAACAAGTCAGTGTCCCAATTTCCCCACATCTTCTCCAGCATTTATCATTTTCCTTTTCTGTCATATTAGCCGATCTAATAGGTATGAAGTGGTACTCAGAGTTGTTTTAGCTTTCATTTCTCTCATCATTAGTGATTTAGAACATTCTTTCATATGACTATAGATAGCTTTAATTTCTTCATCTGAAAACTGTCTGTTCATATCCTTTGACCATTTCTCAGTTGGGGAATGACTTGTATTCTTAAAAATTTATATATTGGGAAATGAGGCCTTTATCAGAAACACTGACTGTAAAATTGTTTCCCAGCTTTCTGCTTTCCTTCTAATCTTAGTTGCATTTCTTTTGTTTGTGCAAAACCTTTTTAATTTATTGTAATCAAAATGATCCATTTTACATTTCATAATGTTCTCTTTCTCTTCTTTGGTCATAAATTCTTCTCCTTTCCATAGTTCTGAGAGATAAACTATTCCTTCTTTTCCTAATTTGCTTATGTTATCACCCTTATGCTTATGTTATGCTGAAGTCCCACATTCATTTTGACCTTATTTTGGTATATGGTATAAGATGTTGGTCTATGCTTAGTTTCTGTCAAACTATTTTCCATTTTTTTCCAGCAGTTTTTGTCAATTAGTGAGTTCTTATAACAGAACTGGAGTCTGGCTTTATCAAACAGTAGATTACTATAGTCATTTACTACTGCGTCTCCTGTGCCTAACCTATTCCATTGATCCACCACTCTATTTCTTAATCCATCAAATAGTTTTGATGACTGCCACCTTATAATATAGTTTTAGATCTGGTTCAGCTAGGCCACCTTCCTTTGCATTTTTTTAAATGCAAAAAAAAAAATCCTACTCATTTTAAAGCTCAACAGAGTTCCAGTCCCTCCATATAGTCTTCCTCCTTCCCCTCAATGGAAGTTACATGCTCCTCATTTGACCTTTCCTGGCATTTTTTTTTTGATGAGGCAATTGGGGTTAAGTGACTTGCCCAGGGTCACACAGCTAGTAACTGTCAAGTGTCTGAGGCTGGATTTGAACTCAGGTCCTCCTGAATCCAGGGCCAGTGCTCTATCCACAGCACCACCTAGCTGCCCCCTTTCCTGGCATTTTGATTGTCTATATCAGTTGAGTTCAACAATCATTTATTAAATTTCTACTATATGCCAGACATTGGACTGGGTTCTCCAGAAAAAAAAAAAAGACAAAAACAAAGTAATCCCTCCTGTCAGGAAGCTTATGTTTTATCAAGGGAAATAGTATAATTTCCTCATTCATAAAATGAAGGGATTGGACTAGAGTAGGGTTTCTTTTTTTTTTTTAATGCGGGGCAATGAAGGTTAAGTGACTTGACTAAGGTCACACAGCTAGTGAGTGTCAAGTGTCTGAGGCCTAGAGTAGGGTTTCTTAACATGGGATCTGAGTCCTTGGTTTATTTGCAGGTTTAAAACATTATTTTTGATCATTCTATCTATTTTATTTTATTCATTTAAAAACCTTATATTCTGAGAAGGGGTACATAGACTTCCCTAGACTGCCAAAGGAGTCCCTGGCACCCAAAAGAACCCCTGGGATAAAGTATTTCTAAGGTCCTTTTCAACTCTCTAACTCCGTAATCTAGGAGTATGTCAACAAGTAGGCCTTGTGGAGAGCCTCACACCTGTTGTTGGTGGTGGTGGTGGTGATGATGATAATGATCCTCCATTTTCAAAGAAGACCAAAGACATCGTGGGGAATGACCTTGGTGTCTGACCAAGCTCTAAGCCTTCCACAGGGCCTGCTTCAGTTGCCTTCATAGTTTCCCATTCCACTAGGGGAAGTCTTCACATGCTTGGGGTAGACATCCCCCTAACTCACCAACAGGTTTGAGACCTGTAGGTTACCCTCTACCTGGTTTAGTCTGTCTGTTGATACGGTTTTACCCAGGTATGGCCCCTGCACATGCTATAGCTCCTCAGAGCCACAAGTGAGATTTGGGTGAAGGTGGACACCAAAAGTGGATGAGCAGCCCTGAAAAAGACCCTCATGCTAGTCCTTCCTCAATTCCCCTCTATACTCATAGCTGTACATTCAAGGTTGATTTCTTTTAGGAGGACAAGCTCCTTCACATCTCCTTTTGTGGTAGAAAATGCGGGAGGCAGCTAGGTGGCACAGTGGATAAGGTACCGGCCCTGAATTCAGGAGGACCTGAGTTCAAATCCAGCTTCAGACACTCGACACTTACTAGCTGTGTGACACTGGGCAAGTCACTTAACCCTCATTGCCCTGCCCCACAAAAATGCATTAGATTTGGAATTTGGAATTGCCCCTTGCTAAGCTGTGTGACCTTGGTCAAGTCATCTAACCTCTGGATTTCAAACTCTGCAAGTACAAAATGAAAGGACTGGAAGTCCCTTCCGGATCTAACGTTTGTTGGTAGGATATCAGGTGCTTCTTTCTCAGGTTTGGTTACCAGTTAAAAGCCCCAGTGTTTGGAACCTTACTTATAATTTCTACACAGAAATTCCATTCATCACTAGGTAACAGATTCTCCAGGAGCACATGCTGCCCCCCAAGGGGTCTGGGGTAAGGAGTCCTCCTCCATGAAGAACCAGAGGGCACGGCTTCTACAGGAGCACCAACATTCATACAGCAAGTAACAGATGGTCTGCTCACCTTCCTCCTCTGAATGTAAAAACATCCTCAGGTCATAGCCTCCTTCTTTTCCACTTGTGCATAATTAGAAACTTGTGAAAACAAAGGAGAAACTCTGGCTGCTTTTAGCAAGGCTTCTAAGGTAGCAGCCAAAAGGGAGACGAAGGGAGAGGGAACTAGGCTTTCACATGTCCCTGGGTCAGAAATGAGACAGCAGCCCAACAGGAGATATTCCTGGCTTTCATTTATTCATTCATTCATTCATTCATTCATTCAATAAACATTTATTAGGTGTCTATTATGTGCCAGGCACTGTTCTAAGTACTGGAAATAAAAAAGAAAAAGGACAAAAGACAAATCCTGCCCTCAAGGAGCTTACAATCTAATGTGAAAGGGGGCAGCTAGGTGGCACAGTAGATAGAGCACCGGCCCTGGAGTCAGGAGGACCTGAGTTCAAATCTGACCTCAGACACTTAACACTTACTAGCTGTGTGACCCTGGGCAAGTCACTTAATCCCAATTGCCTCACTAAAAACAAAACAAAACAAACAAACAAAAAAAGATTACAAACAATCTAATGTGAAAGACAGCATGCAAACAAGTATAATCAAAGAAAGCTGAATGCGGGATAAATAGGAAATAATTTTAAAGGGAAAGCACTGTAATTAAGAGGGATTAGGAAAGGCTTCCTATAGAATATAAGATTTTAGCTTGGACTTAAAGGAAGCCAGGGAGGTCAATAGTTGGAGCGTTCTAGGCATGGGAGACAGCCAGAGAAAATGCTTGGGGAACAGGCAGGAGGCCAGCGTCACTGGTGGGGAGTAAGGTGCAAGAAGACAGGAAAGGTAAGAAAGGAGTAAGTTATGAAGGGCTTTGAAGGTCAAAAAGAGCCACACCTGAAGGGACTCTAGATCTCCCCAACACTTGTCATTTGCTCACTAATTCACTTCACAAAGAGCCTGACAGAGGCTCAAGCATGGTGTTAACGTGAGCACCAGCTTAACTGAGGCCCAAAGTAATAGAAGAGGCAGGTAGATGGTGTGCTGACCCAAGTTCAAATCCTGCCTCAGACATTTTTACTAGCTATGTAACCCTGGGAAAGTCGTTTAACCTCTGTCAATCTCAATTTCCTCATCTGTAATATGGGAATAATAATTATACTTGCCATTTTACTATTCCAAAAGTGTATATTAAGGCTGATATTGCATATCTGTTCATTGCCTTAAATGTGTTTCCTCCCACTGGGCTTTTTATTACTATTTTGAATAAGGATTATCATTAATTATAGTGATCAGAACCACCCTCACAGTCAAAAAGCTGTGTTTAGGGGGCAGCTGGGTGGCGTAGTAGATAAAGCACCAGGCCTGGATTCCTGAGGACCTGAGTTCAAATCCTGCCTGAGATACTTGACACTTACTAGCTGTGTGACCCTGGGCAAGTCACTTAAACCTCATTGCCCTAAAAGGAAAAAAAAAAGAGCTGTGTTTAAATCTGTCTCTATCATGTATAAGTTGCATGACCCTAACCAAGTCAGTCAACCTATAAGTCTTTATTAAGCACTCACTATGTGCCAGAACAGCTAGGTGGCACAGTGAAAAGAGTTCTGGGCCTGGAGTCAGAAAGACTCATCTTCCTGAGCTCACTTACTGGCTGTGCAACCCTGGGCAAGTCACTTCACCCTGTTTGCCTCAGTTTCCTCATCTGTCAAATGAACCGGAAAAGGAAATGCCAAACCACTCCAGCATCTTTGCCAAGAAAACCCCAAATGGGGGCACAGAGAGTCAGACATGACTCAAAAATGACTAAACAACAATAATGTAAGACAGCTTAAACTGCCATTGTTCCCTGGCAAATTATAAATTGCAGAGCAGGTGTGGATCTTCCTTCCCATTTTAAAATCTATTTATTTGTTTGTTTCTTGCTTATTTTTTTTTTTTGTGGGGCAATGAGGGTTAAGTGAATTGCCCAGGGTCATACAGGTAGTAAGTGTCAAGTGTCTGAGGTCAGATTTGAACTCAGGTCCTCCTGAATCCAGGGCCAGTGCTTTATCCACTGCGCCACCTAGCTGCCCCCTGTTTCTTGCTTATTTATCTGAGCCTGAATCTCCCTATACCACCGAAGCTGGAAATGCAGCTATGAGCCCTATCTGACTGCTGACCAGCAGTTTTTGACCTGCTCTGCTTCTGGTCTTGGCTGTTTTGCCTGGGTAGCCTAGTCTCCACCTCCTCCCTGAAGACTCACCATACCAGTGCCAAACTTAGAGATAGCCCTTTTAACACCACAATAGCGCAGACCTCTCCAGCTCAAAAGATTCAGCAGCCTCAGCCTCCAGGTATAGGAATTACACCACACCCACCCAACCTCCACGGGGTTTTTGTTTGTTTGTTTGTTTGTTTGTTAATACCATCAGTTTCTGGAAAGTTTGCTCATGTGTATCACTTTGTTCATAAAATCAATGAATCTGGATTTCAAAGGATCTTAGACTTACAGAACATAAGATGTCATAGCTATAATAGAGTTTAGAATCACAGTACTGCAAAGTGTCAAAGCTGGATCAAAGAACAATAGAATATTTAGGGCTGAAAGCTAGCTTTGTTGTTCAGTTGTTTCCATATCTGACTCTTTATGACCCCATTTGGGGTTTTCTGGGTGGAGATACTGGAGTGGTTTGCCATTTCCTTCTCCAACTCATTTCACAGATGAAGATACTAAGGCAAACAGGGTTCAGTGATTTGCCCAGGGTCACATAGCTAGTAAGTGTCTGAGGCCAGATTTGAACTCAGGTCTTCCTAACTCCAGGCCCAGCAATCTATCCACTGGACCACATAGCTGTCCACATAATCCTTAAATAAAGGGAGAAAGTGTGGTACAAAAGGAAGAATGCTGGATTTATAGTCAGAGGGCCTGGCTTTGAATCCTGGCCCTGCCACTTACCACCCGAGAGATCAAATGTGAAGTGACAGAATGATTTGCCACTTATGGCAATGACTTGTATGTGTCATTTAACTTCTAGGGCTTCAGTTTCCACATAGGTCTAATGAGGAAGTTGAATTAGATGACCACTTGGATCCCATTCAGCTTTAAACTTGGGATTCCCTTAAATGACTATGTGACCACATATGAGTCACAACTTTTCTAAGCCTGTTTCTTCATCCATATAATGGGGAGTAAGAATACTTATCCTGGGGGCAGCTATGTGTGCAGTGGATAAAGCACTGGCCTTGGATTCAGGAGGACCCGAGTTCAAATCTAGCCTCAGATACTTGACACTTAACCAGCTGTGTGACCCTGGGCAAGTCACTTAACCCTCATTGCCCTGCCAAAAAAAAAAAAAAGAATACTTATCCTAATAACCTAAAATCTGGTTGTGGGGAAAGCACTTTACAAACACTCATATATTATATAATGTGAATTTGTATTCTGTCCTATGATTCAAAGCCTCTTTCAACTCCACAATACATTATTGTTCTTCAACTTTGAGGCCTACTTTCAGTTCTGATGTTATATATTTTAGGATTCTAAGGCCCTTTCTAATTCTAACATTTGGGAGTTTTATTCAGCCCCTTCAAGCTCTGACAGTCTGCATTCCATAATTCCTTCTAAGACCCCTTCTGAGTCTGTAGTTTTTGGTTCTAGCATCTTTTCAAGCTCTGACATTCTGTTTTTCTATTATTTGAAGGGCCCTTCTAAGCCCTGCATTCTCTTACTCTGTGGTCCATTCAATGTATTCAAACATGAAAAATCAGTGTAATTCAAGGTAACTATCTATTCTCGGTTCAAGACAATTTTAGGACAAAACAGAGAAAAGAAAAGGAAGGTAGGGCTTGAATTGTTCGACATTCCAAGCATTGCTTTATTTTCCCATTTCATAAACTCACCAAATCTGAAGGGAAGCAATGCAATATTTTAAATGAGACGATTGCACCAGATGACCTCCAAGGTCCTTTCCAGCTCTGGTTTTAAATGATTCTATGAATTTAACTCTTTCTAACCTGTGAAGCTGGAGCTTCCTCATTAGCTAATCAGGTTGTTCCCCTGGCCTTTCTCATTTTATAAATATTTATACTGATTTATACTACATGGTCTTGCAATATATATTTAATTTAAATAGACTGTCAAGATCCAAGTTGTAATTCATGAAGGGTGACATTACAAAAAGCCTGTAATTCAGGGCTAAAATGTCCAGGCCTACAAACAGCTGAGGGAGCCTGGAGTGGGACCATATATTTCACGTGTCAAGAGGACAGAATACACACCTCGTGAACACTAGAAAAGATCTAAGAATCCTGTTAGGTTTAGAAGCCTCTCAACCTGGTGTTTCAGATGTTCCCTTCACTGGAGATATGTACCATGAAACAGCCAGGGGAGGCAAGGTAGAATCAGCACTGAAAAGAACACTGGATTGGAAATTCATCTGATTTTGAGTTTAAGTTCTTTCACCAGCTACGTCACCTTTGGGAAGTCACTCCTGGGCCTCAGTTTCTTTACCTGTAAATGAAAGAAGTAATATTAGATGATCTCTAAGGTCTTACGTAGCTTGGACATTTTCTGTTCTGATTCTCAGGCTTATTCCAGCCCTAGATTTCTATGAAGATACTGGATTAATTGACCTCTAAGATACCTTACAACTCTGTCTACATATCTCTCTGTCTGTCTGTCTCTCTCAGGTTAGAATCCTCAACTCTAAAGAAACTTAACAATGTCCAGGAAATTCCACTTCCTCTATCCAGGAAGTTGGGCCCCAAAGTGTCTAGGAATTCAATATTGAAGAAATTTTCCTTTCTTTGTCTAGGGAATTGGTTCTCCAAATTGTTCACTACATGGCCACTTGGTGCTTCCCCTCTCTTAGAAGTCATATGACAAAAAGCATGCATGATAGCAATAGGCCTCTGCCATTGTTTCTCCATGGCCAACTCTGGGGATGGGGAAAGGGACCAGGCCAAAGTCCAGGGCTCACCCCTGTCAAGCCCTAAAGTATGCTAGGTCTCAGGTCTCTCTTGGGATGTTTTTTGAAAGGTAAAAGGGCTGACTTTGTATCAGAAAGCCCTTCCCCCTCTTTATAAGCCCAGCCCAAAGGGGCAGCTTTGAAGCATAATAACACAAGCCAGTCACTTTATTATCACTGAGATTTAAGATGTCTTCATTCTCAATGTGGTATTACTCAGTATAACCCAGTAGATGTCCCTTTACGTTCTCAGACCAATAGGCATGTCCATAACCTCCATAGGATATAAAGTCCCAAGCAAAGGCTCACCACCTTATAAGTTCATCAAGTGGATAATAATAAATTATGATGATGATATATCATTTATATCATGCTTTTTTTTGGTGAGGCAATTGGGGTTAAGTGACTTGCCCAGGGTCACACAGCTAGTAAGTGGCAAGTGTCTGAGGCCAGATTTGAACTCAGGTCCTCCTGACTCCAGGGCCGGTGCTCTATCCATTGTGCCACCTAGCTGCCTCCATGCTTATTAAGTTTATAAAATTTTCTCCTCACAACAACCCTGGGAGGTAGTTGCTATTATTATGCCCCTTTTAAAGATGAGGAAAGTTAGGCACAGAGAGGTTAAATGCTTTCCCTGGCTCACATAATTAGTATCTGAGGCAGGATATGACTTCCTCACCCAAGGTCCAGCACCACGTCACTGCCCCTAGGAATTCCTTCTCTTCAGCTATGTACTATGAG
Organism: Dromiciops gliroides; assembly: GCF_019393635.1. NCBI lineage: Eukaryota > Metazoa > Chordata > Mammalia > Microbiotheria > Microbiotheriidae > Dromiciops > Dromiciops gliroides. The sequence goes on along the minus strand of NC_057862.1, from coordinate 298,223,294 downwards.
TCCAAGGTCCCTTCCAGCTCTGTAATTCTATGTTCTATGATTCTAAGACCCCCTTCCACCTCTGACATTCTCTGTTCTAAAATACAAAGGTTCCTCTCAACTCTCATATCCTATGGCTCTGTGAGCATATAAGGAAATTCTTGGACTCATTTTCCAGAGATGAGAATCAAAAATATATATATGTGTGTGTGTGTGTGTGTGTGTGTGTGTATGGTATGTATATCAATGTATGGAGGTAGGGGTTGGGATTATGGTGTATAAAGTGATTTGCTCACAGCAACCTTGTAAGAGATAACCAGGCAAAGTTTACTTCTCTCTGAGAGGCCAAGTGCTTTTTCCAGGGTCACTCACTTGAAAGTCAGGTCCAGGACTAAATTCAGGTCTTCTGATTATACGTCCATTTTTCTGTTGTATCATATGCCTCTCTAAGACAAATTTTTCCCCCTTTCTAAAAGTTTTGATTGATGTTCTTTACTTTTTTATATATTTCTCAATGATTCCCTTGCCCTAGTATCAATCAGTCTAATAAACATTTATTAAATACCTACTATGTTCCAATCACTTTGTTAAGTGCTGGAGATATATAAAGAAGCAAAAGACTGTCCCTGACCTCAAAGAGTTAAGGTGGTACGGGTGGAGAAAACAGGCCAACGAATGGATAGAAAGCAAGTTCTATGTAGGATTAATAAGAGATAATTAACAGAGAAGGCACTGAAATTAAGAGGAGTTAAGAAAGACTTCCTATAGATAGTAGATTTTTAGTTGGGGCTTAAAGGAAGCAAGGTAGGTCAGTAGTTGAAGCAGAAGAGAGACAGTGTTTCAGGAATGGGGAACAGACAGAAAATGCCCAGGGCAGAGTGTCAGAAAGCCTTCTTGCTGGAGTAGTCAGGACCTCAGTGTCACTGGATGGAAAAGTACCTGTGGGGAAGCAAGATTGTCACAACACTGGAATGGTGGGAAGGGGCTAGGTTAAGAAGAACTTTAAATGGTTAGGAATCCACTGGAGTGTATTGAGTACGAAGGATGACACGGTTGGACCTGTGATTTAGGAACATCACTTTAGTGGCTGAATGGAAAATGCATTGGAGTGGGGAGAGGGCTCAGGGCAGACAGACCCACCAGGAGGCTATCACAATAACCCAGGTGGGAAGCAATGAGGACCTAGATTAGAGTGGTAGCTGTGTCTTCCCTTACTCTTAAATAACACAGGGTGGGGGGCAGCTAGGTGGCACAGTGGATAGAGCACCGGTCCTGGAGTCAGGAGTACCTGAGTTCAAATCCGGCCTCAGACACTAACACTTACTAGCTGTGTGACCCTGGGCAAGTCACTTAACCCCAAATGCCTCACTAAAAACAAACAAACAAACAAAAAAAACACAGGGTGGAGGGCAGGATGAGAGAATTATTGTCTTGGAATACTGGTCCAGCTCTCCAGAGTCACAGGTATTTGGTATGTATTATTTCTCTCTAAAAAAGACTTGCTTATTCTTTAAATCACTCACCGAAGAGTCAAGCATGTCCACATGAGCCAAGGCCAACCCTTTCCCTTGCAGCCCAGGAAAAGAAAAGCTGACTTCTATGAGAGGCTAGGGACCAGACACAACAGATAAGGGCGTGTGTGTGCAATATAAGTTAATTTTTATTATAATTTTTTCAGTGCCTTTGTATAGAAATGGAAGCAATGTGCATAATTTATGGAGGCCTGGATATGCACATGCCAAGCTCTAGCACTCCTTGCACACGCTCACTCAAGCATGAGATGTATAATGCTAACACATTCAGACGCCTGTGGAGGACTTGGTAAAAAAAATTCTACTCCACTCCAGTACATTAAAATGATCAAGACAGGAATCAGAGGTTTACCTCATTGTAAATAAACTTTGCATTTACAATTTAAAATTAAAACTGAATTAAGTGATTAAAGGCACACTATTTCTTCATATATGTGTCTCAAGGGGGACTGGCAGAAAGGAGAGATATGGAGTCTTTCTGCTCCATCTTTCAGGAAAAGGCCGCTCTGACTTATGTCTTCCCCTGCCAGCCAGATAACAATGGATTTAATAAATAATAATAATAATAATAGAAATCAAATTAATGTGGGAACAGAATGAGGAACACAGCTTCTCCATCATTCTGCTGCTGGAGGTATACCAAGGATGCTTTCAATGAGGCTACAGAAGAGGAGAAACATGTTTATCTAACAACAAAAAAGCAGTTATTTTATCCATCTGTACAACAGTACAAAGGACATGAATTAAAAAGGAATAATAGCAGGATAGCAACTTTTCCCAGGTGACTCTTGCCATTTCTATCTGAATTCCATCAAACAAAATGAAGAAAATGATGTTTCTATACTCATAATCATAAACAGCAACCCCTCAAAGGCCAACCCATGTCTACATTGGAGGGGGAGGGGAGAGAGGGAATGCTAGCCAGAATGATATGCAGCAGAGACTTTATGTGGGCTCTGAGATCACTGTGGTGACTGTGAAGGCCTGACAGGTGCAATATCACTGATTGGGTCCGCACCTGCCTAGTGTGATTTAAATTCTCCAATGAATCCAAGAAATAGAAAGGGCAGCACAGGATTGTAGGATGGCCCTGGAAGACAGTGGAATGAGTGGAGCTCTTTTTGTTCTGATACCCCAAGAAGTTAAGATACATTGGAACAAATTAGAAATAGCCCCCCAAAAAAATTTTTTTAAAAAGAAATACCAATCCCCTAACTGCTAGAAATACTTTGGTATACATGGTACTGACCATTAAGGCTAGCAAACCATGAGTCACATGAAATGACCTAAAGATAAGAAGACTTTTTAGTATTAGCTGGTTCTACATTTTACCAAAATTAGAACTAGATCTTACTTATACTATCTTATGCTTATACTTATAAGTATACTTATATACTTACTTATACTTATACTATCTGTCAACAACATTCTCAACTCCCTGTAAGTCAGCAGTGGGCCGCAGATCAATGCAGGCCAATTGTAAGAAATAGTTTCATTTCTAAAATCAAATTTGATAAGCAGAAATTTAAGAGTTACTTAAATATGAAGAGGAAAAGGTGAAGGACCTGAAAGCATTGAAAATATATACTTAAGGGGCAGTTAGGTGGTGCAGTGGGTAGAGCACTGGCCCTGGATTCAGGGGGACCTGAATTCAAATCTGGCCTCAGACACTTAACACTTATTAACTGTGTGACCTGGGGCAAGTCACTTAACCCCAATTGCCTCACCCAAAAAAAAAAGAAAAAGAAAAAGAAAAAGAAAATATATGCTTAATCCTGATAAAATGGCTACCTAAAGTTCTGTGGGAAACCACTCATCTTCCACATTCCTACTCCAACAAAACTCTGAAGTTTGTACCAGGCTTCATGATTACCAAGAAATCTAATGAGAAACTGCAGAAAATCACATCTCCCATCCCAGGCAGAACTACACAAAAAGTTAACTAGAAGCCAATGGACAATAGGAAAGGGAACCCCACCCCCCCTTGCCCTAGCACAAGGTAGCTTCCCAGTATGAAGGGGCATAGATTACCTGTAAATCTCTGTGTCTGGACACTGATAGAGTAGAGGGATCCTTGAGACCCCTCCTGAGAATGCCAGGATGAGCAGAAAGTTCTAATGTGGGGAACATGGCAGCCCTAGGGAGCAGCAATAGGCAGTGAGCAGCATAAAGCCATAGCAGCAATCAGACCAGTACAGTCCAGGTCCAAGGCTCTGATGTCTTTAATATTCTATCCTGAGAGCCCACAAAGAGCCCCATAGTTCCAACACTCAACCTCAAAGATCCAGGGGGAACCTAACCCCCATTTTTTCCCCAGAGAGCCAATTGTTAAACATTTGTCAGCACATTCCTGAAAGCATTTTACCAGTTTTCTCTCTGGAGCAAGCTTTATCCCATATTTCTCAATAGAAGAGTTTGCATGCTTACTACCAAAAGATGAGACTGCCAGTGACCGTTTAAAATATGTTAATTACCTGCTTATGTACTATATTCAAAGTATTTTATGTACTATATTCAAAGTACATTCAAAATATGTTCTCATTATGTACTCCATTGAATCTCTCAAAAAATCTAGACACTTGTAGGAAAAAAATATATTGCCCAAGGAACAAAAAGAGTGTGCTAAAACACTCCCAGGAGTTTAAAGAACAACTGATTATCAATCAATGATTATTGAGCAAACCATCCTAAATCACCGTAACATTTCTATCCCCTTTGTCAATTATTTCAAATCCTTTAGCTCAGTTCTACACTTGGAATGACTGATACACTGAAATGTATAAAGCAGATCTGAGCTTAGCAAGAGTGTCAGGGCACGTGGTGTCCATCCACATGGAAGAGTATTTTCTATTTAAAACATGCCACCAAAACAACATATAAAGAACAGTTGATGTAAAATATGATGTCTTTCAGGGAGACCTGCCTCACCTTAAGTCCAGATCCTCTCTAAGTGGGCATAGTCTCCAAGTTCAAGAAGTCCTACCAAGGGAAAAGAACCAATTTGTACAAACATAATTATAGCAGCTATTTTGTAGTGGCAAAACAATTGGAAATTGATGCCCATCAATTGGGGAATGGCTGAACAAGTTGTGGCATATTATTGTGATGGAATACTATTGTGCTATAAGAGATGATGGTGTTTTGTTTTGTTTTGTTTTTACCCTGGGAAGACATATGAACTGATGCAAAGTGATGTTTGTAAAAGCAGAACATTGTACACAGTAACTGCAATATTGTAAGATGAACAACTATAAGACTTAGCTACTCATGATATCCACCTCCAGAGAGAGAACTCATCAACTCTGAGCGCAGACTGAAACATACTCTTCTTTCTTTATTTTTCTTGTTTGTGTGTGTGTGTGTGTGTGTGTGTGTGGTTTCTTTTGCAACATGGCTAATATGGAAATGTGTTTTGCAAGACTTTAAGCCTATAATCAATATCAGATTACTTGCTTTCTCAAGGGGTAGAGATGGGGAAGTAGGAAGGAAAAGAATTTGGAACTCAAAATTTTAAAAATTAATGTTTAAATTTTTTAATATATAAATGGAAAATATTTAATGAAATAAATGAAAAAAGGAAATTCTACCAAAACATCCTATTCATCATTTGATGAACATGGTTGTCATCAAGTAACAGGGCTCCATTAAAAAACACACACATAGGGGCAGCTAGGTGGCGCAGTGGATAGAACACCAGCCCTGGAGTCAGGAGTACCTGAGTTCAAATCCAGCCTCAGACACTTAACACTTACTAGCTGTGTGACCCTGGGCAAGTCACTTAACCCCAGTTGCCTCACTAAAAAAACAACAACAACAACAACAACAAAAACTTACATAAAACCCTTTGAAAGAAGTAAATATCACATTACAGAGCAATAGTAAAGATCAATAATAGGTGCACAACGTTGGATTTATTTAATTTAACTGAAGTCGGTTTATCTCCAGAAGGAATCTATGAAATGTCTAAGATACTGAAATAGAATCAAAAGGCTCTCTCCATGAGTGATACCCATGATAATTCAACCAACAGCATTAAACAAATGACTGAGTCATGAGATTTTGTTCATAGAAACAAAGGGGTTTGTGATGCAGTTCAAAACCAAGGCCAACACCACAAATAGTTTCAAATAGGTTATCCTTAAGGAGTCCAGTTTACTGATCCAAGTAGATTATACAAAGGTAATAGAAATTGAAATTCATCACTGAAGTCGGCTAGAATTTAGCACTTACCAAATACCTAGGAAGACATGATTTTATCATACATTAAGTTATACATTACAAGCTCACTATCTTTCATAGACTGATGAACAAGAAACTCGTATACTGCAACTACAGCCCTCAAAATAGCCTTTAGAATTTAATAAATATGGGGCAGCTAGGTGGCACTGTGGATAGAGCACTGGCCCTGGATTCAGGAGGACCTGAGTTCAAATCCAGCCTCAGAGACTTGACACTTACTAGCTGTGTGACTCTGGGCAAGTCATTTAACCCTCATTGCCCTGACATAAAACAAAACAAAACAAAAAAGAATTTAGTAAATAAATTATGCTAGAATTAGACCATTATCCTAGTCAGAGCTATTGCTCAAAATCACCCAGATATGATATTGATTCATAAAAATTTAAGAACAATTGAATAGATGCCACCATACTCAATACCTATAATCTCTAAACTATTTGGAACAAAAATCTTTCAAAATGTAGAGACCCTGGAGATGAAATCAAAATCATATGGAAAGATGAGAAACATCTCATCTCTATCATCCTTTCTACTACTATAGCTGTCTTAAGGATGCTTTCAGTACTTAGAAAAGTTGAGTTTATGTCCCAGTACTTATATGTTGTTACAAAAGGCTGCAAGACTTTAAATATAAAAGAAGAATAACAAGTTAGCAACATGTCCCAGCACCATTTCTGTTTGAAATCCGTAAAAAATTAAAAGAACAAAACCAACATCAGTAATAATAACAATAATAAATAGGGACAATGAGAAAGTATGCTTCAAATGAGGGAAATTAGGCACAATTAGCAAATATGCTTCACAAAAGGTCTGGCAGATTCTGGCCTCCCTTATTCAGAACACCAATGGGTCCCCTTTGTCCCTTTCATGATATTATGCTATCAATATAGAAATAAAAAGTCCTTCCAGCACAGAGTCGAATACTATTATGTAATATTTTTAATGAGGTGCCACAGTAACAAGATTCCTGCATTTATACATAATTTTCTTTTCACTTCAACAGGCCACTTCAGTTGAAAATAAATCAATCAACAAGGGGGAGAATCAAAGGATCCCCAAGAGACTCAGCTCTTCCTTCATTTTCTGGTCAGTTTTAGAAGCAAATAAAGATCTCAGCAGCAAATAAAGACCTCAGAGGCAATGAATATTTCCCCCGACAGAACCATCTGCCTGATCATCCCAGCACCCAGGAATCTATAGATTCCTGAACAAAATCTGTGTTTTTCTAGGTGATGATGATATTTGTCCAAAGCTGCATTTCAATTTATGGAGACCTAACTCAAGAAATTAAATGCTTTGGGAATAGGAATGAGCATGAAATTGGGATTCAGGAAAATTGAGTTCTAGCCCTGCAATGGCCATTTATTGTGTGGACAATAAATTGGACAAATCATTTATTATCTCTAAGCCTCGGTTTTCTCATTTGCAAAATGGTGATAATAATAAAAGATATGGAGAAGCATAGCATAATGGACAGAGAGATGGATTTGGAATTAGGAAGAACAGTATTCAAATCCTGTCTCTGAGAAATACTATTACTCTGTGCTTAATCTCTCAGTGTTCCAAACAATTCTTTTAGATCAAAAGTTGCAGAGAAAGTGCTAACCTATATTGATAGACAGTGTCTTTTTTCAGTGAGAGTCTTCTACACCAAAGAAATCAGAGGTCCAGACCAAAACAAAGAAACAAATAAATGAATGATAGAATTCAGAGCTAAGAAGGAATATCTCTAGGACCCAGAAGAGTAAAATATACTTTCTCAAGGTAACTATTGTTTGATTGCCACTTTATAAGCTTCATCTATAAATATTCTGTTAACAGTTCTCAGATAAGGTAAGGGTTCTAAAGATGAGTAGACTGTCTCTTTTTTGAAGGATATAAATACTGACTTAGCTCTTTGAATTTTTTATGTTTTATGAACTTGTTTGCCTTTCTTAAATTTATTTTATTGGATGAATGGGCAAGTCAAATGTTTCTTCAGTACTGTGGCATCCCTAAATGTTCCTCCAGCTTATGTTCACAGTCAGATCAGATCCCCTGGGTCTACCGTCTCAAGTGTGAGATGATTTGTGTGTCTATACTCCTAAAAATATTGCTCATGAGCCCCCAGTAGTATGTTTGTTTTGTCTTTAGTCAGCTAAGGGGCACAATTAGCTCAAAGTAAAAGCATTTACTGAAAAGGTATAGTAAGACAAGTAGTAACAAAACATCTCTCCCCTTAAATTCCCACAAATGCTCACAATTTCAGTGGAAAGATTGGACACACATACAGAGTTCACAGGTAAAGAAGCATCCATGTAGCCAAGGCATGTACAAGTAGAGTTAACTCACTTTTCTAAGGTTGCAGGGCTGCAAGTGTCTTCCGGCTATTTCTTTTCATCTTGGTCTTATGGTCTCCTCTAGACTCTTCTCTACTGAATTCTGTTCCACAGGAGACTGATTGACTTTATATACTGATCCATGGTCCATTGGCTGCTACCAGGCACCGCTTAGTTGTTGTCTCCACTACCTGAAGCTTCTGGCTTTACCTAAATCCTGCCCTGGATTACTGCTCTGCATTTTCAGAAGAAATCAGAATCTAAACCCTATAGCCAACAGGAATTTTAGCCCTGGAGACTACCATTACTGCACAGGATTCCCAGCTTCAGGCACAAGACTTTCTCTCCTTCCACTGACTTCTCTTAAATAAACTGACTCTGGAGCCAGACTCTACTGGAAGCTTCCATGTGCTCTTACTATTAGGTGCTACATTGGATAGGACTAGGGCTGTGGTGCTCTTGGTGGTGGAAGAGGCAAGAAGAGAGAGAAACTCCCTTCTCCCTTGCTGTACTCTCCAAGAGCAAGAAGAGGAAGAATAAACTCTTTCTTCAAAGCACACTTTAGAGACATAGCAGCTTTCTTTTTTAGCTAAGCCAGAAGGGGAACAACTAATCCTCTCAACCAATGTTTAAAACTTCCCTGTGTTCACCAGTGGCCTTCGGCCGAAGGAACACCAACCCTATAATCCCATCAGATTTACTGAAGAACTTCACACTTTTTGAGTTGTTTAGCTAGCTCCTTTATAATCTTTAGTAAGACTAATAATCCTTTACAGTAGAAATGATTGAAATGATTCCTTTACTGAAAATCCATCTTTTTAAAAATTTATAATTAAGCTAAGTTCTGTAGGACATACTATTTTGTAGTGAAAACTGATTTCTTATGAAAACTTTCGTATTTCATATTACATTTTTGTTTAGTTTGTGTGTGTATGTGTGTGTGTGTGAACAAGCACTTAATAAACACTCATTTATTGACTGAACAAGAGATACTCTTGCATGTTTTTTGCTGATTTTCCTTTTTTCCTTGATATTTGAAAGTCCTCCCCATGGATGCTTGCAGAATTTGGTATTTAAAATTAAAGTTCTGTGATCCAACCATTCTGGAGAGCAATTTGGAATTATGCCCAAAGGGCGATAAAGCTGTGCATACCCTTTGACCCAGCAATACCACTTTTGGGTCTTTTTCCCAAAGAAATCATGGAAAGGGGAAAGGGACCACATGTACAAAAATATTTACAGCTGCTCTTTACGTGGTAGCAAGGAATTGGAAGTTGAGGGGGTGCCCATCAATTGGGGAATGGCTGGACGAGTTGTGGTATATGAATACAATGGAATACTATTGTGCTGTAAGAAATGATGAGCAGGAGGAGTTCAGAGAAACCTGGAGGGTCTTGCATGAGCTGATGATGAGTGAGATGAGCAGAACCAGAAGAACATTGTACAGAGTATCATCAACATTGAGTGTTGATCTACTGTGATGGACTATATTCTTCTCACCAATGCAATGGCACAGAAGAGTTCCAGGGAACTCGTGATGGAAGAGGATCTCCAAATCCAAGAAAAAAAAAAAGAACTGCGGAGTATAGATGCTGAATGAACCATACTATTTCTTTTGTTTTTGATGCTGTTGTTTTTTTCTATTTTGAGGTTTTTCATCATTGCTCTGATTTTTTCTCTTATAACATGACTAATGCAGAAATATGTTTGTTATTATGTGTGTGTGTGTATATATATATATATATATAACCTATATCAGATTACCTGCTGTCTAGAGGAGGGGGGAGGGAAGGGAGGGAGGGAGAAAAATCTGAAATTGTAAAGCTTGTATAAACAAAAGTTGAGAACTATCTTTACATGTAACAGAAAAAAAATACTTTATTAATTAAAAAATTAAATTAAATTAAAGTTCTGGAATTTTGGCCACAATATTTCTAAGTTGAACTTGGGGTTTTTCTCTGTTGGTTACCTATTAAGTGATACTGTCAATCTGAATTTTGTCCTCTGTGAGTAATACTTCTTTCTGGGCAATTTTTCTACATGATTTCTTTAAGTATTATCTAGGTTTTAAAATCTCAATATGTTTTCCTGAAGGATAAATAATTCTCAGATTATCTTCAAGATATCAAGTTTATAAAATCTTGAGTGTCTCCAAATTTTTCTATTTTCTATTTTCTGATTTTGTTCTAATGTTTTTCCATTTCTTCATTTTTTTCAATTCCAAATCTGCTCTCTTTCTTAGTGAATCAACTTTTTTCAAGGGATTCTGTCATTAGTTCTAGAGTATTTCTTTTCTTGTATGACTCTTTGAATACTTCCTTGAAAGGTCTATTTCTTCTTTAGTTTTAAAAATCAAATTTCCAAATGCTCTGGATGTTGTTGCAGTCAATCATTCCATTGCATTTCTGGGGGTCTTGTGGTTGCAACAAAATCCATCCTGGGATGTTTGTATTACTTTCTTTTATCTCAGAGGCAATGTGGGTGTCAAACTCAAATAGAAATGGGAGCCACTAAACCATCTCTACAAGCCACATATTGACTTAGAAAACCCAAACATTAACATTTTCTATGGTGTTATATTTTTATTTATTTTGTTAAATATTTCTCAATTATATTTTAATCTGGTTCAGGCTTTATTTTAGAGTGTTATGGACTACAGTGTGACATTTGGGCTTTCTCTCTTTATCAAGGTCTCTCTGAAGAATTTTGGAAACAATTGTGAGACACTGGCCCAGGACTCCCCCAGCCTGGTGTGCCAAAATTGAAGAAGGTGCTGTGCTCTGTGAGCAAAGCAGAATTGTAGTAGCTCAAAAGAAACATGAGATGCACAAGTTTAGAGACATCATCCCAAATGTTCATGCAGACTATCTGTGCCCAACCTGTGGTATTGGTCTGATCAGCCACAATCAGACACACTATACTTGACCCCAACACAGTGATGTCATTTTGGTCCTCTTTGAGCACAAAGGACAACAACCAACCAACATCTTATGTTATATATAGAATTGTCCTCAGAACCAGGAAGACAGAAATTTGAGTCATGACTCAGATATATACTGGCTGTGGAACCCTGAACAAGTCATTCAACCTCATACTACCTTATATAAATCATGCAAAAGGTACTGACCATCTTTGGTAAATAATGTTTATTCATTGTACTGGAGTACCTTTTGTAGTGCTTATTCATTTCATTCAGTTTCAGTGCTGGTTTTTCTGTGAGATCTTCCTTGTGATGAATTTCTTTATATCCCTTCCTTGTTGTTTAGTGTTGTCCTTTTACTTGTTCTGATTGATTATTTGCCATTTGGAGAGGATGAATGGGAGATGGGCTTAGATACAATAATTCAATCAGAGGGGCAGCTAGGTGGCCCAGTGGATAAAGCACTGGCCCTGGATTCAGAAGGACCTGAGTTCAAATCCAGCCTCAGACACTTGACACTTACTAGCTGTGTGACCTTGGGCAAGTCACATAACCCTCATTGCCCTGAAAGAAAAAATTCAATCAGAGGGGGCAGCTAGGTGGCACAGTGGATAGAGCAACAGCCCTGGAGTCAGGAGTACCTGAGTTCAAATCTGGCCTCAGACACTTAACACTTACTAGCTGTGTGACCCTGGGCAAGTCACTTAACCCCAATTGCCTCACTAAAAAAAAAAAAAGAAAAAGAAAAAATTCAATCAGTCACCTTGCCAAAATTCCCTAAAATGACTTTTCCCAGGCTACATGTAACCCAACAGCAATGACAAAAATTAACCTAGGCTTTACTGACCCTAAGGCAACAGCCTAAGATCTCTCCAAGCCCCCTGAGGTCCTAGAGCCTTCATCCCCATCACCCTGTCTCTCATACTAGGACATTGCGGTCTTGGAGAGCAAGCGTCCAGGCTGTTTCCACTAACCATGAAAGGAACTCGATGTGTGCCCATTGGATAATTAGACCTTGCTGCCCTGACTACCTCAAATGAGAGCTGATAATGTAGATAAGATGAATGGGAGAGGACTTTGTAAGATGAAAAAGGTTATTATAGAAATGTAAGGTATTGTTATTATTGGTAAATCCCTCACTGTCACTGAGGATCTTTGGGGGAAAGGGTTTGAGGAAGAGCTCAGCATCTATAACCATTCCTTTCAGAGGATCAAGGCTCTTGAGGAAACAGGAATTAAACCTAGACTTTCCCCTAAAATGTGGATGAAAACCCATGATTGGTGCTTCCCTAGCAGTCCCTTCCCAGGCTGTGCTGAGCATCTTCCTGGTTAGGATATACTGCTTATGAGCTGGGCACATGAAAACAGTATCTGCACACCCACATGACAGCAAGCTCTATGGAGCTATAAGGCCCAGCAGGGAGCGTTCATTCCGTGGTGGTCTTTTTCTTCAAAATTTCTGGTCATCAGAGGAGAAGTTTTGTAAGCATCAGAGACAGTGTGATGTATTAGAAAGAGAGGGAGTCTTGGAAGTCAAGTCATACACCTCTCCCATATATGCCTGCTTCTCCCCTCTGCGATTGACCCCACCCTGATACAAGCCCTCATCACTTCATACCTGAACTATTACAACAACCTTCTGATTGGTCCTTCTGCCTTAAGTCTCTCCCCAACTCCAGTCCATCATCCATTCAGCCACTAAAGTGATTCTCCTAGAACATGCATCTAAACATATCACCACCCTACTCAATCAACTCCAATGACTCCCTATTACCTCCAGGATCAAATACAAAATCCTGTTTGGCATTCCAAGTCCTTCATGACCTAAGCTCCTCCTACCTTTCCAGTTTTTTTTTGTTTTTGTTTTTTGTGGGGCAATGGGGGTTAAGTGACTTGCCCAGGGTCACACAGCTAGTAAGTGTCAAGTGTCTGAGGCCAGATTTGAACTCAGGTACTCCTGAATCCAGGGCCGGTGCTTTATCCACTGTGCCACCTAGCTGCCCCCTCCAGTTTTCTTAATACCTTATTCCCCATTGTGTATTCTTTGATCCAATGACACTGGCCCCCTTGCTCAGGAGAGAGGTCAATACTGATAATATGGACATGGAAGTTGTCTGCATCAGGGTGCTAGATTGTCAGAAGAGACAGTGTAGAAATCAATCAATAAACACTTAAGAGCAGATGTCTGAAGAAAGACCTTTGGAACATGGGCACATTCATTGTGCAAGAAGAAGGTGAGAATCCAGCATAGGAGACAATAAAGGACCAGTTAGAATTGAATGGAGAAATTTAAAGGAAGCCAAGGGTGGAGATAAGAAGTGCATAACAAGAAATACCCCATATGTTCCTGGAGAGTCAGAGCTTGAACTCAGGAAAGCATTCAGGGCAAGAGATGTACACTGGGAATTTCCTAGCTCTGCCATCCTCTATAATCTCTAAATGGGTGACCACTCTACATCCAGTGGCAATCCCTGAATGCCCAGTTTGGGATCTTAATCTGAAAGTTCCATAAATTCTTCTACCTTTATGTTAGCTAACTCAGCTAGACAGCATCATCTCAAACTCAATTTCATTTGGAAATGTTACAACATGTTTATAAGACTGGAAAATCACTTAACCTCCTTTAGCATTAATTTCCTCATGTGTAAAATGGGAATAATCAATAGCACCTATGTCCCAGGGTCGTTGTCAGTATAAAGTGATATAATATTTGTAAAACTACTTTCTGAATCTCAGAGCACTGGCTGAGTGCAAACTATCATTATCATTATTATTGTTTCCAAAATCCCTTGGAACCAAGAGGGCTATTTAAGAAAGTGTAGAATCTGGGAGTCCCATGTCTTTCAAATTAATTTTCTTTCTCTCCACCGTGTTGGGGAAAACTCACAGAAGGTGGGAGGGAATAGATAGAGCTTATTTTAGAGCAACTTTCTCCACATAAATCAGCTCAAAGGCAGCTGATTTAAGCGGCAGGAAAGCAAGAGTAGCCCGAGCTCTAATTGAGGGCTGCGGAGATATGTCACAGTTCAAAGAGCCTGCCAGTATTTCTTTTTTAATTGAACCTTTAACTACAATGCATGGGCCCTTGCCTTCACTCTAGGCATCTGGTCCATAAACCATGTTTTCCCTAATGCCCTCAGTACAAATAGGATACAGAGATAGCTGGCGACCTCTATACAAAACTGAGAAGCTGGAAATCTAGAACTTGAGAACCATTCATTCTGGGCTTCCAGCACTCTCTCACAAGTAATGGAACCATGAATTTCAGGATTCTAGATTCAGGTGTCCTAAATCCATAGGCCCTGAAGATCTAGAATAATAGGGTTCCAAAATTCTAGAATGGTGACCTCTAAGATGCCAAAACCATGGGTTCTAGGGTTCATGAACTGACCAGGGCTTTCTGTGATCAATAAACATAAATTAAGTGTCTACTATGTGCCTGGCATAGCACTGGGGATGAAAAACAGGCCAAAGACAGTTGCTGCCCTCAAGAAGCTCACCATCTAATTAAGGAAAGACAAGATGACTAAAGAGTTATTAAAGCTAAGTATTGTGGTGTTATCCTCCGGGAGTGCTGACACACCTCAGTTAAACTGTTGGCAGAGCAATTGGTCGTAATGCTACAAAATTTCCCTCATGGAAATGCCAGGAAGCAGGGTTTAGCTGTCAGAACAGCTAGATTAAATTCCTTAACTTCTCTGAGCCTCAGTTTCTTGATATGCAAAATGGGGAGAAGAGGAAGAGAAAGGGAACAAATATTTATTAAGCACCGTCTATGCGCCAGGCACTGTGCTAAGTACTTTACAAATATTATCTCATTTGATCTTCCTATCCCCATTTTGTTGTTGTTCAGTCATTTTCAGTTGTTTCCAACTGTTCGTGACCCCATTTGGAGTTTTCTTGACAAAAATACAGGAGTGGTTTGCCATTTCCTTCTCCGGCTCATCTTACAGATAAGAAAATAGAGGTAAATAGGGTTAAGTGACTTGCCTAGGGTCGAAGAGCTAGGAGGTATCTGAGGGTAAATTTGAAATCAGATCTACCTGATTGCAGGCCTGGCACTTTACCCACCATACCACCTAGCTGTCTATCGACATTTAAGAGATGAGGAAATTGAGATAGAGGGTAAGTGACATGGACAGGATCACACAGCTAGTAAGTGTCAAATACAGTCTGAGGTTGGATTTAAACTCAAGTCTTCCTGAGGTCCAGAGCTCTAGCCACCTTATTGCCTCCATGAACTAATTACAAATTAATAGGATCATAGGTTTCATAGCTGGAAGGAACATTACAAGCCACCAAGTTCAATCCTCTCATTTTACAGATGAGGAAATTGAGGCCCATGGAAGTTAAATGACAAAAGTAAGATTTGAATTCATGTCTTCAGACTACAAAAGTAGTGGTTTTTCCACTCCCCACCCTGCCTCTCTGCATCGCCTACTCCAAAAGGACACTACTAGCAGAGCCAACCACAGAGCCTTTCTCAGTAAGCTGATGTATCTAGGTGCTTGGGACCTCCTATCAGTTAGTAAGCAACAGTGATTTAGTCAATAGACTCAGTCACTTGGGCAAATATATTTCCATCAAATAAGGACAGTCATCATCAAACGGTTCTTGCCACTAGGACAAGTTTTGAAACTCATTCACCAAATCAACACATTTATCCAAATCCAGGGATGTGGGAGAGCGTCTCCCAGAGACTACCAGGACAGCTTTCCCCGCTCTTTCAAGGACGATTAACAAGTATGCTTCACAAACAGGTGTAGCAGTTTGGGGCCTCCCTTACTCAGAAGCTAAATATTCCATTCTCATAAATGAGACATAATTCCCACCTCCCAAGCAAGTATCTTTGTTTTAAAAAACATAGCATTTAGAAGTAGGACTCCAGGTATTTTTCCCCAGGGCAGCCTATTCTAACTTCAGACAGTTATAATTATTGGGAAGTTCTTCAATAGACTGAAGCAAAATCTGTCCCTGTAATTTCCATTTGTTAGTTCTAGTCCTAGAGTCTAGCAAAACATCTCTGAAACTGTTTTAAAGACATCTAGGTAGCACAATGGATAGAATGCAGGACCAGGAGGCAGGAAGACCTGAATTCAAATCTAGCTTCAGACACTAGCTTTGTGACATTGTACAAATTCTTTAACCTATTTGCCTCAGTTTCCTTATTTGTAAAATGGGGATAATAACACCTACCTTCCAAAGCTGTTATGAGCATCAAATAAGCTAATATTTATAACATGCATTATAAATAAGTGCTAATTATTATTGTCATTATTATAAATCCAAAAGGGCAGCTAGGCAGCATAGAGGATAGAGTGCCAAACCTGGAATCAGAAAAACCCAAGTTCAAATCCTGACTCATACATTTATTATCTATGTAATTGCAGGTAAATTACTTAAGTTTTCAGCCTCAGTTTCCTCATCTATAAAATAGCATATAATTTCTGTAAAATAAAATTAATAATAGCATTATAATTAATATCATAGGTTTTAATAAAGCTCAAATAAGTTAATATGTATAAAGCACTTTGCAAAACTTCAAGCACTATATAAATGTTAGCTTTTATTATTAATGAGGGAAGAAAAAGTAGACAAATAACTATGATATAAGGGAGAATGTGATTAGTGCAAGGAGAAATCCATACAAAATGCTACAAGAAACTGAGAAGATTTAATTATATGGGGGGGGGGCAGGGCAGGCGGGTAAAGGGGAGTTTGTATATTAACAGTGGTACCTGAGGAAGGAAAGAAAAGAACTTCAACAGATGGAGATGGTGAGGCAGGAAGTATCTTTGACAGAAGGAGTCTATTACAGGAATCAGAGATCTCATGAGTGCAGACACACAGGAATAAGAGAAATTCCATTTGAGAGGGGAGTAATGTGAGATATTATCTCTGTTTGTTTCCTTCTCTTCCTCATTCTAGACACCATACAATTGAGATACCTAGAGCATATCTCATTGGATTTTGTCTAGAATAAATCCAAATGCAGAGGTTTGACCAGACACATTAGGGAGAGTTTTTTTGTCAGATGGTACCCTATTTTCTGCTGGAAAAAAAGTAGCAATATCAATAAAATCATGAATTTATTCAAGTAATCTTCTATAGTGATTTTTTCAGTGTAAACCTATCTTTTATCATTTAAAGTCACTTTCATTTCAAGGGTGCAGTCTTTATTCAGGGGCAGCTTCTAATAAAACCAGGGTTTATTGGATTATGGCCAATGAATACTCGAAATTCAGTCTTGTATTGTCTCTGTTCTAACTCTCTATGATGGGTGATAGAGAACGGAAGACAATGAATGAGAAATAACTTGTGATATCTGTCCCATGGTCCCTCTAGTGTAGAATCTCATTCCTAAATACTATACTAATGGACCAGTTTGAGGAAGGGCAAATTTATATTCCATAAAATCAGCCTCAAATGTTAGAGATGTGTCTTTAACACCCACAGAAGAGGAAAACATAACATGAATTGCTTAAACCAAAGATAACATACTGTTCAGAGAAAGGGGGCATTGCGCTTATAATGATGACCATTTGACTTGGGTTGAAAAGTCCAAGGCTCCCTTCCTGACCGGGTCCTGTATTAGCTGTGTAACAGGGCAGCCAGTCTGAAGTTCAGTCTCTTCCCCAGCAAAGTAAAAATACTTGTACTACCAACCAACCAACCTCACACACGGCACAGCACTTGGTAAAGTAAATAAAAGTCCTAATTTCTTAACCTGGCATTCAATATTCTCTACAATCTGCCTCCAACCTGCTCCTCACAAAATGTATCTCGTGCTACTCCTCCTATACCCTATGCTCTGCCTTTATTAGACTATTCTCTGAATACAACCTGTACTTTCTTGCCTCCTTCAACATTTTGCTCCTGCTGTTCTCTAAGTATGGAATGCCCTACCTTCCTCACCACTTATTGAATTCCCACCCCTGCTGAGTGAGTAGGAAGTTAAGTCCAAAGAAAGGATCAAGCCTAAGGGCTTTAGCTAGTAGAAGGTCTGGCTTTTTATTCTGAAGAATTTGGTGCCTGAAGCTGACAACTTTTTGTGAGAGATGAGAAGTGAAGACAATACATCAGTCAATATTTATTAAACTCCTACTTTGTGCCAGGTTTTGTGCTAAATTCTGGAGATACTGGGGCCTGAATCCTGGGCGGGTTCTTTATCCATTGCACCACCTAGCTGCCCCCCAACAATCCCTACTTTCTATAAATTTACATTTTATTGGAGGAGACAACAAAGACATATAAAGAAATATGCAGCATAAAATGAAATCCAATCCAATAAATATTTATTGTGTCTCTTGTGTACCAGGTACTGTGATAAGTGCTAGAGATGCAATTGTTAGGAGCTTCCAAACAGAAGGGGGCAGGGGGAGAGATACAAAAATAGTCAGGAAAGAAAATGGTGGTGGTAAAGCAGGAGGTGACCTCAAATGGGGGCATCTTGTTCCAAAGAATTGAAACCAAGCAGAGCAGCAGATGCAAAGTGGAGTGAGTCAGAAGTCCAGTTTCTGCCCTCTATGAAGAAAGGCAGAGGGAGGGGTTTGGTCTTCCACCCTCCGGCTCTCCAGTCAGAGGAGAGAGGAGGCTGAGGGAGGTGGCATCAGTCAAGGCTTGAGTTAGCAGCATAGTGACAAGATTAGAGGAGATGAGCTTGGCCTGGGAGGAGCATCTTGTTCTGAGGAGTTGAAATCAGGCAGAGCAGCATATGTATAGTGAATAAGTACAAATATATACAGTTACAAGGTGGTTTGGGAGGTAGGCACTAGCAGCTGGGAGAGGGGGATGGAAATGGACCAGGAAAGGCTTTAAGTGGGAGAAGATGCATTGATGAAGTTGAAGTAAGGTGGGAAAGCTTTCTAAGCATGTGTGACTGCCAGTGTAAAGATGGGAGCATACTGTTGTCAGCAAACGTTTATTAAGCACTTACTATGTGCCAGACACTGTGCTAAGCACTGGGGATATGAATACAAGCAAAAAGAAAAGGAGTCCCTGTCCTCAAGGAGCTTACATTCTAACAGAGGAAGACAACTCATGAAAGGTAGTAAGGGTGTGAAAAAGAATGAGAGGAGGGGATGGAGAGGGAAGGTGCACGCTGGGGGACATGGTGGTGAAGTACAGGGATATAGCCACTGTAAAACAGTATCAGAGCCCAAAGAGTGAAGCACAGCTGGTCTGGGACCTTCCTCAAAATAGAGGTTCTCAGGGGCAGCTAGGTGGTACAGTGGATAAAGCACCAGCCCTGGAGTCAGGAGGACCTGAATTCAAATCCAGTCCCAGACATTTAACACTAGCTGTGTGACCCTGGGCAAGTCAGTTAACCCTCATTGCCCCGCAAAAAAAAAAAAAAAAAAAAAAGAGGTTCTCACAGGAATTCACCAATGGGAGAAGGAAGCTGCAGGGGCAGAGAGAGAGAGGGTGGCTGAAGCATGGTGGTAATGTGTAATGGATATGGAATCAAAAGGGCAGTTTGGCTGGATTGCAGAGTTAGGAAAGGTCAGTAATGTCTAAAAATGATGGTGATGGTCAAGAATAAAGGGAACAAGGCAGATTGCTCTCAGGGAACAAAAGAAAAGGAAGGCGTTTTTTGTTTTTGTTTTCTTCCCAGGAAAGGAATTTTTGTTCGTCCAAGGCAAAGGCAGCTACTTTTCTAAAAGAGTTCTAGAAATGCCTCCATCTTTACCTGAAAGAATATTCTTCTTATAAGGAAAAGATAACCAAGGATGTCATCAAACCTGAGAGTTGGGAAGCATCTCAGAGGCCAATCAGTCCAACGCATACCTGAACAATATTCCCTCTATCGTGTACCAGAGCAGTAGCCACACTAGGACTTCTCTGGGCATCAAGTTTCTTCATCTCTAAAGTAACAGAATACTTGAACAAACAGGATTGTTGTGGTGAAAAAGTGTTTTGTAAACCATCATGTTTTAGAGGAATGTAAGTTGCTGTTGTCATTAATTGAAGGTTTGAGTTGAAAGTGATTTGGACATTTACAAAAGAAAAAAGGGGGCAAAACTATGCAATTATCATTGACTTCCCTTTTCTTTCCTTATTTCCCATTCCAGTCAATTGTCAAGTCTTGTCAATTCTGTATTTTCACTTTCACAATATCCCTCACATCACCCCCCTTCTTTCCACTCATTAGTACCCACCCTACTTCCAGACCTCGTCACCTCTCTTTAAAGCTATTGCTATAGACTCCTAATTGGTTTCTCAGCTTCCACTCTTCTCTCTTTGATCCATTCTTGACGCAGCTGCCAATTGTTATTTATAAAGTATGGATTTGACCATACCCACCTCCCCAGAAACAGAAGCTAAAGGCAGAGAGAAGCTCCATGGCCAAATGCCCAGTGGGTCTGTGCCTGGTCGCATCCAATCTGGCAGAGACTAAATATCCAGTGGGGAGGCATTCAGTAGAACAGCCTCCTGCTGAGAACTGTCCAGCAGAGCAGCAGCTGGAGGAGACAAGTCTCCGAGCAGAAACCAGCAGGGACAGCCTAATGAGTCTCCAGAAAACTGCAGCAACTTCAGAGGTGAGCTGTCCCTCCATACTTATGCCCTGGCCACAAATTGTGTTCCTGTACTCTGCACATGTTCACCCTTCTTGTTGATGGTACAAATATTTGTGGCAGTTTATAAGTTTATAGAGGAACTGTTTTATTGATACTTTTCTCACTGTGCTATTTCATTCAATGCCTTTGCTTTGAGATTATTTAGTCATCTGGCTGAATATTAATAGCAAATACATTGGTGAGGGATCCCAGGCTGTGGACATGGATGCACACACCCTGAATGGGAGGTAACTGACTGTCTCTGTTGGACCCAAGCTCTGAGTAGGCAGAAGCTCCCAGCAATTACATTACTATTACTATTAATCATTAATTACTCAGGGACATTAAGAATTACATACATGTGACACAGAAGACTATAGCCCCACAGCCTACCCTAGACTATTAAATGGTGAGATTCAAAACCCTGTAATTAGCAGAAGCCTACCTTTTTCAAATCTGGTTATCATTTCCTGGGTAATCTATTTCGGTGTTCTTCCTTTGGGGGGGGGGTGGAATCATAGCATGTTTTAGCTGGAAGGGACCTTAGAATCATGGCACACAGAATGTCAAATTTGGAAGGTAGAGCAGAGGCTGAATTTGCCTCTGGGGATCATCTCATGGAGCATGCTCAAAATCACCCTCCTTGGTTCCAGTGGACCAGGTGGGTGCTTTGGGGTCCACTTCCTGCTGTGTGGTGAATCAGTGCCAGAAGACCTTTGCATTTTGGTATGAGGTAGCAAACTCTGAAGGGTCCTTTTATGCCCATTCTCCCTCCCCCAACTCCATGTCCAGAGAGCCTAGACATCACCTAGCAGGGTGTCTTTTGTCTAACAGATGTAATATATCATTAGGTAGATGAAGTCTCACATCAGCTCTTTCTCTCTATCATTGTCTATAACCTAGAAAATGAGCTAGTTCTCTTCTACTTTGTTCCTCAGTTTCTTCTCAAGTAGGCATTTCACAGTCCTCATCTCTCCTCTCTCACCATCTTCCCACCCCCCTTTCAGAAGTGGGACCCTTCTTCAGGTGAAGAATATTTATTCTCCTGCCCTTTTGCTGAAGGATTATGGGTTGAGAAAGCAGCAGCAACTTCAGAGGATGGAAACCAAATCAGAATTAAAAGGAAAAAAATAGAGAGTGAGTCAAAGTACTATGTCCCCCAATTTCTGTCTGTTCAGTTCCAGCCCCACTGGCACCCCTAGTCACATGATCCTTTGATATTCATACAGAGGCCAGATGCATTGCCACAGGTGTTCCACGGCAATTTAGAATTAGCTAATGAACACCCATATCGTAGTGTTAGCCAAATATGATTTACATTTTTTCATTAAAAATGTCACAGGAAGTCCAGTCTCCCAGCGTTAGAGCATTTGAAGCCACTGCCAACAGAGTACACTTTTGATATTAATTAAAGTGAAAGATGACAGCCCTAGGAAAAGGAACAATTTTTCCTCCGCTCAGATAAATGACCTTTCAGGAGCTCTTGTTCGTCATTTAGAGTTGGTCATTACCAGAAATTACGGAGTATTTTCAATGAGGCTGAGATCCCTGCCTCCATTTTTTCCACATGTCTAACTTGGCCCTGGGGTGAGGTGGAGCTGTTTCACTCTGGGCCCCACAATATGCAATCGCCCTTGTCACACTTTTGCTTACCAGGGAGCTAAAACTCCTGCATCCCCATTGCTGGTCTGTACTAGTCCTCTGGCTGTTCTCCCTCCTTGAGAAAGGAGTTCAGTACCTGACTCCCCGCCTATTGTCTGTTTTAACCAAACCACATTAACCATCACGGTCCCCTCGAATATCTTTCCTTCCTAATTAATCAACTCTCCCAAGTGAGATTAGGAGAACCAGTCAGTTGGATTAAGAGGTTGTTGTTATTCAATCATTTTTCAGTCATACCTGACACTTCATGACACCATTTGGGTTTATTTGTTGGTTTGGCAAAGATATGAGTGGTTTTCCATTTCCTTATCCAGCTCATTTTACAGATGAGGAAACTGAGACAAATAGGGTTAAGCGACTTGCCCAGGGTCACAAAGCCAGTAAGTGTTTATGGCTGGATTTGAACTCATGAAGATGAGTCTTCCTGATTCCAAGGCCAGTGGTCTATCCATTGAGCCACCTAGCTGCCCAGGAATAAGAGGACCTAGGTTTAAATCCTTACTCTTCTACTTGGTAGTTATACAGACTCAAATTTTTGCTATCTGCCTTGCTGCTGGTGGCCTCTCCCCACCAAGACACCAAAAAGGGTTACCCTCTGGTCCTCCAGAGAACCTATGCCAGGGTGGGGTTAATATGTTCAGCTTTGAGACTTGTCCTGGGACTGAGATTCATCATATCTGGTCATTCCACTAGAACACAAGAGCCTAACCAGCATGGGTATTGTCATTCATCCAATTGCTGGTTATATATCCACCCCCTATCCACCACAGCCTTCTACCTCCAATTCAGGGAATGATAATTAAATGAACTTTACCATCCCTACTGGAAAAAAGCATGGCGACTTCATATTCTGTGGCTCCTCTCCTAATCCCTGTCACTCTGGGTCATAGACTGATTCAATTTAAGCTTTCTTCCACTGCCCCAGTTTCCCATCCATGAGTGTCCTATCCAAGTACATTATGCCCTATGAGGCCTTCACTTTATCTTTAACAAACTACTCTTCATATTAGACCTCTTCCTCTCCTGTTCTTCCCATTTCTTTGCAGTTATGGAGACCTGCCTCTCCCTTGATTCCACTGGAAATCCAGCCACCCCCTCCCTCTCCAGTGCTGGATTTTCCTAGTGGCATACCCCAGGTGCACTGGGCCTGGAGAGGGAAAAGCCTCCTTTGAAGTTCACTCTATCCAGATGTATCACCCTATCTGGATTCTTGTGAGTGTTCTCTACTAGCCCTTGGGTTATTCTCCCTCCTTTCTTTTTTTTTTTTTTTTCGGTAAGGCAATTGGGGTTAAGTGACTTGCCCAGGGTCACACAGCTAGTAAGTGTTAAGTGTCTGAGGCTGGATTTGAACTCAGGTACTCCTGAATCCAGGGCCGGTGCTTTATCCACTGCGCCACCTGGCTGCCCCTTCTCCCTCCTTTCTTGAGGAATTCAGTGCCTGACTCACAGTCTGTTTCTCCAAACCAAATCCTGTCCTTGGGAACATTAACTTGAACAACCCCATTTCCTTAAATACTTTTCCTTCCCAATGAATCAGCTTCCACAACTCTTGTGATCTGCACCTTCACTCCATCTCAGCCACCAAAATGGGGTGAGTACGTCCTTAATCTCTGCCCACAAGCATCCTACTTCCTTCTATCATCTAGAACCCAGAAATTCTGCTCTTGCCTCACCTCTAAATCCATTCTCCATCCTCATCATGACCTCTAATCTCTCCACCCTTCCCTGACTTTCCAGGCCTTTGCTCCTGCTCTAGCCTCACTTTTTTCTACTTCAAAATACTGATCTTTTAGTTAACAAATACAATTTTTCTCTGTCCTCTACTGTGGAGCCCCTGGTCAACTCATCCTAGCAACACTCATCCCTTTTTCTAGGTTGATTACTTTCACCATCTGCCTTCTTTGCCCTGGATCTCATGCTGCTGGAAGTCACCAGCAACCACATTGACAAGATCATCAACAGATGAGTGCTATATTCATTTCAACTCGGTCCTCAATACTGCGTGCCAATCCTTCCCTCTAATTAACTCTATATGACCCACCCTTGTTTTAAGAACTATTATTCTTAATCTTTCCTTCTCTTCTTAAACTGCCTGTACCACCACCTCCCTCCTCTCCACAAAGGACTGTACCTTATATTTCACCAAAAAAATTAAGGCCATCCATTGCCAGCTCCCTCTCCCCACCATTCCATTTTTCAAATAACCCCAGCGCTCCCTCTTCCATCCTTTTTTCCTTTGCTCCTATCTTGGAGAATGGGTGCCCTTGTCTTTGCCATCTCCAACCCATTTATTGGTGCCCTTAATAGCATCCCCTCATTTTTCTTCCAGAAATTGTTTCTTTGTTTATCTCCTTTCTCCCTAATTTTTTAACTTCACTGTATCCATTGATTCTTTCTTTGCTGCCTACAAACATGCCTGCATTTCTCCCATTCTTTAAAATTTTTTTTTTAAAAAGCACTTCCCTTGACCTTAGCATCCCTTATGCTATCTTTTTATGTCTTTCTTCCTATTCAAGTCAGTGGATAGAGTTCTGTGCTAGGATTCAAAATCCTGAGTTCAAATTTTGACTCTGACAATTCCTTAGCCATGTGACCTTGGGCACTTAACTTCTGTCTACTTCAATTTCTTCAACTATAAAATGGGGATTAGGATAGCACCTACCACTCAGGGTTGTTGTGAAGATTAAATGAAATATTTGCAAAGTGCTTACCCCAGTGCCTCACACATTTTGTTGTTGTTATTCAGTCATGTTCAACTCTTCATGACCCTGTAGACCATATTTTCCTTTGGTTTTCTTGGCAAAAATACTGGAATGTTTTGCCATTTCTTCTCCAGTGGATTAAGGCAAACAGAAGTTAAGTGACTTGCCCAGTTTAGACAACTAAGAAGTGTTTGCGACTGGATTTAAACTTAGGTCTTCCTGACTCTAGGTTCAGCACTTTATCCACTGAACCAACTAGCTGCCTCCTTAATATAGTAGGTGCTCAATAAATGCTTGTTCCCTTCCTCTTTCTCTGCCTATCCCTTCTCTGTTCACAGTCAAACTCCTAGAAAAATCTATCTTCACTCTTTTCCTCCACTTTCTTATACCCTTACACTTCTCAACCCTTCAAACTGATTTCTAATTCACCATTCAATTGAAGCTACCTTTCCCAAGGTCATCAATGATTTTTATGTTGCCAAATCCAATAGCCATCAGGACGGTGGGTAGGTGCATTGCACAAGAGAGAGAAGGGTCTTTTCTCTCACTGCTTCAGCCCTAGGTCAACCCATCTATCTATGCACCTGAGAGAATAATGGAGTGTCACAAAGAACTCCTCTCCCCAAAACTTTTTGCCAATTCCCCATTTCCCCTCTTCACTTCTCACTAGACACAGAGTCTCTCATTCACCCTCTTACAAGAGGAAACCCAGAATCCCCATTCTACTCCTTGAAGGAAAACATGGATTCACTTTTGTCTCTGTATACCCTATGCCTGTCATGGTGCCTGGCACATAGTAAGCCCTTAATATATGCTTTTTAATTGATATCTTTCTGTGACCTCATTTTCACAGAGTTAAAATGGGGAGGTGGAATTAGAGGATCTCTAAGGATTTCTCTCTCTCTTTTTTGCATTTTCATTTATTTATTTGTTTGTTTGTTTAGGATTTTTCCCCACCTTACATATAAAAACAAATTGTAAAATCGACTTTCAGAACTTCGTGGTTTTTTTTTCTAGATCTAAATCTTTTATTTTATGATCCCTGTCATTTTCCAAGAGAACCCAGATCTTGAGGAGTTAACTGGAGCAGCAAGATCTTGTCCAGGGGAAATCAAGGCATAGAGGACTCTGTATGTCCTAACTGACTGGGCTCAAATCTGCTCCTGGCAAGGCGTCCTATTAAAGATATTGAAGAGACTGATTACCCGCCACTACTACAGGTCAGAGATTGAACTCTTCTTGATAAATGAGAGGCAGCAGACTGTAGTAGAAAGAGTGTTGCCCTTGGAGACAAGAGACTTGGATTGAAAAAGCTGGCCTCAGAGTTAAATAGCAGTTCCATTGACATCTCGAACTACAAGCATAACTCATTTCATCTCTCTCAAACTGCTTTCTCATCTGTAAAATGGGGATAATAATACTTGAACTATCTACCTCATAGGGTTATTGAAAGAAAAATGACTTATAAACCTTGAATGCTTTGGAAATGTGAATTCTTATCGGTAATCAGGAAACTAAAGCAGTGAAAAAAGGCAGGTCAAAAAAGGGAGGTCAGAGGTGAAGAAAGCAGTAAGATAGATCAGAAAAAGTAGGCTCAATTTAGCAGGTCAGAGAGAATAAACTCTAGAAAAGAACTTGTTCCATCTCTTAATTGGAGATAGGTCATAGATTCTGATCTCATAATTAAGTGGTATTTCTTTTACTACTCCTGGGAAAAAAGACAAGATGTTCTCCTATGAAGTAACTATATCTCACCTCTTCCAGGACTGCCAGACCCATTTACTTGGTCTGTAGCTCCTTCCCATCAGGCACTGGGGTACATCATGCAAATTAAGCACATAAAAATCAACTCCGTACAAGTGCCATGGGTTATGGAAGCAAATGAGACTGAAGACCCCAGACTACCTGCAACCTTACCCTCGCTGGTCCCCTCACTTGATCCCTATACAGGTTTGAACAGGCACTTCTCTAAGGTTTCCTCTCACAAGAACTTGAATCTTTACCTGTAATGGTGACTCAGAAACAAACACTTTACAATATCATTTCTAGCAAGATCTATGATAGCTATAAATCCAAGCATGCATGCATGCATGTGTGTGTCTCTGTGTGTGCATACCAGGCACAGGGGGAGGGAATAAGAATGTATTAAACACCTACGATGTGCCAGACACTATGCTAAATGCTTTACAAATATTGTCTCATTTCATCCGTACTACAACTTGCAAAGTAGGTGCTGTTATTATTCCTGTTTTCCTCAGTTGAGTAGATAGACCACCAGGCATGGAGTCAAGAAGACCTGAGTTCAAAACTAGCCTCAGATACTTAGTAGCTGCATGACCCTGGGCAAGCCACTTGACTTCTGTTTTCATCATCTCTCAGTTGAGGAAACTGAAGCAAGTAGTGGTTAAGTGATTTGCCCAGAGTCACAGATCTAGTGTCTGAGGCCTGATGTGAGCTCAGAGCTTCCTGACTCCAAGCATGGTGCTCTAACCACTGTGTCGCCTAGCTGCCTAGAACAGAAAAGGACTTCAGAGGTCATTTAATTTAAGATCTCACATTACAGATGGGGAAACTGAGGCCAGAAGGTTTAAATGACTTCCTCCAAGTCACAGGGGTAGTAAGCATCAGAGACAGGATTCCAACCTGGATCCTCTGACTGACCCAGTGTTCTTTCCACTCCATCATAATTCGTCTTACTTTCAAGTGGTAGAGAAGATGGTTCAGGGAGGAGAGCTTTCAGCTATAGGATGATGTCAAAGATGGAAGGGACCTTAGATCTGGTACAATTCAACGATTCAATAATCAATGATTAAGTACTTTCCACCTGCAATATCTGCTCTTGGTGCAGGGCCAAACTGAGATGAGACAGAGAGAGCCTTTTCCCTCACCACCTGTGTTCATTTCCCTTTGCCTTTCTTACCTGGTTCTTCCCAAGCACAGGCCTGTCGGATCACATGCCAGTGGGCAGCAAGCACATTAGGGCTCAGCGGTAACACATGCCATCCTGCTGGCCCAGCACAAGAAAGCCTGAGACATGATGGTACATCAGCTAATTGGAATGTGTCAAGTCACACACAGCAAACACTCATGCTTTAGATTTCATCTATAACTTAATCCAGATTTTGACATTTGGGTCCCTGGGGAGATTTTCTTATCACAGAGAGCTAGTGATTGGCCCCTCCTCCACCCCCTCCCCAGTCGCTTTTCACTCCCTGTTCTCACTCCTCCACTAAAGCAGTCAGAAGGCAAATCTGGCTGAATAACCCATCTCTGAGGGGGAGTACAAAGTGGAGCAGGCCAGTCACCAGGGTATAGTGGAAAGAGCATTGGAGATAGAGTCAGAACTCCTGGGTTCTGGGCCTGCTTGGGCTGCTAATGATCCACGGTTTTGTTATTGTTGTTTCAGACAAGTCTGACTCTTCATGACCCTGTTTGGAGTTTTCTTGGCAGAGATATTGGAATATTTTTTTATTTCCTTCTCCAGCTCATTTTGTTGATGAAGAAACTGAGGCAAAGAGGGTTAAATGACTTGCCCAGGGTCACACAGTAAGTGTCTGAGGATGGATTTGAACTCAGGTCTTCCTGACTCCAGGCCCAATTCTCTATTCATTGTGCCACCTAGCTATTGTACTTTAACCTTATGAGCCTGAAATTCCTCATCTATAGAGGGGAAAACTAGGAGACAAAAGGAGAAAGAAATTCCTCATCTATAAAATAAGACCAGAGGGTCTTTGGATGTCCCTTCCAACCCCGGGATTCTGTGTTTGTGTCTTCTAATTTTCAGATCTGATTCTCTTGCCTTAGTACCATGATGTGCTTTGCTCTGGAGGTTGAGGACAGGTAAGGTTTGAATAAGTGGGAGGGAGGGTAAGAACATCCATAAGGGAACCATGTGAGCCAAGTTGGGAGGAAGGACTGAATGTTACACAGGATGGGGGATGGGGAAGAGACTGGGAATTTATGTGATTTCCCAGTGATTGTTGTTTATCCTCAAAGAGGATATCAGTGTGATGTCATGACTTTGCACTGAATTGGATTTAAGTGAGGGAAGGCTATGTATGCAAAGTCACCAACCTCACTCTCTTTTCCAGAGCCATCTGGGTTCAGTGGCAAGATATATATATATCAGGAAGACTAGAGATGACCCTGAATGTTTTTAAGGCACTTGGGGTGAAGTGACTTGTCAAGGGTCACACAGATAATAAGTGTCTGAGGTGAAATTTGAACTCAGGTCCTCTGGACTCCAGAGCCAGTGCTCTATCCACTGCGCCACCTAGTTGCCCTGAGAGAATTAGCAGGGAGATCCAGAGTTACAAGCTGGGTTTCCTATTTCCCAGCCTGATGCTATCTCTAGCTTCTTGCATGCCAATCTCAAGACGCAACCACAGAAGTTATCAGCTAAGCTCAACTCCAAATAGTTCCTATCAACTTCTTGCCAATTCTAGAGGTTCCCACCTCTCCCATGCCAAGATTTTCTCTGAGATCTTAGGGATTGTCAAGGAGGGAAGAGGAAGGGACACCATTTATTAAGTACCTACTATGTGCTGGGTTTTATGCTAAGTGCTTTAGGAATATCTCATTTTAAGATAACTCTAATTGGAACATTCCTGAAAACAATGGGTCCTTGGGTTTTCTGATGCCAGAGTCAGAATTTGAGAGCTAAAAGGGACCTCAGTGATCATCCAATCTACCCTGTCCAACCTATATACCAACCAACCCCTTCCACAACCACCTACAGTAACCCCTTCAATTTTATCAAAATCTAAATCATCTTTGATTTTTCTCTTATTTTCCATATTCAACCAACTAAGAAGTCCTATCAATTTGACTACATCCAAAACAAATCATTCACATTTGTGACAACCCACCACTACCACTTGAGTTCAGGCCTTCATTAACTCCCTCCTGCTTGATTAAAATGCTCTCCATATTAATGTAGAATGTCGGGCCCCCTTTACATGTAAGACCCTAGAAGGTTAATCCAGATCCAAGGCACTCTGTAAGTTTACACCTACCCCAAAATCATAGCTGATGAGCCCCTACTAAAGTATTTCTTTCATCAGCCAACTGGAGGACAAATTCAATTCAGTTGAACCAGCATTTATAAATTACCGACCATATACCAAATGCTAGATGCTAGAGATATAAAGACAAAAATGTAATACTTAACCTTAAGGAGATGCTCAGGGGAAATAAAATTTACACAAAAAGATACAGATTATATTAATAAATATTATTTCTTAATTTAATAATTCACTAAAAATAAATAAATAAAAAAACAAATTAATTTCAGGGAATGAGGGAGAGGACTAATAAGTGGGAGATCAGGAAAGGCCTCTTGAAAGGAGTGGTATTTGATCTGAGTCTATAAGGGATCAAGGGATTCCCAGAGGTAAAGATGAGGAGGAAGAACATTCCAAGTATGGGAGATGACCAGTGCAAAGTCCCAGAAGCCAACCAGTTTTGCAGGAATGTGGAGTATGTGAGAAGAAAGAATGTGAAATAAGAAAGATAGGTTGGAGCCAGATTGTGAACTGCTTTAAAGACCAAAGTTAGGAAGAAGGTTTCTTTCTTTTGAAAAAAAAAGTATTTTGATTTTTTCCAATTTCACATAAAGATAATTTTTAACATTCATTTTTTAAAAATTGAGTTCCAAATTTTTCTCCCTTTCTACCTCTCTTCCCTCTCCCTGAAATAATAAGCAATTTGATATAGGTGCAATTATGAAAAACATATTTTCATATTAGTCATGTTGTTAAAGAAGAAACAGACCAAAAGGGGAAAAAACATGAAAAAAATAAGGTGATAATAGTATGCTTCAATCTGCATTCAGAATCCATCAGTTCTTTCTCTGAATGTGCATAGCATTTTCCATCATGAGTCAAGAAGGATGAGTCACAAGGGGAAGATAGCAAGTTCCATCCCTAACTTAGAGAACTATGGAATATCCAGGTCCAGGTGTCTAGCCATCAGCTGGTGATGAAGGATTGAAACTCAAGAGAGAGATGAATATTGGAAATTTAGATCAGTCATCTACCCAGAGAAGGTCATAAAGACTACCTGTAGTCAGAGAATGTGAATGAAAGGTCACATATAAAGGGCAGCCTCATTTTATCTCAGTGGTCCACATCCTAGGAAACAAATTGGTGCTTGTTGAGACCCGTTTTTCTTGTTGTTCCCTTCTCTCCCTGCATGGAATCCCTTAACTGGCTATATTGTAGGGTCATAGATTGAAAGTTGAAAGAGACCTTAGAGGGTATTTAATCCAATCCTCTCATTTTACAGGAAGGAAGCCAGCTGTGTGTATTCAGGAAACTGCTTTCTACTCAAAAACTGACAGGTGGTCCCACGTGTGTACCACCTGAACCTACACAATAATTGTCCATCTTCTCATCTACAAGCCCTTGGCCACCAGTCGATAGTGACTTTTTCACATCTAGACGAGTCTGAAAGCTTATACTCTTGAGGCAAGTTAGTGACCAACTGAACATAGGCATTCTGCACAGACTGTACGCCATCAAATTACCCATCCATCTGCTTCAAGTACAACAACACTAAGATCTCTGGATTTTCAAGAAGCACATGAGGTTAAGTAAGGTAGGGCCCTCTGATCCCTTCCATTCACCTTATCTATTTCTCCACTTAACTCCCCTATTTCTGTCTTACTTCACTAGCATCTCATAACTAATACTGGAAAGGGTTCTCGTGGGTCAAGTAGGGACACCCCCATGAGAAGCATTAGATTTTCCTGTATTTGAGTCCTGAGTAGTGGGTTAAGTACCATATTTTGAGATAATGTGAATGGATTTTTATTATTTCTTTAATATTATGGTCTTCTGAAGTCAGTCCATTGAGAATGGTTTTGCATTTGTCAACAGGCCTCTTACATCATCTACAATTAATTTATCCTTCTCTAATGATGAAGTCTTTTTTTTTTTTAAATCATTTCATGGTAAACAGTGGAAGGCTTACTAACTAGGTGCCAATTAGGATTATGAAGAGTTTCACTTCAGAAAGACTAGAACACACCAAATTCTAAGACTTTATATAAGCAAAAATATTGAATAAAGGGGCCCTACATGACATATTAATGTGGAGATGAAGCAGGCAGGAGTTGGTGAGGGCCTGAACTCAAGTGGTAGCAGTGGGAATGGAAAAGCGGGCACAAGGAAGCTGTAATAACATATTAAGGTTGTACACTATGGCTAAGTTGGATTTATACTATTAATTTAAAGTTGGTTCATAATATTAGGGAAACTATAAACAAAATGGGTCATATTAATAACAAAAACAATTTTGAAAATCATACAATTGTATTGATAGATATAGACAATGTTGTTGATAAAAATACAGCACCAATTTAAGTAAATAAAATTAAAAGTATAAGAATATATGGAGCTTTCCTTAACCTGATAAATAACATCTATCTAAAACCAATAGCTAGAATTATCTATAATGGAGAAACACTAGAGATCTTTCCAATGAGATCAAGAGAAAGGCAAAGATGTACCACTGCTATTTAAGATAAGTCCCGGAAATACTAGCTATAGCAACAATAAAAATAACTTGAAGGAATATACATAGGCAAAAAGGAAACAAAATCATCACTTTTCACAAATGATATTATACTGTACTTAAAGGACCCCAGAAAATAAACTAAAAATCAATTGAGACAATTAACTTCAACAAAGCAGAGTAGTATATCAAATAAACCCACATAAATCATTTTAATATATTAGTATAATATAAATCATGTTTAGTATATTATTATAAATATTTATTATATGACCACTGAAACCCAACAAGAAGAGCAGAACTTCCATTTGAAATTACTACAGTCTTCCATAACTAATATAAAATATTTAGGAATCTTCTTACTAAGACACACACAAGAATTAGATAAATACGACTTCAAAACACTCTTTACAGAAATTTTAAAAAGGACATTTTTAGAAACATATTCATTGAAGAGGTGGAATCTAGATGGTGAAGAAAGAGGAAGCTTTAGAGTCTAGCATGCCTTCCATACCTCTTTGAATGCACCAGAATGAATTCTGATTAGGAAAGCCAAGAAGTCACAGTGAGTCACTTTCCCAGGCCAGACCAGCTTAGGGAAATGAACAGAAAGGTCTGTGGGCCCTGGAAACAGGACCTGTCCAGGAGCACAGTATAGCATGGAGCATCACAGTTTTCAGGGACTGGGAGAGGGCCGAGACTGGGCACCAGGGCAGGCAGCACCAGGGAAGAATAAGATTCCAAAAATATACCTAAGCAAGCATTGGATATGGGAAAAGGCTCCATCTGTCAGCTCTGTCACCCACTACTCAATTCTGTGTCATAAATCCAGGGTAGAGAGGAGCAATTGTAAGCATTTGCCTTAGCTGTGTACTAAGCATGGAACAAGTTCTGGTAAGCAAATGTTATCTGTGTGATTCTGATGCCAGGAGCAGAGCACAGCATTGCAGACTGAAGGGTAGCTGGCAATTCAGAAGCTCTAAACCTACAGAACCTCCCATTGGTTCAATAGTGGCTGAGTCAAGCAGAAGTCTACTGAAATTTCCAACTAGAAACAAACTAATAGACCCAAACCTGAGTCAGGAACTTACAGTCATCAGACCAGGAGGGAAACAAAAAGACCTTCCTACCAGATCATACCACTTCAGAGGCACTGAAAACTTGTAGGATCCCCACTAGAACTGTGAAAGCAAGAGAGGGATATAAAGGGATAGAAACTTAGGCCAGACATTCCCACCAGAAGTGTGCAGAACCCAGCACCAACATAAAGTCCATAGTCAAGAGTGATGAAGAATAAACGAATTAAAATAAAATCCAATAACAACGAGCTATTAGGGTGACAGGGTAGCTCAAGACAATAACACAGAAGAGAATGACTCCAAAATATCTACAAGCAAAGTTTCAAAGAAAAAAAAAATGCAATGTGGATACAAGTCCAACAGGAATTTCTAAAGAGTTAAAGCAAGAGGAGCAAGAAAAAAGACTTTGAAAAAAATCAAATGAGACTAGAGGTAGGAAAAAATATGAAAAGAGAATTAACAATTTGGGGAAAAGAGATATAAAACTTTACTGAAGAAAATAATTCCTTGAAAATGAGATTTGGACAAGTGCAAGCCAATAACTCCATGAAACATCAAGAAATAACAAAACAAAGTCAAAAGCTAAAAAAAAGATAGAAGAAAATGTGAAATATAGGAAAAACACCTGACCTATAAAACAGATCAAGGAGAGACAATTTAAGAATCATTGGATTACCTGAGACCCATGGATGAAAAAAGAACCTAGATATATTTGAAGAAATAATAAAAGAAAACTGTCCAGATAAATTAGAACCAGAAGACAAAGTAGAAATCGAGACAATCAACTGGACACTGAAAGAAACCCCAAAATGAAAACTCCCAGGAACATTACATCAGAGCTCCCATATCAAGGGAAAAAATATTACAAGTAGCCAGAAAAATGAATTCACTAAGGAACCACATCAGAATTGCACAAGATTTAGCAGCAGCCACTCTAAAGAAGCAGAGAGTTTAGAAGATGATCATACTGACAGCAAAAGATCTAGGCTTACAATCAAAAGTAGCCTGTAGAGCAAAACTGAATATAATCTTGTTGGTTTTTTTTGGGGGGGGGCAATGGGGGTTAAGTGACTTGCCCAGGGTCACACAGCCATTAATTGTCAAGTGTCTGAGGCCAGAATTGAACTCAGGAACTCCTGAATCCAGGGCCAGTGCTTTATCCACTGAGCCACCTAGCCAACCCCTGAAACTGAGTATAATCTTTAAGGGGGGAAATATATATATTTAATGAAGTAGAGGACTTCCAAGAATCCCTGATAAAAAAGACCAGACCTGAAGAAAAAATTTGTCATACATACACAGGAGTCAAGAGAAGCATAAAAAGGTAAACATGTAGGAGAAATAATAGGGGACTAAACAAGGTTAAACTATTTACATCCTATATAAGGAGATGACACATGTAGCCCCTCAGAATTTTATCATCATTGGAGTCATAGAGAGAATTTAATTAGACAGAGAACCTAGGTGTGATTCTATTCTGTTTGAATGTTCTCAAAAGAAAAAGACAATGATGGGGAAAGATGAATGCACTAAGAGAGGGAGAGAAGGGAGAAAGGAAAGAGGGGAAATTATCTAACGTAAATATGATACACAAAGAAGAGAGTAGTGCGGGGGTAGTGGTGGAGAGTATGACACTTGAAATCTCATCTGAACTGATTAAAAGAGGGAAGAATACATATACATACAGTTGGATATATAAATACATCTTATCTATCTGGGAAATAGGAAGGAAAGTAGTTAAGGAAACAGGAGGGAATAAGGAGGGTAGATGAGAGAAGGCATTAGTCAGAATCGAAAAAAAAACACTTAAAGAAGGAGTAGGAGAAAACAGAAGACTAAATATAAGAAAATAAGATGGAGGGAAATATAGTTAGCAATCATGACTGTGATTTTGAATATTATGAACTCACTCCTAAAACAGAAGGTAAAAGAATGGATTAGAAACCAAAACCCAATAATATATTGCATACAATTTTAAACAGAAAGATACACACAGAATCAAAATAAGGGGTAGGGCAGAATCTATTATACTTCATCTGAAATAAAAAAGGCAGAGATAGCAATCATAATCTTAGACAAAGCAAAAGCAAAAATATACCTAATCAAGAGATAGCCAAATAAATTTTTGTTATTGTTTAGTCATTTCAGTTGTGTCCTACTCTTTGTGACTCAATTATATTTTGCTAAAAGATACCATAGGCAATGAATTAATATCCATACCAAACCTACTATGGTAGGAAATATATAAACACAATAGATCATATTAATGAGAAAACAAAAAATATGATTATTTAAATAGATGAGGTGAAAGCTTTTGCCAAAATTAAATATACATTCCCATTTAGAAAAAAAATAGAAAGCATAGGAATAAATGGAACTCTCCTTAAAATGATATGTAGTATATCTAAAACCAAAAGCAAGTATTATCTGTAATGTATATAAGCTAGAAGTCTTTCCAATAAGATCAGGAATAAAGTAAGGATGTCTATTATCGCCATTACTATTCAATATTATACTAGAAATTCTATTTTTAGTAGTAAGACAAGAAAAAAGAAATTAAAAGAGTAAGCATAGGCAAAGAGGAAACAAAATTTTCAATTACTGCAGATAATACAGTGGTTTACTTAGAGAACCTTAGAGAGTTAACTAAAATACTAGTCAAAACAATCAACAACATCAACAAAGTTTTAGGATATAAAATAAATCCACACAAATCAGCAGGATTTCTATATATTGCCAACAAAACCCAGAAAGAAGAGAAAGGAAAAATTCCAATTAAGATAACTGTGGACAATACAAAATTAAAGGGTATATGGAATTTTTACTTCATTATTTATAACCAATCATCTAACAAATATTATTAAGCACTGCCAGGCATACTGCTAAGCACTGAGGATACAAAGAAATGTAAAAATTAAAAACTGGCTCTGCCTTCAAGAAACTTACATACTAATGAATGAGCTTAGTAGATAGAGACCAGGAAGACTTGGACAAGGTCTGCCTCTGTCTTGTGATGTTTAAAATCTATATTGTGTGATCACCTTAAATTAGAAGCTTCAGCACCAGTCTTTGGGCATTAAGCATTTATTAAAACATACAGGTATTAACATGGAGTTCAGAAAGTTAAGAAAAGGCCTATCTCCAATAGAGTTCAAGCCTGGTTGGGTTCTTCCTCAAGTCCTCCTCCACCACCCTGCTTTAATCAGGAACTCCTTAGCAAACTGATTGTGGAAGCTTTTTATAGGTCTGGAATAGAGGCGGTCCTTACACACTGCTTCAAGCTGATTGGTTGGCATCCTCCAAAATCCCTTAATGGTAAGGGCTAGCCAGGTGTGATTACAATCTAGTTAACTTTGAAGCAGGCTAATCAGCAGTCAATCACTCTCACTTGATTCAATCAGTTTAGATTAATCTCCAGGTGGGTCTTTGAGTATCTGCTAAATCCCATTATTTTATCACAGTCTGACACATATTGACCTATGTTACCCTAAGCAAGTCACTTAACCATTTAGTATTCTACATAACTCACCTAATTAAAATGGCAAAAAGGTCATGGTGGGACCCATTTCCAAAGCTGAAGAAAATGACCCAAAATTGAACATTTACTTTGTCTGAGCTTTAGGCTCAATTGAAAATAAATCTTTAAGTCAAATCCAAAGGTAGAGAAAAATATAAAAGGAGATGTAAATGGGACCAAATGATTCCACACATCCTCAGACAATCAGTCATACAGACATATATGGCAAACAGAGAGGTGTGGGTGCTCAGACACCATAATACGACTTACTTAACCTTGCTGAATACAACTGGATGGTGTTATTGTCATGAGGAAAACTGATTCGGGTGGATATTTTCTTTGTCTCTGAAACTCAGTTGAGCTGTTTATTTGCAGTAGGAAAAGGATGCCATCTCTTCTTTCTCCCCTTGCTTTTCAAGCTTTGGTTCTGAGAATCATTTTTTACTCACTATCAGTCAGCTCATTTGTTGCTGCCTTGGAATTAGATTCAATAAATGCCTTTAACATCTGCTCCTCTTACACTTCCTCTCCTGAAGGAAACAGGTAGATAGAAGTTTCCATCATTTGGAATAATGAATAGATTTTGATGCTGCTACAAAGAATCATAAGCAGTTTCTGCCTCTCGACTCTTACTCAACTCTTCACATTCAGTGCCCAATCATTCTTTTTCCTCCTTGAAAATCTTTCTATTTCTCCTTCCCCTCAAAGGAAGCTTTCTTTCCCTATTTGACTTTATAAATACACTTTTCTATAGCTGATGAAAATGTTAGTTTCCATGTTGCAGGGGTGATATAGTATATTTGGAAAGCTAGTATATTTGGAAAGAATTCAAGGAAATCAACAGGAAGTAAGAACATTAGCTGAAGACCAAGTGGGGTAACTAGCTAGCAGATAATACAATTGTTACTGGCTCACCTTCCTCTAAGAAGAGCAATGAATACTCAAACAAAAGAAATTGGCATTTAGTTTTAATCTGTCAGTCAACAAGTACATGTTGTGCATTTAACGTGTGCCTAGCACTAAACTGGATGCTGTGCATAACAAAAAGAATTATCAGACAAAATGTTTGCCCTTGATAATAGTAGGAGTTGAAATCTAGTGGTGATTAGCAGTTACAAAATGATTTATATTGTTTCTTTGAAACTTCCTAATAATAACTCATATTCCTATAGAACTTTAAAGTTTGCAAAGTGCTTTCCTCTCATCAACCCTGAGCTATGGTCATGTGTCAGTTCCCTCTTAGACATCTTGAACTAGATGGCCAATCAGCATTTCAAATTTAAAATATCCAGAAGAGAATTCACCAGCTTTTCCCCAAAGCTTCCCATTTTCTTTATTTTCACATTATTGTTGAAGGGATCACCATCCGCATAGTCAGTCTCCCAACCTTGGTGTGATCCTCACCTCCTCTTCCTCACCAATCCTACATATCCAATTTGCTGACAAATTCTGTGGTTTCTGCCTTCGTGTCTCTCATGGATGCCACCTTCTTTCCATTCACACAAACATCACACTAAGTTCAGGTACCCATCACCCCTCACCTGGACTATTTCCATAGCCTTTTTTTTAAGTGAGGCAATTGGGGTTAAGTGACTTGCCCAGGGTCACACAGATAGTAAGTGTTAAGTGTCTGAGGCTGGATTTGAACTCAGGTCCTCCTGAATCCAGGGCCAGTGCTCTATCCACTGTGCCACCTAGCTGCCCCCTATTTCCATAGCCTTCTAACTGATCCTCAAGTATCTCTCATTTCCATTAAGGAGGACGGAAGGTTTACCTGTGAGGGCTTTGGGGATATAATTAGGGAAGGGAATAAGCATTATGTATATCCTTTACTCCATTGCCAAGGTGGTTTTTCTAAAGCACAGGTCTGATTATGTTACCCCTTTGCACAATGATCTCCAGTGCTTCCTATTTCCTCTTAGATCCAATAAAAATTTTGACATTTAAAGCCCTTCGCAACTTAGCCCCTTTCTACATTTCCAGTCTTTTAAATATTTTATTCCCCTCTGTGCACTGTGTGATCCAGACACCCTGAGAAAAAAACTACATCTTGGTGCCTTTGTCCTTGTATTCGTACCCTATACCTGGAAGTCTCTGTTCCTTCGCTTCTACTTTTAAGTTTCTTCTGCTTCCTTCAAGACTTTGGCTCAGATCCCATCATCTACAGGAGATCTTCACCAATCCCTCCAGCTGCTGGCAACTTCTCTCAGGTTACCTTCCATCTACTCTGAACATATCTTGTATGTGCCTAGTTAATTAGACACTCTTTATCCCCTTTGAATGTAAGATGCTTGAGGGTAGAGACCATCTTTTGCCTTTCTTGTATCTCTAGAGCTTAGTACAGTGCCTGGCATATAACAGGCGCTTAATAAATGCTTGTTGATTATTGACTTCTAAATACTATTACCCTTCTTTTATAGATGAGGATACTGAGGCTCAGATAGGTCAAATGATATGCCTCAAGTCACACAGCTCACATGGGTGTGATATAAAGTTAATCTAAGATCCAGCAGGCAAAGCTCTGTATCTGCTGTTCAATTTTCATACCAAGTTTGCTCTCCTAAGTCAATTATGCGAAGATCTTATGTTTGGATTTTCTCTCTATTTTTCTTTTTTTTTCCTTCCCTAAAACTGATTTTCTTCCTGCATGTTGAGGCTCCTTAACTGATTTCCAAGCCTTCATCACATACCCTAAATTTCCCTCACATGGACTCAGTTATATTAATAAACTCTGAGACTCTTAATATAATGATGAATAAGCTTTCCTCAGACTCTCTATTTCCTTTTTCAAGATAAATAGATGGAGACAGAGTAATGCTATATAATAGAATATTGTGTGTGTGTGTGTGTGTGTGTGTTGGGGAGTGGTATTTTTATACAGTTGTATGTGGAATGTGAACATTGAAAAATAGTTTGTTTTGAAGAAAGAGAGAGGTGAGCAATTTCACTTGGCTTGGGATTTCTGATGTTGATGTGGAAAGCATATAGCCCTGTAAGAAGCCCTGAATATATGTGGTCTCCAAATTAGTTATGAGGGGCAGCTGTTGTAGGGGAAAGAGCATAGACCCAGAAGATCAGTATTATAGCTCCAGTTTCATCCTACAGTAGCTGTGGGAACTTCATCAAGTCATTTCATCAGTTTCTTCAGCCAGAAAAGGTGATAATAATAACTATGATGCCTAACTCACAGGGTTATTATGAAGAACAAATAGAATTGTGGTTAAAAAAGTGTTTTGTAAACTGTAGGGTAATACACATATCTAAGGGATTATGATTATGATTATTATTATTATTGCCACAAACTTTAAAGTTTTAGATTAAAGCTTTTAGATTAGTTTAGATACATTCATATCTTTAACCAGAACTCATGGCTGGGGGCTTTTTCTTAGAAATTTGTTTTACTATGGGAAGGGAGTGGTAGGGAAAATCTAGCCTCATATCAATATGTGGTTGGAAAAGAAAGGACGATCTTATAAGGCAATTAATATTATAGTATTGTTATGAAAGTGGTTTTGACTTCATAGACCCCCGGAAAGGGACTGTGGACTGCATTTAGATGTGGCACAGATGATCACTAAAGTCCTTTTCAAATAGATTCAATTTAATACACATTCTGTGGGGGTGGCTAGGTGGCACAGTGGATAAAGCACCGGCCCTGGATTCAGGAGTTCCTGAGTTCAAATACGGCCTCAGACACTTGACACTTACTGGCTGTGTGACCCTGGGCAAGTCACTTAACCCCCATTGCCCTGCAAAAAAAAAAAAAGTGATTTCAGATGAGATCTGTTCAGCTCCAAGTCCACTAGGACCATCATGTTTCTTGTATCTTTCTCTGGGCCTCAGTTTCCTTCTCTATCACATGAAGGGGTTAGATTAGTTGACCTCCAAGACCACTTTCTCTAAAATTCCCAGTCTTTGTTTCTATGAATATTCACTTCCATCATTATCAGAGGTAGCTAGATGGTGATGCAGTGGTAGAGCACTAGGCCTGGAGTCCGGAAGTCCTGAGTTAAAATCCAGCCTCAGACACTTACTGGTTTTGTGGCCTTAAGCAAGTCACTTAACTTCTGTTTGCCTCAGTTTTCTCAACTGCAAAATGGGGATAATAATTGTACCTACCTCCCAGGGTTCTTATAAGGATCAAATGAGATAATATTCATAAAAGGCTTAGCATAGTGCCTAAGACATAGTAGGCACTATATAAATGCTTATTCCCTTCCCTAATGATATCCAAAAAGAACTTACAACAGATACCCCTTCCTTCTTTCTTTCTTTCTTTTCTTTCTTTTTTTTTTTTTTTTTTTTGGTGGGGCAGTGAGGGTTAAGTGACTTGCCAGGGTCACACAGCTAGTAAGTGTCAAGTATCTGAGGCCGGATTTGAACTCAGGTCCTCCTGAATCCAGTGTTTTATCCACTCCACCATCTAGCTGCTTCCCCTTCCTTCTTTCTTATAGAGCTGGAAAAGATCTCAGAGATCATCTAGTCCAAAGCTTCTTAAACTATGGGTCACGACCACATGTGGGGTCATGTAGCTGAATGTGGGGGTTGTGAAAAATTTAGTGCCAGTTAAAGATTATATATACCTATTTTATATATCTGTATACCCAAGATTACATAAAAATTTCTTGGGCAAAAGGGGTAACAAGTGGAAAAAGTTTAAGAAGCCCTAATTGAGTCCAAACTCTTTGTTTTACATAGGAAACTGAGTTCCAGAAAAGTTCAGTGACTTTCCTAGGGTCATGCAGGTAAATGGAAAACCCAAATTTGAACCAGGTCCTCTGACTCCAAATGTAGTATTCTTCCCACTATCTGTGGGTCTCAACTGTTGCTTTCAGTGAGATGTTAAATTCAAAAGATTGGATCCATTTACTAGGGATGTGACCTTTAGCAAGTCATTCCTTTGTCTAGGTTTCAGTTTCCTTATTTGTAAAATCAAAGGCTTGGATTATGTGATCTCTCATGTCCCATCTAGTGTTGACATTCCATGTTCTAGCATCCTAAGGCCCCTTCCAGCTCTGATATTCTAGGCTCTATCATTCTATAGTTCAAAATCAGACCATCCCAGAGGTAACCCTGTTAGCTAGTTATCACTAGGTGATCTGTTCCTTCAGGGACAGATCCCTTCCTCCTCCCAAAAGATAAGTGGAGTACAATAACCGAATTCATGTCAAAGCACAATAGCAGCTTCCCACCTCCTACAAGACATTCTGGGACAAGACATTTCTATACTTTTGTCCTTGGGCTGGGGGAACTGTCATCACTGATCAGGTACCACTGTGCTTTGATGGAAGGAATTCATCACTGTACTAATGAAATCACAAGTCTTGTGAATAAACAAGTAAAAGATCAAACAAGCAAACAAAAAACCCTTTCTGGTCAACCTCCTATAGATGAAATCTCCTTGGGATCAAGGATTATATTTTTGATCTTTATCGTCCTGGCACCACAGTACTTACTATGTATATATGTGCCCTATGTATAGTGGGCATTTCATTTTTGTTGAACTGAATTATTTTCTGCATTTTCCTAGTAGCACTTATGCTTCTGGGGAAGGGTGACTGGTATGACAAACAACAAAGTTTGCTCCAACTATGTCACAGCCTGACTTGGAAGAAATGCGATTGATATCTCCCAATAGCTTTCTAGGGATGAGGCTGCCCAACTAAGTAGATCATATCAATTAAATCATGTATAGATAAATCATATATCAACTGGATAGGTCCCATGACAATTCTCATAAGGAATTGTCAATTCCTTATTTCTAGAATTTTTAATATATGTGAAAGTTTCAATAAACAAAAAAAAACAAAAGCAGATTGTAATAAAACTATGAAATTCTGGTAAGTAGTTTGTCTTTTTTTAAGTGTATATTAAACTTAACATGGTAACCACAAACTCACACTGTATCTCCTCTTTTTTTCCCTGAATATTCTTTTTTAAATTCATGTCCTTTTTTCTTTTCTTCTTTATTTACATCACTCCCATTACCTACAAACCTACATCATCCCTTGTAACCAAAAAGTATAGTCAAGCAAATCAATACATTGGCTATATCTGTAAACGTATATCTCTTTCTATACCTCTTGTCCATCACCTCTGCCAAAAGGTGAGAAGCACACTTCATCATCAACAGGCGATGGAATATTGAATATGTTTTGTTTAACCCACCCAGAAGGGCAAATTCAAGGGCTGGGCCCTCACTAGACAGTCTCTCCATTACACAAGTCTTCCTAGATTTCTTGGAATCCATCATTTTTATTCCTTCTTCAGGCACAAAAATATTCCTTTACATTCTATTGCCACAATTTGTTCAGCCACTTCCCAATTGGTGGACATGGCCTCAGTTTACAATTCTCTTCTACAATAAAAAGTGCTGTTATGAGCATTTTTTGAACATATAGGCCTTTTCCTTCTGACTTTGACCTCTCTGGGGTATATGCCTAGTAATAACATTGCTGGGACAAAAGGGGATGTGATGATTAAAAAGGTTCAAGAGACATCATTTCTGGGTAATTTAATAATTTTATTAATAAGGCCAGCAATTATTGATAAAAGGATGGTCATTTGCTCATCTCTCCTAGACCAAAGACCCCTGTGGCAATGGGGTCACAGTTTATATGTCCTTCAAAAAGTAGGAGTCTTGACTTGCGAGTGAATTGGATTTAAGTGAATCAGAGCCATGCAAAGTTATTGGCCTCACTCTCTCCTCCAGAGTCAGCAGAGTCCAGTGTCAAGACATAGGTCAGGACAACTGGTGATGACCCAGGATGCAGTGGGAGACCTTGACCTTTTTATGCTAAGGTCTTTCCCAGGTCTCAGTTTATCTGAGGTGGTATAGTTAGGCTCCCTTTCCTCACATTTTCCTACTTAGTCCCCCACCTTGGTGCCTGAGGGAAAAAATGCTTAAGGTATATGTTGTTGGCTTCTATCTACTTCATCCCAAAGAAAGGGCTAGAAAGGTAGGTATTCAATATACAATGTAAATCAAGTAGGGAACAAGTGTTCTTTGATACTCACAAACAAAATACTAAAATACATGAATAATTCTCACAAGCCCACATTGGTATAACTTAAAACAGGATTCAATAACTTAACTATTGTTTTTCATATTGTACCCAAATGCCAAGTCTTTTCAGGTCTGGTTCATTATATGGCAGGAAGAAATCAGGGGGTCCATCACCCTGGACATGCCGAAATGTTAAGCATTCTGTGTGGTTGGCAGGAAGCAGGCAGAGAGTACATCTGCAGACTTTCCACAATCCACATTATATCTATGTGCAACTACTTCTCTTATAAATATGCCTTATAGATAGACAACTAAGCAGGGGGGTGCAAATGTTTATAGTTCTAATGTTAGTTGACAAGTTACAAATATTTAAAAAGGGTTAAGTCCAAATAGTACCATCTAATATAATAATAAAATAGTAATAATAATAACCATCTTTTCAAATACTATCTCAGTAAATTCAATTCAATTTAATAAGCTCTTATTAAACTCCTGCTATGTGCAAGGCACTGGGGACAAAGTCAAAAGAAAAATTAGGCTTTGACTTCAAGGAACTTCTATTCCATCCTACTAGGAGGAGAACACAAAGAGACACTTTCACAATCTCAAATACATAAATTTAAAATGAAGGGGTTTGAACTTTCTTTGGTTTTCTTTTAAAAGTTCAAAGCATCCAGTTTATGAATGTTTAAGGCAGTGTTGTATCCTCCAGTGTTATTTCTGTAGAAGCAGATGCTGTTGTTCT
This sequence comes from Dromiciops gliroides, assembly GCF_019393635.1. Taxonomy (NCBI): domain Eukaryota; kingdom Metazoa; phylum Chordata; class Mammalia; order Microbiotheria; family Microbiotheriidae; genus Dromiciops; species Dromiciops gliroides. Next base: position 298,178,523 of record NC_057862.1, on the reverse strand, counting down.
CCTGTCTTATTTTTTTAAGGTAGTGTCTTTATATCAGTGGCTGTCACTTTGCACAATGTGGATTCCTGAAAAGTTGAGGGCATATTAAATTTTTGTGAACAGACTTACATTTTAATTTCCTTGGAGAAAGAAACTCAAAAGTTAAACATATCTTATTGTAAATCCTTAGTAAATTGAATAATCTTCTTTTTTAATTTAATTGAATTTATTTAAATTAATAAGCATTTATTTTCCCTCCTGCCTACCTCCTCTCCTTACCACCCCTTGTCTCATTGGAAAAAGAAAAAGAAAAAGAAAACCCTTATAAGAAATATATACAGTCAGGGGCAGCTAGGTGGCTCAGTGGATAAAGTACCAGCTCTGGATTCAGGAGGACCTGAGTTCAAATCCGGCCTCAGACACTTGACACTTACTAGCTGTGGGACCCTGGGCAAGTCACTTAACCCTCATTGCCTAGCAAAAAAGAGAAAGAAATATACATAGTCAAGCAAAATAAATTCCTGATTTGGGCCATATAAAATATCTCATTCGCCTTATTAAATTTATAACCTCTCTATCAGTAAGTATATAGTATGTCCATTAGGTCTCTGAAATTGTGGTTGGTTATTGCATTGATCAGAGTTCTTTTTAAAAAAAACATTTAATTTCATTTCCGATCACATGTAAAGACAATTTTTAACATTCATTTAAAAATTTTTGATTTCCAAATTTTCTCCCTCACCAACCCCCTCACTGAGATGGTAAGTTGTAAATGAGAATTCTTAAGTCTTTCAAAGTTGTTTGCCTTTACAATTTTATTACATAAATCATTCTCCTAGTTCTGTTCATTTCCCCATGCATCAGGGGATATATCATCCCAGATTTCCATAAAGCCTTCCTTTTTATCATGTCTTATATTATTATTTTATTATGTCAATAGTATTCCCTTACATTCATATAATTTGTTCAGCCATTTTCCAGTTGATAGGTCCTTGGTTTCCAGTTCTTTGACACTACTAAAAGAACTGCTATATATACATTTGTGTATATGGGTCTTTTTTCCCTTTTCTTTGATCTCTTTGAAGTTATAGGCCTAGTAATGGTAATACTGGATCAAAAGTATGTTCAGTTTGGTAACTTTTGGGGAATAGCTCCAAATTGCTTTCCAGAATGGCTGGACCAATTCACACTTCCACCAACAATGCATTAGTGCGTCTGTTTTCCCACAGTCCCTCCAACAATTGTTCTTTTCCTTTTTTGTCATTCTTGCTAAACTGATGGGTATGATGTAGAACTTCAGAGTTGTTTTCATTTGAAGCTCTCTAAAAGCTAGTGTGTGACCCTGGGCAAGTCGCTTAACCCTCATTGCCCGGCAAAAAAAAAAAATATTTATATATATATATATATATATATATATATATATATATATGTATGTATGTATGTATGTATGTATGTATGTATGTATATAAAAATATCAGTGACACTTGAATTTCCCAAATCACCAATGAAACAGAAGTCTCTGTTAACTTCTAATGATCCAAAAGCTGATTACTCAATCTGTACTTTAGGCATGTCCCTCAGCTTCCCAGCTTCCTCCTTTCTGTTGTTCAGTTCCTATCACTTCAGGTATTATAAGCATCTCCACGAGGGTGAGAGAAAAACTGAGTTATACTTAGTGGCTGACAGTCCTGAAAAGTTTTGTAGGGTATGAAAGCCTTAGCCTCTCAAAAATAAATTCCTTCTCTAAATCTGACACCCCCCCACGGGGGGGGGGGGGAACCAACTCACACCCATCCCTTTCTTCTCACTTCCTTATTTGATATGGAAAACTTATCTCTTTCTTTAGTCTTTAACACTAGGGTATTGGGAGGAAATGTAGCATTTGCAACTAATTGAATATACAAGAATATAGTGGGATCTCACCTCTTTAGACTCACCCTGCCCCCTACTTCATATGGAAAATCTGTCTGGTCAGTAGGGCTAAGTAACATTCTAAAGGGGTCTTCAGAAATCCACCAAGTGCATGTGGCAAAGATTCCACTGGGTTGTGACTTTTTATGTTCTCAAATGACCAGGAAGCACATCACCAAAGCCAGGGCCAATCAAATCCAAGAGACAGCTTTGTCCTAGGCCCACCCAATATTGGCTGTGGGGTAGATTCAGTTGTAGAAAGGAGAGAAAGAAACTGCATTGGGGAAGCCAGAGGCAATCACGAAGACCTGTCAGGTCCTGGGTAGCTTTGTGTTCTTTTAGATAAAGCCTCCTCCATGTTGTGAATAGGAGAGGCAAAGGTGTGTCAGAAACAAACTGGCTATCACACAGTTTCACTCAATTTAGCTGAGGCACCAAACGTAATTTATACTTCTATGGTTTAAATGGATTACAAAGCATGTTCTTAAGAATAAGCTTGAAGTAAATTATTGTTGTCGTGTTTCTGACTCTTCTTCCTGACCCCATTTGGGGTTTTCATGGCACAGACACTGGAGTGGTTTACCATTTCCTTCTTCAGATCATTTTACAGATGAGGAACTGAGGCAAACAGAGGGAAATGACTTGCCCAGGATCACATAGCTAGGAAGTGTCTGAGGTGGGATTTGAACTCTGAAAGATAAGTCTTCCTGACTCCAAGCCTACAACCCTATCCCTTGTGTCACCTAGCTGGCCCAACCCTGAGGTAGGTAGTTGTAATCATTTTGTGTCTCTTTTACAAGGAAGGATACTGAAGCACAGAGTGATGTGATGTGTCTAGGGTTGCATATATAGTGAGTCACACTATCAGCATTACAACCTCAGTTTCTAGACTCCAAGTCCAAAACTATTTTCACTACGCTTCCTTGTCACATTTTTTTTTTTTGCTCACAATTTCTGTCCTACTCTGATTATCTCCCTGAATGACCTCTAAAGTTCCCTGTTGTCATCTCTCTATGTATCCTGACTCAGGTAACCAAACCCCTTGCTATATACAGTTATCCCTTCCACATCTTGACTTTCTCCATCATGGTTTTGATATATTTCAGGTTGGCATAAGAAATTAAATGGAAATTATTGGGAAGTTTTGCAGAAGTTGCAGAGGACACATGAAGGGCAGCAGACTACCCAGAAAAGGTTTTAAAACTCAGAAATGCATCAAATATATGTATAGTATTATGTAATATCAACATATTTTATCTTTCAATACCATAATAATTAAAACTTCTTCTCTGGTATGAAGGGAGGGCCAAAAATTTCATGGGTACTTTCCAAATCTCAGGAAAACTCTACCCCTAACCCCTCTGTAAAGAATTGTGATTTACAGCTACACCTCTATGATGTTGGAGGGATAACTGTATACTCAAAAATTTAGGTATGCTTTTCCCAGGCTGTTTATTTATAATGGAAAAATGGATTTACAGAAATCACAAAACTAAGGTTCAGGTGATCAAAGGGGAAACCTAAACTTGACTCTGCAAAGCCTGGGAGATTTGCTAGCTTCCTAAAGAATACTAAATAGTATTTCCCTTGATTAAATGTGGTCATCTCCTCTCAGGCCAAAGAGCCTCCCTACTCTCCCCTTCACCCAAAGGTCTTTTCTCCCATCTGAGGGGCAAGACCAGGCTTACTCTTAGCTAATTAGAAATCTGCTTGATCCTTCAATCATACCCTTCCTACTTAACCACAGTACCTGTCATGGCATAGGGTCAAAAGGTCACAGATTTAGAGTTGGAAAGACATCGGGTCAAATCCCCTTGTTTTACAGATGAGAAAGCAGGCCCAAGAAGGATGTGACCTGCCCAAGGTTACACTGATAGTGATAAGGAGGAGAGTGGCAGGAGGAGAAGATGATACAATCCTGGGCCTTCTTATTTTAGTCACTGCTCTTTCCTAGGTGCTGTGCTTTCCTTCCCCAAGGGAGTTACCTGTCTCTGTGATTCAAGATTTTAATCATGTACAGTGTGATGGGAAGGCTAGCTAAGAATCAGGAAGACTCATCTTCCTGAGTTCAAATCTGGCCTCAAACACTTCTTAGTTGTGTGACCCTGAGCAAGTCACTTAACCTTGTTTGCCTCAGTTTCCTCATCTGTAATAGGAGCTGGAGAAGGAAATGGTAAACCACTCTAGTATTTCTGCCAAGAAAACCCCAAGTAGGGTCACAAAGAGTCAGACATGACTGAAACAACTCAACAGCAACAAATTTATATATGGGAGATAATTTTGACTCTTCTTTGCCAATGTTTATACCTTCAGTTTCTCTCATTTAGCTAGGTTGTCTTTCTAGAACTCACAAATAACAGTGGGGAAAGTGACTGTTTTGCTTTACCCTTGTTCTTATTGAGAAAGCTTCCAATGTTTTACTATTAGGTAACATTTATATAGGCTTACTATGCGCCCGCCACTATGCTGATGCTAGCTTTTGCTTTTGCAGCTATAATTTTGACCATATTTTTAAAAAGGGATCTTTCTTGTTTATAATCTTTAGAGTGTTTTTTTCTAAACAAAAACAAGTGCTGTATTTTATCAAAGACTTTTAAAAATCTAATCAGTCCTGTGGCATTATCATTTATATAATTAAAATTATGTTTAATTTTCAGAAAATCCCACCAATCACTGGTTATTTGTCCAGTTATTTTCAGAATATCTTTCAGTGTACTTCAGTGTTTCCATTGATCTTATTCATCTGGCTGCCCTCCCAATGGTGCATATTGAAAAGTCACCCAGGGACAGCTAGGTGGCACAGTGGATAAAGCACCAGGCCTGGATTTAGGAGTACCTGAGTTCAAATTCGGCCTCAGACACTTGACACTTACTAGCTGTGTGACCCTGGGCAAGTCACTTAACCCCCATTGCCCTGGGGGGAAAAAAAAAGAAAAAAGAAAAGTCACCCATGCCTCATAATCTTCATTTTATGCCGTTATTATTCCCATCCTTCCATAAATCCTTCATAGCAAATTTACTGAATGTAATAGAGGCTTTCCTTGAATATCAGAGGTTTTTAAGCTGAGGTTCATGGGTAGATTTCAAAGGATCCATGAACTTTGATGGGAAAAAGTTACATCTTAATTTTCACTAACTTCTAAACAAAAATTAGTATATCCTTAAATTATTAATATAGGCAAAAATATTATCCCAAGAAGGGGTCCATTCATAGGCTTTACCAGATAGCCAAAGGGGTTTATGACACAATAAAAGGTTAAAAACTCTTGCTATAGGGGGGCAACTAGGTGGCGCAGTGGGTAGAGCAGTAGCCCTGGATTTAGGAGGATCTGAACTGAAATCCAGCCTCAGACACTTGACACTTACCCTGGGCAAGTCACTTAACCCTCATTGCCCTGCAAAAAAATAAAAATTAAAATAAATAAAATAAAAATTAAAACCCTTGCTATAGATATTTAAATTTTCCTGGATATTAGTACAGCATTTGGGTCATCCATCTATTTTTCTTTGGTTGTTTTTTCCTTTTATTACATGACTGGTCCATCTCCTTTTCTAGTCTCAGACCTGGGTATTTTGTATAAAGAAAAAAAATGCTGATGATAACAATGTTTTCAGCTACAAAGTAAGATAGCTATTTTTTTCTGGCTTCAAGATTTCTGGAAACAAAGTATTTTGGGGACTTGTATTAAACCTAAATGAAGTAGTTTTCCTGGGGCCTAAAGAGAAGCAACAAGTTTATCACAATAAGAAGGTTAGCAAGTGAAAAGTGGAGGGTGTCCAAGAAAATCATTATATCTGACACCATTTTGATACACCCTTCCTTTGTTAATAGATAAAATCCATTTCATGAAAATGGCACATGAGGAAGAAATTCACTTAAGGAAAAGCCAATTTCATTTATTTTAATGGGAGCTATTATGATGTGATTCTGCCCTCCTCCCAGTCACGCCCTTTCACTTAAATATACCCAAATAATAAAGACCTTAGGTAATATTATTTACTGAAAGGGGAAAAAAATGATACAGGGTGATGAGAAGTCATCAATCTGCTGACACAGAGCAGGGAAAATGGAAGGATGAACATAGAATGCTGACACAACAAAGGTAAAATAATAAGGGAGCCTAACAGAAGCTCCTTGTTGCTTGCATGGCATCAGATAGACTAGCTGGCAGTCAACTAGCCAGCAGGGCTGCTTGGTAAGTGTATCTTCTACCTACTCCTTTCACTGTATTCAAATACTGTTTGTGTGTTCCCTGTCTGCTATACCAAGGAATTTGTCTGTAAATTCACAACGTAGTTAGGATGGTGAAAAATAAGTGTAAATTACAATTGTCTACTAAGATGAAAATCTTCTGTTAATATCTTTATATCAAAGAATGGGTGAGTTACGTTTATACTTCTTATAGGGTATATTTTTATTTACTAACACCTAATAGTATTCTAACCATGAAGAAACCTGACCTGTAAAATCTTGCAATTAAAGGCAAAACTATATTTTATTTAAGACTATTTTATTTTTCCTGTCCCTCCCACCAAGGGACTTGACTACCTGTTTTTGTTATGACTTATCATCAATCATCATCATCATCATTTTTAAGAGATTGTTTCCTACTAACTCTTAACCCTTGCTGGGATTGAATAAGAATGAAGTACCCAGAAAACCTTAAGGACTGATGTAAACATTGGCTATTGTTATTACTTTTGTGTATTATGGTTTGTAAACCACAGAAAGTAAGAGGCTGCAAATAAGGGAAATATGTTCAAATAGAAAATCACTTATTTTTAAATGTGCATATTAAATCTTAGGAGATGGAAGACATAATTGAATGGTTAGAAGATTTACAAGAGAGTCTAGTTACATTATACTACTAATTTACACACATTATTTGGGCTTAATTTTTTATTTCTTTTCTCTTTAATCCACTTTCTTTCTCATCATATACATGGCAATTCTATTCTTTCATTATCAGCTATTTAATAATCATCATTCTGACAGTAGAACTACATCCTTGTACTTGCTTAATAACTATTTATCATTCTATATCTTCCCATTTTCAAAAGGGAAGAAGTTAAATGCTCTAGAAATTGGAAAAAATTGAAATTTGACCTTTATTAACTGGGTTAATTGTCAAAATCTCTGCTTGTAAAAAAAATTTTAATGACTCAAAAGAGTAACTTTTAGAGTTTTAAAAGATTAGGTTAATGTCCAAAGAAGTATGAACTCTGACCTTTGGGACACATGTCACAAGTAACAGCTACCATAGTAAATTGCTATCTATGTGCAATTAAAAATTCTTCACGGTATCCAATCAGGCTCTTTAATTGCTGTATGACATTCTGATTTTCTTATAGCAATCCTTATGAACCATGTGATGCCTATGGGAGGCCATTTACCTTTTTTTTTTTAAAGATATACTTGGTTCTATGGAAACTGACTCATTTGGATTTAAAGAAATGGATATGTTTATGGGCAAAAACGTGTCTTAGCTACACAGCTTGGGGCAGTAAACAAAGCAAAAATCTCACAGGAAATATGTGGAAATAAATGAATAGGTTGTACAGTGAACTGTTCTGGTCCTTGGACATGCCAAACCTGGATTATTTTTCTGTGTGTCCACTTTTAGCTGTGTTCATTTTAATTTTTTTCTTTAATTAGTTGCCATTTTGAATAGATATTTGCAACTTGAGAAGAAAAAATGTAATGCCTACTTAGAATTCTACCATCTGGGCATCAGAAGAGTTGGACCTGAGAAACCAAGCTCTTTACCTCTCATTCATAATCTTAACCATTGACTATTAATACATTTCAGCAGAAAAACTAAGGATTTACATTGGCATCTATTTCCTTTGTAGTCTTTCCTTCCCTCCATTCCTATGACTAATCGTGCATCAGGATTAAAATGTTTTGGCTGGGATCATTGAAAGTTATTTCAGTAGCCAATGAGGTTTTAATAAATCTGGAAATTTGAATTTTAAAGAAGATTTTGGTTATGTACCAAAAATCAAAACTTAAAACGGAAGGCCTAAAATCTTATAGTGATGTGGTGGGAATGATACTGGAACCCTGGCTCTGCTTCTGGGTTCATAGGATTCAAATGATTATAAGACAGAACTTAGGGGGCAGCTAGGTGGCACAGTGGATAAAGCACTGGCCCTGGATTCAGGAGGACCTGAGTTCAAAGCCAGCCTCAGACACTTGACACTTACTAGTTGTGTGACCCTGGGCAAGTCACTTAACCCTCATTGCCCCGCAAAATAAATAAATAAATAAATGAATGAATAAATAAATAAATAAGTTAATGAATGAATGAATGAATAAATAAATAAATAAGACAGAACTTAGAATGGACTTTAGAATTTAAGTTTAATTCAACAAGCATTTACTAATCACCTATTATGTCTTAGGAGGCAGCTAGATGACTCATTGCATAGATAAGGAATCAGAAAAAGACCTGGGTTCAAATCTGGTCTCATATACCTACTGGCTTTGTGACCTTGGGCAAGTCACTTAACCTCTGTCTGCCTAAATACACTGGAGAATGAAATGACATTCCAATATCTGTCAAGAAAATCCCATGAACAGTCTTGGTATACTATGATCCACGGGGTCACAAAGAGTCAGACACAACTGAACGACTAAACAAAAAATGTACTAGGCTCTATGGAAAGTGCTGAGGATGCTTTTCTTTAAGAGCAAAAATAGTCCCTGGTCTGACGGAGTTTATGATCTAATATGGCACAGGGGGAAAAGACAACATGCCAACAATTTGTGGTTGTTGTTCAGTCATTTCAGTTGTGTCTGATTCTTCATGACCCTGTTTGGGATTTTCTTGGCAAAGATATTTCAGTGGTTTGCCATTTCCTTCTCCAGCTCATTTTATAGATGAGGAAACTGAGGTAAACAAAGTTAAGTGACTTGCCCAGGGTCACACAGCTAGGAAGTGTCTGAGGCCAGAGTCAAACTTCAGTTCCTCCTGACTCCAAAGCCAATACTCTAACTACTTTGCCACCTAGCTGCCTCATACAATAATTATGTAGACAAAATATATTTGGATAAATTGGAGCTAATCTCAGAGGAAAGATAGTAGCAGTAAGAGGACTTTAGAAAGTCTTCTTGTAAGAAGTGGTATTTTAGTTGAGACTTGGAGCAAGCCAGGGTTGCCAGACGGTGAAAATGAGGAAGGAAAGACTTCCAGGAATGGACAGGCAGTTTAAATGGTCAGAGTTGGGAGGTAGAATGTTATGTTAGATAGAGGACCAGCAAGGGGACAAGTGTCAGAGGATCACAGAGCATGTGGAGAGGAATGAGGGAAAAGAGACTAGAAAGGTAGGAAGAGGCCCAGTTATGAAGGGCTTTAAAAACACATCTTACACATAGGGATTAGCTGTGTGATCTTGGACATCTCTGGGCCTCAGTTTATTCATCTGTAAAAATCAAGGAAATGAAGTAGGGGATATCTAAGGTCTCTTCTAACTCTAAAAAACCTTCCCTTTCTCGCCATTCCCTCCGCCTCCCAATTTAAGGGACATAACTCAGAAAATTCCTAGGTTTTTCATTTTGGCTTCAGTACATTTTTTTTTCCAATTTTTTTTTTTTTTTGGTGAGGCAATTGGGGTTAAGTGACTTGCCCAGGGTCACACAGCTAGTAAGTGTTAAGTGTTTGAGGCCGGATTTGAACTCAGGTCCTCCTGAATCCAGGGCCAGTGCTCTATCCACTGCGCCACCTAGCTGCCCTTCAGTACATATTACTATTCCATTCTTGTGCTCAGTAGAGAAGGAAAACTGAAATACCGCTTGACACAGAACTTAAGTACAATGAAAGGGAAAGGAAACTCAAAATACTGAGGATCTATTCCATCTTCCCAATGAAAAGGTAGAGTGATTTGGTATCACCATTTGGATGTGGTGAGGAGCAGAAAGTATTTAAGTTATATGGAAAATACCTCATTATTTATCTCACCTTATAATCTTACATCTTTTAGGTGTTTCTCAACCCGAGAATTTAGACTAAGACTTAAATGGAATTTCACATATACCCTTAGAATTGGAAGGGATGGGGCAGCTAGGTGGCACAGTGGATAGAGCACCAGCCCTGGATTCAGGAGGACCTAAGTTCAAATCCGACCACTTAACCCCAATTGCCTCACCAAAAAAAAAAAAAAAAAAAAGAATTGGAAGGGCTATCTGAGATAATTTAATTCAATACAACAAACATTTATGTATGTAAAGCACCTAATCTCTATCTTAAACATACCACCTTACATTTCTGTATTGATTCAACATTTATAGGAGGCTTATCTCAATTATCTTTACAACAACTATACAAAGAAGAGAGTGCAAGTACTATTATCACCCCCATTTTACAGATGAGTTAACTGAGGTAGAGGTTAAGTAACTTACCCAAGGTCAAATAGCTAGTGAATGGAGTCAGGCATCAAAGTCAAATTTTCTGACTCTTAGTTCAAAGTTCTATACCATTCTTCCTTTCTATAACATCTTGGTTCTGAAAGAATACTCCCATAAAAATAGAGTCACTATCGTATCTATTACTGAACAACTCTACTTCTTAGAAAGTTCCTTCTACTAAACCCAAATCTGATACCTTGTGAATTTCACCCAATTCATCCTAGTTCTGTTCTCTGGGGCAAAGTGGTAGAAATCTAATCCCTCTTCGGTATCACAACCCTTTGGCTATTTGAAGATAAGGTGGAGTACTTCTTCCTACTCCTGTTGAGGGGCAGGGTATCCAGTCAGTTTCTCAGCACAAGGTTATCTTGCCTTCATTCTATCCCTAACTCTTTTAGGGGAAAACATGTTTTTCTTGGCTATCATTTGCAAAGACCCCCTTTCCCCAACTCCTAATTCAAAGTCCTTCTCCTAAATGCTTATGTCAAGTGGTAAGTTCCGAAAAAAGGCAACTCCTCCTTGGTTCCCCTCAAGTAAAAAGCTCAAAGTCAAGTGTCATTTGGCTTGTGGTCCCTTAAGTACAGAATGCAGTTAACTTATGCAAAACACGGAGAGATTCAGTTAAACACTTTGCACCAAGTTGGTGGCTTTTGTTCAGTTGTTGTCTGCTTGTGTGAGTCATCCTGCTTCCACAGTATCTCAACATGAGGCCAAAATGCACCAAATTGGGCAGCTCTTGATGCTCACTCTCTGCTCAGATTTTAATTCTTGCAAAAATAATGTTGTTGAGACTTTTATACAAAACCCCACCTTTGTGAAAGTGGAGCTGATATAGTTACAGTTGTGTCAGAGGTCCCATGATAGCACCTCATTTTGAAAAAAGGAGGAGGAAATGATGCAAAAGGAAGGTTTTCAATTTGTCCTTAATTTTCTCTCTGCTTATACTTGTTTTCTTTTTCCCCAAATTCTACCCCTCCTCCAAACTTCTCTCTTACTGCTGAGGGCATCTCTAGCCTTCCAGTCACCCACAGTTGCAACCTCGCTGCCATCCTTGACTCCTCATTCTCTCGCCCCACCTAGTAAATCAATTGCCAGGTCTTGTCAACTTTTTTCTCTCCAACATCTTTCACGTATATAATTTTCCCACTTATATATTCACCACCCTAATCTAGGCTCTCCCTTCCTCTCTCCTAGACCATTGCTATAGCTTTCTAATTGAGGTCCCTCCTTCAAGTCTCACCTCACTCTTATCCATCCTCCATAGAGCTGACAAAGTGGTTTTTCCTAAAATTAAGGTATGACTGTCACCCTTCTATGAGACGAATGTCAATGCTGTCCTATCACATCTAGGATCAGGCATAAAATCCTTTGTTTGACATTTAAAACTTTTTATGACCAAGTCCCTTCCAGTCTTTTCACATATTCCCCTCCTTGAACTCTGTACTCTGTGGTCCAGCTACACCGGCATACTTGCTATTCTTCACAGATAGCTAAGTGGTACAGTTGGATAGAGTGCTGGTATTGGACTCAGGAAGACAAGTTCAAATTTGGCCCAGAGAGGTTAAATGACTTTTCTGCAAAAGATGGACCCAGTTCTCCTGACTTCTAGTTCAGGACTCAGGGACTAGAACACTACTTGCCATTATTGTTGTTGTTGAGTCATGTCTGACTCTCTGTGATACCATTTAGGGTTTTCTTCAGAGAGATACTGGAATGATTTGCTTATTTCTTTCTCCAGCACATTTTACAGATAAGGAAACTGAGGCAAACAAGGTTAAGTTACTTGCCCAGGGTCACACAGAGAGTGTTTGAGGCCATATTTGAACTCAGAAAGATGAATCCTACTGATTCCAGGCCCGGTACTCTATCCACTGCACTACTTAGCTGTCCCTCAAACACTTAAATGCTTCTGTGATCTCATCTATTTGGATGTTCTTTCCAATGATGCTCATTGCAACCTATCCATTTATGCCCAAGCAGTATGACTCTCCTTTAAATCATTCCATGAGTTCGCCAGAGGGGATCCACTTTGCATCTTGGAGATTTTTCTTGGTTTCTCTTGAGACTACAAGGAGCATTTGGGTTGTCCATGTGCCATCTCTCCCACCACATGGACAATCCACCTTGTTTGCACATTTCCCCGATGACATCCTTTCCTCTACCTCTTCTTTGAAGTTCTTTATTGTATGATGCAGCCTACTCACATCTAACATGTATTTCTCCATTGCCTTCTAGAATACGCATTTTTAATTCTTTGAAGACTATGGTGTTCATGATTTGCAGGCATATATATCCATCAGGCAATAGGAGATGTTTAGGGACCTGTAAGCAGCTTTGTAATTTTCCAAAGGCAAACCAGTACACTTTTGCCCATTTGCAGCATACGTCTAATAAATATACATATATACATACATGTCAAAACATGCATGCACATATAAATATCCATTTAGCTATGTGCATGTGTAAATTTGTATGCATGTGCATAAATGTAGACATGCAGACACATAGATACCTGTGCATATACACATGTGGATCTGCATGTGTGTCTATATAAGTATATATTTATACATCTATGTTTATACATGTGCATATGCATATATGTATATACACATCGATGCATGAGCTCTATTGTGCACCACACTAATAATAAATCTTCATGGAGCATGCTATGCTCAATCAGACAATTACTTTTTCTTCAATTAAGCCTTAAGGGAAATACTAAAAGAAATCACAATAATTTTTTTTTAAAGCAGACCTGTCCAGAAGGCATATATGAATCTTTGAAATAACATAAAATTTTCCATCTCCAAAGCAACTTTTCTCTTTTATCTACATAATATTGGTATCAAGTTGGCATCAAACTATTAAGAATGCCATTCTACACTCACCCCCATCTCTCACCCTTTTAACTGTTCTAATATGAAAGGTGATAGATCAAGTCCTCTAAAGAATGCAGAATTTCCATTCTCTTTGTCTGCAACTAAAGAACATGAATTTTGAGGAAGCTTAACAATTACCTATGTCAAAACAAGGGGATATGCATCTGCTTATGGAGGGAAGGAAGCAAGCAACTGGCCTGAAATGTTAAACATTTACTTAAGGTTGTCAGATAAGGAACAGGAAGTTGGAGCTAGTCTGACTTCATCTGCTCAACTCTTAATTGTGGTTCAGAACCTTGTGAGTATGAGGATCCATGCATATTTTGCTTTCTCTTTGAAGGAATTATCATTTTAAAAGAGGTTATATGCAAGCATTTATTAAAAGACAATTCACCTTTTTGTAGCTTTTAAATATATTCCTATTGGTATATAGAAAGAAGCCTTTTTAAGAATCTGTGTCTTCAGTGAACTTTTTGTGTCAGATGGTGGGAAAAGTGCAGGGTTTGAAGTCAGAGTAATTGGGTTAAAATCCTAAACTCAGCCACTTACTACAAGTATGATCTTAGGCAAGTTGCTTAGCCTCACTGGGCTTTAGTTTCCTCACATGTAAAATGAGGGTGTTTTCTTTGATGACCTCTAAGTTTCCTTTTAGCTCTGAAGCTATAAACTTAATGACAATTAATGAGATGTGACTTCATGTTAAAATTAATGTATTAGCATTATCACAAAATATTAATAAATATCTTGTAAGAGAATTAATGATGTAATATCATAAAATATAACAATCCTATAAACATAACCCTAGAGAATTCTATGAAACAGGTCGAAACACTCCCAAGAGATACCTGTACTGCTGTTTCTCCAGGCTTGAAACTTCAGTCATTTTTTCTTTTTCTCTTTCCCTCATATACAATCAATGGTCAAGCCCTGTGGATTTTACTTCCTCAATATTTTTCACTTCTATTCCCTCCTTTCTACTCCCACTGTCACACTTTACTCCCGGTCCCTAGTATGTCCTACTTGCACTATTGTTTCCTAACTGGTCCTCTCTGCCTTGACACAAACTGTTTCAGTCATTCAAATGCTTGCCAGAGAGCTCTTCCTAATGCCACTTGCCAACCCAGAAAGTTCCAGTGGCTTCTGATTATAGTATATACGCTTGATCATAGCATTCAAAGCCTGCAGCCTGATGCCAATCTACTGTCCCATTTTCCTTTTACATTGTCTTTGTGCTTTGTTCATGTATTAGAAATTCCTGGAAGGATCTCCATCTCAACCAGATGAAATCTATATCTTTCTTAAATGAATCAACTCAGGTACTATTCCTTCTTCATGAAAATGTTCCTGACCCACCAGCTGAAAATTATGTCTTTCTCCATTAAATTTTTCATAGGCATGTTCACTAGAAATCTTTGCATTTTCCACATTCTGCCTGTATTATATTTGTGTTTAGACTATAAGGTCCTTGAAGATATTCTTTTTTTTGTGGGGCAATGAAAGTTAAGTGACTTGCCCAGAGTCACACAGCTAGTAAGTGTCAAGTGTCTGAGGCAGGATTTGAACTCAAGTCCTCCTGACTCCAGGGCTGGTCCTCTATCTACTGCACCACCTAGCTGCCCCTATAAGGTCCTTGAAGGAAGGAACTATGTCAGAGGATGCACAAAGCAGCCCTTCTTGGATCCAGATATATTCTGTGCAATGTCTGAGGATAATGAATCCTTGGCTACTTCCAGCAGACCATTTATGTGACTAAGGACTGAAGGACTCTTGCAGTTTGAGCTGATGAAGAAATCCCCTCTTTGGCCACTGTGCAGGAAGAACTGATGACTCAGCGATTTTTAAAGACAGTTTGACTACATCCCAGCCCTCCCTTCCTGGCAAGACAAGTAGTTCTTTATTTCATTGGCACGTGGCAGCTAGAGATTTAACAAAGAACATTTGCACCCAAGCCTCTAGCTACCTTTTCTGGTTTATATTCCTTTCCTGAGAAGGTGACCAAACACTGACCTTGTGTCCAGTCTTGGAAGGGACCTTTCCTTAATAAGATTTGATAAAAGAACTCTTTATATCTAAGTCATGTGTCCACTTGGAGCTTAACAGTGTATAGATCGAGATGTTAATTTGTACCTAATTTTCCCCCACCTGCTTTCTGGTTTTCCCAGAAATTTTTATTTTACAACTCAATAGCTGAGGTCTTTGGGTTTATCCACTATCATGCTATGTTCCGTGTTGTACATCTAATCTGTTCCACTAATTGACCTCTCTATTTTTTAATCTGTGCCAATTCAAAAAAAAAATTACTGCTTTGTAGTCTAGTTTGAGATGTAGTACTGCCAGGCCCTCTTTCTTATCTTGTTTCCCCTCCGCCCCCATTATTTCCCTTGTAAATGTAGGCCTTTTGTTCCTTTAGATGAATCTTGTCCTCTTTTTTACCCCCCTAGTTCTACAAAGTAATCTTGGTAGCTTGGTTGCTATAACACAGAATAAATCAATTAATTTAGGTATTATTGACATTTTATTATATTGGTTCAGCATATCCATGAGTAATTAATATTTCTCTAATTACACACAACTATGCTTTTATTCTGTAAAGAGTATTTTATAATTGTATCCATATAGTTCAGATAGGTTTCTTAGTAGGTAGATTCCTAACTATACATACAGTAGTTATTGTCAAAAGAATTTCTTTATGTCTTCCTGCTGGATTTTGGTAACATAAAAATACTGATGATTTATTTTGAATTCTGCAACCTTTATGACTATTGTTTCAATTAATTTTAGTTGCTTCTATAAGGTTCTCTAAGTACACTATCATATTTTAAAAAAGTGATCATTTAATTTTTCTTTGCATATGCTTATTCCCTCAAATTTTCCTTGGCTTATTGCTATAGTAACCATTTCTTGTACTGTATCATTTAATGTTGTTGATAATGGTCATTCTTGTTTTATTTCTGACCATATTGGAAAGACCTCTATATGTACATTCCTGGGTCTTGTTTTTAGATATTTGCTGCTTACCATATTAAGGAAAGTTTCATTCATTCCTATGTTCTTTAATTTTTTAAAAATAGAAATGGGTGTAATATTTTGTAAAAAGCTTTTTATGCAGCTATTAATAAAATCATATGATTTATTTCTTCTTATTTATGTAGTCTATTTATGTTTATAATTTTCTAATATTAAATCAGTTTAAAATTGCTATTATAAATCCAATCTGGTCACAGTGTGTAGTATTTTTGACCTATTGTGGCTTCTTTACTAATATTTTATTTAAACATTCTTTCATTGATATTCATATGAATATTTGCTTATAATTTTCTTTTTTTGCTGTGGTTCTCTGCAGTTTAGGTATCAATATCATATTTATATTATAGAAAAAATTTCATAGGATTTTTCTTTTCTTATTTTGCAAGCAGATTATTTAATACAGGAAATAATTATTCTTTGAATGTCTGGTAGCATTCACTTCTAGATCCATTTAGTCTTATCCTCTCCTCCACACCACTTGTTCAATTTCTTTTTTTTCTTTTTATTTAAATGTTTTTTCTTTGTTTCAATATAGCAATTTTAGATTTTTGTTATCATTTGCCATTTTACTTAAATTGTTGTTTTTATTGGCATATAATTGGACAAACATTTTCAATTTTTCTTAATCATGTGTTATCTCTCACTCCCATCATGTGAACAATCCACCTTATCTGTACATTTCCCTGATGACATCCTTTCCTCTACCTCTTCTTTGAAGTTCTTTATTAGGTGATGCTGCCTGCTTATATCTAACATGTATTTCTCCATTGCCCTCTGGAGTACACATTTTTAACTTTTTTAAAAATTGAATTAGACAACAGTTTGCTCATTTTATTTTTTAAAAAATAGCTCCTAATTTTATTTCAATGGGTCTTTTTCACTTGCAATTGTGTTAATCTTGCTTTGTTTAATTTACAAAATATCTATTTTGTGTATAATTTGGATTCCTTAATTTATTGGTTCTTTTAGGGTGTTTTTTTTTTGAGTTGCATGCTTAATTCTTTGATCTGTTCTCTATTTTGTTGATGAAAGTGTTTAGAGACATACATTTTCTCTTAAGTATTGCTTTGTCCATATTCCACAAACTTTGGATGTATATGTTGTTATAATCTTTAATGAAATTGTCTATTGTTCCTCTGATTTATTATTTAGGATTGTTATATATTCTCTAATTATAATCATTTTAGTGGCATTTATCAAGTATAATTTTTATTATGGTCAAGAAAGACGTTTAATATTTCTGGTTTTCTGAATTTGTGAGGTTTCATGCCTTAATACATGTTCAATTTTTGTAAATGTGCCACATAGTTTGAGAATTATGTATAATCCTTTTTATTCCCATTCGGTAATTACCAATGATCTATCATATCTAACTTTTCTAAAATTCTATTTAAGTTTTTAACATTTTTTTCAGCCAGATTTTTTTTTTGTCTGAAAGGGAGTTGACATCTACTTTTATGGTTTTACTTTTTCTCCATGAAACTCATTGATTTTTTTCCCTTTATGTATTTAGATATTATGGTATTAGATACATACACATTAAGTATTGTTAGTAATCCATTATATGTGGTACTATTAAGCATTCTTAATCAAGACTTTTAAATTAATTTTTGCCATCACCTTATTTGAGATTATGACTGCTACCCCCTTTATTATATGACTGCTACCTCCTTTATTAGGGGAAGTAGGAGCATCAGCTCTGGAGTCAGGAGGACCTGAGTTCAAATCCAGACCAAGACATTTACTAGCTGTGTCACCTTGGACAAATCACTTAAACCTGTTTGCCTCAGTTTCTTCATCTGTAAAATGAGCTGGAGAAGGAAATAGCAAATCATTCTAGTATCTCCCCCAAGAAAACCCCAAATGGGGCCACAGAGAATCAGACATGACTCAACAGCAACAATGTCCTTTATTAGTTCAGTTGAAGCAAAGATTTTGGTTTATCTCCTTGTTTAATCCTGTGTGAATTTATGTGTTTTAAGTGTTCTTCTTGTAATCAGCAAACTATTGGATTATGTTTTTTAAACTGTTTTAAAACCATCCTCTTCCACTTGGGGGGTAAGTTTATCTCATTCATATTTAGTTTTTATTGCTAATTGTGTATTTTCCTCCATCCTATTTTTGTATAAAATTTCCTCTGTGCCTATCCCTACTTCTCTCTTTACAAAGAAGAGGGTGGAAAGAAGGGAAGTGCTTGAAGCACCAGTCATGCAACCAAGCTTGATGCAATCTGTTTATATTCTCCTGCCCAAATCATGTGTCTTACCCTTTCTTCTTATTAAATCCCTCTTCAGAACCCACCTTCCAAAGTTTGGTTTGTTTTGCTCATGAAAAATTCCTCCAATTTACCTTCCCTATCTACACCAAACTCTTTGTGTGTTTAAGTGCTCTATCCTTCTTTGACTAGTTCAAATGAGATATTTTCCAAATTATCAAATGAGATAATCTCATTAGCAAATATAATGTTTGTCAGCACTTAAAACAGTTCCTGGCACATAGTTGGCACCATGTAAATGCTTATTCTCTTCCCCTCTACCCTTCCCCTAGTTCAGATTTAAGGGAGGTCCAAGTGATGTCTACTCCTCCCACCTTTTTCCTCTTTGCACCCTAATTATGTGAGATAGTAAGTCCCCCTTATTTCTCCCCATTTCTTCCCTAGTATATTCCTGTTTCCCTCACTTTTTTCCTCTTTAAGATCACTAAAAAATGGGGGGACAACTGGGTGGCACAGTGGATAAAACACCGGCCTTGGATTCAGAAGGACCTGAGTTCAAATCCGGCCTCAGACACTTGACACTTACTAGCCATGTGACTCTGGGCAAGTCACTTAACCCTCATTGCCCTGCAAAAAAAAAAATCACTAAAAAATAACAAAACCATTCCCAAGCCCTCCGTCTTACCCCCTGCCCTGACCTCTAATGGCATTAGGGTTTAGAAGTGACACTTGTTTCTAATCACATACTTCTCTTTACCTTTTAATGTTTCTCTTGCCTCCTGTGTTTATGTCTCTGCTTGGTTTTGGTCTTTTCATCAGGAATGCTAAGAAGTCCTATATTTCATTAAAGATCCAGTTTGCTTCCGTAAGCCCAGTTTTGCTCGGTAAATTATTCTTGGTTGAAAGCTCATATAATTTACCTTTTAGGAAAAATTCTCAGTTCCTTTATAGTAGTAGATGCCAAATTTTGTGTTATCCTGATTGTGGTTCCTTAGTATTTGAGCTTTTTTTTCCCCCTTTAAAAAAAATAACTGCTAGCAGTATTTTTTCTTTGACTGGAAACTGAATTTGAGCTAGGATATTCTTGGGAGTTTTCATTTTGGAATTTCAGATTACAGGTGAATTTTATTTTCACTTCGCCCTCTGATTCTAGTAGATCTGGGCAGTTTTCATTTGTTTTCTTGAAATATAAGTAGGGTTTGGTTTGTTTGTTTTTTTATTGTGGTTTTCAGGTAGTCCAATGGTTCTTATGTGTCCTTGAACTGTTTTCAAGGTCATTTTTATATGACATATTTTCTTCTATTTCTTTAGACTTTAACTATATGTTAGTATTTCTTATTGTCTCATAGAGTCAATAACTTCTGTCCTAGTCTAATTTTCAGCCAGTCTGTTATGGTGAGGTTCTGCAACTCTCATACTAAGCTGTAAATTCTTCTCTTTCTTCCAGAACTCACATTTCATTTGTAATTTTCAAAACTTAAAAAACAAAAACAAAAACTTAAGTTCTTCTAGGAATTCTAGTTGGCCTTGTATCCAAGCTGTGCCTTTCTTTGAGGCTTTGCTTGTAGATGTTAAGAAAGGGAAGGAGGGAGAGGGGAAAGAAAGGAGAGGAAAGAGGGAATAAAAAGGAGTTTGTTTTAATGGGGGAAGACCAAACACAAAACGGAGCTGGAAAAACAGGGGGTGGGAAGATAGAGGGGCTGGATGAGTCAGCAGCAGAGGCATTGTTTTGAGTCCTGGAAGTCAAGAACAGGGGTGGGAGGGTAATGTTTTTAGAATAATTTTCTTCCTCTGGGTTTATATTTTGGGCATCCTTGGCACCATAATAATGATTCATTAATACCTTTGTTTGCTTGTGCTCCCATATCTGAATTGAGACTTTGTGTTAGGGCCAGGCTCCACACACTTTGGGAGGAAATGTTAAAGGCATATGTGGTCCTGATCCATACTCTCTGGCATCCTATTGTTGCTTTCTCTAAGCACTGAAATGCTATGTTCTTCTAAGGAGAGGGTTAAGCCAGCAAGCTACAAACTTCAATGTTCCTTAAGTGCTCTGGTGCAGGGTGAAGTCTGAGCTCTGCAGCTGGCTAGAAAACTTTATATACAGACTCAGAGTAACAGAACTATAGATTTGTTCCTAGTCTGAGATCCCTTCCCTGGTTACTAAGCTGTAGACTCTAGCATGGATGTATCTGCTTACTCTAAGATGCTGCTCTGGGGTTAGAGGTGCACAGCTACAGGCTTACTCTTGTTCACAACGGAACTGTGACTACCTCATCCTAGTACATAGCTGCAGGCTTCTTTCTCCACGATGGAAACATAAACACTTCTTACCTTGATATATAGCTGCAGGTCTGGCCTAGTCTCTGAACTACAAGGCTCTGCATGAACTTTACCCTTATTCCAATGTCCACAGGTCTCTGGCAACATTCTTATACTGATCTGGGCTGGAAAAAAAATTCACTGTTTTCTGTTAGATTTCCCAGTTAACTACTGGGTCTGTTGCTCTATCTCAATCTTTGTTGTAGTAGTTGTGGGAGACCTAGGTTGTACTGTTCCTTCTCTTCTGCCATCTTTGATGGTCTCCCCTCCATGTTGTTCTTCACACATGATGCTAAATCTCCTTTCTCTGTACCTTTGTACAAACTGTCCCTAGAGTCTGGAATTCATTCTCTCCTAACCTCAACCTTCTTAGAATTCCCAATTTTCTTTGTTCACATGCTGTCTCCTTGGGCAGAGTTTAAGGACTGTTGCATTTTTGTTTTCAAATACTGACTATCTAGCACAGTGCCTGGCCCATAGAAGGTACTTAATGTGTTTTTTTGATTGAAAATAGAGACCTCTCCCATGAATTAGTCCAACCATTAAGGAAAGCTACTTGGAATTATGCCCCCCAAAAGTGACAAAACGTCCATACCCTTTGATCAAGATTCCACTGTATATATCACAAGGGGGCCAGTGACAAAATGAAAGGCCATATATGTGTCAAAATACTTCTTGCAATAACAAAGAACTAGAAACAAAGTGTTCATCAACTGAAAAAAAGTTAAACAAATTGATGGTACATGATATATCAGTATGTGGTAAAAATTAGCAAATATGATGAATACAAAGAAGCATGGGAAAACTTATATGCACTGATGCAAAGGAAGGTTAATAGAAGCAGAAAAACAATATACACAGCAACTACAATATAAACGGAAAGAACAATTAAAGTAAAGGCTGTGAAATTGCAATGATCAAACTTGGCCTCAAAGAAGAGATTGATGAAGATCTATGCTATGAGAAGGAACCTACCTCCTCCTTTCTTCTTTGTAGAGGCAGGTACTATGTGGATGTGAAGGTCAATGCAATATCACACTTTTTTGTGATGTATTGGCTAGTTTTGCTGAACTCTTTTGTTTGTTCTTTTTTTAATTCTTTATTTTAAAAATCATTCCTTGGAAGGGGCATGCAAATATGGTTGATGTAAATAATAACATATTAAAGAAAATAAAGCTTTCTTGGTCAATTTAAAATGATTTCATTTACATACAACTTTTAAGGAATGTACCTTTTGTCTAACATGTGGGATACCTTTATTTTCATTATAAAAGTATTCCTAGAAACAGAGAATCTGAGCCAGCAGGGGCCTTAGAGGTTAAAGACCAATCTTTTATCCACTGCAGGAATCCCCTGTAAAACAAACTTGATGAATAGCTAGCCCCTAGTCTTTACTTAAACACTTTCAGTGACTGAGTGACCCTATTGGACACTGCATTGCACTGCAGGTCAGCTTTAATTATAAAACAGTCCTTCTGTGATAATGAGCTGAAATTGGCCTTTTAAAAAAACTCTTATCAAGCTGTTTTAGCTCAATATTCAGTAATTTAACAAAGCATTTCTACTCCTTTTTAGATACCAGTCTTTCAAATATCTGAAGAAATTGTTATGCTTAATTGCTTGTGTTACAAGGGAAATGTGCCTATGTGCACGTGTGTACATACTTGTGGATGATAGTGGCAAAAGAGGGAAAAAGTAGAAAAGATTGATGTAAAAAACAAATGACATAATAAAATTTATTTTTAACAAATAAGTTGGGTGGGAAGGAGACAATATCAGATATTTAAAGACAGGCCTTTAATCCTTTTCCAGCTTAACCATCCAATTTCTTCTTTACTGCAGTTCCTTTATGACAGCAAGGTCGTGCAATGGATAGAGACCTGGGCCTGGAGTTAGAAAAACCTGAGTTCAAATCCAGCTTCAAATACTTCCTACTTGTGTAACTCTGAGTAAGTCACTTAACCTCTGTTTGTCTCAGTTTCCTTAGCTATAAAATAGTACCTACCTCCAAGGGTTGTTGTTAGGATAAAATGACACAATATTAGTAAAGCACTTAGTATAGTGTCTGGTATGTAGTGTTTCATAAATGCCCATTTTCTTTCTTCCTTCATAAGTAATCAATTAATTTTGCATTTAAAGTATGAGTTAATTTATCAAAAATTTATTCACGTATTTTTTCAGAAGATAACGTTCCTATGAACCATTTTTTATTCAGCTGATTAACATAATCATATGGCCCTTTAATTGGGTAAATTATTAGACACCATTATTTACTTACCTGAAATTGGCATTAAATCACAAAGGTAAAAATCTGAAAACCATGATCCAATGAGCTTGGCTACATATCACAATATAACAGATTCATTTCATCAGATGAATAAAAATCTGAGATAAATATAACACTATACATCACAAAGAACTTTTCTTTTTGTACCTATCACTCCTCTGTAAGCCTTGTGGCAGACTATATATCTGTCATCAGAAGAAAAGCACAGCTAATTTAATTAGAAACTGAGGGGTACTTATCAATTGGGGAATGATCAAATAAGTTATGTTATAGGAATGTGATAGCATATTATTGTGCTGTAAGAAATAATGAAAGGGAAGGTTTCAGAGAAACCTGGCAACATTAGTATGAACTGGAACAAAGTGAAGTGAGCAGAACCAGAATAATTTATATAATTACAATAATATTGTAAAGACAACTCTGATCAACACAATAATGAACCAGAATTCCAGAGGACTCATGGTGCAATGTGTTATCCACCTCTGGATAGAGAGGTGATGAACTCATAGTGTAGAGTGAGGAATATTATGTGTGTGAATATATATACCCCTGCATTTTTGGAGGTGGTCAATGCAGGATTTTGTTTTGCTTGACTATGTGTGTATATGTGTGTGTGTGTGTGTGTATACACATATACGTATATGTACGTGCATATATATATGCATATGTGCAATTTGGGACATGATCAATACATAAATTTTGCTTGACTATACATGTTATGGGTTTTGTTTTTCTTATTTTCTCAATGGGGGGAGAAAAGGGGAGAGAGAATGCATGAAAATAAGTTAAAATTGAATTTAATCATAAAAAATAAGTATAGCTAAGTTTTGGAGAGGTTCATAACCAGGTTGGCCAAAAGTTGATAAAATCTTGTTCATAGCAACTCTCAAAGACATCGTCCTAGAGGGATTGCCATCTGTGTTGGTGGAGGGGATACCTACAATGATAAATTCACAGATCTAAAGTAACCAGTGACTCATCAATCAGTGAAGCATTTGGGCTGTGAACATCTCCCCCATGCCCCAGTTAACATGTATATCTTATCTAGAAAATGT
Organism: Dromiciops gliroides; assembly: GCF_019393635.1. Classification (NCBI taxonomy): domain Eukaryota; kingdom Metazoa; phylum Chordata; class Mammalia; order Microbiotheria; family Microbiotheriidae; genus Dromiciops; species Dromiciops gliroides. Next base: position 298,154,441 of record NC_057862.1, on the reverse strand, counting down.
CACATGTAATGGTTTACAGAAATTTTGTAAAGATTTTGTTTCATACCACCCTGTAATTCTACACTGGAAACCTACTGAATTTAATGTACCTCCTTCCTCCCTGCCCCCATCTCCAATGCTTCAGTCAATACAACTTTCAATGATCTTTTAGGGGAGATCACCTATCAATTGCCAGGCAGTATGAAGAACTTTTGATGCTTTTTCTAGTCTGGTGAAATCTAATTGCTAACTGTTTACACAAATACTACACAGAGCTAACTAAACACAAGTAAAATCTGGCATTTTCCCAATGACTAGCCCAAACAGCCTCTTATCCAAAGCATTAAGGAAAGTAAACTTTAAAATGATGTGAGAGAAAGGACTATTTCATGACAGATGGCAAAGAGTGTTCTTCAATGCCAATTTAATCACTTTCCCTCAATTTTCAAATCCTTAAGCTGTAGCTTGAAGTGTTTGTGCAAGTGATGCTATATCTACTGAGATGTAATAGGGTAGAGAGGATGACTAATGTGTGCTATGACTTCACCAACTTTAAAGAGTCATTTTAGGCCAATTCTACAACACAGTTCCAAGTTAAGATACTTTATTCTTATTTGCACAAATACACTACATTTGATTAACTGAAAACAAGATCATTTTTTGCTCCTGAGACCTCAATAAAAATGCCCTGCAAAACTGAAATAAATGTTTAGGTAGTGCAAAAAATATAGAATTACAAAACCCTCCAATGTCAGAGCTAGAAGGGACAGGATATCCCTTATTTTGTAGATAGCTGAAGTCCAAAGATGCTCAGTAATTAAAGTAACAGCTTAAGGTGGCAGTGAGGACTAAATCCCAATCTCCTACCTGTTCTTTTTCTACCACATACTGACTTCATCTTATAATTTGAGGTAAGTTATGATAATAATTTTTTTTTCTTTATAGTTTTTACAACAGACCTTTGACTTAATTGGTGTAAAGAACATCTCTGGTAAGACCTTCTCTACCCATGCAGTTCAACAATTATTCTGCAATTTCCTATCTTAGGAAGTTACCTACGGCATTGAGAAGTATAAGTCACCAGCCCAAGTCAACTAGGGCAGCTAGGTGGCACAGTAGATAGAGCACTGGGCTTGGAGTCAGGGAGACTCATATAAGTTTAAATCTGGACTCAGGCACTTTCTAGCTGGGTGACCTTGGCAAGTCACTTAATACTGTTTGCCTCAGCTTCCTCATCTGTAAAATGAGCTGGAGAGGGAAATGGCAAACCACTCCAGTTATCTTTGCCAAAAAAAAACCCAAATGGGGTAACGGAGAGTCAGGTATGACTGAAAAACAACTGAAGAACAACCAAGTCACATGAATATTGAATCTAGGTCTTCCTTCTAGAGGCCAGCTATCCATGAAAATATTCTGCCTCCATAGATACTACAACTTGAAAAACCCTCTGCTTAGTAATGATATGTGATCTCTGGCCCAAATATTGTCCAAATTGTGGCTATAACCACAGAATCAGAATTTCAGTTAGAAGTCAACCCAAACCTGAAAAAATAATACATTCAACAACCCTAAAAAGTGTTTTTCCAAACTTTGCTTAAGAAGCTCTGGTGAGGGAGAACCTACCTCCCCTGAAGCAGTCAGTCCATTCCCCTCTAGGTTATTTCTATTAGTAAAATTTTCCTTACATCAAGATTTAATCTGTACCATGGCACCTTCCACTGGTCACTCCCAATTTTGCTCTTGGGCCAACTGAAACAAGTGTAACATGACAGCATTTCAAGTGCTTGAAGACAGTTCCCAAGTCTCTTCCCTAAGGTTTCCTTTCTTCAGGTTAAACATTCCTAATTCTTTAAATCAATGTTGAGGCAGCCTTTTGCCTGGTCAAATTTGAAATAATAGATTGGAAACTTTAAGCTACAGGAAGATGTACCTAGAAGCAAATTATTCACAAATAAATGATTTTCTGGTGCTAATGAGCCAAAGTAGAAAGAACAAAAGTAGCATGAACCTTGGGAAAGCATGCAAGCTTTGGGAAAACAAACAAACAAACAATAACTGAATACTTTTAGTAAAGTATTCTAGCTATCATGGTTGCTATGAGAGTTGGCAATGATGGTTGGCCCTAGCTATGTAAGCCATTACCTACATACAGTTTCCCAAACTCTTAAATTTCAGAAAGCAATGCCTTCAATCAGGCAAGACCTAAAATTTCAGTGGAGGATTTTGCATAATATTTTCAGATGGTAACGGTTACTCTTTCCCCATTTAGAGAACTCTCAGACTCTTTTTTGGTGTTACATGGTATATGGGATAGATTGCTTTCTATAAAGTCAAGAGGCCTGATGGAATAGTCAGGCTCTACCACTTCCTGTGTGGCTTTGCGAAAGATTCTTCTTTCTAAAACTCAGTTTCCTTCTCTGTATGTCTCCCAGAGCCCTCTCTGTCCTCTGTCCTTCTCCTTAAGTACTCCGAGCTCACACAGACCAAGTCCAATTCTGGGATACCTTGATTCAGACAGAGTCAAAGACTTAGAGCTGGAAGGGACTTTACAAACCATCATGTCCAACAACCATTTTACAGAGGAGGAAACCAAGGCTCAGACAGGTCAAGTTATGCCCAGGATAGACAACTCTTTTGTCTCCAAAGCAGGATTTGCACCCTGATTTCCCTGACTGCAAGTCTAATGCTCTACCTACTACTTTGTTGCCTTTTTCTTCTTGGCTGGATGCCACAACCCTAGAATTTTACTCCAGGCAAATCTCCTAATCAAAGCTCCAGTACAGTTCTTTTCCCTTCTAAGTAGATCTCCACTTCCTGCACAGAAACTCAATGTACAATACATGTACCAGGCATGGAATAACCTTTATTTCATGAGCTTCAGAATATACACAAGACAAAAAGGAATCCCAGGAGCATGCACACACCACACGCGCGCATGCGCACACACACACACACACACACACACACACACAAATAAACAAATATAAAGCACTCAAATCACCTGTTGAACTTCCCCTTGAAGATAAAGCTCCTTGAGAAGCTGCTAAACAAACACTACTCATTCAAAGAAGAGAATGCTGGTGTGCTGGGTTGTTCAGGTTCATCCAGCTTTCCCATCCTCCCACGCTGAGCTCCAGTCTTCCCATTGCAGGCGGCTATTTTGACATTCCTCTTTCTCCTCCAAAGAGCACTTTGAGGAGAATTTTCCACTAGCTTATCCAGTGCTCAAACACTCAAACTCAGGACCTCTTAAATGCGAGCTTGCTTGCAAGATAACCCCCCAAAGCGGAGAAAGTCCACTCTCAGGATCTCTCCTCTCAGCCTATGTAGGGGCACACATGTGCTTGCTAGGACTGAATACGCTATGCGCTTGGGTATGGAAACTCCATTCTCAGGAATCCTAGTATATGACCTCTGCTCAAAGGAAACAGAAAAGCAGACAGGAACTGGAAGTCTGGGAACAACCCTTTCAGGCTTATCATGTGCTTTTCCTACAAATCATCATTACTGCTGGGGTGGAGAGAAGGGAGAGACAGTTCCCAAGTCCCTCCCCTAAGGTTTCCTTTCTTCAGGTTAAACATTCCTAATTCTTTAAATCAATGTTGAGGCAGCCTTTTGCCTGGTCAAATTTGAAATAATAGATTGGAAACTTTAAGTTACAGGAAGATGTACCTAGAAGCAAATTATTCACAAATAAATGATTTTCTGGTGCTAATGAGCCAAAGTAGAAAGAACAAAAGTAGCATGAACCTTGGGAAAGCATGCAAGCTTTGGGAAAACAAACATATAAAATAGGAATAAATAGTTGCATGATCTACTTCAGAGTTCAGTTACAGGACAAATGCTTTGTTCTCATCATTCTAATGCTCATTCTACTTATTTCATGACACTTTTTTGACAGGTTTACCAAAAAACACACAAACACATTATATGGAAATAATGCGGCAAAGAGACAGCTTGTAGTCAAGTGACGCTCACTTTGGCTGGGTAGGGGCGGGAAGATCACTTCAGGATGTTTTCTCAAATCATACAAATTGATTAAAGAATCACATTACATGAGGATGCCTTGTATACCTCCAATCTATTCCCCCCACCCCCCAAAGAAGGAAGAGACAAAAATGTTAATCACATTTTCCTTTTAATAATGGTTTGTAGTCAAAAGTGTAGCTTTGAAAACCTCTAGCTTGTTTGTGAAAACCTGAATAAGCTGGGCAGCAGGGGAGTGCATCCTCACTTGGAACAACATTCTGTAAAACTGTGCACTGGACTATGTTTTTGAAGTTGCCATCACCAACACTGTAAATCAAATGTACCACTTTAAAAAGTCAGCTTTTGAAATTAGGTGAATGGTATATTATAGTACCCTACTTTGATTCAAGGAGGAAGGACACACTTAATATAGTAAACAAAACACAAAAAAGTAAACAAATCTGAAGAAATCACTAAGAATATATAATCCAGATTATCATTAATATTTAAAACTATTAAAAATAAGTTTGCCACCTTACAACATTTCTTTCTTTCCTACTCAGATACTTCTCCCCTGTACTACTCTCTCTCTCTTTAAAAGAAAAAAAGTTGCCCAATCTCCAAAGTTGCTGATCTTTGCACACAGCTTTCCATGGTGCTGCACCTCTATTTTCATAATGAATATTCAGTTCATCCTGTTTTCTTGGCAGAAGGTAAAGCAGACTTTTCCTTTTCATTGTCAGAGAGATGGACCAATAAAAGTACAACTGATAGAAGGGTTTAATTCTTCCCCAGGAAGAAAATACACTTGTCCTACATTTGTAAAATCTTCCAAAGGTACCCCCTTACCACCATTATCCCACCCCATTCTTCTGAGTGTCTTGCCTGAAAGCAAGATGGCAATCTTATTTGAGAAGGAAAGTCAAATTTCTTAAAAATAACTTAAAAAAAAATCATTTTATATAAAGCAGCAAAAACATACTTTCCTCTCTGCAGAAAGAAAAATGTTAACAAGGAAACACACCAATGTAAATGTTCATAAATTTTTGCTAAATTTAATTTCACAATAAAGTCAAGATTTATTTCATGACTATTGCTTAACCTCATTGGTACTGTCAGGAGAAGATTCTTTGGCATCTTCAGTCTCTCTTGTATTTTCTTCTTGATTTAGATTTTCAATCTCAGATTTGGTCCCATTAGGTATAGAGTTTTCACTATTTACAAATCCATTTTCTGTGACTTCTCTATCAGTGATAGCTTCTTCAATCTTTAAGTCCTCCTGCACCTCAGCCTCATCCTCCAGGTTTCTGAGGACAATCGGGAGTCTAGAGTCTGCCACGGTGTTCTCTAACAAGGCAATATTGCTCTCTTCATATTTGGGAAGTGGGGTGCCCTCCTCCATTTGTTTGCAATAGTACTCTTGGTTGGCAGCTGCACTCTTTACGGCTTTTTCCAAAATCTCTTTTTCTCCTAAGCGCAGTTTGATGGCCATTGTTGCATGAAAGGTAAGGTCATGGGTCGCCAAGAAGGATTTATCTTCCTGGAGGGGAAACAGGAGGAGGAAAGAATAGTCAGTTTCATTAAAAGTAGTCTAAATGAAATGGTGCACCAGGACATCCAACAGAGAACTTCAAAACAATTACACAGCAAAAAGGGTGTGGTGGTATAAGGTTGCATGTGCAGAAAGAGCATAACAACTAACATTTATATAGTACTTTACATAGAGATCTTATTTGATGGTCACAATAACCCTGTGACAAAGCTATAGGAGTTGCTGAGATTCAAAGCAGTTAAGGGACTTGCCCAAGGCCACATGCTCATTAACTTAAGTGGTTGAGCTGGGAAATGAATCCAGGTCTCTGACTCCACATCTAGTATTCTTGCCACTGCCTCTCAAACTTTAAGTTAGTGACTTAGAAGCAAACAATTCAAACATAAATAAGAACTTCTAGCCAGAGTGACATTTTGTTAACAAATGAGAGGATTACAAAAATAATTTCTACCTTTGTCTTTTAGTCAACAATGTCAATACAATTTTTGCATCAAAACCTTAAATAGAAATAAAACTGACAGCACTGAATAATGATTCAGGTCAAGAGCTGTAGCGATTTGCATTAGTATAATGATGACATAAGAAATGGTCCTGCTCCTCATGGAGCTTACACTCTAGTAGAGAAGATGAGATACCACAGAATGTATTGAGTGTAAGAGGAGAGGTCTAAAACTCTGCAGTGAAACTCAAATAGAAATGGCAGCCACTAAACCACACACACATAAGGATCCCTGTGGAATGCATACTGACTTAGAAAATTGTATATGTCTATTTTTATTGTATTTTAATTTATTTTGTTAAATATTTCTCTCTCTCTCTCTTTTTTTTTTAGTGAGGCAATTGGGGTTAAGTGACTTGCCCAGGGTCACACAGCTAGTAAGTGTGTGTTAATTGTCTGAGGCTGGATTTGAACTCAGGTACTCCTGACTCCAGGGTCAGTGCTCTATCCACTGCACCACCTAGCTGCCCTTTCTCATTACATTTTAATCTTGTTTGGACCACACTCATAAGTGTTGTAGGTCACATGGAGGCCATGGGCTGTGTGTTTGACATCTCTAGTCTAAATCCTTATAAGAAATGTGTGGAGGAAGAAATCACTTTCAGTTTATGCTTTGACCCCCACCACTACTCTTTATTAGGCATCTGTTTGTAGTGCACTGCTAGGCACTGGGGGGATATGCAAAGAAAAATAAGACATGGTCCTCTGCCCTCAAGAGGCTCACAATCTAGTAGTAACATGGCAAAGTGCAAACCAACACACAATTACCCAGAATTACCTCAATAGTTGTTTTATATGTTTTTAAAAGAAGGGATGCTCTGGCTTCAAGGAATGTCCAGAGTTTGACTTCATTGTCCCAGCTAACAGGAAATTCAGAGTTACCCAAAGTGAAGATTCGGTCAATAGCATGTTCTCCTATCAAATGTTCTTTTAGTTCTTCTATAAGAAATAGAAAGAAAGGATAAACTGTTAGTGGAAAAAACAGTTCAAATATTAATTTCAGTAACTAACATACCTTAGAAAATATCTTTTCCAATTATGCAAATTTTCCCTTGGCTTTCCTACTAGGCATGATCATCTGACCAATGATGTTTCTATACTCTCCATAGTGGCATTGGAAGTTTAAAGTTTTAGGTGAGGAAAATGAGGTGTTAGCCTCAATTTTCATTTCTATTTAAAAACAAGGTCAGGGCAGCTAGGTGGCACAGTGGATAAAGCACCGGCCCTGGATTCAGGAGTACCTGAGTTCAAATTCGGCCTCAGACACTTAACACTTACTAGCCGTGTGACCCTGGGCAAGTCACGTTAATTAACCCCCATTGCCTCACTAAAAAAAAACCAAAAACAAACAAAAAAACCAACCTTCGCATATAACACTCCCAACATTTCTTATTTCTAATGAAGGACACTATGATCAATGAGATTGTTTCATAAGCCACTTTTTAGAACTATGTATATGTATAACTCACTTTGACAATGCCCTCCTCTTTTGAATTACCTAGGGCAAAATGTACTAAAGTTGCAATGACTTTAAAGCCAAAGCTAACTGCAACAAGTCCCAAAAGGCTTTGGATTTTAAATTTGCATGAAACAAATTCTGATGGATTGACTTGACAAATCAGCTCCTTTACCCTCAAAATAAGTAATTCCCCAAACAAAAACAATCAAGAAAATATCCCATGAAAACCTTAGTCAATGAAAATTTGATATGTCTCACTCATAAGACATTTAAATACAAATCACAAGTAAATGAGTGAACGTCTAAATTACACCTAAATATATTTCAAAGGAGGAGGAATTCAACACAACTGCTGTAGGCATATTATTTCCAAAAGACCAAAATGTGCCTAGCCTATTCATACCAAGAAATATACTCAAGCTTCATTTGTAATTATGAGGACAGTATCTCTTTCAAAGCAAAATGCCCCACAGCTGTCCTTACTTAGAATTTAAAATGAAGAACTTTTGTTGTCAACAACACAAACTTTTATTAGTATCAGATAGATCTTCTCAAAGACTAGAGTATGTGACAATTAAATCTCCTCATCCTACATATGAAATGTGATAAATTCTACTGAGCTAGAAAAGTGTTTTAAATAATTATTTTTGTGGGAAGGGGGAATAAGAAAAAAGATGATCTGTTGATAGTTTATGAAAAATTTCATTGGTGTATACTTTTTACCAAACATCATTAGAAGCTGAAGGTAAGAATGTGGACTTTTTAGATTTTTCTCATGTCATAAACAGACCTCTCATACCACTTTGTTTATGCCTGTCTTAGTACACTTATCTTTTGAAGTATGGAAGAAGTGAAATTAAAGAATCAAAATTCATCAAGAGAAATCTGAATCTATTATAGTTACCTGTGCATGTCATCTTAGCTCCCCGCCCCCATTAAAATTCATGTTTCTTGACAGGAGTATATTTTATTCACTTCTGTGTCCCCTTCTAACCCTTTTACCCTCAATTCTACCCAAGCCCTAGGAACTTAACACAGGGCCTTGCACATAATGGGCATTTCACAAATGTTTCCTGAATTGAAATGAATTGCATAAATGCCCAGGATGGATACATTCTACTTTTGACAAACAATAAGGCAAACCCCCCCCACACACACAACCTAAAGTTTTATAGAAAATTGTTAATTCACAGGAAAAATAACCAGAAATTAACACAATATTTAGTTAAGAAAATGAAAAATGAGCTTCTTTGGTAATAGAAATATGTAGAAATCAAGTATAACTTAAAACTAGGGAGTACTAGATCCAATGATGTTGCATTCTTCCCTGATTTTAATACTCCACAAAAGTGTAACCATATTGTAATGGAGGGCCAATAGCCAACTACTAGTGTAAGAAGAGTTTGACTCAGCTTATACCAACTATCAATCCCTCTCAGCCCAGGATACCCTAAAATATGGTCATAATAAAGGGGAAGAAAACAAGGTAATATCAAGATCTACTAAAAACATTGTTGAAATTAATAAAAACCTTTCTGGGGTAAGACATTCTGTCATATATGTAAATGAATAACAATAGATCATTTCATTCTGCCTAGTAAATCTTTTAATTTGTCAACCACAATAAAAATGTATTATAATATATTTACTTATACTCCGCATTCTGAGTTCTACAAGTAGGCTGATGGGCTATTCACACACAGGTCATTGAGACCAGTGACCGTCATTCTTTTCCAAAGTCAAAGCCAGACATTTTTCAAAGGAGTCCAGGAGGACAAAGAAAACAGTGCAATCAAGTGCTATGATGAGATCATTACCAGCACTGGGAAACAACCTGAAGTAGATGCAAAAAAATATTACATTGAGGCGTTGTTGACCTTAGCTGGAGTTCTAGCTCTATCCCTTAACTTCTCTGAACCTCCATTTCCTCATCTATGTAACGGAGATAATAATATCTGTATGACACTTCGTGAAGCTGTCTTAAGAGAAGGGTTTTGAAAACTGTTAAGTGCTAGATAAATGGGAGAATCACATATAAAAGGCTAGTGATGTGATTATGTTACTGACATTTACATGGTAGTCTAAAGTTTGCAAAATGCGTTACCTACATGATCTCATTTGACCCTCACAACAAGCCTATAAAGTGGGTCCTACAGATATTATCATCCTCATTCTACACATGAGGAAACAGATATGAAATAAACTTGTCCATGATCTCATAGGTTGTAATTATCAGAATTCGAATCCAAGTCTCCAAGTTCAGCACTGTAGCCACTATGCAATGCTGTTTCGGCACTTTCTGCAGAAACATGTTTGTCAGTACTCTAATTAAAAATAATAAAAAAAAAAATCAGCATATAGTCTTGAAAAATTTGAAGTAATTTATTTTTAATTACCTCGGGACCAAATGAAGATGAGAAAAATGTGTTACTTTAAAGTTCATAGTGGTTAATTACAGAGAGCAGAATGGATTTATAGTCAGGTCTCAACTTGGTTCAACTCTAGTGCTTCCTGCCTTTGCAGCCTCAGACAGTCGCTGCCTATAAGCCTCAGTTTCACTACCTATAAAATGAAGCGCCAGGACCAGATGATGTGTAAGGTCCTATTTAGCTCTATATACTATGATTCCACACGAATTAAAATGCAAAATGCAACCAAACTTCAAATAGATGATACACAATCATTCCATTTAATGTGAACCTATCTAAATAGTCTACGGATTTCTGCTTGCTCACAGAAGACAGGAAATGGTCATCTTTAGGCAAGGAGGGCACAAGCCAGTTATTCTGTTACAAAGTCCAGGGAAGGCAAATGGATGTCTGCACTTGAAGACAGAGACAATCTTCCTCACTTCATGCTATGCTGAGTTTTAGCATTGAGGTCAAAACACAGAGGTCAATGGCAAATATGACTTGATGGGTTCTTACCAACTGTTTGTCAATATATAGACCAGCTTTAAAATAACTATTCATTTATATTACCATGATATTCCTTTTTATAAAGGCCAAGGAATTTGGGGATAAAAAAACCACAAACATAATGATCATATGCTATGAACAATTTACTTGGTCTGTCTAAATTCTTTGGTTCTATCAGATGAGGCTTGAATTAAGTTGGCTATAAGTTAGAGCCTAGCACAGGGCTTGACCACAGTTGGTATCAAAAAAAAATTGTTAACTAGATCCAGGAAACCTTTTTGTTCTAGAGCAGGAGTTTTCAACCTTTTTTGGTATCCTGGAGAACCTCTGCCTGACTGGTGAAAACTATGGACCCTTTCTTGGAATATTGTGTCTTAATGCATAAAATAAAATACATAGGATCACAAAGGAAACCAATTATTTTAAAATAAAGTTATGAAAATATTAAAAAAAAAAGAAAGTTCACAGATCCACAATTAAGAACCCTTGTACTGCAGAAACTTCTGTGGCGAAGCTATTTGTTGTAACGAGGTTTATCACAAATGAATGTCAAGCGACTGTCTGACATTAAATGTCTAAGAAAAAACTCAGATTCAAAACATAGAATTATGAAATGAAATTTCATAATTTGTTGTCAGTTATTAATTAATGAAAATAAAGATGTCCTATGGCCACCTGATTATTAAATTCATTCGATTTACTAAACTTAAACTGATAAAAATTGATTTTTTTTAGTATAGTTATTTGACTCTAATGAGATTTTAAAGCATATCAAGATCTCATGTAAGCTATGAATGTGGATTTAGGAGACACCTGAAATTATGAATAATTACTGTAATAAAAATACATTCACAAAGTGCTTTAAGATCTGAGGTAGGTAGTAATAAAAATGATTAAAAAAATAGCTTGCTTTTAGCACTTCAAGGTTTGCAAAGCACTGCATACTTGTTATCTTATTTGATCTTCACAATAACCCTGGGAGGTAGGTGCTATTATTATCTCCATTTTACAAAGGAAGAAACTAAAGCACAGAGAAGCTCCAACTTGTGTAAGGTTAGATAGCTAGTAAGTGTCTGAAATGGGATTTGAACTCAGATCATCCTGACTCAGTGCAACACTTTTATTCACTGTATCACCTAGCTGCCTCGGTGGTACAAGCATTTCCATAACAGATAATAATAATATTAGCTAACATATGTTAGCTTCAAATGTTGAAAGTACTTTTACATATATTATCCTCATTCAAATTTCACAACCCTGTGATTATTATTCTAATTCCATATTGGGATAATAATAAAGTTGAAGACACTGACGCTAAAAGAGGTTAAGGGACCTGTTTCAGGTCATACAATTAGTGAATGCCAGGTGTAGGGCAAGTGATTTTTCCCAGGTCATGTGGTTGGTGAGTGGCCAATGTGGGACTGAACTCCAAGGCCTATGACTTTAAATTCAGGATTTTTTCTGCTAATACTCTGCTGCATCACATAAGATAAATATTTGTGCAATACAAAGTAATGGTTTCAAAACAAGGTCTTTAGTCAATGAAACATTTCCATCACAAAACAGGCAGATTTCTTTTGTCTCTAAGGTTGCTACCTCTCTCTTTCTCCATAAACTGTCTTCATTTTAAAGCATCTCTAACTTTAATTGGAAAGTCTATTTTCTTTACACTTCCTGAAAAATTCTTTTTAAGTCAAAAGGAATTTTTCTGAAATGATTTACCTTCAGTCATACAGAATACTCGAAGGAAGGCCAGAAGTTGGGCCGAGATGGGAGGCTCAGTAAAGTGCAAGGCAAAGACACTGGAACTAACAGAAACAGTAAGCAGAGATCAGTCACAGCAGTGTAGTTATCGACTTGCTCCAAAGCAAAATCCCTTTAATTTATGATACATGTGGTTTTCCTCTAGGAGAACTAAGAGGGTAGATGAGTCATACAAGTCTCAAGTCTGAATTACAGAAGAACAAATCTCAAATCGTTCAAGTAGGAGCAAAGGTACTGAGAATAGAACCCCTACAATAAGCCTTTGCGAATTGTTGTTATATGCTGATATAATTTTAATTATAATTTGCATAGACAAGATTATAGGAACAAATATATTCTAGTAATTCAAATTCTGATTTTAACTATATCATCAATAATATATTTTCATCATTAATCAAATAATGATAAGTTCAACACTAAAAAGGTTCATATAATCAGTTTACATTAAGGATGATTACTACAAAAAGAAAAATAAACCATAATTCTCATTATCTTCATCATCCAATACTGGAGAAAAAAACTGAAAAAATTTAACTAGAAATTCCTGAAATGACTAACAGTCACTCAGTACAGCCAGTTCAGCATGGTAGATAATGGAGAAAAAGTCATTAACCTTTTCAAGGTGAAAGACACTGGTGATACTTAAGTACTTATTTAACTTAATGAAGACTTCACTGCTATATTCCCTGGAACTCATTGTAAATGTTTCTAACAATTATGTTTATTTAAAAACATTAGTAAATTACCATGCCTCTAAATGCTCTGGATTTGCTAGGTAGCAGGCATAAAAGGATTAAGACAAACTACTGAGGAGCAGTTTTATTAGCACCTCAATTAAACACTATGCAATTGGAGATATTTCAAATTATCAGAGGGAAAGGCTGACCAGTCTTTTTACTTACGTTGGAATGCCAGCTCGAGCCAAGACTTCAGCTTTCATTGCATATAGCCTGTCACTTTTGCTCACTCCGAGCTTTATTTTCACTCTGTCATGTGAATTATTGTCAAAGAAAAAACCACTGTGGATCACAAACTCTGCATTTGATCGGGTGCCATAAAAAATGTAAATCTAAAAGGATGTAAAAAAAAAAAATGAAGGCACATAAAAAAGCTTAACACCTGTTTAGTACAGACTTGAGGTATAGTATTATGTCTTGTAAATTTAGCGCCACTTTACATTAATGAGACAAAATGTCTATAAAGTTCTAATCCAGGAGCCAGGGAACGGGAAAAGAACCAACTTCTCTTGATTGGTGAAGGTTGGGTTCTTAGTCCTTCTCAGGGACAAAGTTTGAAGCCCTATGTAGTCTAGAAGCTGCTTCCCCAGGAACCAATGACACAGAAGAACCTCCCACTTTGCCAGATGTTAACGAATCCATTGGAGAAAACAACACCCAAGCTTTTCAATACTACCCAAAATACTCAATGTACAGGGTCTCAATCCTCCATTGCTACTGAATGCCTAGTAGGGTAGAACACTGATAGTAAATTTATCCCAGCACCTACTCCTTCTTTTATCATCACTGAACCCAGGAAGGTAGGGTTCTGGCCCCCCACAGAGGACTGGAGTTAGAGGCCTCTTCACATAGGAGTTTACTGCCTTGTGCAGAGGTAGTACCTACTCTGCCCTGTGTCTCCAATTCATCTGAGAAAATAACAACACTCCAATCTTCTATTACCCTTGAGAGCCCTGGTAAATGGAGATGTAATCTGTTCTGCCCTGGGCCTGCTACTACTGTCTGAGAAAACAACTTTATAATTACCGAGCACTCAGGTACATGGCAGCCACAGTTAACACCTAGCCGCTGCTGTAACACCTATATTTTCCTTTACCGTTACTGTAGCTAGGTGCATGGATTTCTACTCAAGACTCTCAAAGATTGTATCTGAAGGCCTACTGGCCTGGGAACCTATTGCAATTTATGGACACATTACCTACTGTGTCCCGCTAACCGAGAAAAATGGCTCAGCCCTCATAATCCATAATCAACATTTATGCAGACATCAGACCTCTGACCACCAGGATCCTATACTGGACCATGACCTCTGACAGCAGGCATAACTAGGGAACAAGTATACAATCCATGTATATGTTATCTTTTCATATATCTCATTCATCCACTATGACTGGATGAGAAAAGGGCCAAGTACAAATTCAGTGAGATCACTGGAGACCCAACCACAAGCTATTTATGACTAAAATGCCCTACAGAATCTGTTTGCCTCCCTCCCTTCCTCCTTAGTTCTGAGAGGTAGAAGAAACTGACAACCATTTTCAGTCATCACAGTACCTTGCACAGTGAAAGCCCCACTCATCTAGTATCTCTTCTACTGAATACTTGTCATTTAGTCATTCATTTCCTTGATAAAAACTTTCTTCCTCTTACTATTTCCTGCTCTCTCATCTCCCCCTTTCCTACATCTCTACCATGCTCAGTTACCCTATTCTCTTATGCTTTCTGGAATCCCTATTACACTGCTACCAACTTCATTTTGTCTTCAACCTCTTACTCTCACACTCCTTTCATGGTCTGTACACTCAGACTACATCATGTCCCTGTCTAGGACCGAGTGCATCTCTCATAGCTCAAACCCCAAACCAAACACCCGGGACCAAGAGGAGGAGCTGGCAAACAACTTTTTCTTTGTTGTCACTTCTTGGCTCTTCTTCTGCTGTCATCACACAACCATCTCTCTTCTTTTGAGGTTCACTTCATCTATTTATATCAGTCTATAGAGATCCTTGTTACTGTCACCTTGGGCCTCCAAGAAATCCTTTCTCCCTTCTTAAGGAGTGGGTTTAGTATCTGGATTACAGTTTTCCTCTCCATCCCAACCCTTCTTCTAATGCTGATATCTCTACCACCCCAAGAATGGTTATACCTTAGATTTCATTGTCATCCATAACTATCCAGAACTCTCAATTTCTTACCTCTAAACATAATCTCCTGTCCTACCCTTCTACTTCTGCCTCACTACTCCTAATATTATTCATCCTCTTTGCCACCTTCAGTGTCTCTACCTCTCACTCTCTCCCAGAACCTCTGTTCTGGCCTTACTACCTTCCCTTCAGTCTCAACCCTATAACTACCCAGTTCATCAAAACTGTCTTTTATCCTTGAATCCCTTGCTCCCTTGTATTGGCCATTTGCTATCTGGTTTTTATGCTCCTATATGAGTGCTGATCAATGGAAGCAATAACCCAACCACATCAATGGGTCCATTACAAATTTGTGTTACCTGATTTCAGGTGGATTCTACTGCTACATGGAAATCCTTTTATTCTTCCAGGACTGAATCTCCAACATACTCCCTGAAGTAGCAGTTCCAAACCTACTCTTTTAAAGACCATTATACCATATTCTCACCCATTCCTTTGAATGGAGAAAAACCTTGCTTCCTACTTTCCTGAGAAAACTGAAGTCATCCTCCATTCCTTTCTTCTCCACTCCACACCTCAAAAGCACACTCCCACCTGTCACTTTCCATTTTCCTTTCCTTTGCTTTAGTTCCTGAGGAAGAATTGGTTTCTTTTCTTTACCAAAGCTAACTCCTCCACTGGTACCCTTAATCTCTTTCCTCCTACCTTATTGCTTCCCCTTCCTTTTCTCCTGGGAGTTTTTCTCTTTGATTATTCCTTCTCCCTCTCATTTTCAATCTCTCCTTATTAAGTGGCTACTTTCCCACTATTTCAAACATGTCAAAATCTTCCCATTTATAAAAAGCTTTCATTTGACCTTGCTTCCTCCTCAAGCTATCATCCCATATTTGTTTTCTCTTTCACAGCCAAACTCCTAGCCTGGGCTGTCTATACTTGTCTCCATTTTATGCTTCTCACATCTTTGGCTTCTGATCACACTACTCAACAGAATCTATTCTCCAAGGTTCTCAACGATCTTTTAACTTTTCAATCTGCTTGTCTTGTCCTTATCCTACTTGACTTCTCTATCTTTTGACACTAGTAACCAGCACTTTCTCCCAGATCTTTCCTCTTCTTTTGGCTTCTGACACTGTTCTCTCCTGAACCTGCTCTCACCTGTCAGACCACTCCTAATCAGTCTCCTTTGCTTGATTATTATTTATCTCCTATCCCACTAAGCAAGGGTATCCCCCAAAGTTGTCCTGGGCTTTTCTCCTTTCTTCCCATATAATCTTACTTGGTGATCTCATTAGTGATCAAGAGCTCAATGAACATTTCCATAAAACTCCTACATCTGCACAATCAATACGATTCCTCTCTAGTCCCACACTGTCGACCATCTATTGGATCTCTCTACTTCAGTGTGCCTTCTCAGATCCAACATGAAGTACGTCACCTTCCCATCTAAATTCATTCCTCCTCTAAATCTCCCCAATTTCTGTTGAGGGCACCATTCACCTAAATTTGCAGTTATCCTTAACCTTTCCTTCTCTTTCGTTCCTTTTTATCAATCAGTTGCTAAATCATGTCCATTCTGTCTTCACCACATCTCTTGCATCAGTTGTTTCCTCTCCATTCATACTGTCATTATACTAGTTCAAGACCACTTATCTGGATTCTTGCAACAGTTCTTACTGGTCTCCCTGCTTCCAATCTTTCCACATTGCAATTAAAATAATCTTCCTGGAGGCCAGGAAGGACTGATCATGTCATTCCCCTACTCAAAAAATTTTTGTAGCTCTCTATTGCCTTCAAGGATAAAATACAGATGCTCAGTCTGGCTTTTAAAACTTTACAATCTGTCCCCATCCTACTGTTCTAGACTTATTTAATCCCTTCACATCTTTTTTTCAGGCTTTCTCATGTCTAGTATGGACAATCTCCTTATCACCTACTCTTGGAATTCTTAGTCTCCTTTGAAGCTCAATTCATGTAACACCTTCTTTGGGAAACCTTTTCTGATCCTCTCAGTCGTTAACATGCCCTACCCCAATTTCCTTGTATTTATTTATATGTATGTATGTGTCCATATATGTACAAGTATATAGGTATGAATATTCATTTTATCTACCCTCAGTAAAAAGTAGATTCTTTCAAGATAGGACCTGTATCAGTATTGTCTTTGTAACTTCAGTGCCTAACACATTGTATTCACTTAATAAATACAATTGACTGGACTTGAATCTACCTATTTAAAATTTTAATTTAGTATCTTAAAAAATTTACTGCTATGGTAAACTGTAAACAAGTTGTGCAATTTTTTCAACATCCCCCATTGACTGAGATAAGCTAAGGAAAAGCATCATTTTCAATAACCACTACATGAAGGGGAGCCAAATACTCTAAAGTAGAATGGAGGGTATTAGCATTATACAAAGGATCCTTGATCCCTGAATTCATCTGACCTTTCATATTAACTTCTTCTCCTTCCAATGGACAGCAAGTCTATTACTTTTAAGACTGCATTTTAAAATTCATCATGTTCTTCCTCTCCTTTTTATACAGGAGAGTCTATTCTTGAACAAGAGTTTAAAGCAATGAGTGTCAGAAATGTATCACTAGATCACGTGGCAATTCTCCACCAAGTAGTAGGTTATATAATTGTTCCTTCAGAAATGGAAGATCAATACTTTGCAAGACGAAGTCTTTTCTTTGGTTTCAACTGGGGTTATAGCAATAGTCTTGTAAAGAATTAATTGTTATTTGAGGTTTTTATGACCCCATCTCGGTTAGAATTTTTAAAAACCTTGGCGCACGCACTGGCCTGGGGCTCCGCAAATGGTACAGTGCTCCACCCACTGGTTATAGCCGTCGCCATGGCGCTGGCACCTCACGTCATCACCACTCGCCGACGCCTACATGGGCCTGGCAAAATTATAATGCCCAGTGAGGGCAGTCATGTGACTGTCAGAGTGGCCAGCCAATTGGCTGGGGGCTGTGTGTGGTCAGCCTGGGGTCTGCTGGGAAGAAGGGAGGTTTTTCACCATTCTAGCTTGAAGCTGAAAGGCAACAGGACACTGCTGTGTGTTCTCAGCTGATTCCTGGGTGGTGGTGTTGTTCAGGTTGTATAATTTCCCTTTCCCCATTTTATTTCCTTTCCCTTAATCCTACTGATCCTGTTTGTGTTTTTTTAAGTTCGTTCTTGTTAAATAAATCCTGCTCTGTTTTGAGGGAGGCTGCTGGTCTCCTTCCTTGCCCCAATATTGCGCGAGCTGCCTAGCTAACACTCCCCAATTAAAAATTGGTCTCTATAGTCTTAAGTTAGTTTTATTTTTTTATACGTGTATAATTATAAGATCAATGGAAATAAAGCAGGTTTAGTACTTATACAGATGCTAACTCTCAAATTATTAAAAAGGGAATTTTTATAGATTTATATACAGGAACAAAACAGGAATAGCTCTCAAGCCTCCTGTCTCTCTGTGTTGTATTTCTACCAACAGACCATACAGTTTCTTCACAAATTAAGAGACATTCATTTATATTGCTAATAGGAAAGGGAATAGAACAAAACAGTAAGATACTAAAAGTATTTTCTTACAAAATTCCAACATTTATTTGGAGTTACACCGGAACAAAATTTATTTTTAGCTTAAATTGCTACAAATGTTCACTTTAGTCATACTTTGCTACTTGTTTTTAATGAGTATAGACAAAGATCCAATTCAAATTACATGTTTATACCACATTCCAAAGAGTGTTTGATGTCGCAGTTAACACATGGTCTATGATGCAAGTGTATTTTCATGCAATTTTACACAAGTGAATTAATAACTTAAAGGAATTTACCTGATAACAACCTTTCAGTCTATGTAATATATGACACTGTATGAAACATACCTGTTCTCCAACATTAAAATCTTGCAGTGCAACACATTCACAGCGATCATCTTCTAGGTTGTATCCAGTAGTAATCTAGTCAAGAAGAGAATAAAAAAAAGTGATGAAGATATCTAGATTTCTCTTTGATTCATCAGTTTTGCCTTTCGGGGAAGAATTAAAAGTCAAATAATATCCTTCAATAGCTACATACCTGGAGTTTGTCCCTGAATATTTTTTTTTAACTGCCACAATAACTGAATAAAAGTTCAGATTAGTTGTATCTATGCTAGAAAATCTCATAGAAAAAAATTAACTTACTTGAAGAAAAAACTTCTCCAAAGAAAATATATTCCACAGGTTTTAAGGTGGTTGCCCCAATTATGAACAAAAGTTTATTACAAAGTAGTTGCATTCACAGTCCATCTCACATGACACTGAATCGATATGGTAAGAATTCTGTGTCAGACTCATCACCTGCCAGTGCGTTCTTTTCTCTCAATAAAGCAACGGATAACTCTGACTCTTCAGGGAATACTATTTTTGGAGAACTCCAATTTACTTGCAAACAATCGCTTTATCAGAAATTAGGTAATTATTCTGAGAGACTGAAGAGGGTTTTCTAAGGCAGCGTACAGGGTTGAGAAAGAGGAAAAGATTCATTTTATAATAGATACATATTTTATTCAGAAATCATGACAATAGGCCCCTTAGGTAAGTAAAAGAAAATGAAAAATAAAATTAAAGTGATCATTTCATTTTTATCATTATTGCAATTCTTTTTGCCTATAATGCAAAGATTTCCAAGCACTTTACAGAGCAGTTCAACCTCTAAAAGCCCTTACATGAGACAGTACAACAGTTTTCATCTAGACTATAGGCTCTGAGGTCTTTGAGGGCTTGGTTGACTAGGTCTGATACTCAGTGTATCTCCCAAGCAATTAGTATGTTGTTAGGCAACCATCAGAGGGTCATCAGAGAAGCAGAACATCAGAGCTGGAAGGAATGTCAGGGAGCATCTAGTCTGTTTATTTTACAGATAAAAAAACTGGAACTTAGGAAGGCAAAGTCATTTGCATAGTTCCACACAGCAGGAAGAGCTGGGATTTTAACTGAAGTTTACTAATCCCTTGTCTTTCTACAACATTGTGCTTTCCAACAAATTCACCTCATAAATGGGTAATAAAAGGTTTAAGAAAAACCCCTGAAGCACTTAAGTTTTTAGTTAGCAAATATCTGGACATTCAGTTTGAGATTTCTGAAAGGCAGCTGGAGATGTGACACTGGAGGTCAGCAGAGAGATTGGAACAGGAAAGGTAAATTTGAGAATCATCAGAATAAAAATAGTAATTAAATCCATGGGAGCTGATGAGATCATAAAGTGAAATAGTATAAAGGGAGAAGAGAAGAGGGCCCAGGATAGACTCCTATGGGACATGTATGTTTAGAGGGCCTGATCTGGGGGAAGATCCAGCAAAGGAATCAGAGAAAGAGCAGTCAGATGGGTAGAAGAAAAACCAGGGGAGAAAATAGTGTCCTGAAAACCTAGAGAGAAGAAAGGATCAAGGACAAGAGTGATCAACAGTTTCAAAAGCTGCAGAGAGTCAATGAGAAAGAGGATTGAGAAAAAGCCATTGAATTTGGCAACTAAGAGGTCATTAGTAATTTTGGACAGAGTGGTGGTAGAGTGATAAGGTCAGAAACCAGATTGTAAGGGGTTAAGAAGAGAATGAGAGGAGAGAAAGTGTAGGCATCTATGACCTTTTCTAGGAGTTTAGCAACAAAGGACAAAAGAGAGATAAAATGACAGTGGGAATGGAAGGATCAAGTGAGGGTTTTTTTCAGGAAAAGGGAGACATGGGCAGGTCTGTAGGCAATAAAGAACAAGCCAGTAGAGGAGAGACTAAAAATAAGTGAAAGAGGGGCAACTACGTGGCTCAGTGGATAGAGCACAGGCCCTGGAGTCAGGAGGACCTGAGTTCAAATTCGGTCTCAATCACTTGACACTTACTAGCTGTGTGACCCTGGGCAAGTCACTTAACCCCAATTGCCTCACCAAAAACAAACAGAAAATAAGTGAAAGAGTAGGGATGACGGGGGGGGGGGGGGGGTTGTGGTGTGGTGTTGGATGATCTGGGATGGATAGGATCACTTGAACAAGCAAAGGGTTAGCCTTGGTAAGGAGTAAGGCTACTTCACTATGCAATACAGGGGTAAAGGAGAAAGTGGTAGAAGGCACCTGAATAATAGATGTGAAAAAGAAGAGAAAAGGAAACTCATGGTAAATTTCAGGAAAATATGAAGCATGGTTCTCAGCTGAGAGTGAGGGTAGGGGGGAGCCATGGGAGCTTTGAGGAGGGATGAAAAGTTTGGAAGAGCCACTGTGGAGACGGGGACAGTGAATTGACAAGGGAGGTCTAGTAGGATTGCCTAGCAGCAGTGAAAGCCCAGTTGAGATTGTGCAACATCAATTTGTAGTGGACTCAGTCAGAATGCCTGTGTGATTTTTCTCCACCTTCATTCAGCAGCACATGTATAGGTTTGAAGGCAAAAAATAGTGGGAGTCATCCAAAGCCTCAGCTTTAATGATGTAAGGGTTAGAGATTCAAGGCGGGGGGGGGGGGGGGTTGTATAGAGTTGAATTTGTTCACCCAATGGGTCAAGATGGGGAGGAGTGGCTAGTGCAGTGGAGATGGACTGGGAGAGAACTGAGATAATGGTGAGGCTGTAGAGTAGGGTTTTATAAGGGAAGGCAGAGGGAGAAGTGAAAAGCCAATGAATTATGGTTGGTTACAGGGATTTCAGAATTCTTCAACGTGAAGGTGGTACATTTTGGGGTAATGGCAAGGGTACGACCCTCTCTGTGTGTAGATGAGGTAGGTTGGAGGAGTAGCTCATGGGAAGCTGGTGTGTTTGAGAGAGTCAATATGTAGACTGAAGTCCCCTATTAAGAGGGCAGGAGTTGGGGAGGAGAAAAAAACTATGAACCATGTACTGAACTCACTGATGAAGGTCTATAGACAACAACTACAAGGATTTTGATTGGATAGTAGATATGACTAGCACGAACCTCAAAGTAACAGTAGTTTCTGAGTGATTGTGGTAGGAAAGAACTAGGAAGTAGCCATGTGGAGCAAGGAGTATTCCAACTCCCTACCTCTACCAGTGAGCAGGGAATAAGTGAAGATGCATCTAGGTTAGCCAGGGAGGCTGTGTCATCAAGGGGAAGCTAAACTATAGTAAGAGCTAAATGGAAGGAGTGGAAAAGGAAGAAATTTAAGATAAGAAGTTTCTTGCCCATGGAATAAGCATTCCAGAAGGGAAGGGAATTAGGGTGAAACTTTGGGGTGGGAAGGTTGAGGGGGATGGGAATGAGGAACTGGGTTGTAGGAGTTATTAAATGAGGTTTAGATGATAACCTGCAGGCATTAAGAGGCATTGGGATGTGGAGGGTATGATGGGTGTGAGAATGTTCATCATTGAGTGGAGGGTGCCACTCCTCTATCCTCAAAGGACAGGCACAGCTGGAGATAGGAGGACTGAAGTCAAAGAGATGGTTGTTTTTCTTAGCACTGGAGGTTCTCCATATCTCAGGTGAGGGACTGGGCTAGCAGCAGGATGTAAAAGATCCCTCGTACTGGTACAGATGGAAACGGTTGCTTTTGGGGGAGATGGGAGATTCCCTGTCTGGCCTCCAGCAGCCTTTCTTCAAGGGAGAAGCAGCACCCAGCAGAAGATGGAAAGCCAAACATTTTGGCATATTTGGCAAAGGCAGGCCAATCAATTTTTACCAATTTTATCAGGTAATTAAAACATCAGATAAATAAACATGTATTAGCAAAAAATCCAAGTATTGTGAACATCTAATTTACATTCTCTGATTCAAAACCAACTATCTTACCAATAAACTTTGAAAGATGGAATAATGCCTTTTCTCTTCAATTCTCAGCACAGCCAATCAACATTCAGCCTTTGTTATAATTATATGTGTCAAGATCTTAAGTATGGAATAATTAAAAGAGAGGGTAAAAAAGAACTTATTGAAGAGATGACTTCCTCTAACTAATAATAACTTCAGAAAGCTCCAGTTGCTAAGAAGCAATTGGAATACTGTAATGACAAAGGCTAGATTTCCACATGTAACCTTTTCATAGTAACATGCAAAGCTTGACCTGTGTACCAAGTTTTGAGGTAAAGGTAAAAAAAAAAAAATTGCGTCTAATTTATCTGTACATATTAGTATGAAATCCTTTTCATTAGGACTGTATCAAAGAATAAGTTATAATCCAAAGAAGTATGGGGCAGTCAGAGTCATTCAGTATTAACTCCCTCACTGCCTAAGGCCAGATTTACAGTAGACTTCCCAATGAAGCAGTATGGAAGGTGACATGGACTATGTTCTAGGTATTGTTGGTTTACCAAGGGAATTCCCATTTCTCAATCAGAAGAAGCCCTGAGAGCCCGCTGATAGAGCTCTTCTTTACAGGAGTACCATTAGATTACTTTCAAATTTGCCACTAATAGACAAATGGTGAATTTTTTCCAGTTAGGATTACCACTACTAGCAAAGTTTAACTTTAAATTAAAAAGGTGTTTTTTTTCTAATAGATTTTATATTTCAGCTTTTCAATCATGTTAGGGAGGGAGCATGGAATAGTGTCAAGTCTAGGTCCAGCATAGCCTGGTTATTAATTGGTGTAGTCACTGTACTCGTCTGAACTGCAATTTCCTTCTCTGTAAAAATGAGGATGATTATATTTTCACTCCTTACCTTATAGATCTGTTAGTGAAGAAAGTGCTTTTTAATATAGAAAGCACCAAAGAAATGTTAGCTTTTATTACTTCTGAACTATCCAAATTCCCCACATCCTTTTTAAAAGCTTAAAATTCCCCATTTAGTACTATAATTTAATATAGATCTGACCACAGAAGACTTTTCAGAGAATCACAGATCTCAAGGTTGGAAGGGACGTCAGGGGCTATTTAATTGAACCCCATATGTTACTGAGAATTTCCTTTACAAAACTCCCAGATGTTTTTTAATCATTTTGACTTCTTGGCAATAGCATTCTGAGTTATATTCATGCTACTGTGTGCTTTCATTTCTACATCATAGGACACAGAATTTAGAGCTACAAGGAGCCTTTGAGATAATATAATAATATAACCTCCTCATTTTACAAAGGAAGAAACTGAGGTCCAGAGTCACATAGAAGACATGGGATCAAGTTCCAGAGAAGTACTATCAACTTCTGAGATTTACTTCACTTTTTCATAGTTTTAGCAATGTAGGAAAATAAGGTTAAACCAAACAGAGAAAAGGCAATAGAATGGAAAAGACAAAAGAAAAAGGAAGAAAAACAGCAGAGAATGCTATCACCAACAGGGAAAAGCAAACACTGAATAGCTGACAGTATTCAGTTATAGGGAAGTTCTCCAAGATCAGGTGACTTCCACTGATAAGTCTAAGATGTTATAAGTTACTTTCCTTAAGGATTTCATTTGCTCTTACTCTTACTAACCTATTTCTTTACTTCTGCATTCCTAAGACACAGAAAACCACACTAAAAGTGAAAGCTAAGTCTGCCTTGACTAATGGATTTTCTTATTATCATTTTCAAAATGTAAACAGAAAGGCCTTGAAAAAAATATCTCTGCTAATTCTTTCAGATAGCCTTTTATCCTAGTTAGTTGAAATGTCACATACTCAAATATAAGAAGAATTGGATATTCACATAACACATTTGTGTACTTGGGCTACTATAGTGGCCAAAACCACATGCAGAGTCTTCCTCCTTTGCTTAAATTGGACAACCCTTAGAAAGGCAACGTCTTTTCACATAAGTTTAAGAAAAAATTAAGAATTGTTTTTTAAAATTATTTCTTGTAGTTCATGAATATAAATTTTTAAATTGTCTAAATTTGTTTATTCAAATCCTGAAAAGCCCATAAAAATGTTTCACACCACCCAATATTTCAGAGGGCTGGTATGTGCATTTCCTTAATGTTGTTTTTATTAACTACAGTTTGGCTACACTAGTTTCACTTTGATGAAATAGACTAAATTCTTCCCTTTCTGCTTCCATAACCAGGTTTTTGGGACATTGCTGGAAGCAGACAGCGTTGCTGGGTTACAAATTTCTACCCACTCCCTTAGTGATATAATCGAGATTGATAGGAAATTTTTAAAAAATCAGGACAGATACAAAAGGAGAAATTCTGGTCCACCAAGCTAACTTTGCCTTTTAGGAACATTATTTTCTTAGGAACACATTGCTAACACATGTAATCTACAACCTCAGAGGGTTATACTGGAATGTATCAGAGTAAAATCAGGAAAACTCCACTTTCATATTCTTAAAGGTGGGAAGGGTTGTATTTTATTTTTTGAGAAAAATATGTAAGAAAAACAACCAGAAGGAAGATGTCAAATGGCATACCTTTTAAATATCAATGATGCTCTTGGCAAGGACTGAAACCAAATGATGTACTAATTTGTTCAGATTTGGTTCAGCAAATATTTTGATACTGTAACTTTGTTCCAGCTCAAAAATTTTAGAAAATATATGGTTATTTTTACTGGTCCAAACTCGTTCATAATTTTTGTTTATGAATGTACTTTTTTATTTAGAAAAAAAGTGACACACACCAATAAACATTTGAAAAATTTAACAATTCTGTAATGGATTTCAAATGTCTCAATGAAAAACCAAAGAACAGAGCACAGAAAATTATTTAATAATTCCAACAAATAACAAAAATGTCCATTCTTTGTTATTGTTAATTATGTGAGCATATTTCAAAATTAATGCAAATGCAGAATTTGGGGGGGGAGTAGGAACCTTTGTTTCCCCATCTAATTACTTTGATTCTTCAGAATACCTGTTGATATGCCTTTTAAAATTTGTACTGAGATTTCCTTATCATGTATTTGACATCCACTTTAAAATTATGGGTACATTTCTAATTTTGTTTTTGCTCTCTATAAAATACTCTTTAACAAGATTTAAAACTTTATTCACATTATTTCTAAAAGAGCAAATGACATAATAAAAAATTAAAAGAAACTATATATGCTACAAGAATGCATTTAAGAAATGTCTGAAAATTTTCTGCAATGTTACCATTTTACTCATAAAGACAATATTGAGTCTAGTTCTCTGCTCTATAATATTCACCTGTTCACAAAGAACTATTAGCTTTGATGCTATTTTGTTGTGCCTTCAGTGAAACAAATAAACCACCACCCAAAAACCCCAGTTTAACTGCTGTGATAATGCCATTCCTGAAAATTCAAAAGTTTGTCCCATATCACAAATGTCCCGATTAGTCTAATGATGCCAAATGGAACCAAGAATAAAGGGACAAGAGAAAGCTCACTTCCCCAACCCTAATATGAGAAAAAATAAATAACAACTCTTTGAACAGAGATGGAGAAACATTTAATGATGTGATATAAAGAAAGTGTAGGGGGCAGGGAAGTATGTACATGAATACAACAATGAAAATGGATATGAAAGTGAAGAAGAAAGAACAGTGGAGCGGAGAATAAAAGGGGAAAAAAAGAAAATTCTCAAACTACATTAAACTGTTTTTGCAAAAAAAAAAAAAAAGAACGTTGGCTCAGTTTGTAGCACAGTAAAAAGTTTAATATTGATGCTCACTGGTTCATGGTTGACATACAAAGAGGTATGTGTATTTGTGTGCAAGTCTGTGGGTGTGTATGTGAGAAGGGCAGGTGGAATGAAATTTGTAAAAATATAATGACAAAAGGACATTAATTTTAATAATAATTCAGCCTTTTATTGAACTTAATGCTTAAAATGATATAAATAAAATTTTTACCAGTCCATTGGTGTGATTGCACATATCCCATAAAGGAATCAGAGCCAGTGTCACCCGGGAACCATCTTCAGTTGGAATCTGATTTTGTCGTGTCATAACAGAAGATACTGCCCACCTGAAAGAGTAAGAAATTCACTTTATCTAGGGTGCAAGGATATAAGTGCAAATTAAGATGTAACAATGAGAAACTCAAGTTTTCTGTTCCCACAAATTTTCAAAGCCTTCTCCTCAAGCAGGGAAGGTAATATTTAGTCTTTTTAACATCATTTAAGTAAAGATTGAAGGAAGGGTAAAAGGAAGAAAAGAAGTAAAGGAAATTTTAAATTTCAAAGGAAATCAGAAAGCAAAGGATTAAGAAAGGATATGTTTTGTTTCCACAAAAAGGAGATGGAATTGGGTATTATGAGGTTGGCATTAATGGGCCCAATAAGGTTTGCTGTGGCTCTTTATTACAAATAACATGTCATTCCTTATAAAAAGAAATGCTCTAACCTCCTTTCTAATCAAATGCTGACTCCGCATCTTATTTCAATTTCAGCCTCAATGAAAAGTAAAGTCTATTACTATTTTATGATCAGAAATCCTCTAAGAATTGCATCGTGTGGTGTACATTATTTTCTGATTACTTTGCATAGTGATTTAAGTCTTTTTGTTCAAAAAAGATGACCCTCCTTGACACTAAAATATGCTACTTAAAAAGAAAAAAACACCTCCAGACCACCATACTAATCTTAATCTCAAGTGCCATTTGGCTATCTAAACTAATCCCCCTCCACTTCAGTTTAATGGCAATTTCTACATGGCTATTAAAATACTGCTACTTATCCACTCTATTCATTATAACTTCTGAAAGAGTATCACTGTTATGATGTTTTAAATGGTCACAGCAGGCTTACTTCTTGTTGAAGCATTTCCCTCACTTTTTAAGACCCCCCAATTTCACGTGAAAAACCCCACCTTAGAAAACACAGTATACCAACCTGTAGTCCTCATAAGTGAAAGAATCCTTCAAGGGCAGTTTGTTGGCATTAGGATGGGTCTGGGAATTAGAAGTTTTAAGAAAGGAGAGAAAAGAGAAAAAGGGGGAAACAGAAATCAGTCAGCAGAATTTCATTATTTAGCTGCCTAACAGATCCTAACAAGAGCCAAATGAAGCAGGAGGCGTCCAGCCGTGCTACAGAGGGATCATCATGCTATTATGCTCTCATACATCACTGTCAACTTAATTTGTTGTGCCCAGCAGCCGCCATAAATCTGCTTCTTCATATTTCGAGACTGGAACCCACAGACACCACACAAAAATAAAATTTAAGGTGGACTGACTCTCCAAAAGGTAGAGAATAATTGTGCTATAAATGTCTGATCCAGTAAAAGCACGAAGCTTCAGAAGTAGTGATTGTCCTACCCCTCTCTTGCATCTTTATTCATTAATGCTCAAGTATGCATTATGAATTTATTTCAAATCTTTTCTCATGCCAATAAAAGGAATATTCAAAGACACTCTAATAAATTGAAAGTTCCTTCATTTACCTCTGACTCACATCAGTTGGAGGGAAATACATTTTCGTTCTGTTCAAGTGCATTTTACATGCACACATTTATCAAGAAATCAAGAAAAAAACAATATCAAGAAATAATTAAATGTGAGATAATAAATTATATTAAAATGACTAAAGATATTATAGTTAAAATAAAAGCTTTAAGTCTTTTAAAAAATTTTCACTGTTCTTTTCTGGACAAAAGGACAGTTTACAAAATATTTAAAATCTAGCACTTATGAGAGTATATCATATATTTAATATCTTTTCTGCCCACCCTGCCACCCACCTCACTCTAGACCTTTCAAGCACTTTAAAACTTTGCCTCAATTAAGAAATTAAAAGCTGTAACAGTATAATTTCAATCTTCAAGTTCAATTATAGTCTGATAGACAGATTGCAGTAAGTGATCAAATGAACAAATGGTTATTTCTGAGCTACAAATGAAATTTTGCTTGGCTGTATCTTTGCACCACTGTTAATGCATGAAGCTCTATGTAGTATGCAGTTTTTACTCTTGACGCATTAGCATCACAAGTGCATGGTAATTTATCATCTCTCACTGTAATGTACTCGCTGGCACCGTGTGCAGGACAGTAGGGGATGAGGTAAAAGTGGCTCAAACCGTAAATCAATTAGAAAACAAAAGCTTGTGCTCAGTGCGCAATTTTAGGCAAATTATATATTACAAAAGGCTGCCAATTGGGTGTTAGCTCCCAGGTGCCTGCTTTCCCCCCACCCCCTCTAGTCTTCAGCCGTGTTTTAACCCTTTGGAAGAAAAAGAACCAAAGTCTAGTCATATATTCATACAAAACTAATATTGCTTTAAAAAGGAAAATAAAGCAAACATATCTCAAGTCAATATGCAAAATAGCATACTGATTAGGCAAACAGCTTTCAAATGCTAACCAAGGATTGAAAAATCTGCTAAATAAGAAAAAATCACAATCTAGCATAGTACTTTGCACATAGTAGGAACTTAAATATGTTATTAAAAGAAAATTAAATGAAATCACTGTTGATTTAATATATAGCTGAGACAAGCATAGGTCACTTACAGATACTTCTTGACATTTACATTAAAGTTGTTCTCACTGTTTGACAAGATGTAAAAATATGCATAGCCTAGGAATAAAACTGAAGCTTTTTAATTGTATTTTATTTTCAACTATGGATGATTTCTGAGGTTGAGTTTCAGAACAAGGCATTCTTTTATTCTTAAAATTTTTTACATCTCTAACAGTTAAACCATACCTTTCACATTTTATTTACAGTACTAAAAGTGGGGGGAAAGTATGATTTGGAATCTAATCAGTGATAAGTAATTTTTTTAAAAATAGAACTTAAGGTTTAAGAATTTGATTCCAAAAATTTTCTTATCCCCTTAATGCAAAATTAAGAACTTAATGACATTTTTGTAATGTTATAAATTCTGTCTATTTAAATCAAGTAATAAGAAAGCTCAATTCTTGCTGCTTACAAGCATTACAATATGCTTTTAAAAAGTATATTGTATACTATGCCATATGTCACAATTACTGCAAATTTTAAAAAATAGTTTTACTTATTAAGCATGACATGTTGTGGCAATTCTCAAAATTGGACCCCTGAGGGTTTTTCATGACTTATGTGGAAATCTCCCTACATTCGCCGATTTTTGAGCATAACCTGCTACCGACCTGCCACAAAGCAAAAGTAACTGCAGGAACTACCATAATAAAAAAGAAAGAACTCCACAAAATCAAGAAATAATGGGGGGGCCAGATTTGGTACAAATTTAGATCCTATACCTCTAGCATATCTCCATGCCTGGTGACTCATGGCTTTTATTTGAAAAGATTTAGCAATTCCTCCGGAAGAAAAAAAAAATGAACTTACGGATTGATTTTTGTAGGACATTATTGCTGTAAAAATATACAATATTTTAATTAATATTTAAAAGTCTTATGTAAAACTGTATGCTTATAATCAACTTTTATTTTAAAAAAGCTATTTTGTCACAGAACATGAACTTAACAGTTATACGGATGCAAAATTTGATACCATGGATGTTAGCAAATATTTCCATTTAGAAAAGAATCTCATTATTGTGGCACTAATGCCACCTACTGGAGTTATGGTAGAGTAGAGATATGTTTCTAAAGAACGCAATAATCATAGAGTTGTCAGATCTTTTCTACAAAATGATTCATCTACGCAAGGGCAAGACCTTCTCGGCATCATACTTAAATAACAGTTGGGTTTATAGTGGCAATCAAAAGGGCTACCTGCTCAGGTGCCTGTTACTGAGGAAAAAATAATTTTGTTATCTCAAAAAAATGTAATTAATTTAAGAATAAGGTGATTTTTAACCCTTCAAAAATTAGGTAAGGATTTTGTCCATGAAAAGGCTGCATTTAACGTGGGAGACTTGTGAGTAATCAATAATATTCCATTTATCTAAAAAGAATCCCTCAAAAATTAAAAAAAAAAAACATTTCTATTCAAAACAGCTTTTATTTAGAAGTCTTGACAGAATTAATTTTTTAACTTATGGTTTTTCACTGCTAGAGATTAGTGAAATATTAGGAAAATACCTTCAAAAACCCCCATATAACTCATTTACAGTGACCTTGATTTTCCAGAAATGTACTTGACTCAGTCCTTTAGATACTATTTAGCAAAAAAGGCTTTACCTGAATGTTTCTCATTCTCAAGGATAAACTCTATAAAGCTTTTCTTTTTTCCTTCCTACTGTGAGCTACTCTATTTGGTTGCTTTTCTTTGAACGGTTATGCATTAAAAAGAAAAATGTAACAGGAACATAGAAACCTCTTCCTTCTAATAATTAGTTTAGCTGTGATTATAGCTATATAATGTAAATAGCTATATACTAAACAGCTAAGGGGTTCATTAAATAAATAGTTTTCATCAAAGGTCCCATTATATGTAGACTTCAAAGACATTCCAAATATAGGTACCAATATGGGGCAAAATTTGAACCCAGAATAAATTCGTAAATACAATACCTTCTAGAGATTAAAAGAAACAATTTTAAAAGACTGTAAAAACTCTATTACAAGGATTTGTTTTGTTTATTATTTTTTTGTTTAGTGAGATAAAAATTTGAAGTTGAAGAAAAAAATGGTTATTTTCGTAGAGTTGACAAAGAATTAGAGAGAGTTTGCTATTTAAACAGATTCCTTTTTCCCTCATTCTTTGGGTATTATTCTTTATGACATCCAAAGATCTAGCATATTTAATGTAACTAACATGTCTGTAATAATTATAATCTAAAATTTTTAGATTTCAATAAAAAGATCAAAACTAGCTAAACATTACTACATAGATATATATATTTTTTAAACCTGCCATATTGGATTCTATTAGCTATGTCTAAAAAAAAAATCAAGATAAAATAAAGTCAGTACATTTAGTCATATTTTAGTTCTATACTGGACCACTGTGGTGAATTTTAAACATATAAAAGTAAAAGAAATTTGCATTAAAACCTATGATTTACAAATATTTGAAGATATAAAAATGAGCAATATTCTGATTTTAAAAATTGATTTAGCATGCAGCTTCTCTTTATAGTCCCCTGATAAAAATAAAATCTCCCTAACAAACACTTAATAAAACCTGTCAATATATCTAGAAAGAAAAATGACACAAATGCATTAAGTATTAAATACCCTTGGAAAAAGTCACATATTCCATGAATTTTTGATGCACTATCTTGACATTAATGTAAAACCTTGATATTTATAATTGACAGATATTTAATAAAGTATAGGAGAAGATGGCTGCTGCACAGCGTGCAAATTTTTCAGGTTGATCAGGAATGAGAGATACAGAAATGTACTAAAACTAAACAAACAGTTAATATATGTTACACAAATCAGCTGCGGTTTTATTTTAAGCTCAAACAACAAAACCTCTGTGGAGAACCAAAATAAACAGAATTCATTATTATTTGAATTACTAATTCAGAAACATCAAGGATATGTGAAATGGCTTTGAAAAGCTTTGTATAAAGAAAAAATATTTGAGACAGAAAAATTTCCCTTCTAAATACAATGGTATTTCAATATGATAATTTTCAAAAGAAGGCTGTTTGAACTAAAGAGCTGATTAATTGGGGTAAAAGGAATTTGGGCTTTTTCAACCCTAAATGATCTGAGGCATGGCATGTGCTTCAAAATTATACATGTACAGTTACGTAATATTCATCTCTTCTTACAGTGATTTTCTAAGGGTCCCAAATTCTTACTATCTTTGAATAAACAATAATTTGCAATGAGGTCTTTAAGTATACCAACAGGAAAATTGTTTCCCAAATGTAGAATAACAATGTTGATGTTAGCAAAATCCTAAATATTTTTTTTAATTTTATGAATTAATATCCACACAATATGAGCATTTCAGAAAATTACAAGTGCTAGTTTATCAAACTACCCATTTATTAAGCACTCACTGTGTGCCAGGCCCAGTGCTAGGTACTAGGGATACAAATACAATGAATAAAACAATTCCTATTTCCCAAGGCACCTACTTTTTTTTTTTAGTGAGGCAATTGGGGTTAAGTGACTTGCCCAAGGTCACACAGCTAGTAAGTGTTAAGGGTCCAAGGCTGGATTTGAACCCAGGTCCTCCTGAATCCAGGGCCAGTGCTCTATCCACTGCGCCACCTAGCTGCCCTAAGGCACCTACTTTTTAAAGTGTAAGGGTGTCCAAAAGTAATTTTGGAACTAATATAGTAACTCTAGTTTAATGTATAAAACACATTATCGCATGGATAAGTTTTCTAAGTGAAAGTGATATTTCTTTTTCACACTACACCATACTAATTAAGTCTAGCTTTCATTATGATCATAGGATCATAGATGGAGAGCTAGAAGGGACCTCAAAGGTCATCTAGTCTACCCCATCATTTTATAGGTGAAGGAAGTTAAGTGACTTGTTTGTTCATGATCATTAAAAACAAAGGTGAGGGGGACAGTTAGGTGGAGCAGTGGATAGAGCACCAGCCCTGGATTCAGGAGGACCTGAGTTCAAATCCAGCCTCAGACACTTGACACTTACTAGCTGTGTGACCCTGGGCAAGTCACTTAACCCCAATTGCCTCACCAAAAA
This sequence comes from Dromiciops gliroides, assembly GCF_019393635.1. Taxonomy (NCBI): domain Eukaryota; kingdom Metazoa; phylum Chordata; class Mammalia; order Microbiotheria; family Microbiotheriidae; genus Dromiciops; species Dromiciops gliroides. Next base: position 298,121,064 of record NC_057862.1, on the reverse strand, counting down.
TAAACAAAAAAAAACAAAGGTGAAGATGAACTATGCTCGGAGCTTTTTTTAGATCTCCTAAATTTAAAGGATTAAAGCAGTAAGAAAAGTGCCACTGAACCTTGAATCTGGTCGCTAATGGATGTATATAAGTTATAAGAAGTTCAGAAACCTGACCCATCTAGAACAGACAGAGAGGTATCTGGTATTTCTTTGTTATCCAATAAAATCCTGACGTGCAAGGTCTTAAAGATAGCAACTGTATGACACGGTCTTTGCTGAAACTTACAGTTTCCTGGCTCAAATGATCTTTGAGCACATTTCAGACTTTGCAGAGAGTGGGCGCAGGAGAAGGCAGCATGAACTGACTCAGAGTGTCGTCCACCCACCCAGAGCCTCCTCCAAGCCAATATATAGTAATGTTCCAATCACATGGGGGAAAGGATGGGAAAAATAATGAGATTAAAAAAAATAGGGGCACTGTTGATTGAAAAGAAAGAGAAAAGAGTGGGGGGAAAAATGAGAACACATAGAAAGAAAATTGATTGAAAGGACAGTGAAAGAGAGCCAGTAGAGGAATTTAGAATGAAGTTAAGGTGGAAAACTGACTAGAGTAAGAAGGAAAAATGTAAATTATATAAAGCTAAGAGATTTGGGGATTTTTTAAACTTCTAGATGGAGGACAGTTAAAAGAAGAAATGGAAATAGAGAAGGAAAAGAGATTACTATTAGAGAGGTCAACGAATTATATTTATTTTCTTATGTTTTATTCCTCAAGCAGATCTGCCATGGCTAAATATAATGGCAATCAAGAACAGTATTTCTATTCTATAAATTTAATTCAATAAAATATTAAGTGCCTACTATATATAAGCATTGTGTAAGGTACTAGAAGAAAAAGAGATATTTTAAAAGTGGCTCAGAATTTAAAAGCACCACATAATCTGCAAAATGATTTTTTTCACTATAATCTGATGAGGTAGACAGTATAAGTAATATTTTTCCAAGAGGATATACTTTATAGCAGCCACTCAGTTCTGCATACAATTTGACCATAAGGTGACTTAAATTAGTCCATTTTGTGACTTCCATTATGTACTAAGGCAGTTCATTCCAGCTCCAGAAAACACTAATTTGGGGGAAGTTTTTCTTTATATTCAGCCTAAATTTGCTTCCCTGAAACTTCTAGCCATTATTCCAACTTCTGTCTTCTGTGGGCAAGCAAAACAAGTCTAATTATAGCCCTTCAGATACATGAAGACAGTTATTATTCTTCCTCTATCCCCCTCCCTCCCCCCCCCATGCCAAAAGTCTTCTCTCCAGGTTAATCATCCTTAATTCCTTCAACTGAGTTGCATATAGTATGATCTTGAGATGTCACCATCCTGATCATTCTCTTGATATAAATTTATCCTAAAATATGGTACCCAGAGGTGAACACAATATTCCTGTTGTGGTCTGACAGTGTCAGAATACAATGAGACTATCATTAATCTAGTCCTAAGCATTACACGAAATGAAATTCTATAAGCTTGCTTAGTTACCATATCTCATTGATGACTCACATTGGGCTTGAAGCCCAGTAAAGTCCTAGCCAAGTTTACCCCAACTTGTACTGGTGAAATTGATTTTCACAACCCAAATGTAAGATTAAAACTTCAATTGTATTTGATCAGATTTGACCTTGTGTTTTAGTGTATAAAGATCTTTTTGGAACTCTAACCCAATGTTAACAATCCTTTCTAGTATATATGTGTAAATATATAATACATGCATATGTATGTGCTTATCCAACTGAATGTAAGTTCCTTGAGAGCAGGGACTATTTAAGTTTTAGCATACTCAGTGCCTAGTAGCTAGTATGTGCTTTGCTCATTTGAATTAAATTTCTGTCATCTGAAAGTCTGATAAGTATGCCAACAATACCTTTATTCGAGTCACTGATAAAAGTGTAATAGCACAAGGTCAGGCACAGATCCTGACATTTCATCAGGGACTGATGACCATTAATGACTGATTCATCTTTGGGCTTAGCCAATCAGTCCTTTGTCCACTTACCTACACTGTCTAGTCCATAACTCCGTGTTATCAACAAAAAGGCACGACTTTCTCCAACTTGCTAAAATCTAGATAAAATATATCAACAGCACTCCCCTGATTAGTAACCCTATCAAAAAAGGAAATAAGGTTAGTTTTACATGACCTGATGAAGCTATGCTGGCTCTTTGTGACTGTCACTTCTTTTTTCTAAACGTCCAGTAATCATCCCTTTTAACATGTCCTAGAATTTTGCTAGGAATAAAATCAAGCTCACTGGCTTGCTTATCGTTTAAAGACCATTTTGTTTGTTTCCCCATATGTGCACAATATCTATCCATTTCAGACAAGAAACATGCTTTTCATGTTTCATTTTCATCTTTAAGCAAACATGTTTATTGGGCATTTTTATATGGAAGAAATGTTTTTGTTTTATTGTTAACTGTGAGAACATGAGCAGTCAACAAGGATTTATTAAGTGCTTTCTATGTGCTAGGCACCGTGCTAACTGCAGAGGTTACAAATAAATGCAAACACATGGTCCCTGACCTTAAGGAGCTCACATTCTAATGCAAAAAATTATACATAATAGATACATAAGTATAAGTAATCTCACCTACTGTGCCAAGGGAAGTGGGAAGGGCGCAATCAGGAAAGACATCCTGCAGAGTGGGATTTGAGTTAAAGTCTTGAAGAGAGCCAGGAGGAAGAGTTGAGGAGGAAGAACATTCTAAGCATGGAAGACAGGCAGTGTAAAAGCAGTGATGTGTTAGAGGAATAGCAAGTAAGCCAGGGTTGCTGAGTTCTAGAGTGTGGGGAGTAAAGTAAAAAGGTGGGAAAGAAGGAAGGAGCCAAGTTTTGAAGGGCTTTAAAAGCCAACATAGAGCTTTATTTGCTCCAGGAGATAATAGGATGCCTCTGGAATTGAGAGTGGAGGTAGAGGAATGGGGAGTCGACATGGTCAGACCTGTACTTGAGAAAGATCAATTTGCCAGCTGAGTGTGTAAGATGGGTTGGAGTGGGGAGATCCTTGAGACAGAAAGAACAATCAGAAGGCTACTGCAATAGTGTGGCTATGAAGTGCTGAGGGCCTGCACTAGGGTGGTGGCTTTTAAGTGGAAAGAAGGAAAAGTAGATTATTGCTGTTGTTAAGACTTAGTAACAGACTGGCTATGTGCAGCTTGTGTGAGCTGAGGATGGCACCACTTGAAAATTTGAGTATTAGTCAAATCATACCTGCCTATCTGCTTAAGGCATTTAAAAAAAAAACAATGCTTTTTTATTTGTTAAATGAGTTAAAAAGTTCTGATGATGATTCTGTATTTATTTATTTTCTTAATTATGTTGTCTGTTTTTACTGCTGTTTCTCCTTATTCTACATTGGACCCTTCCTTTTATTAAGACAAAAAGTATGCAAAATCGAACAGCACGCTGATGTGCTAGTGTACACTTCATTCCCTATCTAGTCCCCACTTCTCCACTGAATGAGAAGAGCGAGGTGAATTTCACTCTCATTTTTCTAAGACAGAGGTTACAATTCATCGTATGACTGAAGCATACATCTTAGAAATGTACATCTAAATCTAAATCGTCCATCTAAAGAAAACCAGAATGAACCATAGACACCAGAACCTTTGGACAAGCAGTAATAACTTTTTTTTTGGGGGGGGGGGCGCAGACAATGAGATTAAGTGACCTGCCCAGGATCACACAGCTAGTGTCAAGTGCCTGAGTCTGGATTTGAACTTAGGTCCTCCCGAATCCAGGATCGGTGCTTTATCCACTGCGCCACCTAGCTGCCCCAGCAGTAATAATTTTTTTTTTTTAATCTGTGGGGTGATTCTGCATCTTGTCCAACCCATGTGCAAACAGTGGTAATCCTTTTCACAAAATCCCCTAAGAGTAGCTATCGAACTTCTACCTGAAGGTTTCTGGTAATAAGGAACTCATGACCTTCTGAGAAGAACTATTCTCCTTGCACCTTGCAGTGTGCTTTTGCAGAGGCTTTACCCCAGTCTTCCCTACTCACATTCACCTCTGAGAATCCCTAACTCTCTTCAAGGTTCAGTTTCATTGCCACATTCTATGAGTAGACTGTCTATCTCCCCAGGTAATGGTTTCCCTTCTCCCTAGATATTACTTTTTTATAGAAAATGTTTTGGATTTACTTACCAGTATATACATTTTGTTTTCACCCAGTAAAATCTAAGCTCCTTGGGGGCAGGGACTATTTCATTTTTATCCTTGTACCTCCAATGGTTAGCATGTAGTAGGTACTGAATATATAAAGTACTGAATTAAAATGAGCTGAACTGCTGACAGCTCTAATTTTTAGTTTTTCCTTAAATTAAACTGAAACCTAGCTTTTAGTAACTTTAAACCCTCTATCCCCTCTCTGCCCACTCCACTCACTCTCAGGAATCAAAGTGAATAAAATAGAATCCTTTCATTACAGGGTTCTTAGCCATGTTCAGTTGCATTTGACTTGTAACCCCTTTTGGTTTTTTGTTTGTTTGTTTTGTTTTTGTTTTTGGCAAAGATGCTGGAGTGATTTACCAGTTTCTTCTTCAGGTCACTTTGCAAATGAGGAAACTGAAGCAAGCAGGGTTAAGAGATCTGTCCAGGGTCACTAATAAGTATGCTACTAAGTGTTTAAGGCTGAATTTGAACTCTTCTTGACTCCTGGCCCAACACTATCCGCTATGCCACCTAGCTGTCCTTCTTCACAAGACAGTCCTTCAAATGAAGACAGCTATTATGTACTGTCACCCATTCCCCCAATCTCTTCTTCTCCAAGATAAACATTCCCAGTTCCTTCAACCAATTCCAGTTTCTAGCTTTCTCACAATACTGGCTACCTTCCTTTAAACTTGCCCCAATTTGTCGATATCTTTCTTAAAATGTGGCACCTAGATGTAGAGTGATCAGGATGGCATACAGTAATAGGTTCATCACTTCCCTCACTTGGGATATTATTCTGGCTGCCATATCATATTATTGTCTTAATACTGAACTTGCATTGCAATAAAATATCAAGTCTTTTTTCATGCTAAAAAGGCTCTTGGTCCATTTCTGCTACTAAATACTCTTTACTTAAATAGATAGCTAAATATTTATCTAGCTAGCTAGCTAGCTATCTGACAGTCTTTCTAAGCTGTTCTCTCTAGGTGTGTTCATCTGAAAAATAAAGATTGGATTCAATCAAGGATTCAAGAATTTGTATATAGTATCTTGTGACCCTGACAGAAGCTAAATATATTCTTATCTCATCAGACACAACTGGGATACCATTTTGATAACAGTAAATACAGGCTCACAGTTGGGTAAAATGATTCTGACGAACTAGGATTTTGTGTGCAATCTCTTCTTTACCACCATAGCAGAGGCAGTAAGCAATTGCATAAGACTCAACAAAACTGCTCTACTATTTAAAGTGGGCCTTATGCAATATAAGAGCCCTATTTGTAATTCATCCATTTCTGATATGACTTGAATGAAAATGTGCCTGCTATCAAATTTGACAGATGCTCATTTGAAAGACCAATTCAAGCTTAGGACAGGAGGGGAACAAAATATCATTTTGACACAGATGAATCTCAAACTCTTTCCTGAACTATATACTCACATCTGTATGTTATACTGGTGCTTCACACAACCCACATATCCAAAACTGAGATTATAATTTTCCTCTAAAAAACCTTCTCACACCTCTGGTAGTGGTACTATCATTCATTCAGTTTCCCATGTTCAAAGCCTTGATGATATCTTTGATTTTTTCTGTTCATTCAGTTCTTCTAACCAGTTACCAATTCCTGTCAATTCTACTGCCAAAATCTCTCTCCCATTCATCTCCTCATGGACACTACCCTTATTATATCACCTTCTAGGCTATTGCAATACCCTTCTAACATCCTATCATCTCCTCTCTTTCCTCCAATCCTTCTTCACAACATTGTTAAAATTATCCTTATAGAAGTATATGTCAACTTCTCTCAAAGGCCATTAAGAGCTCTCTATTACCTGTTGTATAAAAATCAAGGCACTTCACAATCTAGCATTGTCACACATGTCTAATGATTATTTCATACTATTCCTTCCTTTGTGAATGCTACACTTTAGTAAAAAATGGATTACTTACTGTCCTCTTTATAGGCCCTGTGCTTTCCCACCTCCATATCTTTGACCATGACGTTCTCTGTACTTAGCCCATTATTGTTGGACTATCTTGCCTTTGAGAACCCTTCTAACAGCTGTGGAATCCCCTCATCCACACCTTGAATTCCTCCTAATATTTTAAAGTCCAACCTAAATATCACCTTCTCTATAAAGCCTCCCATAAGTCCTTGAGTAGTAATGACCTTTCCCCTCTTGATTCTAACAGATTAACAGGCATTATTTAACATTATAGTTCCTTGTTTATATAATATATCCCGCTACAAAACGAAGTACATGAAGGCATGAGTAGTAGCTCATTTAAACTCTGTTTCCCTCAGCATCCAGGATAGCATCCTGCAACACAGCAGTAATTTAAATCAATATTTTAAACTGAATTTTTAATTAACAACAAATTGATGCAAAAAAGTCAATAAATCACATTTGCTTCTTTGTAATTAAAAACATTAATGGTTACTTTTGTTCAATTTTGTACACATCTAAATGCATTAGGGGAGAAAATGAACTTTCATATTGTGCAAATAATTTTTAGTTCAGGATGGTGTGCTCTGATACCATTAAAAAACTTCTTAGAGAGACTTTTGGCAAACAAAGGTTTGTCATGTCTGGATAACATGCTCTTAGGTCCCTCCCAGTTCTAAAATTCCTTGACTTTTGACATTTCTCTCCTCCTAAAACACTCTTAATAAGATGTTTATCTTAAAACCTTTTGGCCATGATAAATTTAAAATTCTACTAAGAGTATAAGCAAATATTATTAATAATTTATTAATAACAAAAATACTAGAGTAAGTATCTTCATCATTCTTTTTATTTTCTTCATCATTCTTAAAAGCTTTGGGGTTTTTGAAACTTATCAATAGAGAAAGTCATGGTCAACTTTTATAAGAATACTATAATAAAAATTAGCCTAGGGGCGGCTAAGTGGCGCAGTGGATAAAGTACCAGCCCTGGATTCAGGAGGACCTGAGTTCAAATCTGACCTCAGACACTTGAAACTTACTAGCTGTGTGACCCTGGGCAAGTCACTTAACCCCCATTGCCCCGCAAAAAAAAAAAATAGCCTAGGAATAAAAAAGTACCATATTGCTATAGATTGTTTTTTTTGGCCTCAGCTATATTGTTTCAACAGTTTCTGATAGAGCCTTTGGAATTAGGTTGAATTATTCTAGCTAGCATGACAGAGTCGTCCAAAGATCAAATTTAGAAGTTATAGACATTATCACTAATCATCAAAAAATTGTTGCTTTTAAAAAAATTTCTTCTGCGGAGTAACTGAAAAATAATATGTAAATACATGCACAAATGCTTACATGCACAATGTCTTGTGAACAGTACTATTCCACCTCCCCTTAGAGAAAGGCATTATCTATGTTCCTTTCTTTAGTCATTTGCTTTCTGGAATAAGCAACAGGTTTTAAGAGATACTCAACAATACATTTAACTGTACCACTTTTTATAAACAAATTGTTTTCAATGATGACAGGTCAGAGTTTTCAAAAACCTGGTAATGCTGAAAATGCTTGGTGCATGTTAGTGATTAAAAAATGTGACAAGACCATTTAAAAAGGAATTACAGTCTTTAATGAAGGGCCCAGTGTTCAAAAACAATTAACTCTGAAAAGAAGCAATCTTTATAAGCTTTGATTTTTGAAACCACTAGAAAATGAGTTAGTATAATATAATTCAGTGCTTAAAATCTAGGCAAACCTTTTATTTTATAAGGAAACAGAGGCCCAAGAAGTTATGATCCCCTCAAGGTGATACAGATAATATCAGAGCCAGGATATGAGAGGAGGTACTTTTATATTTACTTACAAATCCCTATCTGGGACTGGAATAAAATAAACAGATCTAGAAGAACAATATGTCCAATAGCTGCAATAATGTCAGTGGTAACAACTAAAAGGAAGTTAAACTCTGATTATCCAAACTCTGGTTACTTATCCTATCTTGGTCACAGTGAATGAACAAATTTCACAGGTGCCTCTTGCCTTTGCACAGGTTGTTTCCCATGCCTGGAAATTATTTTCCCTTCATTTCTACTTCTGACAGTCCTATTTCCCCTAAAAGCTTATAGCTCAAGTGTTATTTCCTTTAATTGGTCTTTCCTGATTCCCCTAGTTTTAGTGCCTTTCTACTCCAATCACTTCTACAGTTTGTATTTACTTATCTGTGAACGTCTTCTCCCAACAAGAAGGCAAGCTTCTTGAGGGAAGGGACAATTTCACTTTTGTGTTTGTATCCACAGTACCTAGTACATACAGGTTCTAGCAAATAATAGCTTAGCTTTTGCTTGCTTGCTAACATAATGAAACAGATTTCTCTTCTCTTAATAAAGAAGCAGGAGACCAGGGGGAGTATACTGATACATTATAAGATGCATTCATTTTATTGGTTTGTTTCTTCTTGACTGTTTTTCTTTGTTACAAGATAATGTTCAATTCCAGGAGTTGAGGTAATCAATAAACTTTAAAAATTCCTTTTCTCATTTTATTAATGGTGAATAATAAAATGGGATAGACTAGAAAAAACATTTTTTAAAGAAATATACTTTTCTATAAAAGACACAATTTAATGCTTTCCCAAATAGTATTTTAAAAAAAGATCTTATTAAATATTCTACCAAAGCCTAAAATCTGAGGATAAATGATCAATTAAAAGACACTCTAGGTCTCTTCAAGCAGTTCCCGTAGGATAGTTACTGTATTAATAATGATCTGTCTTCAAACACCCTGGCCTCCTAGTTCCTCAACTTGACTCCAACTCAATCACAGGGTTGGGATTTTGCAAGGTACGAGTGACAAAAGGGCAAGGGGGCAAAGGATTTGAGATCTTACCATCTACAACTGTTCGGCATCTGAACACTGAAATTTCTTTGATAACAACCACCTATCCTCCCACCTCTTCCTTAATATATCTAATACACACACTACTGAGCATAGTTTTTGATCTCACCACAACTTCTAATCATACCATGCTTCCTTGCTTTCTTGATCCATCACTTCTGCTGGAATCTCACTATTCTCACTTTGTTGCCTTTACCCTATCAATGATGACGAACTTAACTATATGCTGTACTCTACCCTTAAATCCTTTGTCCCCAAGTCCTATTAATACTCATGCCTTGTAAGACCCCAGTCTATTATCCCCACATTCTCTACTTTTTATTCAATTGCTGCTGAATGCCACTGGAGGAAGTCAAACAACTATTATGATCAAGTCCACTAAAGATTTCTTTGAACTAATTGTAAACTAGGACCTTGCTGATGAAAAGCAATCCTTTTATTCTACATTGGCATACTATCCATTGTACTACCCACAATGGTTATTTCAAAGCTTCACTTTTTAACACAAGGGATGACAGAAACAAGATCCAAAAAGACCATGACAATCTAGAGTATTAGGCTGAATCTAATAAGCTGAAATTCAATAAGGATAAATGTCAAGTCTTGAACTTGGGTACAAAAAGTTAATTTCACAATGTTTAACTGAACTGAATAAACAGAATAACAATGTATTTTACAAATTTGTTGTTTAGTCATTTCTGTTGTGTTTGACTCTTTGTGGACCCCATTTCTGGTTTTCTTGGCAAAGATATGGGAGTGGTTTGCCATTTCCTTCTCCAGCTCATTTTACAGATGAGGTATTGAGGCAAATGAGGTTAAGTGACATTTCCAGGGTCACACATCCAGTAAGTATCTGAGGCTGGAGTTGAACTCAAGTCCTCCTGACTCTAGGGATGGCACTCTATCCACACACCTAGCAGCAATTCCAACCTAAAACCAGAAGCACTTCCTCAAAACATAGTGAGTTCCTCATTCTTGAAGTTTCTGAGTAGAGATTCAATAAGTACTAGTTAAGTATTTTCTAGGGGGGAATTCCTTCACTTATGGATTAGACTAGATAGCCCCTGAGATCCCTTTAAACTCTCAAATTCCGAGATTCTGTAACACACCACCTGCACCAGACTGTCTTCCTCTTAGTCTACTAACCTGGCCTCTGGCTTTCCAGGGAAAACAGGCTGTCAATGGTGAATTCCCTATTCCCTCTTATTTTATTCCTTATCAACTATCTACATCATCTTTTGCCTTTTTTCCTTTGCACTACTCCCCAATAAAGGTCCCTTCTTGCTGAGTCCAACTCCTCTACTGGGCCCTTAATGGCATCTCTTATATTCTACTCTAAGTCTTCAATCATCTTTTTTTTTTCTCATTTTAAATTTTGTCTTTTTTACTGATTCCTTCCCTGCTGCATACAAACATATCCAAGTCTCCACTATGCTTGGGGATTCAAACTATCATCTTATCTTTTCTTCTTTTTACAACAAAACTTCTAGATAAAATCAAATATACATTATGTCTCCCAATCCTCCATTTCAAACTTAACATTTCAAGGAAAGAAATTATTATTTTTCCCATTAAAAACTGTCTCTCGGGGCAGCTAGATGGCGCAGTGGATAGAGCACCGGCCCTGGATTCAGGAGTACCTGAGTTCAAATCCGGCCTCACAACTTAACACTTACTAGCTGTGTGACCCTGGGCAAGTCACTTAACCCCAATTGCCCCTCAAAAACAAAACAAAAACAAAAACAACAACAAAAAAAAAACTGTCTCTCTTCCAAATATTTTTAAGATAGCATCATCATTCCAGTTATCCAGGCTCACAGCATCAGTCATTTAAAAAAAAAAATCTATTTTTCTAAATCAGCAAAAACCAGCCTTCTCTCAGTACTCCATTCCTTTCCTATCACCCCAGTTGAGGACAAAAGAAAAACAAAACTATTGAAATAAACATGTATAATTGAACAAAACCAATTTCCACATTGGCTCTGTCAAAAAAAAAGGGGGTGTCTTATTTTGCACAATGCATTTTTCTTCATTGGTTCTCTGGAATTATAGTTGGTGATTACACCGAAAAGAGTTTCTAATTCTTTCAAAGTCATTTGTCCCCACCATATTGGTGTCACTGTATAAATTTTTCTCCTGGCTGTTCACCCTGTATCAGTTGATTTAAGTATTCCCAGATTTCTTTGAAAACCTTCTCCTCCATAATTTCTTACAGCATAATATTCTGTCACATTTATATACCATAACTTGCTTAGCCATGTCAATTTATGGGTTTCCTTTCTTTTCTACCTCAAAAAAAAAACCTATAAATATTTCTGTACATCCTTAGTGTTTGTTTTGCTTAAGATGAATCTCACCCTGGTTTTTCCTTTTTGCTCTGATTCTTCTTGCACAGCATGACTAATGCAGAGATATGTTTAATGTTATTATACATATGTAACCTATATTGGATTACTTGCTGTCTTGGGGAGGGGGGAGGGAGGGATAAAAAGTTGAAACTAGAAATCTTATAAAAACAAATGTTGCAAACTATATCTACATGTAACTGGAAAAAAATACTTTTATGGAAAATAAAATAAAATAAAATGAGCTGGAGAAGGAAATTGAAAACCACTCCAGTATCTTTGCCAAGAAAACCTCAAAAGGGTTCATGAAGAGTCAAACACAACTGAAAATGAATAAACTACAAATTAGTATACACACACACACACACATACACACACACACACACACACACACACACACGATGAATCTCACCCCTCAATATGCTCCCACTAATACCCCTTTTTCTCTTCTCCCATTTTCCTGATGAGATGAACTTTTGTACATCTCAATTTGTATGTTCTTCCCTTCTTTGAACAGTTCATTTGAGAGTTAGGTTCAAGTGTCAGCTGCTACCCCTAGCACCCATTCCTCTTTTGTTTGTCTACTTGTGCACCTTGATTCTGTGGGATAATTCCTCCCTAACTTTCCTTTTCGTTCCCAATATATTCCTTTTCCCTCTCTTTCTATTCTTCCCTTAAGACCATTAAGACATACCAGAACCACTCCCAGGCCTCTGACTAATTAGACTATCCCTATGAAATCTGATGATAGAGTTCAATAAAGTATATATGTCATCTAGGCACATTAGAATGTAAGCAGTTTACTCTTGTTTAGTCTTTTATGAGTGTGTTTACTTTTTTGTTTCTCTTAGCTCCTGTGTTTGAACTTCAAAGTCTCCACACAAACTTCTTCAAGGTTTCTCTGGTCTTTTCATCATGAATGCTTGGAAGTCCTCTATTTCATTAAAAAAATTATTATATTCAGTTTTGCATCCTTTGCCTTCTAAATCCTGATCATGACTTGTTAGTAGTTGGAATTCTTTCTTTTTGGCTGCTTAAGAGTATTTTTTCTTTGACCTGGAAGCTCTGGATTTTGGGTATAATGTTCCTGGTCATTTTCACTGGGTATTTTGTTTTGTTTTTTCACTTTTTTCCCCCTATTTTCACTTTGCTCCCTAATTCTAAGAGCTCTGGGCAATTTCTTTTAAGATTTCTTGAAATATGATGGACTATCTAGGCTCTTTGGTCATGGAATTCAGGTGATACAATAATTCTTAATTCTCCTCTGTGTTCAAGGTCAGGTTTTGTTTGTTCTTGCTATGAGATACCTTATATTTTCTTCAATTCTTTTAGTCTTTTGATTTTGTTTTTACTATTTCTTGTTGCCCCCATAGAGTCATTGGCTTCTAGTTGGTCCATTCTGATTTTCAGGGAGTTTGTTGCTTGGGCAAGGTTATGTATTTCTTGTGTCAGACTATTAATTCTCTTTCTAATTCTTCCTTCCATAGCTCTCATTTCTTCTACTTTTTCCCCCTGTGGCTCTCATTTCATTGACAAAAAATATTTTTAAACAATTGCTTTATCTCTTTCAAGGATTCTGGTTGAATTTTAGCCCACATACTGTTTTTCTTTAGGCTTTCATTTGTAGATATTTTGAAGTCATTCTCTTCTTTTAGGTTTAGCATCCCTATCACTGTAACTGTTTATGGTGGGACTCTCTTATTTTTTCTTATTCATTCTTCTAGCCTACTTTCTGACTTTGAATTTGATGTTAAGGACAGGTTCTGTGCACTTCTGGATGGAAGTTCTTGTTGCTGCTTTCCTGGGATATTAAGTGTTATGTTGTTCCAGGATCTCAGGAAAAGTTAGGGCTGGGAACCTGCAAGCTTTCATTCAATATTCACAAAGTGGTCTGATACAGGGAAAAGTCTGATTGGTATTCCACTGAACTGAGAGCTCCAAGTTACTAACCTCCATGGATTAAACTACAATCTCTATGCTGACAATTCCCAAATCTATTTACCCTGCTCTAGCTTTTCTACTGATATCCAATCTTGTATCTTTGTCTTATAGACATCTCAAATTGGACATCCAATAGACATCTTAAACTTAGTATGTCCAAAACAGAAATCATTATCTTTCCCCTACACTCTATCCCTCTCCCACCTTCCCTATTACTATAGAGGGCAATACCATTCCCTTAATCCCTCAGACTCACAACCTAGGAGTCATCTTTGACTCCTCTCTATCTCTCACTTCCCATATCTAATCTGCTGCCTAGGACTGTCAGTTTTACCTTTGCAACATCGCTTAAATATCCCCCCTTTTCTCCTTTGATACTGCCACCACTAGTACAGGCTCTTATTACCTCACATTTGAACTATTTCAGTAGCATGCTGGTGGGTCTGCCTGACTCAAGTCTCTTTCTACTTGAGACCATCCTCCATTTAGCCACTAAAATGATGTTCCTAAAGTCTAGGTCTGACCACATCATCTAACCAACTCAAAAATATCCAGAGGCTCCCAATTGCCTCCAGAATCAAATACAAAATTCTCTGTTTGGCATTCAAAGCTCTTCATAGGTTGGTCCACTTCTACCTTTCCAATCTTCTTACATCTTATTAATACATCCTCCATTATCCAGTGATACTGGCTTTCACCTGCTACATTAACAAGATACTCCATCTCTCAGTTCCAGGCATTTTCTTGGCTGTCCACGTCTTGAACACGCTCCCTCCTCAACTCTTCCCACTGACTTCTTTGACTTCCTTTTAGTCCCACCTAAAATCCTATCTTTTACAGGAAGCTTTTCCCAACTTCTCAATTCCAGTGCTGTCCCTCTGTTAATTATTTCCTATTTACAGCTTGTAGATATTTTGTTTGCATGCTGTTTCCCCTATTAGTTTGTGAACTCCTTGGGGGACTGTCTTTTGCCTCTTTTCATATCCTCAGCCCTTAAGACAATGCCCAGAATACAGTAGGTGCTTAATGAATGTTTATTTACTGACTGATTGGGTTTGGTAGCTGTGCTGGGTTCAGTTAGGATTAACCACCTAGGAAGCTCTGCTAGTTCAGACTGACAGAACTGCAGTTCCCCTTTCATCTGGAATTCTTGCCCTGATTATTCCTCTATGCTGCTGCTGCTGCTGCTGCTGCTTCAGAATTTGCTCCTTTGGTATGCCAACTATAACCTCCCTACCTGAGAATGCTACCCTAAGGTGTCAACCCTCAGAATGTCATCTGTCCACCCTGGATCTACCACCAGGAACTGGCTAGTGGACAACAAAGATTCCAATTAGGTCCTGTCCCTGCTGAGATGCCCCAGTATGTGAGGCAGCTTGATAGCACAGCAAATAGAAAGCTGGACCTGGAATCAGAAAGACCTCGGTTCAAATCTATCCTTAGACACATACTAGTTGTATGACCTTGAGAAGGTCAGTTGTGCAAACTCTATGCCTCAGTTTCCTCAACTGTAAAATGAGGATAAGAATAGCACCTGCTTCCCAGGGCTGTTGTGAGAATCAAATGCATTCATATTTGTAAAGTGCTCAACTCAGGGCCTGGTTCATGGTAGAAGGTGTTTTAGAAATGCTAGCTATTATTATTACCATTATTATTATATTATGGCTCTGGGGATACCTGGTCAGTGTCTGGGACCTCTGCTCATTATGGTGAACACCATCTCCCTGCAGTGGCCAGATGCCATCCATAACGTCTACAAACCTCTTCCTTAGAATCACTCTTCATTCATTTCTCCTCTCCCTGATTATCTGATCTATTGCAAAATCTTGTCAATCCAGCCTCTACAGCATCACTTCAGTCCCCTTCTCTTCATTCCCTTGTTCAGTGATCAAGTTCAAAGCTTCCTCTTCCCTCACCTAGATTATTACTATACTCTCCAAATGATCTTCCCATTTCCAATTCTTCCTATCTCTAATTTGTTTTCTATAATAAGATGGCATGATGGTCCTAAAAAACAGATCTTACCACATTATTCCTCAAGAACCTTTAATAGCTTTTAAAAATACAAACTCCTCTGTTTGGTATTTTAAGCTCTTCACAGGTAGCTACCTTCCAATATTTATTTCTCATAATTTCCTTTCCCATACTTTGTACTCTAGTGGAATTGGGCCACTTATTGTTCCCCCAACCCAGCCTCCATCTCCTGCACCCATGCCTATGCACAGGCTTGCCTCCATACTTGGAATACACTCTCCTTATAGAATCTGTCCCTTTCATTAAGGTTCAAGTACTACCTTTCTTACAAGTTCTTTCCTCATCCTCTTAGGTGTTAGTACTCTTTCTTTCTTCAAATCACCTTACATTTACTCATTCACCTACATATTTTATTTCTCCTTGAAAATGTAAGCTCCTTAAGGGTAGATATTCAAGGTGAAGAACACACATGAGCAAAGACATGGAGGAAGGAAGGTTAAGGGAGGAGCATCCGGGAAAGAATTGTCTAGCAAAGCTAAGGCATGGAACAGGCAAAGAAGAAGTGGAAGATGAAACTGGAAGCCAAATGCAATCACTAGTTCAGGTCCTTGTTACTTAGTCTAGTGTAAAAAGCTCCTAAATGTTCTCCCTGCTTCTGCTCTCTTTCTCTCTCTCTCTCTCCATAAAATACTTTAACCAGAGTTGCCAGTGGATCTCATGTTATCTTGCTCAAAGACCTTCAATGACTCTCCATTATTTATCACACTCTTTCCCAAACTGTGTTTCTTTTGATGTGAATAGGTGTCATGAGAAAATATAGATGGTAATTATAATAAGCTCATATATAAATAATATATAAATAAGCTCAAATTATTCTGTTTTCCCTTGCCATTTTACCCTGGGGCTACCATATCCAGACAGATACTGATATCAATTTGCTTTAACAAACACACACTGGTACACAAACAATGTAAGGAAGTCCTAGAGCAAGAGATTCAGCACATTGGGTAGATCTCTGCAAAGAATTTATGGGAGGCCATAGATAAAACTTGTATCAAAAAGAAAATAGGGACAGGTTATGACTTCCTTTTGTCTTTGTAACCCTATTCCTTTGCATAAGTAGATGATTAATAATAACATGCTGACTAAGAGACTACTACTAAGTACAAGGCATTTATTCTAGGCTCTGGGAACAAAAATACAAAAATAAAACAAATCTGTAGCCTTATAATTCATTGTCAATTCATTTAAAAATAGCAATATTTTGTAGTCCAATTAGTCTGGAGAATGCTGACCCATCTTATGAAGGGTGAACTACTTTGGATTTTAAAGACCTTCATGAATGTTACCATCCCAGGCTTATTTTACAGTGCTCTTTTTAAGTTCTCAAAGAGAACACAATATATTTTCCTATCACCATTCCTTCGCTCACCCTATTCCTATCTCCCTCTCAATTTTTTTCTTTATAATTAAAGGTCCAACTCATATAACATCTTCTCCATGCAGTTTTTCCTATCTTTCAAAACTAATCAACCTTTCCTTTGGGGGGATTATCAAAGTACTTCATACCTTTCTTACAGTACCTCCACACCATATCCTATAGTGCATTTGTATACAATGAATCACTGATGATCCAGCTGAACCCTCTTATTTTAGAAATGGGGAACTGAATGCAAGAAAGGCAGCAACTTGGGGCAGTTAGGTGGCTCAGTGGATAGAGTACTGGCCCTGGATTCAGGAGGACCTCAGTTCAAATCTGGATTCAGACACTTAACAATTACTAGCCGTGTAACCCTGGGCAAGTCACTTAACCCCAACTGCCTCACAAAAAAAAAAAAAAAAGGTAGCAACTTGCTTAAGATCACATACCTCATTTTCATGGGGTTAAGGACCATGCCTTATTCTTTTTAAAATTACCTACAGTTCCTATCACTGGGCTTGTCAAAGTAGGCATTCAAACATTTTTTGAATGAGTATTAATATTTCATTTTATATATTTTCCTCATTCTCATCACATTGGTTGCCCATACTTATAAATACAGGGTGAGAATGGAGAACATATTCTAAATCTGACATATGCTGATAAACTTTCTTCTAGCAGAGATGGCTTTTGAAGCAAATTATATTAAATAGCTATGATTCTACCTCTTTTGTGAAAAAATACATTGTAAAATTTAGGATAAACCAAAAATTACTTATGTTATGGAGGCCACTGTAGAGGAAATTTATGTCTAAGCACTGTCTCCTGAAACATGAAAAAAATCTGCTTCACCATCTGGAACACCATACACCTATGAACAAGTATCATTTTCTTTCCAGCACTGATTTTTCTAGATCATTGATTTTGTCAGTTAAGAAACTCTATTATCAATTAAATGAACATTATTTCCATATTTAGTATTTAATGTCTCAATCAAGTTGAGAAATAATGAGCTAACTCTTTCATTTATTTATCTCCCCCTAAAAATTAAGTTGGAATCCAACCATTCATATTCTCTGCTCATATTAGAACAGTGTCAAACCAAACATGTTAACCATTCAATAAATGACTGAGATTATAACCCCAAGTGGAATGCCCGTCCACTCCTCATCCATGATCTAAATCCTACCTTATTTTCCAAGACATTTCCATCTGAAGCTTTCCCCCAAAACTTCTACCCCAGAGATCCTCTCCATCTCAGTTCTTCTAGTGGGCTTAAAGACTGCAACACACCACTAAGCATTAATTATTTATAATTTAATTTTCTTTTTTTTCAATATGTTTGCTCTGTTATTTTAGCTAGATTATGAGATCCTTGAGGGCAGGAGCCAGTCCTTACATTTTTTTCATGTCTCTCAGAAAGTAGTACCAGGATTGAGCATAAACTACTGTCAATGATTAGCAAATCATATGCATATATTGAGTTATTAAGGCATGTTCAAAAAGACCAGAAGAAGCCCCACAGTTTCTTGACCTTCCTTGATTTACAAATTTAATTTGGAGAACAAAAGGAAAGCTATCTTACATTTACATTACAGATCAGCCCAGATATTTATACTTATAAATAAACTTGTTTTGAAAACAACTAAGAAGACAAAATTAACCTGAGGGAAGGGTTCAATTGCACCATGAAAACCACAAATAGAAACCTACAGCTGCCACTGGCTAAGCCTCTTCTTGCCCCATATCCCACCTCTCACTTTTCTGTAACTATTCATCCATTTTTATGTGATTTCATTGGGAATCCTTGAGAATAACGACTGGGAGGGGCACCTAGGTGGCGCAGTGGATAGAGCACCGGCCCTGGATTCAGGAGTACCTGAGTTCAAATCCGGCCTCAGACACTTAACACTTACTGGCTGTGTGACCCTAGGCAAGTCACTTAACCCCAATTGCCTCACTAAAAAAAAAAAAAAAAAAAAAAGAGAATAACGACTGGATCTTTAATTTCTTTG
Source organism: Dromiciops gliroides (assembly GCF_019393635.1). Lineage (NCBI taxonomy): Eukaryota > Metazoa > Chordata > Mammalia > Microbiotheria > Microbiotheriidae > Dromiciops > Dromiciops gliroides. The sequence goes on along the minus strand of NC_057862.1, from coordinate 298,102,331 downwards.
TATCCTCTTCCATATGCCACTTAGGAGCATACACTGGGAACTTAATAAATGTGGCTAACTGATTAAAAATATGGTGGAGGGCAGCTGGGTGGCGCAGTGGATGGAGCGCCGGCCCTGGATTCAGGAGTACCTGAGTTCAAGTCCGGCCTCAGACACTTAACACTTGGTAGCTGTGTGACCCTGGGCAAGTCACTTAACCCCAATTGCCTCACTAAAAAAAAAGAAAAAAAAGTATGGTGGATTTAGAGGATGGAGGGATGAAGTTGAAAAAAAAAGTAGTTTTCCCCATAGTTTGGTTCTGAAATTTTGACAAGAGTGCAGAAAGATCAAGAATTTTACTTTTTCTGACTATGCCTCTGCTATAATATATATAAATATGCATATGTATATATATATATGTATGTATATGCCTCTGTACATTAGATTTAAACTTCCACAAAAGATGATTGCTACAAACTAATCTTTCCATTTGAAAAATATGGCAGAAAATTTGAAAGCTGCTGATTACCAGTGGTGTAGTGGAAAATGTACTGGATTTAGAGTCAGAAGACCTGGGTTCTGGTCCAAGTTCTGCCATTTAGCTGTGGAACTGTAGGTAAGCCACGCCATCTCTCTGAGCCTCAGTTTTCTCATCTGTAAAATGGGGATAATAATACTTGCATTACCCACCTCACAGGGTTGCTGTGAGGAAGTGAATTGCAAGCCTTAAAATGATCTAGAAATTTAAGATATTGTTACTGACCTAAAATCACACATACATACACACATGCACGCATGGGCATACACACAGGCACACCTCACATTCCTAGATTTATTATGGCAAATAACTAATAAAAGACAATGCAACTAGAATTTTTAATAAGTAGTAGTCATAGTATTCTATTTTACTCAGAGATCCATTGTATTATGAGTTGGAAAACACATTTTTATCTGTGAAACAAAAACTTTTTAAGTTCAATTCTAAAATGCCCGAAGAAATCTGGTGAAGGTATAGCCTGACCAAAATAATCTCTGCCTTCCAGTCTTCTAATTGCACTAAAACATGTATCCATAAAGAAATAGATATATGCAATAAGTATGATGTTAACAGGAGCTCACTGTATGCTTCTACCCACTTAAGCCCTTAATTAAACATGGGATGTAAATATGTCTGAAAAACAGAGGGAAGAGGAGGCAGGTAGAAAGAACTATAAAAATAACAGTGAACATTCAGAAAGGTTCACTAAATAAGATGGTTATTCATTTATAAGGAATTTAAAAGAAATTGTTTATAGAATATTTCAGTACACAATCTCCACCACCAATCTGATTCTAGTTTAAACATTAAGTACACATTAAATCCATTAATACTAATGTTATTTTATTTTCACATGCATTTAATTCAACAAACATCATGTACTTTATATTTTTAAGACATTGTGCTAGATACGAGGGATATAAAGATAAATCTAGCCTATTACCTAAAGGAGTTGACATATCATTTAAGGGAGGGATGCCATATGAACCCATGTATAAAAACAAGGAAAAGTGTGATGGGGCAGTAGAAAGATTCAGATAAAACTGTCCTAAGATATTTGAGTAAGGAGAGAACATTTAGCTGGAGAGACCAGAAAAAGCTGATGGCAGATGTAGTCTCTGAGCTGAGATCTGAAGCAAAAGAAAAGGAGCTAGTCCAGGAATGGGAGACAGTCTGTACAAGGGTAGAAAGAGGAGACAGCTTGTAGCCTAGAGTGTATGAAAAGGGGTGATGTGAGCTAAGACTGACAAGGCAGATTTGGAGAGAGCTTTAAATGCTCTATTTTGTCCTACTGGCAACAGGAAGAAACTGAAGGTCTCTAAATAAGATGATTTTGGTAGCTACATGAAGAATAGATTGTAGTAAGGTATGAGTAGTTGCAAGGAAACCACTTCAAAGACTAAAACAAGGGTCGAAGTAAGAGGTAATGAGAACCAAAATTAGTGTGTGGTAGCAATGTCAATGAAAAGAAGCATAGATAATACCTGGAAATTTCCACCTATTAAAAAATCCAAAATGAGGATGTATGCTATAGTTACAAACACAGCTATCAGAGCACTTGATTCAGTTGATATAGGTGAATATAAGAGCACAGAATGGATAAATAGGGCTAACAGAATGAACCAAAGAAGATCAAGAATGAAAGTCAAATGATATCATGAGAACATATCAAAGAATTGCAGAATTTTAGAGTTTGAAGAGACTGACTGCAGTAGCCATTTACATCAATGCATGCCCCCTACTTTACAAACTCTGCTTGAAGACCTCCAAAGAAAAGGAACCTACTATCTATCTCCTGGGGAACCCCATTCCAGTTTGGAATAACTCTAATGATTAGGATTATTTTCCTTTGACATGAGTTGCAAACTTGCCTCTTTGCAACCTCTACCTATTTTTCTTAGGCCCCTCGGGCCAAACAGACTAAGCTGAATCTCTTTTCCACATGACAACTCTTTGTATACTTGCAGACAGCTTTTATGTCCCCCTGTAGTCTTTTCTTCTCTAGGCTAAGCATAGCCATTCAATTGATCCTTGTATGACATGGAGGACTCAGTACCCCATGTCATTTTGTCTGCTCTCCTTTGCACATTCTTTAACCTATCAATGTCCATGCTAAACTGGTACAGTTCGTTGAAATATTGAACACAATATTTCAGATGTTTTGAACAGGACAGAGTACTAAGCAACTCTCACCTCCTTCTTTCTATAATATATGACCCTCAATGCAGTCCAAGAGATCATTAGATTTTTCAGCTGCCATACACACCACACTGCTTATTCATAGTACAGGTCACTAAAACCTCCAAATCTTTTTCAAACAAATTTCTATTTAACTATGCCTCATCCATCTGGTATACGTGAAGTTGATTTTTTAAAAACCTAAATATATAGTTTCACAGTTACCCTTATTAAATTTTGGCTTATAAGATTCAGTCCAATGCTTAGTCCAGGAGTTCTTAACCTTTATCTGTATCATGGAATCTGTTTAGAAGTCTGTTTAAGCCTATGGACCCTTTCTCAAAATAAAGTTTCTAAATATATAAAAAGAAATATATAAGATAACAAAGGAAACCAATTATCTTGAAATATACACATCAATATATTAAACACACACACACACACACACACACACACACACACACACACACACACACACACACACACTCTCTCTCTCTCTCTCTCTCTCTCTCTCTCTCTCTCACACTGACTCCAGTTTTAAGAACGGAGGTGTAAAGGAAGGGAATAAACATTTATATATTGCCTACTATGTGCCAGGTACTGTGAAAAGAGCTTTTTACAAATATTATCTCACAACAACTCTACAAGGTAGGTGCTATTATTGTTCCATTTTACAGTTGAAGAAACTAAGGCAAACACAGGTTAAGTAATTTGCCCATTACCATATAGGTAGTAAGTACCTGAGGTTGGATTTGAACTCAGATTTTCCCAACTCCAGGCCCATTTATTATTTGAAAATGTTAGACCTTGCTTGAAAATGTAGTCACATTTACCCTTCTCCAATCACATAGTTCCTCTACATTTTTCCATTTTTTAAATATCATTAGTATTTGTTCAGCAATCATATTAGCCAATTCTTTCAATATCTGAAGATGTAATTTATTTGGGACAAGGGATAACTACTTACTTATCAAGGGCAACTACTTATTTTGGATATCAATTCCCTCTTAGCATTTTTCACTATTATTTCCAATGTAAAGGTCATTCTTCTTGGTAGAGAAAACACAAGTAAAATAAGAAATGATCACATCTACCTCCTTTCTGTTACTAGTTTTACAGGGTTCTATCCATCTTACACAGAAATATCCTTTCTTTGACCTTCCTCTTTAACCCAAGGTAAATTTTAAAACAAACAAAAAACCCCAAACCTTTTTGATGTCCTTCATTTATCTCAACAGACTAAGTAAGTTCACTCTTAGCCTAGTGGTCTATCCAATATCATTCTTATAGTACTGTGACATGCTCTTGTATCTATTCTCTGTTGCCCAGTCTAGTTTCTTGTTAAGGGATCATGCCTTCTGAAAATACATGTTAGTTGGTAGGATGCCCCATGTAATCCTTAGCATTCATGTCAGACAATTTCTGTTAGTCGTCCCCATCAAAATTGTTTCTTTTTGTGTTTTCAGAATTTCATTCTTGAGAATCTTCCATCTCACACAGGCTGAATTCCCATATAAAATTTGAACTTATGGGATCCTACCTATCTTTCTTCTGACTTTTTCATATCTACTCTCTCCAAATCCAGGGTGCATGTCTGGTTTTCTTCTCCTCTAACATAAACTGTAGAAGGGAGGAATAGACATGTCAAAGAAGGTAGAAGCCAGCAGCAGGAGACCAGGAAATTATAGACAGGAACAAACAGGGTCAGATTAGCCCATCCAAAAGTGTGAAGGGAAAGGAATCTGGTCCCAGAACAAGATCTCAAACCTAGAACTGAGGTTAGAGGTATAAGTAACAGAAGAAAACATAAAACATAGTGAAAAAATACCACAGTTTAAGAGATGCCAGTTAAGTAAGCACAGAAGAAAACAGAAACTGCATAAAAATACAAGTAGGATCTCAGGGAAAGAAATGGCATAGTTTCAAGTACTCCATGAGTGGCTGGAAGAAATGTAGCAAGGATTTTTTAAAAATGAAATTATAATTAATCTAAAGCGATCTGGAGGAATAAACTGGAAAGAAAAAACTTAGAACAGTAGGTTATTATTGATACACTTAATGGACTCCCTGAAAAAAACAATGGAGCAAACTAACCTCAATGACTCTAGAAAATAAAAAAAATATTAGACCAAACACATCTGAAAAATAGGTCAAGGAGCAATAAGAATATTTGATTCACTGAAATTCACGATCAAACAAAAAACCTGGATACAATATTTTAAGATATCAGAAAAGAAAAATTTCCACAGCTATTAGAACCAGAGGTCAAAGTAAAAATATAAAAAATCCATTGATCACATCCTGAAAGAAATTTCCAAATGAGAACTCCCAGGAATGTCATAGCCAAACTCCTGAGCTTTTGCATCAAAGAAGCTTTCTATTTAGACATATAGATATAATTGAGAACAGCCAAAAAAAAGAAAAGAAAAGAAAAGAATTCAATAGCCAAGGAATCACGGTCAGGATGTCACAAAATTATGGTACAAATATTATGAGACAAAATCCTGGAACACAAAATTCAAAAAGGCAAAAGATATCAATTTGTAACAATGTATAACTTACCCCAAAAGACTGAGTATAATCCTGTAAAATAAAAAAATATCTTGAATAGAAGAGAGAACTTTCATGTATTCCTCATGAAAAGACCAGAGCTAAACAGAAACTTTAAAATCCAAACACGAGTCAAGAGAGATCAAGAAAAGTAAACACATTTAAGAAATTAGAAGCGACTAATGATGATTGTTTACTTTCTTCTCCCCCATTTAATAAATTTTTTATTATAAACTTATTAATATTCATATTTTAATACACAGAAAAAGAAAAGGATGTATTTTATATGTAACTCTGAACTTTCATTATGTATCATTTGTCTTTTTTCATCCATATAGCTTCTTGTTTTTGTATGTGAGCATAAATTCAAATTTAACATGGTAGTTCTAAAAAAGTGCCACTTGTTGTGGTCCCCTTCAAAACTACCTTCTGTTCCATTTATTTTTTTAAATGATCCAGTGAAACTCATACAATCACATCTAATTTATCACTTCTTTAACAGGAGATAGGAAGCACAATTCATTAGTCTTCCAGATTTGTGTTTATTGATCAGAGTCCTTAAATCTTTCACAGTTGATTTTCTTTATAATTATACTATTGTTTTTCCTAAGTTTTTCTCCTGGTTCTGCTCAACTAACTCTGTATCAGTTCATAAAAGTTCTCCCAGGTTTCTCTGAATCTGCTTCTTTCATCACTTCCAAAATCATAATAATATCCTATTACATTCATATTCCATAATTTGTCCAGGTACTCCTCAATCAATGGGCATCCATCTTGTTTCCAGTTCTTTGGTACAACAAAAAGTGCTGCTACAAATATTTTTGATGGTTCTTCCTGTTTATTTTATTTCTTTGAAGTATCAGAATAGTAGTAGGAAAAATGGTATGCAGAGCTTAGTGACTTTGGATACAGTACAAATTATTTTCAAGAACGGATAGACCACTTTGCAGCTCTACCTATAGTACATTGATGTGCCTCTTTTCCCACATCCCCTCCAATAACTGTCAGTTTCCCTTTGCTAATATAATGGATGTGAGGTGGAATGTCAGTTGTTTTACTTTACATTTCCCCTAATATCGGGTATTTGGAGCATTTTTTTTTCAAATAGTCATGGATAGCTTGGTGTTTGTCTTCTGAACTCGTTCATATTCTTTGATCATTTATCTACTGGGAAATAGCTCTAGTTCTTATTTGTGTCAATTCCATATATATCCTGTATACCAGACCTTTATCAGAGAAATTTGCTGTAAAGATCTGTTTTATAGTTAACTGTTTCACTTCTAGTTCGAATTGCATTAATTTTGTTGGATTAGGAAACACAATGACTATCCTCAATTATCACTTCTTGTTTGGATTACTGAGATAGTCTGTTAATTGGTCTACTAGTCTCAAGATTCTCCTCATTCCAATCCATCCCTCAATGAGCTGCCAACATGAATTTTCCTAAAGCAGCTATCTACCCATGTCACATTCTTACACAGCAAATGTTGGTGCCTCTCTGTTATCTTCAAGATTAATTATGGAGTCCTAAGTCTGGTATTTAAAGCTCTTCACAAACCAGACCTTTTATACCTTTGCAATCTTCTTATACTTTATCCCCCTTTACTCACTCTAGGATCTAACTATAATGGGTGACTTGCTGTTTTCCCCACATATAAAAGCTAGCACTTATATAACATTTTAAAGTTTGCAAAGTGCTTTAAATCTACAAAACAATCTTCAGAGATAGGGGCTATTACTATCCCCATTATACAGGAGGAAACAAAGGCAGACCTAGGTTAAGTGACTTGCCCAGGGTCACACAGAGAATAAGTGCCTGAGGCAGAATTCTGAAATGAAGTCTTCCTTACTCTAATTACAGCACTTTATCCAGGGAACCATCTAGCTGCACTGATTTTGCACTTTCCCTCCTCACTTCTACCTCTGAGAACCCTTGCTGCACCCTACAAAACCCCGGTCAAAAACCAAATTCTGTAGGAGGCCTTTTTTTGGTCCCCTTAAACCCATTCTTCCCTGATACTAAAGTTCTCCCCTCTCAGAGTCCCTTCCATAAACTCTATGCATCTTATACATATCTATTTATGTGAATATTATCTCCTATTAGAATGTGCACTCCATTAGGGCAAAGACTGTTGTTTTTTCTTTTTAACTATCTTTGAGTAGCCATATCTTAGCACAGTATCTGGCATACATGGTTAGCATTTAATGCTTGTTAATTAATGACTGATTATTATTGTTGTTATTAATAAAGTCTATTAGTTTATATTTTCCAAATATTGAATGCATTTTGCATTCTTAATAAAATTCAGGTTTGCTTACAGTATGTAATCCTTTAAACATATTTTTTGTAATGTTCAAAAATATTTATTTTAACATTTTTGTATTGATATTCATGAAACATATTGGTCTAAAGTTTTCTTCCTCTGCTTTATCTCTTTCTGGATTAGGTATTAGGACCATTGTTGACTCATAAAAGAGTTTGATAGAACATTTTCTTTTTCCATTTTGAATTTATGTAAGGTTGCAACTAAGTGGATTTTAAAAAACATATAATTTTTTAAAAATCTAAATTAATTTTATACCTATATCTACATACACACACACATACACACATACCCATTTGGTACTGTTCTTCCCTGATTATAATTTTTATTGCAATGTGGTCAGTGTGATCAATGTGAATATTTCATTTATGTTTAATAATACTGTTTTTCTTCATCTGTTTATGAGATTTTTATGCATTAGGACACAATAAATTTTAAAAAGGTGCCACGTGCAACTGAGTAATGATACATATATATATATATATATGTATATATATATACACATATATATGAATATGCATATCTGAATACATTCCATTCTATTCCCATCTAGTAACTGTTAGAAGTCAACCACATATAAGTTTTCTCAAATCCACTCCTTAATTACGGGATATTGATATTATTAGGTAGCCAGGTAAGGCACTGGCATTGATCTTGAGTTGGGAAGACCTAAGTACACATCCTATCTCAAACAGTTACTAGCTTGTGACCCTAGGCAACTCACTTTCTATTTCAATTTCCTCATCTACAAAATGGTGACAAGGACCTACCTCATAGAGTTGTGAGGATCAAATGAAATAACACTTATCACAGTGCACTGAGTGTCAGACTTGGGAATCAGGAAGACTTAAGTTTGATTTGTACCTCAGACAGCTGTGTGACCTTGGACACATACTTTAATCTCTTTGTGTCTCTGTTTCCTCATCTATAAATGGAGATGATAATAGCATCTACCTCACAGGACTGTTGTGAAAATCAAATGAGATGACATTTGTAAAATATTTTGAAAATCTTAAATTGCTATATAAATATTTTAGTATTATTATCTATGGTAACTTTAGGCAACATGTTGTTTTCCTCATTATCTCTTGTAAACATGTAAATTTTTACTCTTGACTTTTTGGAGATCATAATTGCTATACTCTTTTTTGGTTTTTGTTTTTTAATTCACCTGAAGCATTTTAACTTTGTGTGAATGTTTAAAGTTTATTTTTTATAAACACACTGTCAGATTATGCTACCTAATTCATCCTGCTACTACCCTTCTCCAGATTATGGATGAGTAAATTCCATTCACAGATAAGACCATTAATTCTGTATTTCATTCTATAATAGCCTCTTACATTTTCTCCTACCACTTCTCTCTTTACAAAGAAGGGTGTAGTGAAAGATTAGATTTGATCAATACTAGTAAGCTACAATCAAAGTGGTATGTCCTTATCCCTCAGATCCTCCTCTCTTCACCATGTCAAGACTATAATTTGGTTTGTTTTCAATGCCTTCTCTATATCACCCCTTAAAATAAGTCTCAAAAACTAAAATTTGTTTTGCTTGAGATTATTCTCTCCAAACACTTATTCTCCCTCTTCCATCTCCCTCTCCTTTTCCTATCCCTATCTGAATCCCTATTGAGTTTAATGTATGATTACACCAAACTTCTCATTCTAATTGAGTTATATATTTTCTTTCATAATTGAAATATAATATCCAGGTATTTTTGTTTGGTCATGGTTTTCCAATGATTTTTACATTATTTCTACATGATCTATTTTTCATATAAGTTGGTGTTAAAAGTAGATACTTGACATTTCTTCTATCTTTTTCAGATTTTGTTATTTCTTGTTACCTGGAGTCATTTTCTTTGTTTCATTCTAGCTTTCACAGAATTTATACTTCCATTATCACTGACTATTCTAAGCCATGTACGGTCCTTTGGATTCTTTTGACCAGGGTTATTTTGTATATAATATTATTTTTAATCTTTTGCTTCATTTTCCCTCCAGCTGCTTGAGGTACTGTATAGTCAAGACTTTGGGGAGAAGTAGAAGAGGGGGCATGTTTGTAGAGAATACCTCGTTTAGTTTTTATTTCTTGGATATCTAATGACCCACAGTATCTCTTTACTGTGTTTAGTATTTTTTTTTTCTGTTTACTTATCTTTAGCCTCAGTTCCTGATTTAGGACTTTGTGTCAGGGCCAGGTTCCTCTCTTCCAACACTCCTGGACATGGTAGTCAGGCTTTACCCGATCCTGTCCCTATTTCTGGACTCCTCTTACTCTCAGAATTATGTGTCCTCCCTGTCTACTCTAGACCCTCATTCTCTCATGGTCCCCATAATTATTTGGTATCTCTCTCTTCTCTGTATTCCTCATGCAATCAAGACTTTCAAGGTATCCATTCTAGGCTCTCTTCTCAAGGTGGTTTCTAATATTGCCTTGAAGAGCTTGTTCCATGAATTCCCTTGTTCTGCTGTTCCTCACTCCCAGAACAATACCAATTATTGCAAATGTAGGGCCTCACTCCTACCACATCCTTAATTATGTAGCCCACCCGTGATCTATACTCTTCGCTGGTTACCGTCCCTTCTCCCCATATCTGCCTCAAAATCTATTGCCTACGACCAAGTTCTCCCTCTCCCCCAGATGTCAGTTGCTCCCAGAAGTTCCAAATCCCTCTACTTTCAATGCAGGTCAAGTAGATTTTTCAAGTCCTAAATTCTCCATCACACCCACACCCAATGTAAGGTCCATGTCTCCCTTCACAGACCATCTCTCTTCACACTCCAGGCATGGTGTCACGAGGTCCATAATATCTCATGTTGCTTGGGATTGTCCAAGGATTCAAAAGAGAAATGAGAATTAAGAAAGTAAAATTTAGGTCTTGTATAGAAAAAATAATGGACAGAATAGAAAAAGTGGAATCTGCAATAGCAAGCCTCACCAAAGAAACAAAAAGAGAACAACAGATAGGCAAGGCAAATACACAGAAATAAAGGACAATCTAGAAGATGAGAAGCAAAAACAGTAACAAAAGAAAATCTGCTCACTATGCAAGTAAAACATATCAATCTCAAAGAGGCAAAAAGATAAGCCTAAAGATCACAGATCTCCCAGAAAAAAACAACAGGATAAAAAACCTTAATACCACAATGCAGCAAATAGTAGAGCTGCCCAGAACTATTGAACACATAAAATGAAATACCAATTGAAAGAATTAACAGATTACCTCCAGAAAAAAAAACACAAAACCTAAAAGCTCCAAAACACATAAGTGGTTAAATTTAACAATTCCTGCAAGTGATTACAAGAAAGACTTTCAAATAAAAAGGGAAGGGCATTTGAATAATGCAAGCCTATTTTGTACCCGCTAGAAAATATAGGAGGGAATGGAATAATAAGTTCTGAAGAACAGTGAAGCTCAGGATGCAGCCCACAGGTGACTTACCAGAAAATCTGAGCATCACCATACAGGAAAAAAGATGGATGTTCAATAATAGAGATATTTGAAATATTTTTAGAAAGAAAACCAGAACTGAAGAGATTATTTGCTTCTTGAACACCCCAAGCAACAGAAACACAGAAGTGAATACATGCAGAAGCCAAAAACAACAAAGCGACAACAGAGAGAATAGTGGCTTCCTTCTAAATGCACACATGGAGATAAAGGTAAAGGCAGAAACCTGACAGAAGTTAACACTGAAGAGGCAGAAACAGGACATTATGGACAGAACCTGGTGACACCCTTTCTACAAGTGAATCAATGAGTTGTTTTTGGTTTTTTGGCTTTTGGGTTTTTTTTATGAAACTACATTATGACATGAGAGGGCACAAGAGAAGAAGAGGAGCAAGCAGTTAGGGAGGAGTAGGTGATGAGCCAAGGTAAAACCAATGGTTAGCAATGATGGGAACACGTCTCCTATGGTCTCACAAAGGGAAAAGGAAATGGGTGAGGAGAAAGAAAGGAGGCCTCGTTTTGATGATGGGCGAGTTACACTGAAGAATGCTCCTATGGGCAAAGAAATGGTCCATGAAGGGTGATGTATACATTACACTGAAACTTCAAATTGGAAAGGTTATCACCTGTCCTCTTCCTTAAAATTGTTTTATCTTTAAGCTAAATACTGTCATTTCTTTGAATTATTTCTTTTATGATATAGTTTCCCAAACTCTAAATTGAGTTAGCATATTTTGAAACATGTTCTCATTTGTTAATTTCTTTTTAAAATTTGGTATCCAGAACTGAATCCAAAACTACTAATGTTAGCAAAAAAATAAGTAGGATGATTTTTTTGTCTCAGTGTGGCTTTTTACTTTTATATGACTTTGATGGTTACATGTGAAATGTTAAATACAATTTCTTTTCCATGTTTTCAATTACTTCAATTCTTCAAAATTGTACAGTGTAATTTATGTGGGTATTTTCTCCACCAGTGCAGATCACAACCGGGATATAAATCAGTAGAAGGTCTTTAAGAGTTATTATGACCAAAAAAAAAAAAAAAAGATGAGGTTTCTCTTAACTTGACTGGTCCTCAGACAGCAAAACACAGTTCAACACAGGCTGATACCAGGAGTCTAATAAGACCTGCCAGAGCTTGTAAACTTGTACAGTCTTCCAAAATCTAGAATCATGCCACAATGAAGCGACCAAATGGGATTTTAGCGGAAGGTTCTTTCTACATTTTAAAAACAGAGATATCCAATTTGGAACCAAATGTTGTGCTTTCTTCCTTTGATATATCTATCTGTTTCACCTCCTTCCCCTCCATTATTATTGCCACCAATGTAATCTAGGTCCCCATGCCCTCACATCTATATTACCATCCTCAATCTTAGTCCTGAACCCAGACTCTTGCTAATGTAAACCTCTAATGTTATTATGTTACTTCCCTGTGCTTAAGAAAGCACAATGGCACTAACATCAAAAACAAACTCATACTGTATTAAAAAATGCTAATTAATGTGGCTGACATCGACTTGAAAAACAAGAAGGAAGGAAGGAAGGAAGGAAGGAAGGAAGGAAGGAAGGAAGGAAGGAAGGAAGGAAAGGGAAGGGAAGGGGAAAGGGGAAAGGGGAAAGGGGAAAGAGGAAAGGAAAGGAAGGTGAAAGACCACTAAATGCTAAGCCACAGGACTGTCCTTGGCCCTACTCTAATACCAAAGTTGTGAATGACATGAAACTACAAAGGATCACTAACATACCATTAAACAGAATCAGGATTCTTAATTATCTTGATAGGCTCAAACAATGAGACAAAAGGAAATATAATAACAGAGTAAAAATGTACAAGCCCTATAATTAGGCTCAAAAAATTCACTGCATGAAGTATTATATGAGGAAATTATCACTTGACATCAGTTAACATAAAAAAGATCTTGCGGTTTGAGTTGATCACTAGTTTTGTAAGAATCTGTATGATGTATGTTTAAAATAATATATTTTGGTATTACAGTTTGAGAGGTTGAGAGTGCTTTGTAGAGAGGAGATGCTAAATTAATATTTGTTGAATTCTTTATCAACTAATGTCTAAAGAAAAGTGATCAGGATGGTTAAAGATAAGGAAGCTATACCTTATGAGTATCCACTGAAAGACATGAGAATGTGTAGATTGGAGAAGACTTGATGGGGATGTGTATGCATGTATGATATGATAACTCACCACATTAGTTATTCTTTGTTGTACTAGATAGAGGGCTGGACAAGGAGCAATGAGAATCAGTTTTGGACAAGCAGATTCCAACTAAATACAAATTAGAACTTCCCAGCTATCATTAGAGCCATCTACTAATGGAATGATCCCCATCATTGTGAGTATTTAAGCAGAGGCAAGATAACCATCTGTCAAGGACACTGTAGAATAGATGTCTACAGAGAGACAATGAGATAAAATTTTCTCTTAAGGTTCCTATCACTTCTCAGACTATGATTTTGCCAGTTTAGTATGGAACATGGCAAAACTGAGAAAGTATAGTTAAACACGACTGGGGGGGGTCAATCTTACTAGGGCAAGGTATTAATTTTTTTAAGTGGAAAATACAAGACTGATTTAAATATACTCAAAAGGAAACAAAGTAATAATATCAATATTTGTAATCAGTTATAGTTCACATATTTAAGTTAGTGTCATGTACTTCAAGTCAGAAGAATCTGGTAGGCTGAAAAAATAACATGTTCCATATATCTGAAATCTATAAGAAAATTAGTTGTTTAATCTTGAATTAACTGAAAATTCAGTTACCTTTAAATACAATGTGAAGTATGGCATATTTCAGTAATATTGAGGTGGAAAAGGCATCATTAATAACCATGCAGAGGAAAAAAAGCTAATAGGTCCCATTCTAATCACTAAGAGAAAAACAGTATGAAACAGCTACTATATTATGTAGGAACATTTTTGTAATTTTTCTAAGACAGAAACCAATATAGTGGATTTCCATTAATGTCAAAGTTTTGAACAGTTATATCTAGTGGACTACAAGTATAGTAGGTATTAGAATGAGACACCAAATAGCCAGAGGGTAACAGTTTTCAATCATTGTCAACAATGGCTGGATTTAATATATGATGTAAATTTAGAAAGGCTGCAAGCTATTCCTTCTTTCTAAGAATCACAATCATGAATAACATTAAATGACAGTCTTAACAAAGCACATATACCCAAGTCTGAACAAGCCAAGAAGCCAACACTACTTTTAGTTGATCCTGGTGAAACAGAACATTCCTAAGTCAGTCATAAGGAAACGTGTCATTTCCTATGCTCTTTGTACATAAGATTAACTATTCAGTTCTGTTGATATAGAAAATTGTACAGCTTTATTTGAAAAGAATCCATCACCAAGTGGCCAACCTATTGATGATGAGTCACCCAGTACTTATCAGCTAGGATGAGCTTCATAAAGCCAACTCAAAGTCTGCCAGAGCACTAACCACTAACAAAGTTTTCAAGAACCCAGGGTCACGTCCGTGACATGATAAAGATCAGAGTATGATTCTACTGAGGCATGTATCATGCAAATATCAAAACTGTACAAAATTTCTTGAAAAATATGACAAGTTATAAACTTATTTGACAACCTTTTGATTATAGCAAGTGAAGCATATGCTCACTGGAGAAGTATTTGTCACTGTTATGAAAGAGATCCAGTAGAGAGTCTAAATAAAGGAGTAATTCTCTGTAATTGATGAATGAATGAACACTTATTAAACACTTAGTGTTTACTGGGCTCTATGAAAAGAACTGGGGATACAAATACCAAAGAAACAGTTCTTGCACTTAAAGATCTTTCATTGTAATAGAGGAAACAGCAAATATAGAGGAGAAGCAGCCAGGGAAGGGCACTTGTATATCTGGAGATCAGTCAGGCCACTGACATGCCCTTTTCTGAAGCAATGTTGGTATGGATTGATTACTCTGCCCAGAGCTAGAAGCCAGTGACTGGGTGTAACAAAGACCTCTTGGCATGGCCGTCAGATGGCAGTGAAATATGAACAGCCAGCTGGAACCAGCTGGATAAGGTGAGTGTTATAATGAGAACAGCAAGATCCCAGGTGACAGGAGAGGGCTAGAAGTTAACTTGGGAAGCTGTGGTTATATCAGGAATATGGTAGAAAAGCAAGGTTTCCTGGCTGGGGCCAGATACAGTGAATCCTAATCAATCAGGACAGCACAACCCCAAGGCAGGGACTAAAGATCTGATTTAGAGGATCTAGTTATGAAATAGGACAATATGGTAGGAAGATGGCAGTGAAGAAGTATGCTTTGTTATCTGGGATGAACTTCAGAAGGCAAGTTCTTACCAATCAGGACACCATGACCATAGATTGGGAATTGGAGTCAATCAAGGAATCAACAAGTAACAAGTATTTATTAAGTGTCTACCATGACATAAGCACTGTGCCAAGCTCCAGGGACACATGTACAAAGAATGAAGTAATTACTGCTTGTAAGGAGCTTACAATCTAATTGGGAGACAAGTATATAAAATATATGTAACATAAAGTTAATAGATGTAAATATATACAGAGAGTAATTTCAGAGTACACTAGCAGTTGTGGGGGTCAGGAAAGGCTTCTTATGAAAAATGGTACTTGAACTGTATCTTAAAGGAAGACAGTAACTCAATGAGGCAGGAGGAAGTACCTTTTATGTGCATGGGGCAGTCAAGGAAAAGACATAAAGATAGGCAATGGAGTATCATGTGCTTAAAACAAGGAGAAGGCTAGTTTGACTGGATCATGGGAGGTGGGGGTGGGGTAAGTCCAGTGAAGCTAGAAAGACAGGTGGGACCAAGCTATGAAGGGCTTTAAAAGTTAAATAGAGTATTTTGTAGTTTTTTCCTAGAATTAACAGGAAGTCATTAAAACTGAATGAAAAAGTTACATGGTCAGAGCTGTATGTGCTAAAGGAAAATTACTTTTTGTGTAGGATGGACTGGAGTGGTTAGAGACTTGAGACAGGGAGGCCATAGTTATGATTTCACAAGACTTGGAGGCAACCACTTAATTGAAATCTTAGACTATTCCAAAAGGGAAAAGATAAAGGCTTCCAATAGAAAATAACATCCTAGGGCAGCGAGGTGGCACAGTGGATAAAGCACCAGCCCTGGACTCAGGAGAACTTGAGTTCAAATCCAGTCTCAGAATCTTGACACTTACTAGCTGTGTGACCCTGAGCAAGTCACTTAACTCTCACTGCCCTGAAAAAAAAAAAGAAAAAGAAAAAGAAAAAGAAAAGAACTTATCCTAAAAGTAAAATACTAATGGGGAAAAAAATAAACCTTAAGTAGACAATAGCACTTGGATGAATTCTTGATGAAAAGACAATACATGAGTAGATATATTATAATGCAAAGACAGGAGTCAAGAGAAACTCAAAACACATAAAAATAACTTTATGTAGACCTTTCTGACAGTAGTTCTGCAAACGATTTGACTTTCCATATGAGCCAGTGTATGTGCCCAACTAAGCAAGCATTTAAAAAAAATAGCATCTTTTTTCTTCAATACTTTGATGTATCTGTGATCTCTCATTGGAAGGGGTGCCTTCTGACCCATGAATACAGATTTTAACAAATGTAGTACTTTGTCCCACAGCAATCACAATTAAGGAAAAAGGATTTAGAAAAGAAAATAGCCAAAAGATTATTATTATTTAGATTAAGGCAGTTCCCAGGGCTCTGATCTTCCAACTACTTCCTTGACTTTTACTAATATCACATATATAGATGACATCTATGTCTCTCTAATCCAGAGCTTTACTTGAGTCTATTTCCACATGTCATTCAGAGATACTGTTTATTAGTTTAATTGACTGTTTTATAGTCAACTCAAATAATATATTGAAAACAGAGCTATTTCCTTTCATATCTCTATTTTCTACGTCTCTTCAATTATGTTGTTGGGCAAACAAGCCCACTGTGCCATAGGTTTCAAGCAAAAAAAAAAAAATTACAGATCTTATAAATTACTGACCTTCATTCCAAACATCTAATCTTGTGCCAAAACCTAACACATTTGCTTTCATAGCATCTTTCAAATTTTTCCATTTTAATTTGTCCCCACATCTCTATGGTGTAACTTTAAGTAAATAGAAAGATATTAGTTGGAGGAAATTTCCAAATATTAAACTTTATTTACCAATGATACCCAAAAAATGATACTCCAGAAAAATTTAAGAGTAATGAGGTCAGAATAACAGTAACTATGGGGCAGCTAGGTGGTGCAGTGGATAGAGCACTGGCCCTGGAGTCAGGAGGACCTGAGTTCAAGTCTGGCCTCAGACACTTAACACTTGCTAGCTGTGTGACCTTGGGCAAGTCACTTAACCCCAACTGCCTCACTTAAAAATAAAAAAAAAAAAAGAAGAAAAAAGAATAACAGTAACTAGTAAACAACATTTAGGACAGGGAGCTTCATGTTACTTGACAAACTCAATTGCACCATCACCTATTGAATACAAATTCAATACATATTTATTATGTGCTAAGTACTTGGGATTATTCTCAAATGCTTTTATGATCTTGTTTTTTGTATGTTCCTTCCAATGACAAGGACTACAACTTATCCATGCCTACCATTTATATCTGAGTCTTATCTAAGTGCTCCCATTAAGTTTACCATGATGGATCTGCCAAATGTTTTAGAAGTCTTCCTTGTGTATTCCTGACATTACAAGTCTACCAGTGGACTTTGTCCATCTGCAAACCTTTGTCCTTGCCATATGAACAAAGCATTTTCTCAGTATGCATTTCCCTTGCATCTCTTCTTCTACTCCATGTACCACTTCACTGCCCTCTGTGTGATACTGATTTTTCAGTTCTCTAGAGACTACTGTATCCCACGTCTAGAAGCAATACACTAGTATTAAAAAGACTGGCCTTTGTTCCAGAAGGCTGGAGTCAATGGAGAAACTCTCTGCAATTTCCTAAATGAAATATTGCTTCTCCTCATATCTGATTCAGAGCCCAACTCAGTGTTCATGTGTATCATTTGTCCCAGATATATATTTGCATAAACAGACATATACATATCTACGTATAGACAGGCTCTAGTTTTGTGCGTTCAACTTCAGGTCAATCTGTAAAACACATTCTTCACCTCCTTGGCCTTTCCAAGTCGGACAAAATTCAAGTGGTTATATAGATCTCTAGGAAACTCTGTAGTGTCCCCTGAATTGATGAAACCAGCACAATGCCATTAGTAAACAGAAGCAGCTGGATAATCTAACTATCTAAGGAAATCCTTTCTCAACTTAGATTCTGTGCTATATTTCCTCCATCAAAGTGCCAGTACTTTTGGCAAGCATATTTTTATGCTTGTTTTTATGCCTAGCTTTGTTGTCGAAGGATCAATCAACAGTTGTTTTTTTTTAATTTTGTAATTTATTTTTCAAAGGATCTTAAATGATTTTGATGTACAAGATGAGGGACCTTGTTGGAAGAGAGCCTTTAAGGTAACATTTTCTATACTGAATCAAATGCTTTTTCATAATTAACAAATAATAAGCACAGTGGGATCATGTATTCTCAACATATTTCAGGCAACTGTGGCATGGTAAAGATGTGGTCTGTTGTATAATATTGCTTTCTAAAGTCTGCATTAATACCTTCAACAGGAATGTCCTAGATCTGTGTGTAGAAAATTCTCAAAGATACTGCATTGATGGAAAATTCTGTAGGCATATAGACTGGTAATTGCTGATTTTCTCTTGGTCACCTTCTCCCCATCAATCCCCCTCCCCACCCCCTGCAATAGTAGCTAAGTCAGAGATGTTTTCCACACTTTTGCTATCTTTCCCTCCTTTACATACTGTTGAACTAGAGGGCCTCTAAGGTTCCTTTCACAGAATGATGAGCCAATGATTCTAGCTAATGAAATGATCCCTCAGCAACCTTGCAATCATGTCCAGCACATGACATAACTTCTTTTATAACTTGCATTCAATCAGTTACTTTTCCAAACATTTTTTTCTGACATTTTCACCATGCAATTGGGACTATGATGTTAAGAGCCCTAGTGTGGTGTTGCTATTATTCTTGACTGTTAAATTTGTTTAAAAAAAAAAAGATCTTTTCAATTTTTCTTCCGTTTACTTTTCTTATTGTCATAAGGAACACTTTGCAGTTGATTTTCTTGCTAAGCTGTCTTTAAGTTGATTTTACCTGCTATGTTTCTCTGTACTTTTTGTTTGTTTGTTTGTTTGTTTTTGCGGGGTAATGGGGGTTAAGTGACTTGCCCAGGGTCACACAGCTAGTAAGTGTTAAGTGCCTGAGGCTGGATTTGAACTCGGGTACTCCTGAATCCAGGGCCAGCACTTTAACCACTGCGCCATCTAGCTGCCCCCTGTACTTTACAAGACAAAAATGTTCATAAGCATCCATCAGGTTCCTCCATAAGATTCTATGAATGAGTTTATATTCTTGCTTGGCAAGTAAGTCAAGTGTTTACTAATAACTATGGTGTTCTGGGGGTTCTTCAGGTCTCTTTGCGATGGATATTGTCTTATATAAGTTTAATTTCTATCTGCTATTATTATAACCAATGTCATTATTTCTGCTGTCCACTGCACATTTTTCATTATCAATGGCTTAAATAGTTCAGGATTAAGTTGTTTTAATTATATGTTATATCAGTTTTTCATTATTCCTTCATTATTCCAAAAAGTACATATTTATGACTAGGTATTCAGTAAATGCTTATTAAAATGAACTGAAGATATAAAGGAAAACAACATTGAAAAACTGCAGAAGTTTGCTCAAGGAAGTGTCCAATGGTAATTTCAAAGGACTAGTGATGAAGTATGCTCCCAATCTCTTAGCAAAGAGGTCTGGACTAAGGCATATATTTTCATACAGAGCCAATGTTCTAATTTGTTTGGCTTGATTGTACTTATTTGTTACAAGGGAGGGTTAAGTGACAAGGATGTCAAAAAAGAGCACCAATAAAATGAATTGACTGATTGGTTGGTTTCATAATATAAAATTCTATATAGATGGCTGGTCTCCTGTTATTCTCTGAAGTACAGTAATCAAAGTATGGTCTAGAATAATAGCAGTAAGGAGTGTGCCAAATCCTTCTCTTAGTGGAAAGGAATTTTTAAGACAAAATATTCTAAAATGAGGCTAGGAGCAAACTGAAGACCTCCTAGGGAAATGTCAACCCAAACAACATTGCTATGTCCTCCCTTCAGCACTGCTCTTATTTGGGAGGCTCTAAAGCTGGGCTCCTACCCTAACCAGCCCAACAATATCATTGCAGTAGTATCTAGTCAGACAGAGAATATAGATGATACTTGCCTAGTATGAATTATAAAACTGACACCGAAACAAACCATAAGTGATAGAGGATTTATTTAACTAGAGATCTTTTATGAGTCCAGTTCAATTAGAAGCAGAGAATCTAATATATTGCTATTTCCTTTTACTAGCTCCTAGTTCTAAGTCCCAGGCTATGATAATTTCAAAATTCAGAAGGTACAATTGCTAATACAGTATCTGTCACATTAGCAGCAGCTTATTAAGTGCTTATTGAAGTAAGTAAACCTTAGAGATGATCTAGGTCAAACCCTTCATTTTACAGATGAGGGAAGTTGGGGCAAAGAAATGAAGCATCTTACTCAAGGTCACTCTTTAATAGAAAGAACTAGTTGAAGTAAAAGTGGCAGGAACTTTATAAGCAAATGACATTATTATCATGGCAGACAACACTAAGTGTTCAGAATGAAGGCAATGATAATCCCACTGAATCTGCCTGGGTCTGGCCAAATCAAGACTGTGTTCAGTTCTGGGCATCACATTTTAGGGAGGACATTAATGATCTCTATTGCAAGGAAATAGTTAGAATGGTGAAAGGGGTAGAGACCATGCCATATGAGGCTAAAGGAACCAGAGATATTTAGCATGAAAGAAAAGATATTTAAGTGGAACATGTTAATTGTCTTCATCTAAATGAAGGGATATAGTTCAGAAAAGTGGTTTCTTGCAGGGTAGGGTAGGGACAGAAAAAGAAAAGTAAATATCGATATGATGTAAGGAAAAACTTTCAAAAAATCAGAAATGTCCAGAGGTGTAAAAAACTCTTTTGGGAGGTAACGGGTTCCCTCACACTACAGTTTTCAAGTTGAGGTTATATGGTCACCTGTTAACACTGTAAGAATGGATTTTTGGTGAAATACAGGTTAGACTAAATGATACAGGTCCCTCACAACTCTGACTGTGTGATTTCAGTCTAAAAATTCCTTGTGTAAAGTTTGCTATTATCTAAAAAAAATTAATTCCCCTCTTCATCAAGCATATCAAAGTGGATTTAAAATGGGAATCCTGTGAAAGCAGTTTGCAAAATAAATGCTCATCTTGTGAGCACAAGTATAGTAAATATAGTATATAGGGAAATTTCATACAGACACACACACAAGCAAAAACAGATTGCCATTTCTGCAGAAATGCATTAAAAACCTGCCCTAAGGAATTTAAATTCACTTGGGCTTACCACCACCCCTACTTTCCCACTGGAAATTAAAAACTCATATCCTAGAACTAGGGTTAATACTGAAATGAACAATTCATACTTTTCGTGCTTTTTCTTGAAGTAACTTGTGACTCTTTTCCACAAAGAAAACAGCAGAGAATTTGTAAAACGCTTTACTAAAATTGAGGAAAACTGAATCCATAGCATTCTCTGAGCTACAGTCTAGTAACCTTGTCAAAAAGGAAAATGAAGTTACTCTGACAGGTATGATAGCTCTTGATGACACCACGTTGGCTTTTGGTGATTACTGCCCCTTTAAGAACTCACAAACTATCCAAGGATGTTGAACTAGATGATCTCTAAGGTCTCTTCCAGATCTAAGTCCATGACCCTCTAATAATGTGTTCTAGCAAAACATACACAGTGACAAACATTAAGGTTTAAGGTAACTGAACTCTAAGGAACTAGAATCAACAATTTTCATCCTGGAAAACTGATATGGAACACTGCTTCCTCTTAGGCAGCATTGGAGAGGGAAAGTGGCTCTCTGAGAGAGAGGGATGTTAAAGAGGAAATATTTGCTTGTGATATAGAAACAAAAGGTAACACTAAAACTTCTTTAAAAATGTGTTCTAAAATTTTGCCAGGAATAGAAAGCAAGCTTATGGGTGGTCATCAACCAAGAATTCATCACCTTGTAGCTATTTTACTAGTAATGAGCCTCTTTATACTTAGTTAGACTGGTCCTTGGCAAGCAGACAATTTATAATCTGGACCATACCTGAAGCCTTTCCAGCATGACAGGACTTGCAAGAGCCTGTATGCTGTTGGCAAGACCTTCTAGAACTCAGAGTCAACTCCATCCTATGATGAAGTATGAGAGGAGGACTTCTGGAATCTTCAAACTATAGGGCAGTGAGTTGGACTTCTTCAACCTTTGTCTTGAAGTATCAAAGAAATCACTTTCACTGGTCTATAGTTAGTTTGTCCTCTTCCCTTTTTTTTTCAAAACTAGATACATTTGCCTTTCTTGAATCCTGTGGCATTTCCCCCATTTTCTAAGATCTTTTAAAGATCACTGACAGCAGCTCAGCAATCTTATCTGCCATTTTTTAGAACTCTAGGGTGTAGTTCATTTAGGGCTAGTGACTTGAACTTGAGGGCAGCTAGATGCTGTCTTACCATCTCCTCATTGATCTTGGGTTTCTACTCCTTGAAAACCATTTTTGTTCTTTCCTCCCCAGTCCAAAGATCATTCTCCTTTTAAGAGAAAACAGAAGCAACATAAGAGTTGAGTAGTTCAGCCTTTTCACTATCATCCATTATCATCATCCTATCCACCATGAGCAGTGGTCCTATCATTTCTTTCATTTTCTTTTGCCTGAACCATCACAAACAAAAAGTCACATCTTAAGCACTTATTGACAGGTGCAGCTCATTTGGGGCTTCAATACTGCTGATACTATTCTTACATGACTGGTACTTTTCTGTATTTGCCTGATTACCTCTTGCTTCCATCTTCTATACGCCTTTAAAAAGCTCAGTTGGTCAGTGAGTTCCCTATGCATACTCATTAGTCTCTTTAAGCAGCACTGACTTTCCTTTCAATGGAATCCATTTCTTGTGTCTTCAGAATTTTTTACTCTTGAGAGTTTCCTATATTGTGAGGGCTTTCTTCTAAAAAATATTAGGCCTTTGGATTCTATCTATATTTTCCTTGTACTGTTTGAAGTCTGCTCTCCCCAAAATCTAGGGTGTATGTCAAGACAAATAATGCCCAGCCTTCCTCTCTTCTATCATGAACTGAGGGATTGGTCACTTGCCCTTGCCGCCAAAGTTCCTGTAATTTCTACTTGAGCAACCAGTTCCTCCTTGAAAATCAGAATCCAGTCCAGAATTGCAGTTCCCCTTGTTATTTCCTCTACCTTTTGAGGGATAAGATTAACATTAAAGCAAGTCACAAATGCATTGCTGTTCTGCTTTTAAGAAGAAAAGAGAAAGGGATGGAGAAAAAGGAGGCGGGTGTGAGCAAACAAAGAGAATTCCAATATATGTCTAGATAGTTTCAATATTATGTTTCCATGCCAAGTTTATAATCTAATTTCCAAATTCCCTAAATAATTTCTCTTTTCCAGGTAGTCTGAATATTAATCCCCTTCTATTCCCCCAGAAAACAGGTTTTCTTTTCCTCCTTTTATGGAATCTTATCCAAATACGGTATACTAGGTTTCCCCTACTCAGAGACTGGCTTTCCTTACCTAAGTATCTTGTTAATATATATATATATATATATATATATATATATATATATATGTATATATAAAGCTACCATACTAGAATCCCTTCCCGTATCAAATATGTTCCTTTTAAACAAGGTACAATCTTCTAGAATCATAGCCCAAGCACAAGTCCCATTCCACCAAATCTCAGTGATATCTAAGAAGTCAAATTGCTCACTGGTAAGAGACTGTTGGATGCTAAAGTCAGAAGAATATGATTTGAGGCACCTGGGTACCAAAATACAGTGAATATTTAAGGTTCTTTTTGAATTCACTTCAACCTATCCTGTTGTTTTTTAAAAAAGAGATTTTTATTCCTCATCAATTTGCCTTCTATATTTAAAATGAGCATGCAATAAATATATTTTAACACTTATAGTCAATCATCTAATCCATACTTTCCAAGTAACAGCAGCAGTTCCATTACTTCAAAGTCACCTCTGGTTCATACCATGGCAGACACTTTCTTAAAATATTGGACAAAGAAAAGTTGATATAAAAACTCACTTTAGTTGGTTAAACTTGTGTCTTTTTTACTAATGTTAAGTGGTTATTTCTACTTTATTAAATCAAACAATGAGAATTATAAAACATTAAGTCAGAGGAGAGTATTTAGAACAACAAGACTAACCAAAAAATAAACTAGTTATGAAGCATTTTAAACTAGAAAAATTGTAAATAATAATAATAATAATCAAGATTTTTGCCTGCATTTCAAATAATAGTCTATTCTTTCAATTTCCTGATCTCTTTAATTTGCCCCTTTGGGGAGTATTCACTTAAGGAATTCTAATAGCTCTCATTGTTACTTCTGACCTCTTCTCTCTTTAAACCTCATTCACAACTGGCCTAATTCTCTCCTATCCAGCATTCATGTTCTCCTTCCCTCTGAAATATTCCCTGATCAACTGGGAGCCCAACACTCTAAACATGTGATTTCTTCTTCACTCACCATCATAAAACTGTATTTAATCCTCTTGGAGTTTCTTCATCTGCCCATATATTCCTTATATGACAACTATGTTCATATGAGATTGTAAACTCCTAAACAGTAGGAGTCTCAGCTTAACTAATTTATATTGTGCCACAAGTGAAAAAAAAAAAAGGTCATTAATAAATCAGCTCACATGGTCATCAAATCTATTTACAACAATCATGGTAATGTCTGAATTGAAACAGTACACTTTTTGCTATGGTAGGTATCACCTCTTTCTGTTTGTTTACTGGTGATTTCAGGTATTTGCTCTTTCATATTATCTAAGCAAAATCACCTAAAAGGAGTAACAAAAGATGAGATCTCAGGATTTTTATAGAAAGGTTTAGTGTTAATTAGGAATATAGGACTAGTTATTTGCCCCTAAAAAAAAAAAAAGTCAAAATGTTTTTCAGATCTTTTTAATTTCTGTGAGAGAATTTCTACTGCTTTTGCAGACAACTGAGATTTAGAGAAGGCTTATTTCAAGTCTATATGGTATAAAGCAATGTATACAATGACCATAATAATAACAATGGAAATGGAAAAAATCACTAAAAGGAATCTAAACACTGAATAAATTTAAAAACTAATAATGGTTCTAGAGAAGATTTAAGGAAATACACCTCCCTTCTTCTAGCACAGAGGTGGGAACTATTAGGATAAAATGTTGTAAACAAGCAGTTCTTTTATTAGATTTCTTGCTTTATTCTTTTATTTTGTTGTTATTTTTGTTACATGGGAGAGTTCAAATTGCAAGTGAGGTTGTATGAGAGTATATTTCCCAAAATTCCCATGATATAAAGAAGTCATTAATAAAAGTTATTTTTTAAAACAAGTTCATGAGGTATGAAAATATCTGCATTATAGAAAACTAGCAATATATTATACTGCTACTTCTATCTGATATAAGGTGAGTTCACCTTGAACTCGGAGGAGGTTTATCACTTCAAGAACTAAAAAGGTCATTATTACAATGGTTCTAATTTTAAGGCACTTTTTTGTTTTTTGTTTCTGGTGAGGCTATTGGGGTTAAGTGATTTGCCCAGGATCACACAGCTAGTAAGTGTTAAGTGTCTGAGGCTGGATTTGAACTCAGGTCCTCCTGACTCCAGGGCCGGTGCTCTATCCACTGCGCCACCTAGCTGCCCCTTTTAAGGCACTCTTACAGCACAGGGATCTGAGTTAAGAAAACCTGGGATTTAAATGCAGCCTCAGATACTTGCTTGCTGCATGACCCTGGGCAAGTTACTTAATTTCTTTCTGCTTCAGATTCTTATCAGTAAATTGGAGATGATAATAGTACCTACTTCCTATAATTACTATGAGGAGAAAAATGAGATAATGTTTGGAAAGAGCTTTGAAAACCTTAAAGCCTATAATAAATGTTAGCTAGTATTATGGCACAGACTATGATAACATCATTATAGCAATGTTTTGTAGTTATATCCCCAGCAGAGAACACAGAATAGGTGCTTAATAACTTCTTGTTGATGTTCAAAATAAAATTTTGAAGAGAAATTTTAACTTTTTTTTTGGGGGGGGGTAGGGCAATGAGGGTTAAGTGACTTGCCCAGGGTCACACAGCTAGTTAGTGTCAAGTGTCTGAGTCTGGATTTGAACTCAGGTCCTCCTGAATCCAGGGCCAGTGCTTTATTCACTGCACCACCTAGCTGCCCCGGAAATTTTAACTTTTAACTGAAAAAGTCATGCAATAAACAATTTTGCAAATGAAAGTGACACATCAAAAATGATGTACCAAATAGATTTTCAGACTATTTGCCACTGTTTCAGGATTCCTAATCTGAAAATGGAACTAATTTCTCTCAGCGAAACTTGTATTTCTGGCAATTCCTTTGTTATAGATTACTAAAAAGAACTGCTATTCCATTTGTTGTAGTGGAGAGTTTAGAAAGCCTTAGAACTCCTAGAAGGAGATATTGCTTAGTCATCAAAATACATACAGTGGAAAACTTAAGTTCAAATAAAATGTTTAAGAGTTTGATTTAAATGTTTGTAATTAACCTTAAAACCAAAGTTTTAATTAAGTGATTTTAGAACTATCCTTAAGTATAGAACCCATATATTTTTATTCAGTTCTTTGGTGTTTTAAAAAATCAAACTGGTAAGTTAAAAAAAAAAAACTAGCAGGTTTTCCTGAATTACTACAGTTTCACATTTAACAGTTAAATATACTATGCTTCTTTTAATTTTTATCTGTGTTTCCTTAAGAAAGGAAAGTTGTTAATTTTTATTAGGGTAATACACAAGCCATATGTATGGAGAAGATAGAAAACAACTCGATGTATTTGTGGTAAATACACAGAATGTTTAAATGTGACTTAAAGGTAAAGTAATCATTAATAGATAATATGCATGAATTTGAAAATGACAAATAATATCAGGCCATTTGCCAGTAAAAATATACCAGGGACAGAAAGTATAGACATATGAAAAAGATCTAGCTCAAATGAAAGCCCAACAAATAATAAAGATAAGCAAATATGAGGTAACCTGAAAACGAACAGAAAACTAGAGAAAACTAACAAGGTGAAGACTTCCCAGAAGTGGCATCAATGCAGTATCTTGAAGATAAAAAATCCAAGAAATGGAGATGAGAAGAGAACATGACTAGAATCACGTGCAATAGCTTTTACAAATACATGGAGACAGGAGATGACATGCCAAATTCAAGGAATACCAGTTAGGCTGGAGTCCATTAGACTAACAGGAAAATAAAGCTGGGAAGATAGATTGGAGCCAAATTGGCATAGAAACCTAGGAGTTGACTTTTGAGAGCTTTAGGAAGGGAAGAAAGAGGAAGCTGAGAAGGCATTTCCCTTCTCTTTTTTCTTAACTCATGAAGGAACAATGATCTTGGTCCTTTCTCAAATGCAAGTTTAGGATAACTGTAGAACACATGAGTGAAACACAGGGAATAATCAGCTGTAACTCAAATGCTCCTAATCCTTTAATGAATTCTCAAATCTTTCATATAGTTAAGAGTCTACTTGAAATTTAAAAACATTTTTTAAAACTAATCCCATTAGATAATTTAGTTACAACAAATGTTATGATTTATTAAACTAAATGCCAAATTTCACCACTGACACATAAGACTTTCAAAAAAACAGCAAAGTTTTTTCATAATCCTGAAAAAGAAAAACCCTTTTTTTGTGTTTGTGCTTTTTAAAAAGTGATACAAAATTTATTAACAATCCTTTTTGATAATTTTATTGACAACTCATTTTTTAGCAAAAAAAAATTCCATGACAATAAATGTTACCTGTTTACAGTGATTACTGATATGCCATAATATTCCTTTCAAGGAAATATTTTATGATGCTTATGAAATAAATATGAACACGACTGTCTTTTTAAAATCTCTTTTAAAAAAATATGAAGTTAATTTTTATCTGCCTTAAAAGAGATTCCTCTTTATACCACTAATTTCTTTCAGTCACCCATTTAAACACTTTTAACTATTTTGAACAATCAAACAATGACTCACCTGAATAACTTTATAGAAATAGGCATACTGTCGTGCTGTATTTTTATACTGACTGAAGACATCATGTATAGCCTGTGTTGACTGAAGATGCTGAACTTCATCTTCTTCAAAATAGAGAGGGGTATCATATTCGCTGGGAAGGGTCTGTATGTATGGCAGCCAGAAAGAGCTAGGATTTGCTCGTTCACACAGAAGATGAAATGCCAGGGTGATGTTTCCCATAGCTTGAAGGATTCGGTCTTGAGAATATAAGGCCCCTGAATTAACCCAGATGTTAACAGTTACAAGTTGAATGTATTTCCAAAAAGCTTTCAGTAAAAGGTGTGTGAATTCAGTAGGATTGAATGGTTCTAACTAAACTAAAAAGTATTGGAAAACTTAAGATAAACTGCATTATTTCTTTTAACCTAACCCTTTTTTTCGTTTCTTGTTGCAGTTACTGTGTATTTTCCTTCATTTAAGGAACTCTGGGCAAGGAAATTCATTCCACTTATGAGGATCTTCGACTCATCTGCAACTCAGAGAGTAGCCTGGGGCACTTAGAGGTAAAGTCATTTGCCTATGGTCATAGAGATGGTATATATCAGTCAGGAACCCAGGTTGCTTTAACTCCAAGGCTCTCCTGTTGTTGTTTGTCCTTCATTCTCAAAGAGGACCATGACATCCAGAGGTGATGTCACAACTTGCAGTGAATTGGATTTAAGTGAGAGAGGGCTGTGCAAGGTCACCAACCTCATGGTCTCCTCCAGAGCCATCTGGGTCCAGTGGCAAAATATATATCAGGACGACTAGAGATGGCCCTGGATGTTTAAGACAACTGGAATTAAGTGACTTGCCCATGGTCACACAGCTAGTAAGTGTCTGAGGTGAGATTTGAACTCAGACCCTCCCAACTTCAGGGTCAGTTCTCTATCCACCGCACCACCTAGCTACCCCCAAGGTTCTCCTATGTACTGCCCCAAGCTGTCCCTAACACTATTGACAGACTTTTACAGAGAATAATATTGTGGATTTAAAAAATATTTTATCCTTTAGTAATACTAAATTAGCATGGTCCATAGACAAACCCAAACAAATTATTTAATATTCCATCATAGGTAGTTTCCTATAACACATTCAACAATCCAAAATGGTTCTCACCCAATACTGAATTTTTAGCAGATTCAACAGTCATTAACAATTTTCGTGGGACCCATAAAAATAATTCTTCTGCCTAGGAAAGAAATTAGAAAATTAAGCAGCATTATCACAACTAATCTTATAGTATATATTCAATTTTAGTTGTAATTCATATATATATATATATATATATATCCATACTTAATAATAATAATAATAATGCCCAGAATGAAATTCCATCACACACATAAACAATTTTATTATTTATTATTTAAATGGTCAGCAGTTATCTTCCTATCCCAACACTGATTTAAAAATCATGCATACAGGGGAAGCAAAAGGTTCTAAGACGCACACACATATATGCACACATACACACATATTAATTGCATATAGTATATCATATGCCTGTATATGTGTGCATGTAAACTTAGAAACATATTCAAAATACCAAATAACAGTAAAACAAAATCACTTTTAATTCAGCTAAAATATTAAGTACTTTCTACATGCAAAGAACTATGCTAGACACAGAAGATATGCAGGTAGATCCAATTCCCCTGTTTTCATTGAGATTATAGCCCAGTTTGGAGGTGGCAAACCTGGGCAAAGTCAACAAATTTCTTTGTACTTGTTTCCTCACCTATAAAATGGGAATAATTTCTACTATCTACTTTACAGGGTAATTGTGAGATTCAAATAAATTAAGGTACATGATATACTTTGTAACAAAACTATGAATAATAAGGAGAGGCTATAATAAATGTTACTACTCCTTATCTTACTTTGTGCTCTTGCCTTAAGGCACTCATATATAGGATCTCAGGATGCCTTTAAACACACATATCTACACGGTTTAAAACATAATTCAGTGAAGGAGAAGACTATTTTTATGATTAGTGATTAGCCTAAGGCACAACACTTAAACACTATTTAATGATAATGTACTATTCATTTAACACTTAAGCACATACTATCTTATTATATCTTACATAGTTGTCTTGTATTATTTCACTTTTACTTATGTGTCCTTTCTCCCTAGCTAGCTCATATAATCTTTGAGGACAGGAAACATGTGCTATCAAACACCTACTTTCCACCTACCCTTCACAGGACTTAATGCAGTATACTTACCTTTCGGATCAGTATCTATGAAGAGGACACATAGCTATATCTGCAACTAGATCCCAGGCAACCAAAATGTATTTAACAACTTCAATATGGCCCACCTGACTTTTAGCAAAACAATTCTTTAGCTAATTAGCTAAGACATATAATCTGGCAGGTTTGTAAGGCCTAATTACCTGCCTACTATTACTATAACTGCACTACTGACTGAAACTAGATGTTATAAAAGTAGGATGAGACCAATAAAGAATTGGAATGGAGCTTAAAACACAGTCATAACTTCAACTGGTTAACTGAATAAAGTTAACTATACTTATCATGTTGCCCACTACTGAAAAAAATCTGGACCTCTCTGAACTACGCCAATGCCTCATCTCATATTCCTTTTGTTTCTTAGACATCCTAAAAATCTTATCTTGTACTGATGCATTAAGTAAAACATAATTTAAGTATTTACTATGTGCAGGGTACTATGCGATATTTGTTAAGAGTAACAAGGTAGGGGCAGCTAGGTGGCACAATGGATAGAGCACCAGCCCTGGAGTCAGGAGGACCTGAGTTCAAATCTGGCCTCAGACACTTGAACCTTACTAACTGTGTGACCTTGGGCAAGTCACTTAACCCCAATTGCCTCACCAAAAAAAAAAAAAAGAGTAAGGAGGTAAGTTGCATACTCATTAATTAGAGTAGTTTGGTTAAAATAGAAAAAAAGCAAAGAACCTGATAAGATTAATATTTTGAATAAAATCCTAACACCTGCAATCCTTTAATTAAAAAAAAAATTCCTCATAAAAAAAATTAAGTTCTTGAAATCCCTCTTATTCTAGATGTTATTGCAACTGGAATTTTCATCATAATTTTACAAGTAACTGAAAAATGGGGAATTTTAAATGAATTTTCCTATTTCTGGTATAATTATAGCAGATATTATTACAACTGATGTTTTCTCCATAATTTTAGAAGTAACTGTGAAAGAGAAGGAATTGGATATTAGCTTTCATATTTCTGGCATATTCATCCCTTCAATTCCTAAGCTCACCTTGATCTCTCTTGTTGCTCTCAAACCAAAGCCCTCTTCTTTGAAGTTAACCAGTTCAAAGCCATCGGTGGAAGCCCCATTTGCAGCAGCCCATTTGATTAGATCAGGGAAATAATCTTCTCTTTTTCCATCAAAGGTCACTGACAGACCTAAATTCACCCACAGTTAAGACAAAGAAATAAGGGAAACTTTTAGACCTTAAGAAAGTAACACAGTATGGTTTTCCTCAGATAACAGCACTAATCTATGGACAAAACTGGAAATAGTTCTAAGTCCTTTTTCTCTCAGAAACAGTCAAAAGTACTTTCCAATTTGGCTTAGAAACAAGACCATTACAACTTCAAGGAACATTTATTACATATTTATTATGTGAAAAGCACTGAGCTGGGTGCTGGGAGAAATATGAAGATTAAATATGACACAGCCCCTGCCCTAATGGAGCTTACAACCTAAGAGAAAGAAATTACAACTACTATGGCATAAAATAAGTTTCTGAAATTGCCAAGCACTTAGCCTGGGAAAGAAAAATTATATTAAAATTCTGAACTCTCTACTCAGAAAAAGCTTTTTCTGATGGCAGTGGGAAGATGAGAGAAAAATTCTCTTAAAAACAGAATACTCTGGGGCTAGCTGGATGGCACAGTGAATAAAGCACTGGCCCTGGATTCAGGAGTACCTGAGTTCAAATCCAGACTCAGACACTTGACACTAGCTGTGTGACCCCAGGCAAGTCACTTAACCCTTACTGACCCACCCCCAAAAAAAAAATTAAAAAGAATACTCTGTGCAAAAAAACAAAAAACCAAGATCTAAACACTTTTTTATGCTGCTACAATGGATTTATAGAAGGTCTTTCTCCCTAAACTGCTGTCTCTCATATTTCTCATTTTTTTTAATCATTATACTGCAGTCATCAGGAAACTCATTAAAGATTTGGGATTTGTCAATATCTGAATTAGAGACTTTATAATGTGTATACAAGCAAAGGGGAAAATTAAAGCAATTATTTGAATTATTCAAATAAATGAAAATGTTATTTGTCTTAATCACCTTCATAAACATAAAAATATTTTGCTTTGCATTACCCATTGTTAGAGCTCTCTCTCTTTCATACAGTTTGTTGTAGGGGAACTCAGAGTGAGAAGAATTGGATTGTAGTCCTACCTCTCCCACTTACTACCCTTGTAAACCCTGGGGTAATTAACTGAACTTTATCTGAGGTTTTCTCCTCATCAAAAATGGATATAATATTTATACTACCTACAACATAAGGTTGTGAAAAAAGCACTTTGGGTGCTGGACTTAGAGTCAGGAAAACTTGGGTTCCAATCCCACCTCAGCCTTTACTAGCAGTGTGACCCTGGCAAGTCCCATAACCTCATCTGTAAAACAAGGACAATAACAACTGAAGAACCTGCCTCACAGGATTGCTGTGATGCGTAAATGAGATCAAATATGTAAAAGTGTTTGCAAACGTTAAGGCAGCATACATAACTATCAGTTATCCTACATCATAGGGTTATTTGGAAAAGAGTATTTCATTATTAATGGGCTATAATTATTATATACAAACTCTTAATAAATATTAGCTATGATTTACATTAGCCTTAACATAAAATATTCTTAGTAGATCTTAACAAGGAGATATCTGGGTCATTCACAAAATATTTATGAATTTTAGAAACAACAACATTCAAGTGCCTCTTGTAGAACTTAGCTAGGAGTAGTAGGAGATAATATAAACAATTATAGTGGTTAGAGATGAACCGTACTATAAAGAGCACATTACACACTTAGTCCAGTGTTGAGTATATGTGAGGTAATAAATAAAAGCTTGTTGATTGAATGACTAAATGACCATAATCAAGCCATCCATTAGGTGATCAATTCTTTGCCCACGATAAGCAGATGAGGACTGTGATTTCTTTGTTAATAATGAACTCTGGGGTGAGGAAATACCCTCTATCAATGTCTTGTGGTCATTATCTTTTAGAAACTCTCATCTTCTCTGCTCTCCAATAGCAATTAATTTTTTGTTGTTGTTGTTAAACATTTTTATCTAAAGTTTTGAGTTCCAAATTCCATCCTTCCTTCCCTCCCTCTCCTCTAGCCTCCTTGAGGCAGTAAACAATCAGATAAAGGTTATACACATGAAATTATGTAAAACATTACTGCATTAGTAATTTTGTACAAGAAAACTCAGATAAAAGAAAAAATGAAAGAAACAAAGTGAAAAATAGCACACACAAAAATAACACATTACATAGGAAAACAAATCTAAATCAAAAAAATTATCTTTTAAAATATCTCCTTTCTAGTAATCAGTTACCAAGCATTTATTAATAGCTTACCATGTGCCAGACATTGTGATAAGTGCTGAAGACACAAAGGCAAAAAGCAGTTCCTGCCTTTAAGGGGCGTACATTCTAATGGAGAAGACATGTAGATAACTAGGTACATCCATCCAACCATCCATACAATATGCATGGTGTATGCATGGTGCACCAAGTCATGGTGCAGTTTGAAGCCATTATATAGCTAATACTTATATATTTAAGCTTTAATAGATTAAAATTGTGCTCAGACTTCTGGAACACCCTGTACTGTATATAGAGGAGCTGAAGGTAATCTGTGATAGCAAGGTGTTAGCAGCTGCAGGACCCAAGAAAGTCTTCTTGTAGAAGGTGAGATTTAAGGTGAGTTGTGAAGGAAGCCAAGGAAAATAATAAAGAGAGAAAAGTATTCCAGGCTTGGGGGCTGGACAGTGTAAAGGCATGGAAATGAGAGATGGAGTGTCATGTTCAAGGAACTACAGCTGGAGCTCAGAATAGATGGAACAGATTAAGGTATAAAGATGGAAAGGTACAAAGGGACCAGGTCATGAAAAGCTTTAAATGCCAAACAGAAGACAATATTTGATCCTAGACATAACAGGGAGCCACAAGAGCTCATTAAGTAAAGGACTGACATACTCAGACCTACTCTTTTGAAAAATCACTTTGGAAGCTAAAAAGGGAGACACCTGACACAGTAGTGATAAGGTTATTGCAATGGTTCCAGTTAGAAGAGATGAGGAAGTAAACTAGGCCTATGGCTTGTGTGACTGGAGAGAAGGGTCCATACTCATGAGATGTTGTAAAGTCAACAAGATCTGGGATGAGGCAAATATGAAACTGAGAGGTTTCAAGCAGAATAATTGGGAGGATGGTGGTCCTTTTGGGCATATTAAGTTTGAGGTCCCCAAGAATCAGATAGTGATGAGTGACTGAAGATTAGGAGAAAGATTATGGATATAGATCTGGGAAAACTCTGCATAGAGATAACTGATCCCACAGGAGCTGATATCACTAAATGTGATAAAGGGAAAAAACCTAGAGCTCAATGGGGACTAGAGCCATGGTTAGTGGGCAAGCCACATATGAAGAGCCAACAAGGAAGACCAATAAGCAATGTCTGGGGGAAAAGGAGGAAAATCAGGAGTAAGCAATGTCACCAAAGCCTAGGAGATGAATATCCAATAGGAGGTAAATGAGAATGTTGAATGCTACAAGAATCAAGAAGATCAGTATAGAGAAAAAGACATTAGATTTAGTCTTTTCAAGATGAGCTATGACACTATATACATTCTTTCTAAGTCCAGAATTCTTTTATTATCTTCCAAAAGTAAAGTCACAGTATCTCAGAGGTGGAAGGAACTATGTAAAAGCTATCCAGGACAACCTCCATATTAATATAAGAATTGCTTCTATAACATTTCTGAAAGACGGCTATCCATCTTTTTATTTAAATATTTTTTCAATTACATGTAAAAACGATTCTTAACATTCTTTTTTAAAATTTTGAGTTCCAAATTCTCTTCCTCCTTACCCTTCCCCCCCATTGAGAAGGTAAGCAATTTAATATGTTACACATGAGCAGGCATGCAAAACACATTTTCATATTTGTCGTGTTGGGAAGGAAAACAGGACCCCCTCCCCACCAAAAAAACCCCAAGAGAAATAAAGTAAAAAATATATTCTTTGATCTTCATTCTGGCTCCATCAGTTCTTTCTCTGGAGGTGGATAGCATTTTTCATCAGAAGTCCTTCAGAATTGTCTTGGATCACTGTATTGCTGAGAATAACTAGGTCATTCATGGTTGATCATCATACAATATTGCTATCATTATGCATAATGTTCTCCTGGTTCTGCTTTCCCCACTTTGCATCAGTTCATGTAAGTTTCTCCAGTTTTCTCTGAAAGCATCCTGCTCTTCATTTCTTATAGCACAATAGTATTCCATTAAAATCATATACAGATTTGTTCGGCCATTCCCCAATTGATGGATATCTCCACAATTTCCAATTCTTTGCCACCACAAAAAGAACTGCTATAAATATCTGTGTACATATAGGTCCTTCTTCTTTTTTAATAACTCTTTGGGCTACAGATCTGGCAGTAGTATTGCTAGTCAAAGATTGTATGGCCCTTTGGGCATAGTTCCAAATTGCTCTCCAGAATGGCTGGGTAAGTTCACAACTCTACCAAAATTTGTCATTTCATTTTCTGTCATGTTAGTCAATCTGATAGGTGTGGGGTGATACCTTAGGGCTTTTAAAATTTGCTTTTCTCTAAGTGATACTGATTTAGAGCATTTTTTCATCTTACTAGATATTGATTTGTCTGAAAGTTACCTGTTCAAATCTTTGACCATTTATCAATTGAAGAATGACTTGTATTCTTATAAATTTGACTCAGTTCTTTATATAGTTGAGAAATGAGGCTTTTATCAGAGAAACTTGCTGTAAAAACTTTTTCACAGTTATAATTACTGTGTATTTCCTTCCATCCTATTTTTCCTTTTCTCTCTCTCTCTCTCTCTCTCTCTCTCTCTCTCTCTCTCTCTCTCTCTCTCTCCCCCTGTCCCTCCTCAAAAGTGTTTTGCTTCACAAAATGACAAATAACTTCCTATGGTCCTATTGTTTGCTCATTTTACCAGCCTATTTGTTGACTTTTAACTTTATGTTAAAGTTAGGCTCCGCTCCCAGAGTGGAAAAGGCACTATCCCAGGCTTTTCCTGCTGCTGTTTTCAGAGCTATTTCTGAGGATTTGTATGTTTTCAGTTCTTCCAAGGTGGTATGATCTAAGGAGAGGTGTGGCCACTTCTCTGGTCTGTTGAGCAACCACAAGCAATCTTTTCCACCCTAGAACTGTGATGAGGATTCTTGCTTTCCAGCAGCTGCACACTCTAGTGTGCTAGTGCTCTTCCTTGCCCTAGGACAGTGACCCAGCACTACACATGGGCAAATGCAAGAGTCCTTCACCTAGTGCCAGCAAAGGGTCCCCTGCAATCTTCTGACAAGTTGTCCAAACCCCTTACCATACATGGGCTGAGAGCTCTGAAACATGCTGCTGCTGATTCAGTTACACCCCAAGGCCTGCTGCTGGCTTGCTGGGTGTGGTCTGTGCTCTACTCTTACCCCAGTGAGACTGACCTTTCTTGCCACCCTTCTAAGTTGTCTCAGGCTAGAAAGTTGTTTCACCCACTCCTTTTGTTGATTCTACCTCTCCAGAATTCATTTTGAAGTTTTTTTTTAATTTGTTTCAAAGGGAGTTTGGGAGAGCCCAGGAGAATACCTACCTCTACTCCACCATTTTGGCTTTGCCCCACCACATCCATCTTTTTAAATCAGCAAGAGTCTTCAAAATTTCCATTAATATTTTAGTACAATGTATCCTAATGACTTAAATAATATGCTACTATGATATTTCTAGGAGACTAATTGTAACATTCTCAACTTTACCTTTTTGCTTTTTTCGGATTTTCTCGACTAGAGCCCGAATCTGTACATATTCTTCCCATTCCTTTCCAGGGCCAGGTGTTGGGCTGCTGCACTCTGAAAATTTTTTAAAAAGGCAATAAAAAGTTTCCTACTCTTGATGAAATTCATTTTTTGTACAAAGAATGTTTAAAGATACAGGGTTCAGAATAAACAACCTCCCAAGGTATGAAGAGCAGTACTTCTAGAAGTTTATTAACTCTGAAGGAAAAGAATATGACAGGTGGTTTTCCCAACAGAAAAGAGTCAGATTTGCCTCAGGGACATCATTTTCAGCTTTCTTCTTTCACACAAAGTCCATTCTTTGACTTTCATATATTAGCCTTTTTTTCTCCCCTCTTTTCACCCATGCCCAGGTCTTTGTATCTGAAGAGGGATGAGGACTGGACTTTTTATTTCATTGCACAAAAAATTTAAGGGTACAGAAATTCCCTCTACCAATGCAGATCAACACCATCTCTGTAACTTATAGTCTTAAAGAGCTGCCTAGAGCAAGGTTAAGTGACTTGTCCAGGTCACATAGGTCATAGATGCTAGACACAGGACTTGAACCTAGGAATTCCAGGTAGTGAGGCTGGATCTTTATCCAGTATGTATATCACACTGTCTCTTTTATATCTGAATAGTCACACCGAAGTCACAAATACTTGCTTTGTGTTTATTACAAAGAATTATCTATCAAGTTCACATGTAGTTAACTCTCAATTGTTAAACTGCTGGTATTTTCCAAAAATTACTCTTATTAAGCTTTAGAAGGTAGTGGACCTTGTGATATTATTAAAATGAATTTGCTCAAACTATGGCACATGCCAAGTGATAGGATAGAGGATGTGGGATATAGTGTGGAAGGAACAGGGAAGCAGGGTATATACTAGAAATAAAATGGATGGGAAACAAAATTGGGAATAAAAATGTGTCATGGGAAAGTCCATAAAGTGGATAATTCGCATGGATATTGTAAAATTGGTCACATGTATATTTTTATTAGTTACTAAAAAAAAAATCAAACAGTACTTTGCAAGTCAGGATGGAAGCAGTAAAAATTCAAATATTCTAGTTAAAGAAAAGAAAAAGATTTACTGACATTTGGAAAATAAACTTACTCTGTAAGAGTTCACTAATTAGGTTCAGCATTTCCTTTGGTGACACTGTTGCTGTAGCGCCAGTGCCTGATTTCTGAGTTTTCACTCGGCTCTTCTTACCCATCTTCTGACTAGTGGGATGAGAGGGAGATAAATAGGAAAAGTAATAAATTATTATCAGTTACCATGAAATAAAATCAAATAATATAAATATGAGGTGGCAATGTCTTACTCTTAGACTATAAGGGGACATTAATAGTTATTTCTTACCAAGAAGTTGCCATATCCTGAAGTTTTCTTCCAGAAAAAAGTGTGCAGCAAATGTTAGTATTTTGGATCTCAATGAAAGAAAGACTGCTTTGCACTCTCTGGAAGAAAAGCTCATTACTTTTTCACTTATTAAAAACTACAGTTAAAAGTAAGTTTTACTCTTGAATTTGAAAAAAATAACATATACAATTCACACAAGGCTACATTTAATAAGTAGGTAGTTATAGAGATAAAGGGTACACAAAAGAGTTGCAACTAGAAATTGGTGACCTGGGCAAGCAGAAAGAAACATTTTCTCAGATCAAGTTTTTAAGATAAATTCAGTTACAGGGAAAAGTCATACCTGGAGTCCTATAAAGGGAGGAGGGGGACTGAGATAGCCATAGAGGGGAAAGACAGATGCTGGGACCTACAGCTAAGAAGCTGCTTGGCCAGGGTTAGAAATAAAATTGAGGAAGAGGCCAGGGACATAGGATACCTGCTAGCTTCCTGTTTAATCATCCAAGTAAGTTAGGGGCCTAAGCACAGTCTCTATATTGCTAAAGTACTATAATTTCTCCTCCAGCTTCTGCAAAATATCAGTGGCCTGAGACAATGTCTTGATCATCCTACCCTAGTTACAGTTTTGGTTTACAAACATACACTGGCCACTTGAGCACAGCAATTTTTCCCCCTATGTAGTTTTAAAAGGGTAATCCCATAGGGTCACATGATTTAGACCTAGAAGGGATAAGATATCATCTAGTACCAAAAATTAATATAACTAGATTTTTAAAAACTGGGCAGTAGAGATGGACTATGGTTGGGATTTCACAAGGTGGGAGCAGGGAAAATGAAGGACAAGAGATATGAGATTTAGGCTAGATTTGAAGATAAGCCAAAGTTATGACTGGCTTGGGGTACTGGGAGAATAAGAAAGAATTGTAAGTTTGAGCATCATGAAGAGGACCAATAGAAAGAATAGTAGATTTGAGAAAGAGGGAAAAATGCGAAGTCAAGCAGAGCAGTTCCAAGTGATGAAGGAGCATTGTGGGAAGACCACTAGATTTGGTGTCAAAGTCCCTAAGTATTAATTCTGGCTTTGCATCCAGGTGATAACCTGGGTGACCTTGAAACAAGTCTGTTTAATGTTGTTGGGCCTTGATCTTCTCATATTTAAAACAAAGGGTTTGAACTAGATCATCTCTAAGGTCTCTTCTATCTCAAAAATCATGATCTTATGATCTCCTTCATTTTACAAATGAGGAAAAAAGTTCAATCAGAAGCCAAGTGTGGGGATAGAGATACAAAAAAGAAACAATCCCTACTCTCAAGGAGCTTTCGTTTTATCAGGGGAAACAACATAGCACCATATATCATACAAATATAATAAAACAAAACAATCGCAGAATTTTAGAACTAGAAGGGACCTGAAACATTCATCAAAATCCCTAATGACAGACGAGAAAATGAAGATACATGAAATAGAAATGATTTGCTCACAGGCACACGGCTGATCAGGGGAAGAACTGTACTAGGACCAAGTTTTCTTTTATATAGAGAGAAAAACAGAGACAAATATAGAGACAGAAAAAGAAAAACTCAGGGAGAGTAAGGAAGGAAAGGAAAGGAAAGGGAGAAGAAGCATGCAGGTGCTATGACAACAGTTTTCTTAACTCCCACTAGTCCAATATGTTTTCATTTTTGCCAAATCTCCTGCTGATCTGATTCTGTTAGGACTTCAAACATGCAGTTTTCTATCATTCATA
The DNA here is from genome assembly GCF_019393635.1 of Dromiciops gliroides. NCBI lineage: Eukaryota > Metazoa > Chordata > Mammalia > Microbiotheria > Microbiotheriidae > Dromiciops > Dromiciops gliroides. The sequence continues at coordinate 298,061,828 of NC_057862.1, read as the reverse complement.
TATATATATATATAAATGAAATAATTCAAAGAAAACAAACATTTGGAGGTAGGGATGCACAAACTATACCAAATAAGGGCTAAAGTAATTTGGGGCATGTAAAGACCACAATGAGGTCACGATAGCTTGAGAACTTCATGCAGGAGGATTTCAATGGATGAAAGTGGAAGACTATAGTAAGGAAAGGAATTTGGATAGTACAAAGGAGGTGTAGAAAGGAAATTGAGATAATTGAAGCTAGGGAATAATATCAGGGAATAGCCTAGTAGATAAAGCTAAGTAAGAAAGACAGTACTACCCAAAGACTAGCAGTGCAAACTCCATTAAGGAAGAGACCTAAGTCAAACTAATATAAACTAAAGAAGGGGAAAAAATGAAAGCAAGCAGACCAGGAGTGATCTCTCTCCCAGAAACTATGTCCTCCACACTCACAAAGCATTCAATAAATATTTGTTGGTCTGAAGGATGGAGAGTCTTATTTGATCTGAGGTGCTGAAAGTTCTTAGGAGAATTAAAAGAAAACAATCCTTTGTAAATGACAACTAATCTGAACTCAGGGCAGTTAGGTGGTTCAGTAGATAGACTGCCAGGCCTGCAGTCCAAAAGACTCATTTTCCCGAGTTCAAATCTGGCTTCATACACTTACTAGCTGTGTGACCCTAGGCAAGTCATTGTTTCAGTTTCCTCATCTGTAAAATGGGTTGGAGAAGGAAAAACCAAACCACTCTAGTATCTTTGCCAAGAAAACCCCAAATGGGCCTGCCACCTTCAAGGAGGTCTGCCACTTGACCACCACCATGTTGTGAGTGCCATTCCCACCTAGACCGCCATTGGAGCCACAGCCCACTGCACCACAGCCATACCAGCAGGACTTGTGCACGGGGTGCCACTGCCACCACCCATCACCACAGAACTCAAGCAGCCCCCTGAAGGGGAAGCTTCCAAGGAGGACTCTACCCCTTCCAAGCCTGTTGTGGGAATCGTCTACCTGCCTCCTGAGGTCAGGAATATTGTGGACAAGACCACCAGCTTTGTGGCCAGAAACAGTCCTAGGTTCGAAGCTCAGATGCGCCAGAATGAAATCAACAACCCCAAGTTCAACTTTCTCAACCTAATGACCTGTACCGTGCCTACTACCAGAAAAAGGTCAGCGAGTTCAAGGAGAGGAAGGTTCAAGAGCCCTCGGCCACCATCCCCAAGGTCATGCAGCAGCAGCAGCAGCAGGCCTTCCAGCAACAGCTGCCCAAAAGGTCCAGGCCCAGGTGATCCAGGAGACCATTGTGCCCAAAGAGCCCCTCCAGAGCTTGAGTTCATTGCTGACCCCTACTCCATCTCAGCCTTTGACCTAGATGTGGTGAAGCTGACCATTCAGTTTGTGGCCTGCAATGGGTACCAGTTCCTGACCCAGCTGAAGCAGAAGGAGCAGGGGAATTACCAATTTGATTTCCTGTGTCCCCAACACAGTCTTGTCAACTACTTCACCAAGCTGATGGAGCTGTATATTAAGATCTTGATTCCACCAAAAGGCTTATTTACAAAACTCAAGAAAGAGGTATAAAACCCTAGGGAAGTTTTGGACCAGGTGTGCTACCGCATGGAGTGGGCCAAGTTCCAGGGGCCTGAGAGGAAGAAGGAAGAGGAAAAGGAGAAGGAGTGGGTGGTGTATGCACAGATTTATTGGCACGACTTTGTGGTGGTAGAAACTGTGGACTTCCAGCCCAATGAACAAGATAACTTCCCACCTCCCACTTACCCTGAGGAGCTGGGCGCCTGAATCCTCATCCAGGAGCACTATAAGAAGTTTGGGGAGAGCGAGAAGTGGAAATGGAGGTGGAGTCTGATGATAAGGACGAGAAGACAGAGAAGCCCCCATCCCAGCTGGACCAGGACACCCAAGTGCAGTACATGGACAAGGGTTCTGATGTTCTGATGATGAAGAGGAGGTCCAGAAAGTTGCCCCTCCTCCAGAGACCCCTCTGCCTCCACCACTGCTACTGACTCCAGATCAGGTCATTGTGCACAAAGACTATGACCCCAAAGCTTCCAAGACCCTGCCCCCAGCCCCAGCTCCAGACGAGTATCTCTCGTGTCCCCCATCACTGGGGAGATCCCAGCCAGCAAGATGCAGGAACACATGCGCATCAGCTTACTGGATCCATGCTGGCTGGAACAGCATCATCGTTCCATCCCAGAGAAACAGAGCAACAATGAGGTCTATGCCCCAGGTCTGGACATAGAGAGCAGCTTGAAACAGCTATCCGAGCGGTGCACCGATATCTTTGGTGTGGAGGAGAAGGCCATTGGTAAGAAGATCGGCCAGGAGGAGATCAAGAAGCTGGAGGAGGTGGTCACCTGGGATAGCCACTCGGGCAGCATGGCCCGAATGCAGCAGGCCACCCAGGCCAACATCACTCTGCAGGAGCAGATCGAAGCCATCCACAAGGCCAAAGGGCTCATGCCAGAAGATGAAAGCAAGAAGAAGATCAGCCCCAGCAAGCCCAACAAAATCCCTCAGCCACCCCCTCCCTCCTTGGCCCAGAACATCCCCACATCTGCCCCGCCCATCACCTCAGTCCCTCGATGCTGGCACCTGTCCGGACCATAGTCGTGCCTGCTGTGCCTGTCATGCTGCGGCCCCAAGTGGCCTCAGTGGTTCACCTGCCTCCAGGCTCAGTGATTGCTCCCAAGCCACCCATCATCCACGGTCCTCACATCAACATGGTCCCCATGCCACCCTCTGCTCCACCCATCATGGCACCACATCTGCCTCCCATGAGTGTGCCAACAGCGTTTGTGCCCCCCCCCAGTGGCGCCAGTCCCAGGACCAACCCCAATGCCTCCTGTGTACCCACCGCTGCCCATGGAGGATGAGCCCGCCTCCAAGAAGCTGAAGACAGAGGACAGTCTCATGCCTGAGGAAGAGTTTCTGCAGAGGAACAAGGGTCCAGTCACTGTCAAGGTTCAGGTCCCCAACATGCAGGACAAGACCAAATGGAAGCTTAACAGGCAGGTGCTGGTCTTCACTCTCCCGATGCCAGACCAGGTCTCTGTCATCAAGGTTAAGATCCACAAGGCTACTGGCACATGCCAGCCGGCAAGCAGAAGCTGCCGTATCATCAAACTGATCAGCTGTGTGCCTGTGATGTATGCATCTTCATCAAAGACTCCAACTCCCTGGCATATTACAACATGGCCCTCAAGGAAAGAGGTGGGAGGAAGAAATAGAGCCACCCAGGGCAGCCCCTGCAGCTCCTGTCCCTTCCCTTCCCCCCAAACCAGATCCCCAGGCTGGCTCCCTTTGGAGAGGAGGCCTCTTGGGCTTCCCTGCCAAGATGCTGAATTGGGCAGCTTTCTGGGGGGAGTTTCTGGTGTCTTTCTGATGCTGGAGGGAGATGTTCACATCCTATTGATTTTGTGTTCCAAGACTCAGTTAGACATGAAGGCCCTGGGCAGTGCACAGAAGCCCTGGCCCAGCAGCCCCTGCTGCTGTGGCCACAGAGCCTGTCCAGTAACCCTCTGACCCTCTTTATGAAGGGACATCAGGCTCTGTTGCTCCATCCCCACACCCACTTGGCTCTCCAGGCGGCCTGGTGTGGGATGGGAGGAAGTAGCACAAGATAGTGTTCTGGTCTTCTCTTGTGAAGGTTACATGTTGTTTAATTTCAATTAAACTCTTGCCTCGGTCCAAAAAAAAAAAGGAGAAAAGAAAAAGAAAACCCCAAATGGGATCACAAAAAGTCAGACATGACTGAAACTACTGAACAATAAGAACAAATCTGAAGTCCAAGAGGCACTGTGGTATAGCAAATGGGAAGCTGCCCTCAGCTTCATTCAAAAAGATGTGGATCCAAGTCAGGCTTCAGACATATACTAGCTCTGGGCAAGTGTTTGAACCTCTAAGTATCCCATGTATCTTTCTAAGATTATAAAAAGCAGAACTGTTGTGGAAGGAGTTTCCTAAATGGAAACTCCCTACATAGATGAAATCAGGTTAAAACCAAAATAACAATTAAAAAAATTGAGCACAACTTAAGGATGAAATAGGAATAAGAGAAACTACCAGCTAAGAGAACATTGCAGAAATCCAGGGATGAAATGATTAAAAAAACCTCTAACAAATTTTGATATTGTAGGTATCTGCCCTAATAGAATGAAACAGTGAAGTAACTTCACCAGACTGGGTACAATGAAAATTCAGTAGGCTAATCACAAGGAGAAAATAAACAGCAGGTCAGTCCAATAATGAGGGTATGATAAGCTCAAAAGGGCCAGTCATCTGTTAGGGAAAGCCAAAAGAAATGCTCTGAAGACAAAGTAACCAAATCGAATGGTCTAGTTTCATAACATTATGCAACAATAGATACAGAATAGCTGCCTAGTGCGCAATAAGGAATTAAGATGGTTCTTTAAAAACTTTGGGGGGGCAGCTAGATGGTGCAGTGGTTAAAGCACTGGCCCTGGAGTCAGGAGTACCTGAGTTCAAATCCGGCCTCAGACACTTGACACTTACTAGCTGTGTGACTGTGGGCAAGTCACCTAACCCCCATTGCCAAAAAAAAAAAAAAAAAACCAACTTTGGGGGGAAAAAAAGGGTGGGGGGCAGCTAGGTGGCACAGTGGGAAAAGCACTGGCTTTGGATTCAGGCATACCTGAGTTCAAATCCGGCCTTAGACACTTGATACTTACTAGCTGTGTGACCCTGGGCAAGTCACTTAACCCTTCTCACTGCCCTGCAAAAAACAAAAAAACAAAACAAAAAAAAACCTTTGGACTGATCACAAGGCAAGAAAAAAACAACACAAAGAAACCAGAGCCTACATAACGAAACAGTACCAGGCACAACACTTGATTGCCACAAGTGGTCTTTTCAACCATATACATAGGTGCATAGAAACATAGATTTAGAGCTGGAAGAGAGAGACCTTGGATGCCATCTAGTCCTCTCAGAAGGAAAAATTGATAATGTAATAGGATAAGTAACTTGCTAAAGACCACACAGAGGCCAGATTTGGACCCATATTACTTGATTCCCAATCTAGGACTCTTTCTATCCTACACTTCTTCTAAGTGTGAGGATTTCAGGGAAAATATCATAAAGGAGGTGACACCTTTGCCAAGCATGCCCAAGATAAGTATTTTGAGAAGTGATGTTGAGGACAGCCTAACGTGGAAGATCATATGGGATCACATTACTATAGATCTAGAGCTACACCTTCACTGTAGAACTACATTTCTCAGAAGCCATCTAGTCCAATATGGCCCAGATTGGCTAGAATTTAGGGTATGCAAGGGAGGGTATTACTGAAAAAGAATAGAAGGGTTATTTGAAGCCAGTTTGTGGAAGGCCATAAAAACTAGGCTGAGGAGTTTGTAATTTATCAGAAGCAAAAGGGATTGGTCAGATTGGACCTTTGGAAAGTGGCCTTTGTATTAGAAGATGAGTGGGAGGGAGAAAGTAAAAGCTAGCAGACCAATTAGGAGGTCATTAAATCTGAGAGAAGATAAGGATTGGTAGATAGCGCCAACAGGATTAAAACTGAGAAAGTACATTCCTTTGAAATCAAAAAGAGGAAATATAAACACATAAATTTAGACAGCTTGAAAATAATTACCAAGAATATATAAACTACTTCCCGCAGGCTCCACACAACCACCCTGATAATTTTCCAAATAAATAAATAAAGCCCCATGGCCATGATTCCCCTATAAATACACTCAAGCAAGCTCCTCTAAAGTAGAAACTATTTTTTCCACTTTTGTATTGCTATCCCAGTCATTTAGAAGCGTTTGGAACATAGTATATACTTTATAAGTGCTTTTTCATTGATTCTTCATTCATTAAAAACACACACTCATAAAGCCACCCCAAACCTCCAACATTTATTCTTCCATAAACAAAAAATACAAAATCTAGAGGCAATAGCTATGTTTGGGGATGAAATCACCTAGGATTTTTTTCCTGTCTTTATTTAGACCCACTTTATATCCACCAGTGACATTTGTGTGAAGAACTACTGAATCTGACCTTAAAAAAACCCAAAAAACCCTCAAACTATAGGAAAGTCTGGTCTAAAGAGTTTAGTCACATGACCAAATATAGTAGATCAACTAGCTTGGCAAAAAGCCCTGTACCAAAACACTATCAATGATGGGTTTAACAGATATTCTCCCTTTAGCACTGTTGGCAAGATGTTCTGCTGTGCAAGGCTCTAAACAAATAAAGAACATCACTTTAATGGTAAGCTATAAAAATAAAAATAAATCCCCTTCACCTAATAGTTCTGAAGGGAAAAAAAAAATCAAGCTACTGACATGATTTTATACTCACACTATAAATACGATCCATCAACTGCTACAAAATAGGTTCTACCTATTTGTACATTATTGCCTATGATTTAGTATCAGTTGGCTTTAATTAAAGAACTTCGTGAATCAACCTATGGAACCACCTGGTTCTACCCAATTCAAAACTATAGACCTTTAAAGGTGTGTGAAGAGAGGCTCTGGGAGGAACCATTCAATTAATAGTTGGGAAGCAAACTTCACCAGCTAAAGACTCCTCTGAATTTGAGTATTAAATTCACTATGTACTTAGACAAACCCTTTATGGATGAGCTTAAGCCATCTCTTACATGGGGCATTCCTGATCACTCCACCCCATTTTCTGCCCACCCAAATTACTTTGTGTTTGCTTATCTATTTACAAAGAAGTCAGCTGAGAGCTATTATGGAAGCAGAAATGGATATATGTGGTAAAAAGCAAGGAATTGAAGGTAACAACAAGGCAATAAATCTAGGTGACTGGAAGGAAAATGGTGCCTTCAATAGAAATAGGAAAATTTGGAAAAGGGGTGGTCTTTGGAAAAAATATGAGCTGTGTTAGGCACATGTTAAGTTTGAGATGTCTCAAAGAAATCCAGTTTGAAATGTCTAATAGGAAGTTGGTGACACAATATTGGAGCTTAGAGGAGAGAATGTAACTGGATATACAGATCACTGAATAATCCAAATAAAGAGAATTAAAGGACCGATGAAGTCACAGAGGGAGAGTGTCTATACTTTCTACCTTACCATGCCATTGCTCACCTTAAAAACCTTCAGTAGTTCCCTATTGCTCCTAGAATAAAACACAAATTCCTTAGTCTGACATTAAGTCCCTGTATTGTCTGACTTCCACCTAACATTTCAGCCTTATGCCATGGCATTGCCAATCTCAAATCCTACATTCCATTCAATTTGTACTACTAGCTAGCTATTCTCTGAACTTCGTATTCTACCTTATTCTGTCACTTCACAGAAACATTTCTGCTATTTGGAATCCTTATGTTCCTTTAAGATCCAACCTAGAACCACAGGGACCCTCTAGCTCTAAATCTTTGATCACATTACCAAGAGTTAACTGCTCTCAGAAGCCTTTTTTAATGCCTTTATTGGTTAGTGCCCTATTCCTCCTTAGTTTTCTTTTTACTATAGTTGTTCTATAAATATTGTATCTCCCTTCTCCACAGTAGAATATAAGCTTCTTTAGGGCAGGGATTGGCTTGTTTTTGCCTTTTTGTATCCTTACTATCTAGCATAATAGATTACACATAGTATGTGCTTAATAGTTTCTTTAATTGAATTGACAGAATGTGGCAGCAGGTTGGAGGTTAATTACCAAATGTGATGGTCTTTCTCTGTTCTCATCCTTCTTAACCTGTCTCCTGCATTTAACACTGTTGACCATGCTCTCTTCCTATACATTCTATACTCTGTGGATTTTCATGTTACTGTTCTCTCCTAATTGTCCTCCCACCTGTCTAGCTAGCCACTCCTGCTCTGTCTCCTTTGCTGGTTTATCGCCTATTTACACCAAACTGTGGATATTCCCCAAGACTTCATCCTGGGTTCCCTTCTTTTCTGTTCAAAAAAGGAAAATGATAAATGCTGGAGGGAAAGTAAGTACAACAAGGTACTGTTGGTGAAGCTCTGAATTGGTTCAACCATTCCATAAAGCAATGTGAAAATGTGCTTCAAATGTCACTTAACTATATATAGCCTTTGACCCAGCACTACCACTACTCAGTTTATTATCCAAAGACATCTAAGGCAAATTAACCAAAATATTTATAGCAGCTCTTTTTGTTGTAGCAAAGTTCTGGAAACAAAGATGCTGCCCATTGATTTGGCAGTGACTGAATAAATTATATAAATGTTATGGGACATTACTGTGCTGCAAAAACAAACAAAAAAAGAGATGCTTTTAGAGAAACCTGGGAAGTCTTATATGAAATGATGCAAAATACAATGAGCAGAATGAACAATTTGCACAGCACAAACTTGTAAAGATAAACAATTTTGAAAGACTAAGGAACGACTCAGTCCAATGCAACAACAACAAACAACAGAAGAAGGAAGAAGCACACTATCCACCTGCCTAACACAGGAGACTATGGACTTCAAAATATAGAATTAGATATTTCTGGCAAATGCATGTATTTCTCTTTTGCTTGACCATGCTTATTTGTTACAATGACTGTGTTTTTCTTTTTTGTATTAGGAATTTGGAAGAGAGGGGAGCTAGTAATAGTGCTATGAGAGAAGGAAGGGAGGGAATAGTCACTGAAGCAGTTTTTAAATGTGCAAATAAAAAGTACTGAAGGAAACAGACAAGATAATTTTTTTTCAGGGCAATTAGGATCAAGTGACTTGCCCAGGGTCACACAGCTAGTAAATGTCAAATGTCTGAGGCTGGATTTGAACTCAGGTCCTTCTGAATCCAGGTCCGGGTATGTTATCCACTGTGCTACCTAGCTGGCCCCAGTAAGATAATTTTCAAAGTAACTTAAATACGGTTTTTTTTTAGTGGAACAATGAGGGTCAAGTGACTTGCCCAGGGTCACACAGCTAGTTAAGTGTCAAGTGTCTGAAGCCAAATTTGAACTCAGGTCCTCCTGAATCCAGGGCTGGTGCTTTATCCACTGTGCCACCTAGCTGCCCCTTAAATACTTTTTTTTACAAATCAAGTTTATATAATCAAAATCCAGTTTTGCCCATAATATTCATTTTCTTTTCTGCTTTACATATGGAAATGTTCATTTATTTTGGCTTTTTGTAAAATTTAGATAAAAACAAAAAAATTTAAATAACACTAGCTCATTTGGTGTTGTAAGAAAAGCACTTTGTGGGGCAGCTAGGTGGCGCAGTGGATAATGTACTGGCCCTGGATTCAGGAATACCTGAGTTCAAATCCGGCCTCAGACACTTACTAGCTGCGTGACCCTGGGCAAGTCACTTAACCCTCACTGCCCTATTAAAAAAAAAGGGGGGGGGGAGCTAGGTGGCACAGTGAATAGAGCACCGGCCCTGGAGTCAGGAGGACTCTGAGTTCAAATCCAGCCTCAGACACTTAACCCTGACTAGCTGTGTGACCCTGGGCAAGTCACTTAACCCAACTGCCTCACCAAAAAAAGAAGAAAAGCACTTTGTAAACCTTACAATACTAAAAAAATTTAAGTTATCTGTAAAATGGGAGTAATAATGCCTATAATACTTATCTCCCAAATTTTGTAAGGACTGACAAAGTGCTATGGTAGATGTATTATCATTATTACTATTCACTCATTTTGCTGAGATAGAAACAGTGTCTGAAACTGCCACTGGCTGGCTAGTGTGCTTACTGATAACCTGCTGAGACTTTGCATTGACCCAGTTACCCTGGCCAGTATGTTCTTCTCGGCTATAAACTGCCTTTCCTTAGTGTGTTTTTTGAAATTATTGTGGCTACTATTTATATTTATATATTAATTGCTACTTCACCCTTTTCAAAAGTGAGCATTTAGAGAGAAGGAACTGAAACTGATCTCTGGGTGCCCCCAAGAAGTTCATTATTAATAATTATTTTCTCACACTAGGATGGAACTACATTCAGAGTTTTATGGTGAAAAAATGGTCCTATATACCCTGGTTTCCACTGAGACCATCTAAAAAAACTCTCCTGTTCCAATGCCAAATATAATATTGGGAGTTGGGGGAACAATGCCAAAATAACCATACCAGTGTCATAGATCTGCCACTAGATAGATACATGCCCACTTTAAGTATAATCTCTTCCCTTTTCTCTGTCTCATTTTTTATCAGTTTTGAGAAATAGATGAAAAGAGCATTGGACCTGGGAGTCAGAAGACACAGGTTCAAATCCTAGCCTCTCTAGGGCTATTTCCTATTAAAACACAGGTGATAATACTTGCACTGCCTGGCTTCCAGAGATTATATGCTGTAGAGGAGATTTTTAAATCAGGAGCGGAGTGAGAGGGAAGACTGACTACCTCTCTAATGTCTCTTCCAATTCTGAAATTCCATAACTCAGATAATGTACATAAAACACTTTTATGACTATGAAGCACTATATAAATATAAGCTGCTATTTTGATTATAAAATGAGAACAGAAATGAAAGCATAGAGAGGTGGGGCAGCTAGATGGTGCAGTGGATAAAGCACCAGCCCTGGATTTGAGGAGGACCTGAGATCAAACTGGGCTTCAGACACTTGACACTTACTAGCTGTGTAACACTGGGCAAGTCACTTAACCCTCATTGCCCCACCAAAAAAAAAAAAAAAAAACCAGCATACCGAGGCAACAAAGTATAGTGAGAGAAAAAATAGTCATAGAGTTGAGTTGAAATACTGGCTACATGATCTTGAGAAGGTCCCTAGATCTCCCTAAGGCTCAGCTTTTTTCATCTGTAAAATGTTGAAAATACTTGTGCAATTACTGGTTATGTTTATTATGTGGGGAAAATGCAAATCCAGAAGCACAGGAGCCATCTAATGTAAAGCATGTACATATAAATGTGAGGAGCTGTGATAAATTATTAAAACCTTCAATGATTCACTAATGCCAGATAAAACTCAAATTCCCCAGCCTGGCATTTAAGGCCAATCACATTCTGGTTCCACCCTACCTATCCAGTCTTAATTAACATTATTCCCTTTCATATACTCTAAGTGACAAACTAGACCACTAGCTGTTACCCTAATGCTCATGGCCTTCAACACAGTTGGATCTTCAATGTGTTAAACTATTATTATTAATTATTATGACAGTGAAGTAGCACTTTAAAAAACTTAAACAACTGTCACTGGTGGTCATGATTTACTAGACACTTTATAGACTAGTCCTAGATTTCCCTCCTGAGAAGATCTAAAATTACTATGGGATCTGGAAAATGTCATACTCCAATATGGTCTTCCCCCAGAATTCAGTCTTTGGTGTTCCTGAAACCAAGGAAAGACCCTTTTTCCATAGAATCCCATTCCCAGCACTAAGGTCTTGTTTCCTATTCTCCCCTTGTGCCATCCAAGCCCATCCCCTTCAACCTTCCTTTACTCCAATACTTGGTACTTAGCCTCTCACTACAGAGACTGGTGACAATTAAAAATGCTCTCAATTTAGCAGTTGGAGACTCAGAAAATTCCTTACAAGGATTTTTAAAGTGCTATTGTTTCATGGTCTCTCTAACTTTTTATGTTAATTAACTTCATGTTTATACTTTTATTATAAGCCTTAAAAATCTTTCAACTCAGATTCACAAATAGGCTTGAATTTTGATAAACATGCACTACACACATTTTCAGACAGGAACTGATTCACAGGCTTTGGAGTTTTTTGTGGGGGAGAGATTTTTAAATTCTGTATGTAGGGATTCAGAGCTAGAGCTAGAGAAAGAAAAAAGGTGGGGAGGGAGGGAAAAGACAGAAAAGGGGGAAAAGAAGAGGAAGAAGGAGTGGGAGGGGAGCAGAAGAGGGAGAGAGAAATAGACAGAGAACACAAAAGATTCTAAATGAAACAATGAATCTACTCCATACTACCTTTTTTTTAAGTATATAATAAATTTTATACATTACTTTCAAAAATTGTTCTGCTTGTCTATGCTTCCTTATGAACCTTCTTTTGTCCTGTTCATTTTAAAAAATGTTTTAAAATGTCCCTCTTAATTTTTTTCATCTTTGTTGCTACCTCTCCCAGGACCCCACAATTGACATTCCCAATCAAAAACAGAAAGAAGCAAAATTGAATTCACACAGTGACTATGTACAAAAATATATCTTTCTCTATCTTGTGTATAGCACCTCTTTGTCAGGAAGTTGGAGCATGTTTCACCAGAGGTCCTCTGGAGACACTGTACTGGTTCAAACCTTTTTCTTTACAGTACTTCTGCCCTTGTATAAACTGCTGGGATTCTGTTCAGTTCATTGTCGGTTCATACTACACATGAATTTCTGCAATCACCTTTATAATTAAATTCCTACACCAAAATTTGTTCATTTTCCAATTACCTAAGAGGGGATCTAAGGTATTCACCCCCTCAGATTTTTTGCTTTTCTTCCTCCCATTCCTATTTTCTTAATCCTCACATCAGGATCAGGAAGTTAGTTTTACATGGGACAACCACGTTTCCCTCATCCTCATTTGTTTCCATGTTAAATCTGATTTATTTCTACTCCAAATTGGGTGTGTTCAACTCCATGACCATTTCACATAAGGCGAGGTTCATCTGATGGTCATTCCCTACCAACCCTTATTACATATTTGTAGACTCTTCTCAAGTACTCCAATTATGAGAAATTCAAGTTCCATTCCATTCTCCCTTCTACTACAGTGTATTATTTTTATTCTACTTTATCTTTTCCCTCTTAAAACCTTAAAAATGGAACCAATCTGTTTGCAGGAATGTCTTATTAAAAATTTAATTCTAGCAAAACTCTTTAGAGATATTAAGGTTGTGAAAGACATGTTTCTTCTTCCCCATAAGAATGTTATTACTACATCAACATATAGCTACTTCTACTTGCTCAAATAAATTTACCATTCTAGGTTTCTCTGGAATTTTGGGTTTTGTATTCCAAAGTTCTTACTCAGCTCTGGTCTTTTTTTCTCAAATGCTTCAAAGTCCTTTCTTTCATTAAAGTTCCATTTTCCCTGGAGAATTATATTAATTTTCATAAGGTAAGTTATTACTGGTTGTAAGCCTCTCTCTTTTGTTATATTCTAAGATCTCCTTTCATTTACAGTAGAAGCTGCTGGGTCTTATGTGATCCTGATGACTGATCTTTGGTACTTGAACTGCTTCTTTCTGGATTGTAGGAGTACTTTTTCTTTGGCATGGGAGCTCTCATTTATAGGATTTTTTTCCTTTGGGATTTCTTTCAGTAGTTGATTGGTAAGTTCTTTCTATCTTTCCTTTGCTCTCTGGTTCTAATAGATATGGGCAGTATTTGTTTACAATTTTTTGAAATATTGTATAGTTTTTTAAAAATCTTGCTTTTTCAACTAGTCCAATGATTATTATATTGTCTCTCTTTGACCTCTTTTCCAGGTGAATTATTTTTGATATCAAATATCTTACAATGTCTTCTATTTTTTTCAATTTTGATTTTGTACTAATATTTGTTGCTTTCTCATGGAGTAATTCTGTTTGTTCAATTCTAGTTTTCAGAGAATCTATTTCTTGGGTAGGAATGCTTTTCTGAGTTATTTATTCTAATTCCTCCAAGGCTTTTATTTAATTATCTTTTGCCACAGTTCTTCTAGATAGCCATGTAATATTCATGAAAAGCAATTTCCTTCTTTGAGTCTGTGCTAGCATTTATTATGGAGTTACTAGCTCCTTTTTTGAAATCTCTAAATTTGTAACAATTTTTTACACTGGTGTTTTCTTTGACTTACTCATTTCTCTAATCTTAGTTCCTGAATTGAGGCTTTGTACCAGGGACAAGATTTATCCCCTGCTCCATTTTTTGGATAGAGTGGTCAGTCCTGCTTGGTCTTGCCCCAGGTTATCAGGGTTTCCATGATGACCTACCTCTTGGGGTTCAGCATCCCCCCCATATTTTAAGTTCAATGTATTGGATCCTCAGGGCCTTCTCTGGTATCTCAGAAAAGGGTATTAGGTTACCTCGGAGTCTGCTGCTGCTACCCATGGCTCCATTCATTGAGCCTTGCAGTCTACACATATCCAATTTCTGGTTGCACTAGGAGGTGGCCCTCAACTGCTAATGGCTCTGCAGGTGGGGACTCCCTTTTTAATTGCCTGTGGATTTCTGGCAAACTTTTCCCACAGTTCTGGACTGGAAGAAGCCATTCACTATAGTTTCTCATTGGATTTCTTGATCATTATTGAGTCTGGGGCAAACTTCAGGGCATTGCTAGAATGTATGAGGATATATGGAGCTGAATGTTCTCCCTCCCATTCAGGCAGCCATCCTGGTAGAAGCTGCCCTTCCACCTTCTTATATACCTCATAGCCCTAGTCTATAGTTTTATATCGCTGGGGGCCAGGTCTACAAATAGACAAAACTATGATTCAGGACATTTCAGTTGGCTGGAAGGGGGTGATGGGAACTGGCAACTGTTATCTAAACAGCAAATTCTGGTCTTGGGGGAAGAATGAAGAGGATTCCTAGGGCCTAGACAGGAGCAAAGAGGAAAGAAGTTGGGGAGAAGGAAATCTTAAAGAGGTACAAAATAGAAGCTACTACTTTATCATGTTGCTCTGAACTATAAAGACAAAACCGTTTAGGGATACTTCACTACACAGAAAACAAAATTCCAACAGTATGGGATTCATCAGGACTTAGTAGCGACTGAACCTATGATTTATTTGATACACAGAAAACTGCTAGGTACAGATAATCCCTCTACAAATGCAAACTGGCACACCTTCTCTGAAACTTCTGGTCTTAGAAAATTACCTAGAGGGGAGGAGTCAAGATGGAAGAGAGTGAACATTTTTACCCAGCTCACCCAATACACACCCTCCACAACAATCTAGAAAAGTGACAGACCAAATTCTGATAGGGAAGGCCAGGGCAGTGTAGAAAGATAAAGAGATCTGAAGAGACTGGGGCAGGAACTGTCTGGCCAGTACACAGAACAGCAGGGGTTTGAAGCATTCTAGTGCTTAGGGATGGTAAGGGGGCTGAGACTGAATCCCAGGGCTGGAAGCCCTGGGGCAGAAAGAGATCCTAGAGGATACCTGAACCAGTGCTGGGAACAGGAACAGGAGCCAACTGGCAGTTCTTTTGTCCATTTCCAGGGCAGAAAGGAAAAGTTGAGAGTGAAAGAGATTCTAGCTATTTACAAAGCAAGGAACAAGTTCCAAAAGCTTAGCTGTGTAGCTCTCAGGCCGGGCAGGGGGGGGGGGGGGGGGGAGTAGATATGACTCCATTCTAACCTTTAGCTCTGTACATAAGCTATATAGCTACAAGCTGTACTAAAAGGCTTGTAGTAGAATAACTCGAGCAGGAAAGCCAAACCAAAGGAGAGTCAAGCAGGTCTGTAGTTTTGAACCTGCAGAACTTCCTAACAGGCTAACAGTGACTGAGTCCACCAGCAGTCTACAGAAACTCAACCATCCATAATCCAACAAACCCAAACCCAGGTCAGGAACTTGCAGAGTTTAGACCAGGAGATCAGAGAACAAATCTTTCTCCAAATCATACCACCTAAGAAGCCCCAGACACTTAGCAAGCCCCTGGATTGAGTTGTGAAAACAGCGGAAAGGCATAAAAAGCCAGAAATAAGGTGAGTAAGGAAGAGTTCACATAATGGAGGAGGTAGTGGGAGAGGAACATCACTCCCTTCTGAAATGATTCAAGGAGGGAAAAACACACATACACATACATCTGCGTACAGAAATTCATCTTATCCAAGGGGGAAGCAGAAGGAAAAGGGGTTGCAAGAAATGACAAGGTAATATAAAAGGGAGGCAGTGATCAAAAGCAAAACAGACTTCTGAGGATGGTAAGAGAAGAGAAGGATAGGAGGGAAATACACAGCTAGCAATCATAACTGTGAATGTGAATGGAATAAACTCATCTATAAGATAAAAAAAGCTATCAGAATGGATTAGAACCAGAATCCAACAATATGTTGTTTATAAGAAACATACTTGAAACCAAAAGATATACTTAAGAATTAAAGTAAGGAGCAAGAGCAGAATCTATTATGTTTCAGCTAAAGTTTAAAATGGCAGTGGTGGCAATCATGACCTCTAAGTAAAAGCAAAAACTGACCTAATTAAAATAAATAATCAGAGGCAGCTAGGTGGTGCAGTGGATAGAGCACTGCCCTCGAGTCAGGAGGACCTGAGTTCAAATCCAGCTTCAGACACTTAACACTTACTAGCTGTGTGACCCTGGGCAAGTCACTTAACCCCAATTGCCTCACAAAAATTAAAAAGAAAAAGAAATAAATAATCAGGGAAACTACATTATACTAAAAGGTATTATAGACTATGAATTGAAAGCAATACTGAACATAATATGCACCAAAAAGTATAGCATGTAAATCATAAAGGAAAAGTTAAATGAGTTACAAGGGTAAATAGAGAAAACTACATTAGTAGGAAACCTCAATTTACCACTCTCAGATCTACATAATTCTAACTACAAAATAAAAAAGACATTTAAGCAATGTACAGAATTGGAGAAAAGTTATGCATGATAGCCCTGTGGAGAATACTGAATGGGAGTAAAGAGGACTATTTCTAAGATGTACCTAGCACAAAAGCTGACTCTGTATTAGGGCATAAAATTTCACAAGCAAATGCGGAAAAGTAGAAATATTATATGTATCTTTTTCTGACCATAATGAAAAAAAAAGTTACATTCAATAAAGGACCTTTGAAGTTGCAATACAATTGGAAACTAAATAACATAATCCTAAAGAATGAGTGGGTCAGGCAGCTAGATGGCACAGTGGATAGAGCACCGGCCCTGGAGTCAGGAGTACCTGAGTTCAAATCCGGCCTCAGACACTTAACGCTTACTAGCTGTGTGACCCTGGGCAAGTCACTTAACCCCAATTGCCTCACTAAAAAAAAAAAAAAGAATGAGTGGGTCATAGACCAAATCATAGAAACAAATAATTTTAATAGCTATTTAGAGCATTTTTTCATATGGCCATATTTTTAAAAATGCTTTATATCACTAATAATTAGAGAAACACCCATTAAAATAACTCCGAGGTAGCATCTCACACCTATCAGATTAGAAAAAATGGGGGGGGGGAAGGGAAATGACAAATGTTGGAAATCAATTTATAACTATCCCCAGAAAGCTTTTAAACCATTTGACCAGCAATATATCTAGTAGGGCTATATCCCAAAGAAATCAGAAAGGAAAAGTAAAAATACAAAAATATTTATAACAGCTTTTGTAGTGGCAAAGAATTGGAAACTGAGGGGATGTCTATCAATTGAAGAATGGCTGAATAAATCATGTTATATATGAATAGAGTGAAATAATACTTTTGTCCTATTAAGAAATGATGAAGGAGATGGTTTCAGAAAAACCTGGTAAGACCTATATGAACTGATGAAATTTGAAGAGAGGAGAACCAGGAGAACAATCTACAAAGTAACAGGGATATTGTGAAGACAATCAACTTTGAAAGACTTAGTAATTCAGATTCTAATAACAATGATCAACAGGACTTGCGAATTCCAAAAGACTCAAGACAAAATATATTATCTCCATATAGAGAATTAATGGCCTCCACAAACTGAAGCATATTTTTAATAATGCCCTTTTTTGTTGTTGTTTATAACAGGGCTAAAAAAGAAAAAAAAAATTTACTACAGCACTAGAAGGTTAAGTGACTTGTTTAGGGTCACACAGCTAGTATGTCAGAAGAGGAACTTAAACCTAGTTTTCCAGGCAGCAAGGTCAGTTCAGTCCTCTGTTAACTAACCCACACTGCCTCTTGGCATTCAATGCCACAATGATGTCCCCTTACTATCTGATATAAGATCTTCTGCTCTCATTTGGCTAACTGGGTCTGACTGCCCCCTGAACATCCCTTGCTCACTGCTACTTTTGTTTATAGAATATTCCTTACCTAGACTGCCTTCTCTTCCCCTCTCCCTATTCAACCAAAATGCATCTTTTTAAACCACACTCAACTCCTGCATCTTCTATAAAAATTCTCACCCATAATCTCCTTGTTTTGAAATCCGTCCTAATACTCACCTATACTATTGGTCTGTTCATCTATCTATCTATCTATCCTCATTGTTAATGAATTTTGCAGTGTCTACTTGCTATAAACTACAGACAACAGATTAAGAACTAAAAGGCAGGAACCTGTTGTATATTTTTTTTTTAAGTGAGGCAATTGGGGTTAAGTGACTTGCCCAGGGTCACACAGCTAGTAAGTGTGTGTTAAGTGTCTGAGGCCGGATTTGAACTCAGGTACTCCTGACTCCAGGGCCGGTGCTCTATCGATTGCGCCACCTAGCTGCCCCCAGGAACCTGTTGTATCTTAGTAGTATCAAGTATTATGTAGTATCAAAGCAGGCATTCATTTGTTGAATAAAACTACTTTCTATGCTTTTCATGTATCCATGAGTGTTCTGTCTTACTAACCAGACTTCAAGCTTCTCATAAGGCAATAATCTGGCATCCTAACTTTTTTTTCCTAGATCCTCCAAGAGTAAATTAGTGTACCTGCTTTCCAACATACCCTCCAGTATTTGTCACTTTCCTTTCCCCCCAGTCTTATCTAATCTGATAGGTGTGAGATGGTACTCAAGAATTGTTTTTAAATGCATCTCTCTCATTTGTGTTTTGGAGCATTTTTTCATATGACTAATGATAGCTTTGATTTCTTCCTCTGAAAACTGCCTATTCATATCTTTGACCATTTATCAATTGAAGATTTCCTAATGTCTAGTATACTGTTCTGAATAAGAAGCAGATGGATGATGCCATGGAGAGAGGCCTAGGCTTTGAGTCAGAAGACTGAGTTTAGATCACTAGCTCTGTGAATTCAGGCAAGACACAATGTCTGTTAGCCTCAGTTTCCTCAACTGTAAAAATGGAGATAATAGCACCTACCTCCTAGTCTTGTTGTGAAGATCAAATGAGATGATATCTGTAAAGTAGGTAGCATAATGCTTAGAAAACAGTAGGTGCCATATAAATGTTAGAAATTATTATCATTGTTGTTAGAATATCCAATAAGTGTTTGCTAAATATTTTCTAATATAGTCATTGTAGTCAACTTCCTAGAAGGGAAACTGTCAGATTCACATACAAAAGGAAGTTTTACTTAAGAATATTTCACTTGAGAATACTAGCCACACAGGAGCAGCTAGGTGATGCAGTAGATAGAGTACTGGCCCTGGAATCAGAAGGACCAGAGTTCAAATCTGACCTCAGACCCTGGGAAAGTCACAACTTCAAACTGCCTTAAACATACAGGGTCAATATCTAGTCATCCTGATGTATATATTGCCACTGGACCCAGATGGCTCTGGAGAGAATGAGGCTGGTGACTTTGCACAGCCCTTCCTCACTTAAATCCAATTCACTACAAGTCATGACACTGCATCCCTGATGTCATGGTCCTCTTTGAGAACAAAGGACAAACAACAATAACTAGTCACACAGCAACCTGATTTTATATGCTACTAATCTTCCCAAGTGGCTTGAAAACCAATCAAATCAGAATAAAAATAAGATTCAGTCTGAAATTAAAATAATTCCAACCTAACCTAAAAATCGTAATTTAACACCATTTCCGAAAAAAGCTTAACCAGTATAAATCAATCACTACAATGGAGAGGCCAGAGAAACCTGGAGATTGCCTCAGGCAGAGGTTGTTTGATCTCCTTGACATGGTGAGGAAAGATTACAGCCAATGGTAGCACCAGTTTAGAACATAAACTCATTGATAACATTTTGCAAAGGAACATGATAAAAGTTTATAAGCAATATATCTCATCATAAAAACATCAAGAAGCAATGAAAAAAAATTTATAGATGGGTTGGTGAGAAAGTTGATTGAGGTAGCTCAACTCCAGAGAAAATTTAAAAATGAAATGGTGGGGGTGAGGGGGGAGAGAAAAGAGATATGAAGAAACATAAAATATTTGTCAAAATTTCTCAAAAATGTTTTTTCTCTATTAAAAAAAGTAGAGCCATCATACTTGGGTTCTAACATCATAACATTGGTGCATTGCATGAGGAAATAGCAATCACAAACAATTTTAGTATTGGGATTGTTTTTTGGGGGAACCTCACTGTGTGGGGGGAAGGGGAGGGAATTTGGAATTGAACAAAAAAAGAATAAAAGTCTCTGCTTTAAAAATAAAAATTAAATTGAAATAAGCACATTAAAGAAATCTATGATGGGAAAAACAACTGGCCCAAAACAGGTCAATAGGGAGGTCCACTCAAGAAGTAACACAATTTAGGGATAATAATTTAGTAACACAACAGAGGGATCAATTTTCAGGATGGAAAAGGAAGGATATTGGTGCTTAGAAAAAAATAATTTACAATAAGAAATGATGAATCAGAAGATATCTCTGGTTGCCAAACTAAATGCCTGATTACCTATCTTTGAAGAATATTTTAACAGTCTGCATACTTCATGGCATCCTTGATGGGGATGCATGAGAGTAAAACTAGCAAGAGTTTTTTTTTTTTTTAAGTTGTCTTCTATAATGGATCTGGTATGTGCAGTCATGTGGCTGACTAAGGATAAAGATAAAACAAGATCTAATTGTGCTTGCTTGTTGACTGCCTTCCAATTATTATCAAGGCATAAAACAGGGAAGTATGGGGTTTGTTAAAGGTATTTGCTATTATAATGGAAGATGTCCTATAATGGAGGATGTCCAGCACTGAGTTCAAATGGAAGAGGGTATTTTTTATTTAATATTAATCTAGATGAAGAAGTTTTAATGATGCACTCATTTACTGACAATAAGGTTCAGATTATATCAAGCCCCAGAATATCTATCAGTTTCCCAAATGAGAATGACAAAGGAAAATACCAATTAAAAAAAAATCAAACAAACTTTTTTTTCAGACTATGATATATAGTTGTATGGAGTTTGTCCATCAATACACACACACACACATACATATGTATAATACAAATACTGTAGGTGGTACAGAATTCAAAAGGAAGATGATCCTTTGGAAGAACTCTTGGAAGAAAAGAGAAATACAGTTTTGGTAGTACTTGTAATGACTAACCTCTTTCTAGAAGCAAATCCCTGCACCCCCTCCCTGCCCCATTTTTATAGTGAGAGTCAATATGATGTAATGGGGGGGGGAGACACACCTGTCCTCACAAACAGGAAAACATAAGTAAGTTTAAGTCCTGCCTTTGATGTGTACCAGCTCTGTCCTTTCTTTGTTATAAGTACTTACCACATTGCCTAGAACATAGTAAATTATTGCAAAATACTGTTTGATGGATCAATACTAACAGTTAATTGTTGGTACATTAAAATAAAAGGTGTCCCAAAGGTTTTAGATCAGTTTTAAGCCTTAATAGTTTAAAACTATTTTTAAAAATTTAAACTTGAATAGCCTAAACTTCACTTAGTCTTTGGGGACATGCTTAATTTATTTAAGCACCTACAAGACAGAATAATATTATGTATTCTAGAAGACACAATAAAGCTTAAGACATATTCTTTACCCTTAATGAGTTTATAATTTGGTTGGGGAGACAAGACACATTCCCTCTATGATAGGAGCTCTCATTCTAATGGGATAGACAACATGTAAACAACTAGTTACATATAAGGCAAATACTTAGTAGCTCAAAGGTAATCTCAGAAGGGAAGGCAGTTGCAGGGATGAGAAAGGCCTCCTGCAGGTTGAATTTAAATTGAGACATGAAGGAAGCAATGAAAATCAAGAGATGGAAGTGAGAAGGGATTGTGTGTGAGGAACAGTAAATAAGCTAGTGTAGCTGAATTGAAGAGTGTGTGGAAAGAAGTATAAGAAAACCGGAAAGATAGGAAGGGGCCAGGTGATGAAGAACTTTAAAGGCTCAATAGAAAACTTTTTATGTGATTCTGTAATACTTTGTATAAGAATAGTCCTTAATAAAAATTAAATGACTTCTGTACCATTTTAGACTCTAAAACATAAAATAGTAGTTTAAATACAATCTTTAGTCCCAGTTCTGAGTTTCACTCTATATGGTTATCAAAGGTAGGGTTTGTAGGTCTTTGATGACATTGATATAAGTATTTCCTCCAGTGAAATCCATTCACACCTTATAATGTATAAATCTTGTGTTATCCTATAACTGCCCCACAAGGAAGGGAGGGGGCTCCTTAATGTTTTGGGAGCTAGCTTTTGATCCCATTTCTTCCAGGAGTATTTACCCCAAATCATTCCCTTTCTTTTCAATTTCCCTTTTGCTATAGCCTACAAGCATGTCTTACCCATCCTTTAAAACCAAAAAAAAAAAACAAAAACACCCATAAAACAAACAAAAAAAAACCCACTTCACTTGATCCTGTCATTGATTTAAGCAAGAGTCCCATATCATTTCTTCTTTCATTGCCAAGCTCCTAGAAAGTGTTGTCCAAACTACTTGTTCTCCATTCCCTAATCCACTCACTTATCAATTTCCTGCAATCTTGATTCAGATGCCATAACTAAATTGAGGCCAGAGCTCTGTACAAAATTACTAGTGACATCTTAACTGCTAAATTTGACATTGTTGGCCCTCCCCTCCCCCCAGACGCTCTAGTCCCTTGACTTTTGTGGCATCGCGCTCTCTTAGTTCTTCTCCTCTCTGGTCACTCCAACTTTATCTCCTTTGCTGTATCATCCTAAGTGAGAAGACACTCACTAAAAGCAGGCTTTCACAAAAATGTGAAGATGTCCTGGGCCCTCTTCCCTTCTACATTTACACTCTCCCAAAATGTAAGCACTTCCCAAGGATTCTATTAGCATCTCTATACAGATCACACTCAGACAAGTTCCTTTCTTTGGGTGATATTTTTTATGCTATGCCACGGATAATAGGTTGAAACCTGTTTATGCTTTCTCCATTGCCCTTTGGCAATACAGACACTATAAACAAATTAGTATGAGGAATAAAGAAAAAGTATAAAACACTACATTCAATTTTAAGGAGCTTAGACTCAAAGAGACAAAATTGGAAAAGATAAAAAATAAAAGATTTAAATAACAAGACAAGAAAATAGAGATGTCATGAGGCATTGCCTAAATGACAAATTATATAGAAAATGACTATGACACAATTTAAAAAGAAAATGAAGAGGGGGAAGTTTACTATATATTTAAGAAATTTTTCCAATATTAAAGCAAGAGGCCAATAACATTTACAATGTCCATGAATGACTCTACCACCCAAAACATAATAAATTACTTCAAGATATTTACTTATACTATATCCGTCTAAAATGCAAGTCAGATGATAGAACTTGGATAAACAAATAGTGATATCTTACTCATTTAAATTATATAGTAATGACTAGGTATCATCCCTGAAAAACAGTAACTTTTGACTAATCTAGGGATGCCTTTATAGAATCCAAATTAGTAGACAGTAAGTAGGTCATGGAGAAAATGAACATTTAAAACCCTCCAACTATAAACAAAGATAAAAAACATTTAGAGAAAGCTGTTTCCTTTTTAAAAATCCTGGTTTTTAGCAATACATTTTAGTTCATACATTAAACAGAATAGTGATACACTGCAGCTGCACACTATTAAAAAAATCAAAATAAAAAGGATGTGCCTTGGTATTTTTCCTGTGTTTTTTTTCTTCCTGGAAAATATTACTTTCAACTAAACACAACACAAATAAACATTTTTGATTACACGTATTTGGTGATTTATCCAGGAAACCTTAACTCTAACAGAGCATCTGTTTTTCAGTGTAGTCCTATACTTACCCAATTTTACAGTTGGTTTAACTGTAGAATGAGGTGGCACTATGGTTTATTCATACCTCAGGCCAATTTATTTGAAGAGGTTGTGGGAGCCTACTAAAATCCTTTATGAAGAAAGAATAGAAAGTTTTCACCCAATTACACTAATAGGTAAAGTATTGAAATAGTTCATTGGCCCTAGTGTCCCATTAAATTTTGTGTTAAATATATAAATTATATAAATGATGAGTTAAGGCAAATCAAATATTTTCCAAAATTAAGCTAATAGTGAACACATGATAATGTTTATTTTTCTCACCCACAAAAACATGTGTCACAGACGTGAGGAATAAGTACTTAAGAAAGAATATTTTTCTAGATATGTTTGAATGATCAAGACTGGATAAAAGGTTACAAGAAAATAAAAAAAATTGACTTTTCATACAGAAAACAATCTATTTTAACTTGAACATCAAATCAATTTATATATTTACTTGTGAAAAGAATAAAAGTTCTTTGAGGGCAGGAATCTTGTTTTTACTTTGCCTGTTTCTGATACAGTCTTGAAAATAGTAGGTATTTAATAAATGCTTTAAAAAAAACACCTTTAATTGAGATAAATTCCAAATGGCTAACCTTGCTTCATGCAAAAAAAAAAAGTTTTTCTTTACTTTTAACTTACTTCATGATTTCTGATATATTTGTGTATAATTTCTCATTAATCTTCAAAAATTCTACTACAGTAAAAAAAAAAACTCTATGAGGGTAGGTACTCAGTCATATCCAATTTTTTATCTTCCTTACTGCCTAGCATAGTGCTTTCCATTAACTCAGTCTTAATGAATGATTATAGAATATACAATGGTTTTAATCTTAAAATTACTTGTTAAGTAATCTATAATCTAAATTTAAAGAAACTCTTCAATGTACTAAGCAAACTCATTTAAAAAGAAACTTGCAGACTTTTTTTTTTGTAAAACAAAGAATCATCTGATTACGTCCTGATTTTAAGTGGTTCTAAAATTGAATGTTCTTAAGTCTCAGTGCACACCTATAATCCTTCTGCCAAGAAGTAAACCTCAAAGCATACATTTCACCAAACAAATGTTCAACATCATACATCTTCGAGAGCATCTAGTTCAATTTCCCACCCAAGGCATTTCTCTCTTCAATAACTTTGACAGAGGGTCACCCCTAGTGACAGATACTATAAAACAGCTCCAATTAAAGAGTCAAAGGATTACAGGATTCACAGTTAGAAAGGACCTCAGAAATTATCTAGTACTACCCCGTCATTTCACACACAGAAATTAAAACTCAGACAGGGAAAGTAATTTGCCCCTGCTCCACAGGTATTAAGCAAGACCAGGATGCAAATTCAGGTTCTTTAACTCCAAATTCAGTACTCTTTCCATTGAATCACCATTCTCTAAGGTATAATGCTATCACCAACCTGTCTTCAGGAAACAAGAAATTGCTTGTAAGATTTTTTTTTTTAATTTTCTGATTTGGATACAGAACTAAACATTCAATTAAACATTGCTCCTTAGCCTTGAAGATTTGATCATGCACATTGTGGTTGGTCTCAAGAGTTAAAAAAGTCATTGTCTAAATAGACGTCCCAGACTACTTTTTTTTTTAAATCATTGTAATGTACAGAATATAGCTGCTGAGCAATTAATTTCATTTAAGTAGTTGGGAAAGGGCAGCAAAGCAACAATATCCCTATTGTACTTGATAGACTCCTAGATCAGGGCAAGGAACTAATAATAGAAGAAAAACTGTATACATTTGACAATAAAACATGGTGATTGAATAATATCTCCTAGACCTTTCCCAAGAACCTTCTCCATACATTCTAATCTGCTTGTATCCCATACACCTGTATATAGAACCAGGTTAAACACATAAATCTGTTGATCAAAAATATCTCGTCTACATTTTGGTCAATCATTGTTAACCACAGTCTGGTCTCTAGTGATTTGAGCTTAGGACCTGGATGGTTATAAGTACCTTTGCAGAATTCTGGGCATTTCAGCAGATCATAAAAGGGAACACTGTCCTATTTACACAGCTCTGGGTTAAGGATTAGAATTCCCAGGTTTTCATACCAGCCCAGTTATAAGCCTCTTTCCTAGATTAATCAAGGTGTAGTGAGGTAGCTCCCCTGAGTATTCATGATATCTATATAAAACAACCTATTGTAACTGTTATTCAGTCCTTTTTTAGACATGTCTGACTCTTTGTGACCCCATCTGGGGTTTTCTTGGCATAGATACTGGAGTGCTATGCCATTTTCTTCTCCACTTCATTTTACAGATGAGGAAACTGGGGCAAATGGGGTTAAATGACTTGCCATGGGTCACATAGCTAATAAGTATCTGAGACTAGAATTGACCTCTCTGGAAGGCAGTCTTTTAGACTCTAGGATCAGTGTTCTATCCACTGCACCACCTAACTGCCCCCCCAAAAAACTATTACTGAATAAGAAAATATTTAAATAACATAGAAAAGAGGTGTAATTTTCATTACTTTGTTCTAATCAATGAGAGAGTAGAAGGACTTGGCTACTTTGGTTGTCTTCTTTTCCTGTCTTCTAAAAGCTTCTCCATATTAGTTACAATCCCCTTTAGGAGATGATACAATGTTCCAAACACACATTCATTCCCAATACATGATAACATACATTGTACTTTTATTATCTTTTAATAACTAACAGTCATGTTAAGGACATTAGCAATGGATCTCAGTTCAAAGAGGAAATAAGGAAATCAGTGACATATTCCCACATTCCTATATGAACTTGCTGTATCATCTTGGGCAAAATACCAAATCTCTCTAAATATTAGTAAAACTGGCTTTACTTTCCATGTGTTAGAGATATACTAAATGCTTTAAATCATATCAATACAAGTTTTCTCATATTTGGGGGTAAACAGTGGATTCCTATAGCTGATACACACAAACAGCACAGGGTATGCACTCTCAAACATCCCAGAGATAATGGCTTTGGGATAATGTGTACTTTTGGTCATTAAAACTTTTGCTTAAACAACTGATAAAGTATTGACAAGGCAAAAGTTTGCAAAAATGAGAGGAACAACAGTCATTTGGACTGTTGGTTTGAGTGGTAGCTCCTCTGGGTTCAGCCCAGTCCCAGGAAAAGCCTCACCCTCCTCCCTACCCCCACCCCAAGCAAAAAACAAAAGCAACAAACAAAAAGGCCTATCGCTTTAAGAAAAACTGGCCCAATTTCAGGTAGAGGTAAGACCAACTAACCTGTAGGGCAGATAGAAGTACAAGGAATCACTATCCCCTCAAGTGACATGCCAAAGAAAAAATTCAAGAATCTGAATGGACTGCCTATCGGTACTTTAACTAGTTGTGCCCTATCTCTTCTGGGTTTCAGCACTAAGTCATCTCTGAAGAAGTAGACCTTCACAAAAAAGCATTTAAAGAGGCACAATCTTTCTGCCCAGTCTTCCTTTACATAGTAAGTTAAAATAGCGCTTGCTGTAACTTCTATCCATTGGTCCTAGTTTTCTTTTCCAGAGCAATCTTCCCCATGGACTGCCCTTTCAGATAGCTGAAGAGAGCTAGTATATCATATCTCCTTGGAAAAAGGAATTATTTCATTTTTTAAAAATTTGTATCCTCAGCTCGGGGTATACTGCCTAGCACAATAAGTAGGCTCTTGAATGTTCACTGTTTGATCATGTTCTCTTCCCCCTTACTTCAGGTCAAATAACCTTACTGCCTTCAATCATTCCTTATAACAATGTTTCAAGATTCAGAATATCAATGTTACCTTAAGAATAGTGGCTTCCAGAACGGGTTTGAGGAGGGCAGAGTACAATGAACTAATTATTACACTTCATTTGGACATTACATTTCTATAAATTCGGTCAAAGTTTACATTACCTTTTCTGAGTTCAAAGATAATAAGCCCCTAAGTTTTTTTCAAATGAACTGCTAGATTAATTCAGGGCTCCCCTATCTCATACCTGTACAATGGGTTTTTTGAACCTAAAGGGGAGATTTAACATTTGCACCTATTAAATTTCATCTTGTAAGTTTTAGCCTATCTTTTTAGCCTTAAGCTTCAAATCCTCATTTTCTTATCCAACATATTTGCTATTCTTCTACAAATTTTATAAAATGTACCTTCTAAATCATCAAAATTGCTGATGAACACAATGAGAAAAGGTAGGTGGGCTAAGTCCTAGGCTCCCAGAGACTTTCCTCAGGGAAGTCTTGATCAAGACTCTTTGGATGCAGTTATTCATTTATCTAGGAATCCACCTAAACACAGTTTTAAGCAGACCATCATACTAAGGATATGAACTAAACAGGTTTGTAATAGTCAACACTTATCATAAATTATGTTGTTGCTATACTGGTGAATATTCAAATGGTCAGACCAGTGGAAGAATCCCACCTAGTCACTCCTTCTCCCCTTTAATTGGCTTCACAGGGAGCTCCCACAGGTGAAGAGCTGACAATACTCTAATAAGGTTATTAGGAATTATAAATAGGACATAGTCCAGGTGAATGAAAAGATAAAGGTGGCATTTTTAAAAAGTTTAAAAAGTCAAAATGAAAGTTACTATGGCCTTTCGGATGACTATAAATTGCAGTTCAGTCAAAGGACAATGCAGAAGCATAATGTATATGCAAATAAGCTATAGCATATTCCCAACAATGCCCTATATATAAGGAATAGTATGAAATTTCTATCCTGAAAATGTTTGATCTTAAAAAGAAGTTGGGGGGGCAGCTAGGTAGCACAGTGGAGAGAGTACCGGCCCTGGAGTCAGGAGTACCTGAGTTCAAATCCGGCCTCAGACACTTAACACTTACTAGCTGTGTGACCTTGGGCAAGTCACTTAACCCCAACTGCCCCACTAAAAAAAAAAAAAAAAGAAGTTGGGGGGCAGCTAGGTGGCACAGTGGATAAAGTGGATAAAGCACCGGCCCTGGATTCAGGAGGACCTGAGTTCAAATCTGGCCTCAGACACTTAACACTTACTAGCTGTGTGACCCTGGGCAAGTCACTTAACCCCCATTGCCTTACTAAAAAATAATAATAATAATAATAATAAAAAGAAGTTGGCAGTGGGGGGGGGAGGAACAGCTAGGTGGTACAGTGGATAAAGCACTGGCCCTGGAGGGAGGACCTGAGTTCAAATTCAGCCCCAGACACTTGACACTCACTAGCTGTGTGAACCTGGGCAAGTCATTTAACCCTCACTGCCCCACCAACCCCCCCAAAAAAGTGGGCTAATAATGTAGCAAGGTGGAGAGATAATAAAAACCTGAGTGCTACACTGCTATTCACAAATTGTAAAGTTTGTGAGATCTAAAGCAAATATCCAACACAGGAAAAGGTGAATGTTCAGAGTTTCATCTAGGAATTTACAAATGATAAGAACTTAGTTCAGCCTGCTTCATTTTATTTTATTCCTGAAAAAACCTAATATGGAGGTTAAGTGCCTTGGAATCAACTAAAATTCTTCCCTCAAATTGTTTCTTTATGAACGTTACCACCCAAAATGTTGTCAAGACCTGTTGATTTGACCTTTTGCAACAGATCTCCAATACCACCCCCTTTTCTCCTCTAATGCAGTTGCCACCCTAGTACAGGCTTTTATCACCTCACTATTGCAATAACCTGCTGGTGGGTCTACCTGCCTTAAGACTCCCCAGACTCAAATCTATTCTCCATTTGGCTGCCAACAGTGATTTTCCTAAAGTTCAGATCCAACCACATCACCACCATGCTCAATTTTCAATTCCAGGGGCTCCCTATCACCTCCAGATAGATACAAAATCCTGTTTGGCTTTCAAAGTCCTATATAACCTAGCACCCCATCACCTTTCCAGTCTTCTTAAACCATATACCCCACGACATATGTACTCTGATCCAGTGACACTGGCTTCCTTGTTCTCAGAACAAGACACTTGATCTCTCAGCTCCCAGCATTTTCTCTGGCTGTCTCCCATGAGTGGAATGCTCCCCCAACTCATTTCCATCTCTTGGTTTCCTTCAAGTCCCAACTAAAATTCCACTTTCTTCTTAATTCCAGTGCCTTTCCTCTGTAAATTATTTCCTATTTATCCCACGAAGAGCTTATTTGCACATATTTGTTTGGTTGTTGTCTCCGCCATTAGACTGTTACTTAAGGAAAAGAACTGTCATTTGCCTTTGCATGCCCAGAGTGCCTGGCACATAGCAGACACTTAGTCAATGCTTATTGACTGACTGGCTGTTTCTAGTAAGAATATATATTAAAACTGTATTATTATAGTCTTTAGTTGTTTAGTAGTTCCAATGGATACTAAAATCCTCATAGAACTATTTTAACAGCTATTTTAAAGACTAAAATTTCAAATATCAGTGATTAGAAAGGGAGAAAAACAAAAAAAAGTCTAATAGCAGAGATTCCTAGAGTGTTCTCTCTTTAATTAGAGAAGTTTAAAGTACATAAATTCAGTCTTACTGAATTTTCTAAAGCAAGGGAAACTGATAACTCTTCTACATTTTCTATTTCCTTTGCTTAGTTTTAGAAAATTTCCCTTCTATTTCATTACTTTCTGAATTGGCATTTCTATCAGAGAGGCAGCTAGGTTACACAGTGAATAGAGTGCTGAGCTTCCAATTAGGAAGACCTGAGTTTTAATCCTGTTTCAGACACTTGATAGTGATGTGTCCCCTCTGTACAATGGGGTTAACAGCACCTCTCTCCAAGGGCTATTGTAAGGATCACAGTGTTATTTGTAAAGGGCTTTGCTAACCATAAAGTGCTAAATAAATGCTATTGTTGTTGTTATCACTATTATTATATTGATATCTTCTTTTCATCCTAGATCAGTGGTTCTTAAGCATGGCCAGGGAACTCTTAGGGATCTGAGACCCTCTCAGGGGGTCCAAAAGGTCAAAACTTTAAAAATAATAATACTAAGATATTATAACTTCTAATATGGTAAATATAGATAGCTATAATCAGAGGTGTGCTAGATCCAGCTTGTACCAGCTTTGCCAATTGTTCAATTTTTAGTATGACTATTTAATCTTAGAAACAGACAAACATCTATTTAGAAAAGCATC
Organism: Dromiciops gliroides; assembly: GCF_019393635.1. Classification (NCBI taxonomy): domain Eukaryota; kingdom Metazoa; phylum Chordata; class Mammalia; order Microbiotheria; family Microbiotheriidae; genus Dromiciops; species Dromiciops gliroides. Next base: position 298,031,020 of record NC_057862.1, on the reverse strand, counting down.
AGATTTCACACTAGGCAAAAATGAAAAAAAAAAAGGTAAGTAGTACAATACACTTATACAAAAATTAGCAAAATTATTCATGATCCTCTATGGGGGTGAATATACCTAGATTTAAGTACTTAATACAAGCTAGGAATAATAGGCTACAAGTACAGCACAGAGGGTAAAGAGCATGATTCATTCAGGTCCAGCCTCAAACACGTACTGGCTATTTGACCCTTAACTTCTCAGTTACCTTCAGGTCAGATCACAGTTCTAGAGCTGGAATGGAAGTTAGAAATTTTCTAGTTCTTCTCAAGGTAGCTCTGTAAGACTAAATTTTAGAGCACTGGCCGACCTACATTGGTGGAGATTTTCTCAAAGGGAGTTCCCTTACACCAGGGAAATCACAGGTTTGGACTTTAACAGTATAAAAGAACTTTTTACTTTAAACTTCCTCCTACCACCACACAGGCAGACACCATACAGAGGAACTAGAGCTCACTCAGTTTCTGAAATGGAAAGACTTTCTATTAAAAGATGATAAGGCAAACACTTGAAAAAAAGATTCACAAAACCTAGACATCAGAACAGCCTCCTAGTTCCTCCCACAAGACACTCCATCTCCAGACCCAGTGTTTCCACTGGCTTTTCTCCATGCCTGGAACTCTCTCCATCTTTATTTCCATCTCCTACTTCCCTGGTTTCCTTCAATTCTCGGCTAAAGTCCTACCTTCTGCAAGAAACCCTTTCCAGTTCTCCACAATCTTTGACCTTTCCCAGTGAGATTATCTCCAATTTATTCTTCATGTATCTTTTTGGAACAAAGTTGTTTGTGTGTTGTCTCCCCAATTAGACCATGTGAGCTCCTTGAAGGCAAAGATTGCTTTTCACCCTTTTTTGTATCCCCTGGGCTAGAAACATAGCAGGCACTAAATGAAAGCTAGGTCACTTGGCATAACATTAATTCTCATATGATGATCCTATCTAATAAAAAGTAATTTAAGGAAGCTATGAGATAGGATGTTGATCACATACTTAGCAAAGACTTATGGTAGTATGCTGTTAAATGTAACTATGGTTTCTTTAAGTTAAACCTCATGATCCTCCAATTAAAGAACATGGTGCTTCAAAGATAAGGGCAAGGAGTTACCCATCACACCTTAGACTAAGATGTTAAGAAGTAGAGTTTTTATATTCCATTGGTTAGATATATAAGGAAGGAAAAAGCTCTTTACATATAACCTCCAAACATTTCTCTTCATTTTCCAGTTACCACTAAAATACAAGTTTGGTCATAATTCCAGACTGGTCTAAATGTCATTGACAATAGAAAGGCATGAGAAACCTAATGCTAAAACAATGATAGATGCCGACAGTTTATTAACTGAAGTTAGCAAACCATTCATATCATATACATTTCCACTCACCTCCCCATTCCACCAATAAAAGATAAGTATAATAAGAATTTTGAGAAATTTCAGAAAAGTATAGTAGATAACTTTCTTTTTCCAGTTTAGATTACCATTTCAGGAAAGAACTGGATTTACAATTTTAAATTAGGATTAGAAAAGGGAATGGGGCAGGCAAAAAATAAGGGGAAAGGGAGAGCACTATAGTGTTCACTAGAGTAACACTGAAAAGTTTGTGTTAATGAGTTATATAAACTGGGTAGTTCCCTGAAAAAAATATATTTTGAAAACCACTGTTCTAACTCAACCTTCTTTGCAAAGAAAAAGGACTTCAGAAAAATGGAGTACTTCACCAGGCTATTTAGTTACTAATTTGGAGTACTTACCTATTATCTATGTACATGTACAGCTACAAGTACACCACATGCTATAGATAAACAATGACTAGATCCCAGAATTGAATAAGAAAAAAGTGAGAAGAATGGAACATGGGAAACATTAAGGTGCTTTTAACAACTCCAACTTCCTCAATAAAACAAAAACTCAGCCTTTTACAGTAATGGCCTTTTGGTGATACTTTATGGATGTGAATCAAGGAATACCACAATCTCTGAGGGCACACCAAAGGTCAACACAAAGCATGGTGGGCATCAACAGGCTGCAGCATATTTCTAATGAAGATTTAAATATAAGAAGCAGCATAAAAGATAGCAACTGAGACATAATTAGAAAAAGAGGTGGGTTAATCAAATATTGATAGTTAGGGATAACAAGTAGGTAGCTGTTACTGGTACCCATATATTGTCAAAGTACCTAGAGAAAGCCCCTGCAAGCTAGTGGACCCCCTCATGGAGCATATACAGGAAGACACAGATGAAAGTCGCACAGAATGAGATGTGGATGAATTGCAACCTGTACCACTGGAGGGAGTATCAATGAGATATATGAAATACTGAGGGTAAGATACTGAAAACGGACTCACTTTGCTTCTCACATGTTAAAATTGTCCTTTCTGATCAAAAGTTTTGGGAAAATATGGTAACAGATTCCTCTAAATCCTTAGAAGAGAACTTCATTAAAAAACAGAACGAACATAAAAGGAATTACATAAACGTGCTTTTATTTTTAAAACAAAATAGCAATCGCTAATTAATAGGAGGGATGATAATTAAGTTCTTCCACAAAAATCATTCACTTTGCATTGAGTTTCTAGATCATGCCCAGAAATGTATTGAGGTAATATAATTAAAAACAGAAAAATATTCACATATCTCACTATGTTATTTCCCAATTATTGGGGGGGGAGGGAAATGAAACTCACAAATCAATGGCTACTCCTTTCTATCAAGTGCTAAATTTGAGGAAGCAAGCAACACTGAGTGAAGCAGTAAGTAAAGAGGGTAGGAAACAGAATCATAGATTTAGAGCTGGAAGCAATCTTGGAGGTCATAGTCCAGGTCCCCCTCATTTTATAGATGAGGAGAGAAGTCTATGCCCAGGGTCATACAGCCAAGTCAAAGGTAAACTCTGCAATCAAGTAAATTATTTTCCTCCCTGGCAAGCATATGTGTATGGAATAAGAATACTTAGATCTAAGAACAATATATTTTGAACAAATAGGACATATTTTCTACCACTTTCCTACAGCTGAAAAGGCTTGGGGGGGGGGGAGGAGAAGGAGAATATTCCTCTAAGAACCCTGTTTAAGGGTGCAGGAACTAGCACATAAAAATACTATTTCTTTCCTTTCCTACTAAAGAGTTGGTGTTGAGAAAAAAGGAAGGAAACAGTGCTACTTCCACTGAAACACAATGAGGAATAGTTGGGAGGTGGGAGTGCAGATGGAGTATGAAATCTAGTGTTAGGCCTTGGATTTTACTCCCAAGAGTAGCACAAGGAAGACTAGTAGAAGAAAGAAAATAAGTTGGTTCTATCTGAAAAAAGGGATTTTGACACAAGAGGGTCCCAGGGGAGGGGGGAGAAACATATACATAGGCACCCAGGGAAAAATCGGGAAGAAAAAATCAAGACACACGAGCAGTGACACAAGCAGTGACCTAAAAGGAAGGGGCACAAGACACAGACAGTGACAGAACACACAATGACACAGACAGGAAATAGGCCCACAGGGTGGATGGGGTTGGGGGAGGTAGAGGGAGAGTACAGACCAACAGGGTGAGGGGAGAATAGAGATCCACAGGTTGAAGGAGCTGGGAACACGGTAACGTTGCGGGGGGGGGGGGGGGGGGGGGGAGAGCGGGAGAGAGTACCGAGATTGGAAGGTAAGAGGGAGAGACAGACGTAGTGAGGAGGGGTGGAGACAGGCACATGGGGGGGGAGACACCGTGACGGGGTGGGGGGGGTGGGGGGTGATGGTGGGGGGAGGACCGGCCGACACCGTGACGGAGGTGGGGGGCGGGAGTACGTAGATTGGGTGATTTGAGGGGGTCGTCGGGGTGGGGGCGCGAAGGGGGAGAGAAAATAGCCCGACAAGGTGACGGAGGAAGAGACCAGCACACGCCGTGACGTGAGGACTGACACATGGTGACACAGAGGTGGGGGGACAGCCACAGCGCCACAGAGGAGGAAGCGTAGAGCTGGGGAACAAGGCTTTCTTCGTTTTCCCCTCAACCCCCCTCCCCAGGGGCAGTCAGAGAAGCGGGATCTGAAGCGGCCATTCCCGGCCGACCCCCACCCCCTCCCCCAGACCGCCAGTCTCCGAGGGCAAGGGACGCAAGGACCCGTCCCCGGGGGCAGCGCCCTCCTCGCTCGCCCGAGAGAAGACAGGCCGGGGGAGGCAGAGGGAAGCGCAGGCCTGGAGGGCAGGGTGGCGCGGATGAACCCGATCCCGGCTCCGGGGGCCAAACCGGGAGCGGGGCTCCCCTCCTCGACTCGTGGGGCGGGGGCGGCGACCAGACGCTGCCACCCCCACCGCTCACCTTTCGTCTTCTCTCCTTCCCGCGGCGGCGGCGGCGGCGGCTGCAGCAACAGCGGTAGCGGAGGCGGCAGCAGCGACAGCAACAGCAACAGCAACGGCGGCAGCGGCAGCAGCAGCAGCGGCGGCGGCGGCGCCTCCACTTCAGTCAGCACCCCACAATCCGCCTCAACCAACCCCGCGGACGCGGCGGCGGCCGGGGAGGCGGGGGAGGCCGGGGGCGGAGGCAGCCGGGAGAGCGCCGCAGCCACACACCCAACCCCGCTCCTCCAGCCCCCCGGGAGCCCCACCCCCTGACCGCCACCCCCGCCGCTCATTGGTCGATGAAGCTCCCCCCACACCCCCTCCCGCGAGGCGCGGGAGCGGCCCCGGCTGGAGCTCATTGGTCGGTTGCACCTCACTCTTCCCCCACACCATCCAGCTGTCACTCCAACCGTTCTCTTCCCAGCCCTTTGAGCCGGTAGGCTCCGGGAGGCCTGGAGAGCCGGCTAAGCCCTTGACAACTCCGTAAGAGCGATTGGAGGAAAGGGACCCTTGCACTGGCTCCTTCGGCCATTTAATTGGTGAACTGCCGCGCCTAGTCACGCCCCTGACGCTCGGGGTTCCGTTAGCAGGCTAGGTTGGTCGCGGAATCGCATTTTCCAAGAGGGGGGCGGTACCGTTAAGCTTTTTTACTCCGCCTCCTCTAGCACTACCAAACCCACTTTACATCGCCCCGCCCCAAGCATCGGCTCTTTTCCTTTTTAAGCTTTTCTTCTCCCTTCTGATTGGGTGAAAGGTGTGCTCTTCGCCCTGCCCCTCTAATATCAGCCCTTTCCGCCTCCTCTTCCTTTGCCTCCTCCGCTTTTCACGTTTCCCTCAAAGAGGACGCCGCGTAATGACGTCTGCTCCCTAGCACCCCGCGTCCAAAATGGCCGCCGTCAGCTATGAGAGACGTCGTTAAGTAGGAGTTCGTGAGGTGGCGGGTGAGTGCGGGTCGGAGAGAACGTCGCGCGGGACCTGGCACCTCGCGTGCCTGGGTGTTGGGGGCGGGAGTGAGGACGCCTCCCCCGTTCGGCAACGGCCGAGTCCCGATAACAGTTAACGGGGACGACGCGGGCCCGACCTGGTCGGCGCGGTTCAGTTGGTAAAAAGAGCGGGCCTCGGGTGTGGGCTCGGGACTCGCAGACACCTCGGAGAGAAGGAAGGGGCCGGGCCTCGGTGCCCTGGATCCCGTGGTAGCGCCGGCCTCGCCTTCCAGGAGACACTCGGAGCCGGGAGCGCCTCCTTTCCCTGAGGAGGAAGACTTTTGGGGGGACAGAGGAACAGTGGCCGCGGAGTAGGGGGAGGGTGTCCCGCCTGAGGCGCGGTGCTGGGGAAGCCCCGCGGCGGCCGTGCTTGGCTTCGGGGCTGCACCTGGCTACTTAACCGCCTTCCCCGCGCCAGCCCCCACTCGTGAAGTCAGCTCCGCGCCCCGGGCTAGGCCCAGTGATGTGAGTAAACCTGAAGAAACACACCTGGGGAAGCGGGTTAAGTCTGTCTGGCCAATGTCCTCCCCTCCATTCCTCAGGCAGCTCAGTCAAGGACGATTCTTTACGAAACTAAACATTTTGAGTTTGTTTGGGTTTTTTTGACGTTGCTTTGCTTTAAGCTTTTTTTTTTGTTGTTATTATTGGGGGGGGGGTTGTTTGGGAGTCTTTTGCCTAAGCAGAATAGTTTATCGAAGTGATGGAGAAGGGTTTTCAGGGATTGACCATAAGTATTTAAATTTCTCTGGTCAGGTAGCATGATGAATAATGCAGAGTGAGTTACCTTGGCCAATTCAACCCAACTTCTGCGAAGTCATCTTCCTTGAGGAAATAACTTAGACAAGAAGGGTCCTTGTATCTGTGGCAGTGGTCTTTTTTCTTGTTTTAAGAAATACTCCGGAGGAGAGAAACTAATGTTCCGTGCTGGGTTCGGAGCGGGAGGACCTGGATTTGATTCCTTCCCACTCTGTCACCATAGGCAAGTCACTTACCCTCTCTGGGGTTCAGTTTGCCTACGTGTAAAATGAGGGTGTTGGACCCCATAATCTCATCTAATTCATTGATCGTAAGAAATACTTTAATGAAACTATACATTTTTTGGTTGAGAATTAAAACTTGTAGGGGACAACTAGGTGGCGCAGTGCATAGAACACCGGTCCTGGATTCAGGAGGACCTGAGTTCAAATCTAGCCTCAAACACTTGACACTAGCTGTGTGGCCCTGGACAAGTCACTTAACCCTCATTGCCCCGCCAAAAAAAGAGAGGGACAGCTAGGTGGCGGAGTGGATAGAGCACTAGCCCTGGAGTCAGGAGAACCTGAGTTCAAATCTGGCCTCAGACACTTGACACTTACTAGCTGTGTGACCCTGGGCAAGTCACTTAACCCTCATTGCCCTTCCCAAAAAAAAACGAGAGAGAGAGAGAGAGAGAGAGAGAGAGAGAGAGAGAGAGAGAGAGAGAGAGAGAGAGAGAGAGAGAGAGAGAGAGAGGGAGGGAGGGAGGGAGGGAGGGAGAGGTAAATGAGGGCCTGAACTAAGGTAATGACTGTGGAAAGAAGGGTTGTCACATATGAGAGTTGTTATAGTGATGGAAATTACAAGATTTAACAACTCGTTAGATAGGTTAAGTCAGGTAAGAATCATTAAGTACCCATTCTGTGGCAGACACTACTAAATGCTGAAGGTACAAAGAAAGGCAAAAGTTTAATAGGGGTAGACAACATATAAACAAGTACATACAAATCTATATAGGATAATTTGGAGATCTTCAACAGAGGGAAAGGACTTGCATTAAAGGGAATCAGGAACAGTTTTCCTTGGAAGGTGGGATTTTAGCTGAGAACTTAAGTGAGGGGGCAGAAGATGAAAATGCCCAGAGTGTATCTTATTTTGATTCTGCCTTTTTTTTTAAATCAAATCATATGCCTTCTATATTTGTCATTCCCTACAGTGTAATAATCACTGAATTCATGTTACCATTTTAGTCATGAATTATTAGACACACAATTTCTAATATTTTGCTATTACCAAGAATGCTTGTATGAACAATTTTTTGTCAATAAGGTAGGACCAAGGTGTATTACCATGATGTTGCCTTTATTGACAGTAGCTGTAGTTAAAAACTGTTCATTGTGTCTCCCCAGATTTCTTTTTAATCTTCACAATTTGTCATTCAAGCACAGTAGTATCCTGTTACATTCATATACCATAATTTATTTAGTCTTTCCCTCAATCATTGGTCACATAGTTTCCCTACAGTGTTATAATCATTAAATTCATTTTATTGTTTCTGTATTTTAGAAATAGAGTTTATAGTAGCATATGTAGTACTATAAACTTTAAAACTCTAGGCTTTCATGACACTACTCTCTACTGATTTGCCTTATACCTTTCTGACCATTCACTTTTCCTTTGCTGGGTCATTATGCCCATCTCCTCTCCTAACTGGGTGTTTTGGAAGGCTGTCCTAGGCCCTTTTTGCTTCTCACATTTATACTATCTCACTTGGACAACTTCAAGCAAGCCCGTGGGTTTAACTGTGACCTCCCAGAGCTGCATAAGATTCCTTGATAGATACAATACTAGGTAATTGTTCAGATCCTTTGATTTAATTATCAGCGTATACTGAGGCAGGGAAAAAAGTCACTGTCAAAGTGATTTCTACCACAAAGTCCATGTTCCAGATACTTCAGTTTGTGTATGATACTGTGTTGCTTGCTTCAACTTCAAGACTATTACAGAACTTTTAATAAGAGCCAAACTTTTCAGAAGACTTTGGACTGTTGATTCACATGGTAGGAGGCTCATGTAATAATACAGATTTGAAGTGGTACAGTGAGAGCATTAGAAAGAAAACAAAACGGAAGTAATGCACCTGAGAAGCATGAATTTTTTTTTAATTAACCTGTACATTCCTTCCTCTCCCACTGAGCAAATCTATTAAAAACAAAATAAAGCCCTCAAAACATAAGGCATGGCATGGTCTGGCAAAACACATTCCCACATTGGCAGTGTCTGAAAACATGTCTCTTTATGCATATTAAGTTTATCACCTTTCTCTCAGATGGTGAGCAGCATGTTTCATCTACATTGTTTTGGATTTATGGTTTATCATTGCGCTGATCATAGTTCTGAAGTTTTTCATTATATAAATTGTTCTCCAAGTCTTGCTCACTTTGCTGTGTCATTTAAAAAGATCTTTGCAGTTTCTTCTGAAACCATCCTTTCATTTCTTGTGGCATCATATTCCTCTAACCGCAATTTGTTTAGCCATTCCCTAATAGGAAGATAGTCCCTTTCAAATTTTTGGCTATCATGAAAAAAGCTGCTATAAATATTTTTGTGCATGTAGGTCCTTTCCCTCTTTAATTTTTTTGGATGTATGCCTATTAGTGGTATGATTCAGTCAAAGGGTATACAAGGTTAAGTAATTTGTTTGACTCTGTGTGACCCCATTTGGGGTTTTCTCGGCAAAGATACTGGAGTGATTTACCATTTCCTTCTCCACTCATTTTACAGTTGAGAAAACTGAGGTAACCAGAGTTAAGTGACTTGCGGGGTCATCATACAGCCTGTGTCTAAGGCCAGTTTTGAACTCAAGAAGATGTCTTCCTGATTCCAGACCCAATGTTGTATCCACTGTGCAACCTATAGTCTGGTATAAAGTAAAGGGAAAATAAAGTAGTGAATCTTTTTTGTTTTTTTACCTTTTTTCTGAGTTTAAAGTATACACCAAGAAAAATTTTACATATTCAAAGAACAGGAAAAAATATTATATGTAAAACCACAAAACTCCATAAAGTATATAATAAATTCAAATGCAACTTTCAATGCTGTGCTGCTTATGTAAACTTCTGTTATCTTCTGTGGGTTTTAAAAAATGTTCATTGATCCTCTGAGGTATCTTTCAAAATAGAACATGTAAACAGTGGTAATGGGTTGAATGGGGGAAAAAAAGGTTTATTTTTCTAATCCCAGAAGATAGAAAAGAATTGTGGTATCCTCCACAAAAGTCACAGAATCCAAGAATTGCTTCTGCAGCCTGCACTCTTCTCTCATCTCCATTTTGTAAAATCCCCCTCTTCTTTCAAGACACAAAGTACCATCTCTGAAGCATTTCCTGATTCTCCCAATGCTGCTAGTTCCTTTCCTCTGAGACTACCTTGTATTTTTTTTTTGTATTTTTTTCAGTTTTTCTTTAGTGCTTGTTTTGAAAATTTGACCTTGTTCCAGTTGGATCATTGACATTAGGGAACAGTTTGAACAGAACGAAAATTTTGTGTTTGCTTAATAGGAATTTTGTCTTCAAAGAAAACTGCACCATAGCGTCAGAGTATTCGTGGGGAGAGGGGGAAAGAGACCTCTCTGACATAATGGGATGCTGCTGGCATGTTGTTCAGCCTGTGGGAAGAGGACATATTTTGCTCCACCTGGGGGAAAATGTTAAAGAGGTTATCTTCCTCAACCCAGGATGCAGTGAGGCCAAAGGTGGTCACTGGATATCTCACCGAAAACACCAAACCAGAGGTCTCACAAGGACATCAGCTGGCATTATTAGTGATGTGATTGATTCCCCCATTGTGGCTCTTCATGTCAAGGCTGCTGTGTCCTCTGGGACTGAATTTGAATGCTGTGCTCATTTTATTTTCACCATAAGTCCTATGGTAAATTTTTAGAACGCCTAAGTTGTATTGTAGCAGAATTGCCTGCACTTGTCTCCACCTTTAGAGTGTAAATTTTTTGCTAGTTGGGATTGTTTTCATTCTTTGTGTATCCCCATTGCCTACCACAGTACTTGGCACCTAATAAATGTTTGTTGATTGAATATTGCCCCAAGTAGTGATTATCTAACTATATTGCTTAAAAAACTCTGGTGAGAGGGAACCAGCTGCCTTAGAGTAGTGCTTTCCACTTTGGGATATTTGTGATCAGGAAGTTTTTCCTTAAATCACACCAAAGTCTGCTTCTCCATAACTTCCACTCTCATGTTCCTACTTCTTTCTTTTGCACTTAAGCTGAATAAGTCTTATCCTTTCCACATGAGAGCCCTTTAAACAATATAAAACAGCTTTCATAGTCTCTTTACATATTCTTCAGGATACCCTTGTCCTTCAATCAATATTCATTCATATAACGTGATCTTTTCACCATATTGGTCACTATCAATAATACTTTCTGTGTTCCGCTTTATTATTATCCTTGCTAAAACCAACCCTGAACTGAACACACACTCAGGATACTGTAATATATTAAATTTCATGTGATTGGATTTGATTCAGTATTTTAGCCTATAAAGATCTTTTTTGGGTCTTCACTCAATCATCCAGCATGTTAGTTTTCCCTCACAGCTTTATCATCTACAGATTTTATAAACATTCCAGCTATGCATTTATATCTAAGTTATTGGTAGAAATATTAAATATAGCACAGAGCCATTTGTAGATCCCTGGTCTCTTCTTCCAAGTAGATAACCTTTAATGACAGTTCTTTGGGTCTGACCATTCAGCCAGCTTTTAATTCACCTTTTTGTTTTGTCGTCTAGTTCACATTACTCCATCTTGTCCACAAGAGTAATGTGAGACCTTCCAGAATTCTTTAGGTAAACTGATTTAATACTCCCCAATCTACCAGTCCAATAATATCCAATAATCTCTTCAGAAAGGAAATGAGAATAGTCTATGCTTATCTCTTTGAGATTCCTTCAATTTTCTAGTTTTTAACCAGCCATCCTTTTTAATAAATACACATCAGAATTTTGTTAGAAATGAAGGTAAAGTTCTGTGGCCTGTAGTTTTCAGATTCTATTATTTTCTCTTTTTTGAAAATTAGTACATTTATCTCTTTCCAGCCCTGAAACTCTTCCCCACTTTTGTCAGAAAATCACTAACAGTGGCTCAGCTGTCACATCTGCTACTTCTTTTTTATTTCCCCAAAATGTTTCACATGGGCCTGGTGATCTGAATTTATTAAAAGCAGGTAGGAACTCTTTGTTTCTTTATTTGTCATGAATACTACATTAGCCATTTTTCTTTTTTAGACCAAGATGGTTCTCCTTGGCACACCTAAAGAGTAGAGCAGATCTGCTTTTTTCTTCGTTGTGTTCATTGTTATTTCATCTGCTTAAAGCAGCAGTTCCTGTCTTTTCTTGAACTTTCTCTGGCTTAAAACAATATTTTAAACTATCTTTCTTGGTGTCCTTTGTTTTCCTTATTCTCTAATATTGTTTAAAAGTTCATTGATGTATGTGTGTTACCATGCTTTTTAGACTATTCCCTTTGCCCCCCCCTTTTTAAAATTCTTTTCAGAATTTCATTTTTGCCAGTTCCCCACATCCTTCTTGAATTTTCCTGTAGAATTTGTTGATGGTATCCTGTGTATTTTTTTTAGGCTTATAGATCTAAAGGTGGAAGGGGCCTTAGGGTCCCTTGAAGAGTTTGTTGAATATAACCTTATTTTATAGGTGAAGAAATGAGATCTACAGAGGTTGTGGTTGTCCTGCATCATTTAGGTAGTAAGGACAAACTGTGGGGTTTGCACCTAGATTCTTTGACTCCAGAGCCAGTGCTCTTTCCATTCTCCCATGCCATGTACCTCCTGTGAAACCTTTGATTTCTGGAGAGTAGGTCAAACTATGCCCAGCTTCTTCCAGGACTTCCAACATTTCTACCCCCAGAAACTTTATTGGTGTGAATCAAGTCCATGATAGACTTTCTCCGTGTTGATTCCTTGAACTTTTGAAGGATAAAATTATCATTAAAGCAATTAAATAGCTCAGTGGATAGAGTGCTAACTCTGGGGTCAAGAACTGAGTTCAAATCTGGACTCACACTTATTGACCCTGGACAAGTCACTTAACTCTATTTGCCTCAGTTTCCTCATCTGTTAAATGAGCTGGGGAAGGAAATGGCAAATCATTCCAGTATCTTTACCAAGAAAACCCCAAGTGCGATCACAGAGTCAAACACAACTAAATCCAACTGAATCACAACAAAGCTTGAAAATTATTAGTACTCCATCTTTGGGGAAAGATAGTTCCAGCAGATGTCTGTATGTTTGAAGTTGGCCATCTCTACTCTGTCATCCCCTCTGTCTCAGGCAGGACTTGTGATCTATTTGCTGCTATCCACATCTATTTCCCTTCTTTCTACGTGGAGCCTGTATATACCTAGATGACTATCACTTTTGCTTGCTTTCATTGATCTTCACCCAACTGTGCTCAACTCCCCCCAACCTGTTCTTGATTTCCTTATATTAATCTATCTTCTTAATATATAATAATACTAGGAACCCCTTCCCTTTTTTCTTAACATATCTTGTATTCTTCCAGTGTCATATTCCAGTCATGGGTCCCAGGATATTTGGTAAGAGGAATTGATTTGTGAAGACAAGTAATGACTTCAATTTAAGTTGAATTTGAGGTGTAAAGTGGGCTACTGAATTAGATAAATCCTGTAGGCCGTTGGACTTCACCTTAAACATGTTAAAAGAAAGTTAAAATTGTGCTTTGGCTTTTTTTAATGAAAAATGAATTTATTTTCTATTTCAACCTCAAATAAGGAAGTAGTAGTTATATTCTCTAACCAGGAGTCTTTCCCCTGTAACATTTTTATAGTTAAGCATATTTTTTAGAAAGAGTAGTGCTATCAAATATTTGAGCAGCTAGGTGGCGCCATAGGTAGGCCTGGAATCAGGAAAACTTCTGAGTTCAAATCTGGCCTGGACACTTCCTGGTTATATGACCCTAGGAAAGTCACTTAACCCTGTTTGCCTTAATTTCCTTTTTTATAAAATAAGCTAGAGAAGGAAATGGCAAACCACTCCATTATCTCTGCCAAGAAAGCCCCAAATGGGGTCATGAAGAGTTAGATACAACTGGAAAAAACACATCATCAAATACATTTCACTTGCAGAATAGACTAAGCAGGACAGCTAAATTTCAGATGTTTTATTAAAGTATTACTTGGTCTTATTTTGGGGCAGTCCTTTTATGTATCCAAAGTGTACATATGACTTGGAAAATTCTGGATAAATTAGTTTGTAAAGATATAAAATCAATTTGGACTGTATGAATTATCTCTTAGCGATCTTACAATTTATAACCCAACTTTCTATGATTTAGGTATCTTCAGTAATTAACTTTCACACTAAGTTTTGAGATATAAAAATTTTATAATAAGCTAGAAAATGAGACACTTGAACATGACAAGATAAACATAGAATCTCCCTTCTTCCTGATTTCCCCAGGATTCTTATCAACTTTGATATCTAACTCTTGACTAATGTTTCTGCTCATACAAAAAAGAGAAGTTTGACTACGGAGCTTTGTTTTCTCCCTAGAAGGAAAGGGATTCAGAATGGGTAGGAAGTCACAGAAGAGCAGCTATATCAGTGAGATGCGGAGCTTTCAGCAACAAGAAATTCTGACTCTTAGGGATTGATTGTGATAGAATAATAATATAGGGGGTACCCTCCTTTCCTCCCAGTATTTTATAACTGGAAGAGACCTTAGAGATAAATCATATAGCCCATCCTTTACAGAAGAGAAAATTTAGACTCAGAGGATTTCTATCTTAAGGTCATTCAGCTAATTAATGACTGAGCCTGAAGTAGTATTTCCTGGCTTGGAACCCAAGACTTTTTTTTTACTAGAACGTGTTGTGTGTCATAATAGAGAAAACACTAGACAGAAAGTCAGTAAGTATACTTGTTCCAAACTAAGTAGGTGGCTTTAAGAATCATTCTGTGCGATTTGATCCTTAGGTGCAAAATAAGGTTCATGATATCTGTCCTACCTACCTTATAGGGATGTTTGTAAAATCAGATAATTCAAATTCAAAGAACTTTGAAAAGTTAAAAGCCTTATATAAATCTAAAATATTTCTTGACTACCAAACAGTTAACATAATTGAGGCATTATAATTTGTGAACTTTTTCCCCTCAGGATTTTTTGCCTTTCTCCGGAAACCTTTTGAATAAGAACAAGTTTACTTCAATAAATGAAGGAGAATAAAGAAAATTCCAGCCCTTCAGTAACTTCGGCAAACCTGGACCACACAAAACCATGCTGGTACTGGGATAAAAAAGACTTGGCTCATACCCCTTCACAGTTAGAAGGACTGGATCCAGCTACTGAAGCCCGGTACCGCCGAGAGGGTGCCAGGTTCATCTTTGATGTAGGAACACGTCTGGGACTGTATCCTGTTTCTCCTTAAGAGTTTTTGTTTTTTTGTAGCACCCCTCCCCCCCCCCCCCAACACACACACAAATTTCTATTGGAACTAAGTTAGAAACTGTAGACAAGGTTGTAAGGTGACTTCTTGAATATGTTTTCAAAAACTCTTTGAAGACTACTTTAAATTTTATTGCAGTATTTAGATTAATTCATTGTTTTCTTTGCTCTGTGCAGATTTTTCCTTTAAAGCTCCAAGTTTATTAGTTAGATCTTGTAGACTTAACTTTTGAGCACAATAATTATATAGATAGGAAAATGATCTAGCATTAAAATCATAGTTGATTTATTTCTAAAGAAAATATAAGCTTGCCTCTTGTCAAAAACCTATAACTGTAATTCTCATTTTATAATTCTAATATTTAGTTATAGCTCTTGTTTGTTAACTTTTGCTGTGGAAAGTCTTTATTTTCCAGGTTGACAAGATTTAAGTAAAATCTTGATTTCTAAAGATTCTTGGCTAATGTCCTTAACTTGAACACCAGACACTATGATACTCTGGCTACTGGAATAATTTATTTTCATCGCTTCTATATGTTTCATTCCTTTAAACAATTCCCAAGATATGTAAGTATCTTTGTTATTTTAATTTGATATTTCTTGAAATGTTTTCCTGAAATATTTACCTGATGAATGATTCTGTGATGCCTTGATAACTTTGTTTTCCTAGTAGTAAGAATAAAAATTCCTTTGATATAGATTGTAGTAGCATTTTAACACTTCTTCCTTCCCCTAGAAAATCATTATGCTGTGGTAAAAACTATGGTCATATTAACCTGGTGGGGAGAAAAGGGTTTTTTGTATGTGTATTGATGAAGGTACTTATTATTAAGGCTTCCTCAAATAGCATAAACAGAAGTCAGATAAGTAGTAGTAGCCTTATTTTAAATTTTAATGTGATTAGGGTGTAGACCGTGATGGAATTCTCTTGAAATAGCTAAGAACTTTAAGTTGTATAAAAGCTTTTACTACTTATCTATGTTTCCCATTTGAATTTGTGTATGAAACCCAGAAAATAATTAAGAAAATTATGCTAACTGAGCTTTTAAAATCAGCTCTTTTGTGCTAAACAATACATTTGTTTTATTGTATTGCCTTTTTAAAAAAAGAAAGCCAAGAACTAATGAAATTTAATAAAACCATCCTTTTAGTACAAGGGCAAAAATAGTTTCCATAGTTATATTTGTCATTTATTTAAACATATTAGCCCAATAAAGTTCATCCAAAATTTAAAACCATTCTTGAGGCTAATCTGCATGTGAGGAACATGTAAAATATTATTTACATCTTTGTTCTCTGATTAAGTAAGAGAGAGATGGCTAGAGTAAACTATTTGCTTTTGTTACCATAATTAATTACAATATAATAGTCTTACTTTTGATTTTTTGTTTTGTGTTTTTTGTTTTTGTTTTTGTTTTTTGGCGTGTGTGTATATGTGTGTTTTGTCTATAGGTGACAGGAGCGTGCTGTCTCTTTTTGGCAGGGAAAGTAGAAGAAACTCCCAAAAAATGTAAAGATATCATCAAAACAGCTCGTAGCTTATTAAATGATGTACAGTTTGGTCAGTTTGGAGATGACCCAAAGGTAAGGTTAACATAACTCCTTATGCTAACTCCCCTCCTTAATTTATCCTTCAGTACTTAAAAAATGTTGTATTTACATTAGTGTCATTCCTTCCACTGACATTGATTGAAACTTTTAGTGCTGTGGTGGATGGTTTCTTAAGTTTACCTTGATCAAAAAAATCATTAGGTGAATTTTCTGGTGATAAACCTCTTCGGTCTGTCATCCTTTTCTAGGGTTGTCCTTAGATCACAATTCTGTCTATCCCTGGGTCTGTGTTGGACACATTTTAGCTGGTTTCTGCAATTTCACTGAATCTCTTCTTTGCAAATTAGCGCCATACCGATTAAGCCAAAACTTTCCACCCTTTTCCTGGTCAAAATTAAAGCTTCTGTGACTTTGGAGATCTCAGCAATCAAAGGAGCAGTTGTATAAATAGAGAAAGGCCATCCTTTCTCTCTCTCTCTCACACACACACACACACACACACACACACACACACACACACACACACACCAATAGTAAGCATACTTCTGCTTACCAGTTCTTTCTCTGGAGGTGGGTAGCATCTTCCTTTGTAGTTGATTTGAGTATATTACTCAAAATAACTTATTTTTCACAGTTGTTCTTTGAACAATATTGCTGTTAATGTATGCAGCATTCCCTTGAATGAACTCATTTAACTCTTCATTATTTTATGCAAGTCTTTCCATGTTTTTCTAAAATCAACCAGTTCATCGTTTCTTATACCACAGTAGTATTCAATCACAATCATTTACCAAAACATTTACACATTTCCCAGTTGATGGCCAAACCCTCGATTTCCAATTCTTTGCCACCACAAAGAGAGCTGCTATAGATGTTTTATAACATGTAGATTATTTTCCTTTTCCCCTGATCACCTTGGGAAACAGACCTAATATGGTATTGCTGGGTCAAAAGGTAATTAAAGTTTTATAACTCTTTGGGCATAGTTCTAGATTGTTCTCCAAAATGTTTGGATCAGTTCATAGTTCTACCAGCATTGTATTAATGTATTAATTTTTCCACATCTCTTCCAACATTTGCCATTTTCCCCTTGTATCATTTTAGCCAGTCTTATAGGTGTGAGATGGATTATCTCAAAGTTGTTTTATTTTGCCTTTTTAATCAATGATTTAGAGCATTTTTTTAATATGGCTATATGGTTTTAATTTCTTCATTGAAGAACTGTATATCTTTTGAACATTTATCAGTTTTTTACTTTCCTTCTAATCTTGGCTATATTTATTGGCTTTATTTGCACAAAACCTTTTTGATTTAATGTAATCAGAGTTATCCATTTTACATTTCACAATTCTCTATCTCTTATTTATTGATAAATTCTTCTTTTGTCTTGTTGACCAAAAAGTCTCATTACCCTAAAATCCAGTAGGGTATTTCAATGTTTTCAAACTACATTTTCATGAATAATGCATAGTAAACAGCTTTCTGCAAAGGGGAAGTCTTTATCTTACCTAATTTTCTCTCTCTCTCTACACTCATAGGTTAGACAGAAAAAGGAGCATAAAGATGAGAAAAGGTTCTGAGTCTTTTTCCTACAGATTCTTCAAACTTATTTCCCACTAAAAGTTTAGTGAAAGGGTCAAGGGAAGTCTCTGTTTTGCAAGAAAGTGAGGTCATTATTAGAATTGCAGTAACAACAGACACTCAGCTGATTTAAGTTGAAGCTTCAACAGTTAACTTAAGCATAAGCAATATTTCAATTTAAGTTTCTCCCTGGAGTCAAGGCTATCATATTTAGGCCTTTTCTATAGTTAATATGTATTTCTTTTCAGAATTTAACCATATTAGAGGTGTTATATCATGAGTAGATTTGACCAGGAATAATTTTACTCCCAAATCTACAGACAATTATCACAAACTAGAATTACCAGAATTTAACCAGAAGAAAACTGAGAGATTGATCCTATAATGATCCCTGGCCACTCAAGACAGAATTGAGATTTGTGTCAGATTTATATCATTAGTGACAGGGAGTCTTCCTTGCACTTGAGAATTATGTCAGACCATATCAAGACTACCCAGTAGTCAAGACCGTATTATTTAAATGACAGCCAATCAGATAGTCAAGTCAACTTGATAGATCCCCCCAAAAGAATTCTGACACCCCCAATGTAGAATTGAGGTTTATGTCAGATTTTTATTCTTTACCCAAACCAGACTGTAAGAGACCCCTACAGTGATTTCTGACTACTCAAGGCAGAGTTAAGATTTATGTCAGATTTTTAACAAGAACTTCCTATGAATTTAGACAGTATAGAACTGACAAATGACAATCAGACAAGTCTCTTGCAAAATATTTGTCTGTGAGTAAATTAGGTAAAAGGTCACAGGGCTTGGAAAATTCCTAGTCCTAGACCAGGTATTCACCAAGAAAAAGGATTGAGAGAGTAGTCTCTTCTCTTAAGACCTCAAAATTTCTCAGTCTAGCCCTTGTTTTCAACTCCTGAATCTTCAGAGAAATCAATGAATTTAACAGTATATGTCTTGTTAATTATTCAGGGGCAAGAGATAAACAGACAGGTACACAGACTACTAACTTGTCTCTGCAAATTTTCTAGGAAGAACAGCAACTTTACCGGTTAGTTCATTTTTCCTGCCCAGAAATCTCTCTGGGTCAATTTTACCTTGTGCACACTAGATGGCATCAGGCCTGGAAAATTCAATTTTGATCCAACCTATCTGTCACTTAAAATGGTTGCCATTTTGACATAAAAATGATCCAAGGATTTGTACATGACTGCTGCCAGTCATACTTATCAACACACAGCAACGTTTTATTAACTGGTTTGCTATATGCTTGGAACATAGATCCATGGTATACAAAAAATAAAGGCCTTGGGCCTCAGTTTCAACAACTTTATAGAGGCCTTAGTTATGTAATCAACATATACAGTGGAAATTTACAGAGGGTAGAAAAAGAAGGTTTGCACATCAAAGAATAGATAGTGGAAGGGGAAGATCTTCATCAGTTAATATCATAAATTAGTTAGTAAACATTAGGGATGTAACTGGAATTTGCAGACTAACCATTAACTATGGTTAGAATTATGTCTAGTTATTTGACAAGCTTATCTTAAGTAAATAGCGGTATCAAAGCTGAGCTAGAAATTCTATCACTAACCAGTTAATCACTGCAGCTAAAAATTTGATGCCCCACTAAATTCTTCATTCTCTAGATAGTGATGTTCTTGCTGTTTCAAGCAAATGTGGCAAAAGGCAAACCAGAAAAATTCTCTTATACAGTTTATCTGTATTTTGGGGAAGAGTCCACTGCTGCTCCTAGAGACAGCAGACTGGAATGTAGAGTTGAACATCAGGGTTCCTTTCATCATCCATAGGTGATTTTTAGAAATGACAGGTAGCAGAGCCATACTCTGGTTAACTTCTGAGAACAGGCTAACAAACGTGGCCAACAGAAGGTGATTCTCCATATAGATACCAAGTTGTATCAGATATGACAGTTCTTCTATCACCCAAATTGACATGAATCACAGTTTTAGTAAGCAATTTAAATATAATTATATGGTAGGACTTTTTTCTGGCCTAAGGCACTCCCTACTGTTGGCATGTTAACTTAGAAAATCACAAATTAACATTATCTCTGTTGTGTTATTTTTCTTTTGTTAAATATTTCTCAATTACAATTTAATCTGCGTTTTTGGATTGCTGAGTTTGACACCTCTGTTCTAAGGGACTATTAAGAGGTGAGACATTTGGAAATATTCATTTTTAAGGGTCTTTTGTCTAGAGCTGTGAGTTTCATTCTAGTGACTTTAGGTGAATCAACCTGACCTCTCTGCTTGCTTCTCTTCATTAATGAAATGATAGTTTTATGTCCTCACTAAGCCATTAATGCCTTACTAAGCATATGGCAGTTCAGATTTGATTTAAAATGTGGGAAACTAGGAAGAGATCGATGAAAAAGTTAAAGGTCTTATAGACAGAAAAATATTTATAGCAGCTCTTTTCATGGTAGACCCAAACTGGAAACTAAAGGGCTGCCCACCTTCGAGTAAATGGCTAAACAAATTATGGTATATTCATGTAATAGAAATATTATTGTACCATAAGAAATGAGATGGACAGTTTGCAAGACAATTCAAAAGATGTTTATGAAATAATGCAGAACAAGGAGAAAAATTTATTCAAAGACAGCAACATTATAGCCAAAAAATTATTTAGAACTCTGATTAGTGTGGTGATAAATCACAAGTTTAGTGAACTGATGATGAAGCATGCTCCCTACTTCCTCAAAAGAGGTGACAGACTTAAAATGCAAAATGAGTTGTTTGCATTTTGGGACATAGCTAATGCAGGAATTTGTTGCTCTGGAGTATGCACATTTATGATTAGGATTTTCAGTTAGTTCCTGTTTGAAATTATTCGTGGAGGGAAGGGGGTTGAAAGAAGGTAATAAATGATTATAAAAATAGAAATAGGGTAAAAAAAATTCCAGTAAATGCTTTGAACTACAAGGATGTTAGGAAACATAATATGATGGTACTTTCTGTAGTTATCACAGTTATTAAAGTATACTTTGAAAGTAACTAAAGGTGACAGTTCCTTGCTCTTCTGCTAATTTAAACAAATAGTCAACTGTATGAAATTTTTATCCTTTTTTTGGATGAGGGTAATAATTCCAGTACACAATTTTATCAGGACAGTTTTAAGTTTAAGGAACATAGTGTATGTGACTTATTTTATTTTTAAAGAGTTGTAGAACACTGGATACTTTGCCAGTTATAGTCAAAATGTTGCACCTGCTAATATTCATAACATAAAAAGAAGTCAGGCACTATCATCTTGTAATTCTATCTAGTTTGCAGGTGGCCGATGATAGATTATGAGATCAGCACACTTAGTAATAAGAGGCAGTTTCTAAACTTAGAGGAATTGTGAAGCCACCAGAAACAAGTGGTGACAAAGCAATAAAATAAAATAAAATCTTAGTGTAACATTTTTATACCATGAAAATATATTTGAAGCTTCTGATTTTTTTTTAACTTTAAATGGGAATTTGAGGTATGAGGCTTACTGTTTGGAATCTAAAATAATCTAAATCTAAATAACTGCGATTTAAAATGCATTTCCTTCCACTTGTAAATGATGTAGAAAAAATAGAATCCAAAATGTAGCTCAGCTTACAGATGTCATTTGTGTTAAATTAGTGATTTCCTATACCTAGAAATAATGACATTTCTCTTATTTGATATATCTGAAAAATGACGAGTGTGTGTGTGTGTGTGTGTGTGTGTGAGAGAGAGAGATACTCTATTGACTATTCATTATCTGAAACCCTTAATTTTTCAATACTATTAAATAATAGCCAGTTCTAATAGACCACTTCTAGAAAATTAGAAAATTAAATCATTGAGAATTTTAGCAAAACATATGGCATATCATTCATTCTAATGTTTTGCCTTATATATTCTTGCTGGTTTAAAAATATATCATGCAAAGCTTGATTTTATATATCATTTGAGAAAATTTAAATTTTTTCATCACTTACAGTACTTTACATATATGTACATGCAAGCGCACAGACATACAGAAGACTTACTATACCAATATCCTTCCCTGTGAGCTTTCTTCATAGGTAAAATTAATTGATGGCTGTATCCCCTTGATGTGTCAGTAACTAAATCACCACCATTCACAGACCTGGTCAGTTTGGGTCTGTGATTTCCAGTGAGACCTTTATCTCTGCCTGCATACATAAATAATATATTCCAAGTAAATTCCTTGTCTTGTAGAATTTGGAAGTTAAATAACTAATAAAATTGGACATTACCTAAAGCCTATCAAATTAAATAATTGTCATGCTAAAAATAGTGGTATCTGTTATTGAATTATGCTTCTGCTGCTGCTCTATGTGTTAGGTACTGCTCTCTTTCCGCTTTATGATGTGAGGTTCAGAGCATCCTAGGTCCCTTGGAATGCAAAAAATTCTTTTGCAGTATTATAAATATTGTAAAATATTACTGCTGGGAAAATTTCAAAGCAAAAGAAAACTATAAACTTGATATTCATATTATGAAGGTCATAGTTTTAAAGTATTAAAGGACCTTAGAGACCACCTAATCTAGATCCCTCATTTTACAGATGTAGAAGTGAGGCTTGGGGAGATAAAATGACTTCCCCAAAATCGCTCAGTGAAATTGAAGCCCATTTCCTGGGACTCTAAATCCAACTGTCATTCTATTCCCACTATATATTCTTAAATATTCTTTATGTATGAGGCCAACTATTTTGACATTGCCTTCATTACCAGAGGTCTTCAGTTGCATAGGCTAGATCTCTGATTAGAAATAATGGCCTGTGTAAAAATTGTAGGAGTTATTCAACTTTCTAGTCCAGTATGTAAGCTAACTTATGCATTGTTTATTTTACCTTCTCCAGTTCTTAAGGAGGCACATAAATTAGAGTCAGAATTTAGGTGTTAAAATCATGGTTAGAGATAAACTGATAAAATGTATTAATTAATTGATTAATTTCACCAGAAAACTTAATTTTCAAGCTGTATTGAGATGTGATTGTAAAGAATGTCATAATGGCCTGTTTTTTGTGTTTTGTCTTAGGAAGAAGTTATGGTACTGGAGAGGATCTTATTACAGACCATAAAGTTTGATTTGCAAGTAGAACATCCCTACCAGTTCCTCCTCAAATATGCCAAACAACTCAAAGGTAAAAGAATCAGTGTTTTTGCTAAATAGAATTTTATCATTCAGAATTCAAGTACAGCCCTTTTGACTTTGTGGGCTTAGTTGTATTAGCACTTGATGGTACACTTTCATTTTCTGTTTCTCAAATAAAAAACAGAGAGAGAGAGAGAAACTTTTTGTATTAGGAGTAAAGGAAATGGGATATATTAGAAAGAGTTATGATATGGAATTAAGAAATCACTGTTTTACTCTCAGCTCTGTCACTTAAAACTACCTGAACAACTATGGCCAAGTGACTTCCGCTATCTAGACCTCAGTTCTCTTGCTTATAAAATAGGGATGATAATTTTTGCCTTATTAACCTCACTAGGGTTGTGATGATCAAATGGACCAATATGTATGAAATAATTTGTGCTATGATAGTAATAGATCACATTTAGACACAACACTACAGTTTATACTGTTTTTCTCAACAATTCTATGAAATAGGCTTTTTTTTTTTTTTTTAAACAGGCTTGTGATTTTATTGGTGTGGGAATCCCCTACAACTTCGAGTTTTAGAGAGTTTTCTGGTGGGCTGAGAGATTAAGTGGCTTTTCTAAGATCACTCAGCCAGTCAGGGATAAGACTTGTATCCAGATCTTCTTAACTTGGAGGCCACCACTCTGTGCACCATGTGATGCTGCTTCTTAAATTTCTACTTTAAAGTTACAAAGGGTTTTCCTTAAAATAATCTTTGAAGTACTGTAATCAATTTAAATAAGTATTTGAGTGCTTGCTACGCACCAGGCACTGGGCTAAGTGCTGGGCAAGCAAAAAAAGGTAAAAAGAGGCCCTGTCCTCGAGGAACTTAACTTTTGTAGTGGGGGAGACAACATGCAAAACATAGAGTAAATTGGAGGTAGTGTCAAAAGAAGGGACTAGCATTGATGAGACTAGGAAAGACTTCTCGCAAAAAGTGGGATTTGAGCTGAGACAAGAAGACAGAGCATCTCAAACATGGGGTGTACTCAGTAAAAAGGCACAGAGTCAGGAGATAGAGGATAGTATACTGTTAGATCTTAGAGAATTTGGAGGAGAGTAAAGAAGAGAGGGGTCAGGCTGTAAAATGATCTTTAAAATCAAGCAGGATTTTATATTTGATCTTGTAGGTAATAGGGAACCACTGAAATTTACTGAGGAGTAAACATGATTCCAGGTGACTAGAGAATGTCATGAATTGGGGAGAGACTTAAGATGGTATTAGCCCCATATTAAAAATGAAATATCTTGAGACTTCTGGAAGACACCTTCTAACTAGAAATCCACTGCCCTTTCCTCTATGTCATAAAAAATGAAATTTGTTTCTTTTTGGTGGTAATGCTAGGAACAGATTATCTGCCTGGCTCTAGATATGGCAAATGATCTGTAAATTTCCTTATAGGACCTTGAATTTACAGAGGCTCCATTTCTTTCATAAAATTCATTGGAGATTTTTTAGTGGCAGGGAAAATGAGAAAACAGTCTACAATCATCACATACATTAATCTTCCACGAGTTTTTTATTTTATTAACCTGTTCAGTATTTTGGAGGAAAAGATAAAAATATAAACAAGGATTGGTCCTATTTCAATTTTTATTTATTCCATTCCTATCTGGCAGTCAGAGATTTTTTTCCTCTCTATATATGGTATTCACTTTTGTTAAGACACTCACTGAGCACTCAGAACTTCCCCCCTCCCCCCATATTTTTACTAACATTCCTTTTCTTTTATTAGGTGATAAAAACAAAATTCAAAAATTGGTTCAAATGGCATGGACATTTGTAAATGACAGGTAAATTTTACCAATATATTTTAAAATGTAGTGCAGATATGATATATAGTCTTAAATTTTTAATAATTGGTTTGAATAATCTAATTCATGACATCTAGAACTACATGTTTAAGAACTCTTAACAACTCATGTATTTAAATAGTATATTGCAGAAAGATCATTCCTAATAGTGGTTTCAGAGCAAGGGTTCTCAATATGGCTTCCATAAAACCAAATAGGTTAAGAACTCCTGTTTTAGAGCCATGTTATGTTACACAGCTCACTCTATTTAGCTTTTCATAAAGGGACATTTTTTTAAATGTTAGCTCTATTTTACTATAAGTACTTGAAGGAGTATATGGATAAATTTAGGAAGCTAAAAGGTGGCTCTAAAAATCAAGATTTTTTTTTTCTTATGCTCATCTTACCTTCTGTAATTTGTGCATTTTGTTTATCTTGGTTTTAAATGAGCCTTACCAAGACAACGTGGATACTACCTATTTTGTAGTGGTCAAGGACACTGATTCTGTACTAGTACATATGCTGTCAGACATAGTTGATATATTGCTTGGTTTTGATGAATGACTTTTTTCTTTTTTAATCTTTATTATAAGGGGTAGGTGATGGATCAGGGGTATATTTGGAAGTGAATGCAATGTAAAAACAGTTCATGGATAAAAATAAAATAAAAAATGTTTAAAAGAAAATTACATGAACATAATTGCTTCCTGAGTGGTTATACAAGTTTTACTATTGGAGGTATCCTGTGAACTTTGGATATAGTTATGTGACTAAATGCATTTAAAATGGTTCTTTTTCTTTATTATTATAGCCTGTGTACTACATTATCATTACAATGGGAACCTGAGATCATAGCAGTAGCAGTCATGTACTTGGCAGGCCGTTTATGCAAATTTGAAATACAGGAATGGACATCAAAACCAATGTATAGAAGATGGTGGGAACAGTTTGTTCAAGATGTACCTGTTGATGTACTAGAAGGTACTGTAAACTTGACCATATTCCTTAGTGGACTCAGTCAAGCCTGATAAAACCGACCTCTTAAAAACCTTAAATTAAATTAGTTAGCATCATTTTCATCTCTTTCTTTCTCAAATACACATATACATTTCCCATGAACTTCAGAGGAAAATAGAACTATATAATATTAGATCTGGAAGGCAGCTTCAATGTTTACTCTAGCTTCCTCAGTTTCCAGATGAACTCCAGAAAGGTTTCTGACTTCCCTATTCATGGGTATGTGGGGTTAAGTAGAAAATTAAATCCATAGTTGTTGAAAGGAAAATGGTCTAGGTTTTATATCTCTAAATATGAATTTTATTTGAGATTTCAGTTTAAGATGAATTTAATATTTGTACTTTATTTAGACATTTGCCACCAGATCCTGGATCTCTATTCACAAGGAAAACAGCAGATGCCTCATCATACTCCTCATCAATTGCAACAACCACCATCTCTTCAATCAACACCTCAAGTGCCCTCAGTACAACAATCACAGCAATCTCAAAGTTCTGAACAGTCACAGCCACAACAGAAAGAGTCCCAGCAGACAGCACAGCAGCAGCAACAGCAGCAAGCACAACAATCCAAGAAACCATCTCCTCAGCCTAGCCCTCCCAGGCAGGTCAAACGATCAGTGGTAAGTTCCTCTGGATATCATTGAAATAGAGAAATCCTTTTGTTTTTTTCTGTTCCCCCAAATCCATTTTTTTCTTTTTTGGCTTTTTAATTTTTAATGGATACCAAAATGGTAACAATCCTAAAGCCATTATTTTACTCAGTATTAATTTAGAAATCAGCTAATGGATGAATAAATATTAGTATCATAGACTTAAGAGTTGTAAGGGACCTTAAAAGCCATCTAGTCCAGCCCTCTCATTTTATAGATGAGTAAACTGATGTCCAGAAAAGTTACATAACTAATCCAAGGTCACACAGGCAGTGACAGAGACAGAACTTCATCCTAGATTCCAGAGCCATTGTTCCTTCCACTGGAAGAGAGCACCTAACCGCTTAAAATTCATTCAGGTTTCCAGGCCTAGGCAGACTACCTCCTAGGGTACTGACTGATCTGAATGAAAAACCATTGTCATTCTTTAAAATCCACAAGAGAAAGCTAGATGCCAAAACACTTAAGGATAGTCAGTAGGTTGACTCTTATTTTCAGAACTGAGAAAGAAGGGGAACCATCCTGAAAACTATAGGTTCTAGTATCCTTAAACGAATGATTAAAAATATAGTTTATGGGGCAGCTAGGTGGCGCAGTGGATGGAACACCGGCCCTGGAGTCAGGAGTAACTGAGTTCAAATCCGGCCTCAGACACTTAACACACACTTACTAGCTGTGTGACCCTGGGCAAGTCACTTAACCCCAATTGCCTTACTAAAAAAAAAATATATATATATATATAGTTTATGAGCATTTACAAAAGAAAGGTGATTGCTAGAAATTAACATGAGAATAAGTCATTCATATTAAACCTATTTGTTTTGAGAATTTCCAGACTGAGGTATCAAATTTAAGCCACATATATTTTATATTTGTATTCCAGCAAGCCATTTGACAGTCTCTTATGGTGGTCTTGTGGACAGAAAGGAAAAATGTAATTGAATGATAAAACTGTTTGAATAGTAGTATCAAATGAAAATACACAGATATTATCCTAGAAGAAATTCTCTACTCTCAAGTTATAATTATGTACTTTGTCCTGTCCAGCATTTCTTTCTCCATTACCAAGGACATCAACTTATTTTGAGAAGAAAAATTTTTTCATAGAGCCAGTCTATGAATGTGAAAGATGGAAAGGATCTTAGCATATACAAAGCTTCACATAGCTATACAGAAACTAATAAGTTCTCATATTAATGGTAACTAATCATTTGCTATTTCTGTTTTCTCTACAATGCTTAGGATAGTACCTTATATATTTCAGACATTTATTGAAGGGGAAGGAAAGGAGGAAGGGAAGAAGAATAGTGTCTACTATGTGCCAGGAAATGTGCTAAGCTCTTTACAAATATTATCTCATTATATCCTCACAACATGTCTGGGAGGTCAATATTGTTATCCCTATTTTACAATTGAGGAAACTGAGGCAGGTACACTAAATGACCCAGAGTCATACAGCTTGTAAGTGTCTGGAACAGGATTTAAACTTGGCTTCCTGACTCCACTGTAATATATATCTAACTTTCTCAAATTCAGTTTTAATCAGTTAAGTGATTAAATACTACAATAACAGACATACTTAATTAGTGACATGAGGCAGGACAAAAGGTCATGTAGGCTGAAAATTATGGGATAAAATAAAATTTTCTCCATTTTATCATTGATCTCATTATAGGTATTCCTTCTATTGATTCAGATTGCAACATATTCATACCCTTCCTATGTGACTTCTTGACCATATCCTTTCTTAAGTTCTCCACTAAGGACTCACCCAGTATGCTAGGGACCTTCTTCACATTCTCTTCAATGTTGAAGATACTAGTGAAGCATATGAGCTGTTCATTAGTTATCCTTCCCTTAATACATGGCCCAGTCCATGAAACTTAACAGGGATAAATGATTTCTAACAATTAAAGTGGAACTGCCCCAAATAGTAGTAAGCTCTCCATTAGGCTCAGGATGTTCAAGGACAGTATAGATGAGAAGCTGTCAGATGTTTCACAGAATCTTAGTTAGAAGAGACTTCAGAGAACATTGTACACAGTGACAGCAATATTGTTGGATGAAGAACTGTGAGTGACTTAACTATTCTCAGCAATACAATGATCTAAGACAATCCCAGAGGACTAATGATGAAGCGTACTATCCATCTCCAAAGAAAGAACTGATATTGATATTGACGGACTGAAGCATGCTATTTTTCACTTTCATTTTTTTCTTTTATTCAAGGTTTCTTATACAAAATTACTGATATGGTAATGTTTTATATAATTGCACATGTATAACCTATATCTGATTGCTTATCACCTCAGGGAAGGAGGAATAGAATTTGGAACTCAAACTTTAAATTAAAATGCTTATTATTATTGTAAAAAAAGAGAGAGAAAAACCTCAGAGGTCAACTCATCTAACCTAGAGTTGAATAAGATCTACTCAACATCCATCATAACTGGTTCTCTGGCTTCTGCTGAAACATTCTTAAGCATAAGATTGACAGTAAGTTATAATAATAACAGATTGTTGAAGTAAAAGGTAAATTTTCACATAGATGCATTAAATTATAAAAGCTAGAAGAAGAAACACTAGGTATTGGCTAGTCCAACCCTTTAATTTTCTATGTGGTAACAGGCCCTAAGAGATTAAATAGCTTAAAGTCTGGCTATTGGGGGCATCTAGGTGGCACAGTGGATAGAGCACCGGCACTGTAGTCAGGAGGACCTGAGTTCAAATCCAGCCTCAGACACTTGACACTTACTAGCTGTGTGACCCTGGGCAAATCACTTAACACCAGTTGCCTCACCAAAAATAAATAAAGTCAGGCTATGTCCCCTTCAGTTTTTCACTATGGAAATAACTACCCCAAAATCAATATATGTAGTGAGATATTTTAAAATAAATATTTATTTATACCTTATTTTTACATCTGCATTTCCCAGTGTATTTCTCTTTTCCTTCCCAGAGAACTGTCCGTTATAACAAAAAATTTAAAAGAGAAGAAAAAAGCAGCTCAGCAAAACTAACCAACATGTCAAAGTTTGGCATTATTCTCAGGGCTTCACACCTTTAGACCCACCCCCCACCTCTCTAAAAAGAAATTAGTGGAGCTGCCTCCTCATATCTCTTTTTTAGAATCAACCTTGTATTCCTGTAGTTTTTTAGTTTTCTCATCGAGGTGTTTTTAAAAAATGTAATATGACAACTGTTTTCTGTGACTGTTTTAGAGATTAAAAGTTCCAATACCAATCCTTTAGAGGTTATAATACAGGGGAAAGTAAACATTACCCAGCTGATATTTATCATGCTGCTTCTTTATAGCTGACGTACATGTGATTAGATTTACTGAATTTGTAAAGGTAGACAACGCATCTACATTTTCCACATTTTTTTGGTTAGTTTAAGTAAGTGTTTTCTCCTATTACTTGTAGAGATACTTCCTGAATTGGGAGGAAGGGTGGACTAAATGATTAATTCTTTTTATATAATACTGTATGATTTATTGAGTACTTTATTTATTGCAGTCTTGTAAAGAACATTTGCAAGTATTATCCCTGTTTTGCAGATGAGAAAAGTGAGGCTCAAAGAAGTTAAATGATTTGGTTAGAGCTGAAACTCAAACCCAAGTCTCCTAATTGCAAGATTGGTGCTTTTACCTCTGGACCACACTGTTTGCTTGTCCTCAGAAGTCCCTACCAGATTTTCTGACATCATACTAATTCAAAAAATGGTAGTAGTATGTACCTTCCAGTGCAGAAATCTATTTAATTTTATATTTTAAAAAATATTTTATTAAATCTGTTTAATGTAGCTTCTAAAATATTCCTTAATGAGGTAAATTATTTATCATTGAATATTATGTAGGTGAGTATGTTGGATGAGAGTTGACCAAAATTTTGTTCTCAGAAAAGTCAGTAAATTTGGTCTAATATTTAAATTAAGATTGAAGTATAAAATAGGAAAAAACACACTTCTGGTATCCATCATCAGCCAGTCTTACATAAATCACAGTAGGTTTTTCTAATAGACTAGTCTGGGGGGAAATGAATCTCTTATGTCTATGGTTCAGATTTTGTTTACTTCCTTCCTAGTAACAGTTAATTCTTTTTTCCCCCATCTATAAGCTAGTTTCTTGGTTAACACTTAAAAACTTTATTTTATTAGGTTGTTTCTCCTAAGGAAGACAACAAGACAGCAGGTAATCTCATTTTTTAAAAAATATTTAATTTTTACTTTAATCAAAATGCCTATGTCTGAAATATATTGCTTCTTTTAGAAAACATTTTTTCTTTCCAGCACAGTAGTAGCCCTAAACTTTGAATTCCAGGGGCCTGAAGTTATTTCTTTTTCCCTTCTTTTGAGATTGAATTCTACTAGTGAAGACATATAATAAGAAAAGCACAAGGTTTCTGTAATACTTGACAGGATAAATGTGTAGTTAGTAATAAACTAGCTAATAAAAGTCACATTGAAAATGTTTAATATTTTTGTACCCAAATTTTGTGTGTATGAACTAACTCATTGTTCTCCTCTAATCTTAGTTTTATCATCTCTTGAATGAAAGACAAGTTAAAAGCCTTCAAAGTATTGAAAGTGACCCAGCTAAGTCTCAGAGATAGGGTGAATTAGAATACTAGGATGTATATACAAAAAATAAGAGTGTTGCTGAAAGAAATTGTGTAGCAATCCTCCCGCTCTGAGCTCAACAGGCCATGCCTTTTATAGACTCCTGCATCCAAATTTCAGCTCTACAATTTCTTTAGGATGTGAAGTTTTTGTTGAGTTCATAGAGGAACCTCTAAAGTTATGAGAATACCAAGAAGTGTTCGAAGCAGTCATTTTTTCCACATTGCCACGAAATAAAAAGTGCTTCACAATGGGTAAAGATTTGAGATACTTGTAACCCTTTTGGCTTCAAGACTATTTAAAATTTTTGATATATTGGATGAAAATATTTCTAAAATGAATAACAGGCTTTTTAGCATTCATTAAAAAGGCTATTAAAACTTAACCTTGATGACAGAGAATCATCATTATTAACAACAGTATACTTTCACTGTATATATAACTAGTGTACTTACACTGATATCCTTGGGGCACTTAAAGCATAACTACTCTCCCTCACACTGCATGACCCTGGATTACTGTGCTTTTTGAATTCTTGAATGTACCTTTTCTCTCTCTTCCCTTGCTGTCAGTAATCATTTCTTGCTATTTGCTATTATCAGTGTGGCTGTCTCTCAGGTACCATCCTCCATCCCTCCCTTCTACATTGTTCTGATATATTGTGACTTGAAATGTTGTTGAATGAACTATGGCAAAAATGAGTAAATTGATTCTGAGTGAGAACTTTGAGGAGGATTTCTCCTTGGAAGAGAAATGCATTCGTTTTAGTTGCATAGACTGAAGTTTCTTTTGGCTCTTCAGGGCCTTATTTGCTTCCCTAGTTTCACCTGTGTACCAGATAGTTGATGTTGTTTTAGAAATGAATTCTGGTTCCTTTTGAAGTGTTACGATAAGTTCCAAAAAATTATTTGAAGGGGATTTCTCAAGTAGGGTTATTTATGATATTTTTTTTATCTCAACTAAAAGTAGAAAATAGTGGTTGTAGGAAAATTAGAAAGAAGTTTTTGACAAGAAACAATTTGTCCTTTTCACTAAAAGATAAATGTGTAATGGTTTAAATGGATCCTTTCTGAAGTTTCCTTGCAAGCCATATGGTTTTTTCAGTTATTTTTCCTAAAAGCCCGGATCAGTTTTTAAAAATTTTATTTTCGTGCAGAAGTATGGGTGGCTTTTTAATACGGTTTTTCTTTTTAGAACCACCACCATCTAAAATCCCCAAAATTGAGACCACACACCCACCAATACTACCTGTACATCCACCTCCAGGTAAGTTTTCCTTTGAGATTAGCTCATTGGCAACCAGGTTTTTTTCTTTACCTTGTTAAGAGTCAGTGATTACTGTGGAGAGAGTATTGAATTTGGAATAAAAGGACCCGGGTTCAAATCCCACCTCCATCACTACCTGTGTGATCCTGGGCAAGTCACTTAATCTCTCTCAGCTCCTATTTCTTCATCTTTAAAATGAGTTTGGATTAGAGAGCCTCTAAGGTCACCACCAGCTTTATAACTACAAATTGTGGATCAGGAAAAGGGAAGGCATAGTACTAACCATCCATTTCATTAAAAAATTCTTTTCCAGGACTATTGTAACGAAAACTAGTCCATAGGTGAAATTCCAAATTAGAATGATCTTTTAGTTTTTATTGATGGACTTGCCTAGTAACTATGTAGAAAACAAGGCCTCATGGTAATATTAACCACCACTTTACTCCTCACATTCTCCCGTTCTGAACCTTCATACAATGAAGTGAATATTAGAGTAAATTTTACAGAAAAATCCTTATAGAACTCCAGACCCATTTTTCTAAATCACTATGAGGGAGCTCTGATTTTTAGACTTCTTTATTGTCAGAATTTAAAGGAAGGTGTGTTCGGGAAACCTCTTGCTCTGCATTGAGGTAACATATTAGATACAATGTTAAACTTGGGACAGAAATCTGTAGTTTTTTGGTTTTGTTTTTTTTAAAGACAATAGGAGGCAGATTGGTACTGGAGAAGAATATTGCCAACGTTGACTGTCTATGCAAGTCTGAGAAAACAATTTTTTAATGACACTCACTACTTATATCTATTGTATTGTGTAGTTTGTGCATTTGTCCATTGCCTATTTGTTAAAATTTATTGTGTCAGATATGTAATATCTATGCTTCTTCTAATTCATCCCACTGGGGCTTATAATAACTTCTTGGAGGCAGAATCACTTTTTTATTTTCTTATAAATTGCCATGGTTTCTCATGGTAACTTCGTGGTTGTTTTTTTTTAAATCGAGAAAGAAGAATGAATTTTTCCTTTACTGTGTGCTTAACTTTGCAATATAGGGAACATGAAAGAAGCTTAAGACATTGTCCATGGCCCCCAAAGGACTTACTATTCTAGTTAGAAAAATGTAACCAGTGTTAAATGTGGTGTGAACCTAATATGTGCCATAGTAATCAGAAAGAACTTAATAGAGAACACAATACCTCAGCTGGGCCTTGGAACATTAGTGGGACCCGGATAGTTAGAGAGAAGGAGGAGTACATTCTTAGGTGGGGAATAGAATGTGCAAAGGAAGAGAGGGATCATCTTCACACTGAGAAGACTAAATAAAGAAAGGGTTATATGGGAAATAGAGGGCACAGCTTGGTGGTGCAGTGGATAAGGCACCGGCCCTGGATTCAGGAGGACCTGAGTTCAAATCCAGCCTCAGACACTTACTAACTGTGTGACTCTGGACAAATCACTTAACCCTCATTGCCCTGCAAAAAAAAAAAAAGTAGTAGTAGTAGTATAGGGAAATAGAATGATAGAAATTTAAGAGTTGAGGGTGACCTCAAAAGGGCATCTAAACCAATCTTCATCCTCTATAGGATCCCTGACAAGTGATCTGTCAGCCTTTTAAATAGTTCTTTGTAAAAGGCCAGCTTTACGTAATAAAGCCAGGATGTGAACAAGCTTGGAAGGTAGGCAACAGGAAGGAAACAGTGGTAAACTTCATTTAGTAAACAATAGAAATAAGAATCTCCTAGTTGAAAAAAAATTTAACTGGCAATCTAATCCAATCCATGCTGGTATTCCAGAACCTTTTCTACAACATACCTAGCAAATGGTCATCTAACCTCAGTTTCAGAGACCTCTAATGAGGGGGAACCCACTACCTCCCTATCTATTTTTCAATAGTTCCTGTTGCTAAGAAAGCATTTCCTGACATCAAGCTCAGATTTGTACCTTCTGCTCATTGTTCATGGTTCTTCTCTCTGCAGCCAAGCACAACAAGTCTAATCCCTCTTCCACATGACAAATACTTGAAGATAGTTATCATATCCCCTCAAGTATTTCCTACAGGCAAAATCTCTCTAGTTCTTCAAACCTTTGTTCCCATCTCTGGTTTTATATTTTATCAGTTTCTAAAACATGGCACCCCAAATTGAACATGACATGATCTGACTGTGGCAGTCTAATGAAACTATTAAAGTTCCCTAGCCCTGGAAACTATGCCTCTTAAGGTGGCTTAAGATCACTGTTAAATCAATCGTTAAATATTGACCAATTGCCTACTCTGGACCAAGAGCTATTCTGGGTGCTGGGTATATAATAACAAAAATAATGAAAAAAATCTGCCTCCAAGGAGTTTATACTCTTTCAGAGGAAAGTACATGCACATATATAAGTGAATGTAGGATAAATACAAGGTAGGAAGGTCACTAGGAATCAGGAGTAGCAGGAAAGGCATCTTCTAAGGTGATGTTTGCAACTTGAAGGAAGAAGGATTTGGTGAAACACAAACAGAGGTTAGGAAGGGAATGTATTCCAGGTCTGTAGGACAACAAACATAAAGCCAT
Source organism: Dromiciops gliroides (assembly GCF_019393635.1). Taxonomy (NCBI): domain Eukaryota; kingdom Metazoa; phylum Chordata; class Mammalia; order Microbiotheria; family Microbiotheriidae; genus Dromiciops; species Dromiciops gliroides. Next base: position 297,996,262 of record NC_057862.1, on the reverse strand, counting down.
AGTGACAGGAGATGGAATGTTGTGTGAAGAACAGAAAACTAATTTGCTTGGACTGGAGAGTGCGGGAAGGGGAAGAATAGATTGGAACCAAGTTCTGAAGGATTTTAAACTTAATGAGGAGTTTGTATTTTATCTAGAGCCAATGGGGAGCCTCTGGAATTTGAATACTATAGTAACCTAATCAGATCTGCACTTAAGGAAAACCTGTGGAGAATGGAATGGAGTGATGAGAAACTTAAGAATGGGAGACCAGAGTCTGAACTAAGGTTGTTTCTGTATGAGTACAGTAGAAAAGAGGACTCAGGGGTGGTGGGAAGGTAGAAATAGCAAGGTGTAAAAACTTAATTAGAGGGGCAGCTAGGTGGCGCGGTGGATACAGCACCGGCCCTGGAGTCAGGAGGACCTGAGTTCAAATCCGACCTCAGACACTTAACACTTACTAGCTGTGTGACCCTGGGCAAGTCACTTAACCCCAATTGCCTCACTAAAAAAAAACAAACAAACAAAAAAACTTAATTAGATATGTGGAGTGAGGAGTTATGGATAACACTGAAATTAAAAATTATGCAGACTAGGAAAATAGGCCCATAATAATAATTAGACCAATGGGAGCTCTTGAGGTCACTAGAGATAGTATGAAAAGGCTCCAGGACAGAAGCTTACAGTACACCTGCAGTTAGGAGTCAAAATATAAATTACCCAAAGAGGAAATGCTTTGCCGGAGAGTGTGATTAGCAGTGTCAGACCCTTTGGAGAGATGAGGAATGATTGAGAAAATACCATTAGATTTGTTGATCAAGAGATAATTAGTAATTTTGGAGAGAATGGTTTCATTTAAGTTATGTCAGAAGCCAGATTACAGAGACATAAGGAGATAAGTACAGATAATTGGTGTAAACATTTTTTTCACCTAGGAATTTTGATTGAGAAGGGAAGAGGAATGATAAGTGTGAGGGTTTGGTAGGATCTTGTGAAGATGCTTGGTTTTGTTTTGGTTTTTTTTAGGATGCATGTTTGAAGGCATTAGGGAAGAAGCCAGTACAAGAATTTGTTTTTGTTTTTGTTTTTTGGTGAGGCACATTCTGTATTTCTTCATAATGTTGGATGGAAAATGAGCCCTCTGTACACTCTACATATTAACTTTAGTGGCTCTGTGGAGACTCCTAATGGTAAATACCCATTTTATTCCTTCTCATCCTATGTAGTTAATGTCCTCCTATAAATCTTCCATGGGGAACACACTCAATGAGGTGGAGGCTGTGTTATAGGTCTTTTAATATTACATACACATTTGACTGTAGGTATGTTGCAGTGTTACTTCTCAGTCTCCCTCCCTATTTCATTTCATTTCTGCACCATACATGATCTAAAGAGGATATTTTACATCTTAGTCATGTGCATGCCATATAGCTCACTCACAATTTTGGTTCTTGAGCGAGGTAGAGACACACCAGTTGTCCACCCAGTTGAATATCACTGTCTCGACATCAGTCCTTTTTTGATCATTGGTGGAGGAAGGTTGTTAGGCTGGACTTGATGCATTTGCATTTAGGAATACCTGGGGCACCTTATCATCTATAGGGAATTCCTAATTCCATTTGAAGAGTGTGGCATGGCAGTGAGAGATAGCAGCAAGCTTATGTTTTATCCCTGTTTGATAATCAACATTTCTGAATTTGGTGAGTTTGTGTTTTTGTTTAGTTTTCTGAGATTTTAGTGGGTGGATAGAAAGATTGGTTGGAGGAAAGTCTCTTAAGGATGTGTTTTCCTCAGACAAATCTTATGCATTAAGTAATTGGAAAAACAATAAACACAGTGCAGTTTTGTATTCACTGTACTTCTTAAATCAGTTATTACTTACGAAAGCCTGCCTGATCTCCTATTTCCTTTAGATACCTCTGATTCTTGCATAAATTCTTCTTTGAGAGATTCTTATAGAAATAGGAAAATAAGCAAAGGGAGAGTTGGTACTTATCTATGTCTTTTTTTTTCTTTTTTTGGTGAGGCAATTGGGGTTAAGTGACTTGCCCAGAGTCACACAGCTAGTAAGTGTTAAGTGTCTGAGGCTGGATTTGAACTCAGGTCCTCCTGAATACAGGATCAGTGCTCTATCCACTGTACCACCTAGCTGCCCCTATCTATGTCCTCTTGATCCCTTTTTGGTTTTTTTCCCAGTAAGAAATACTCTCTGCTCCTGAGTGCCCTCAGAATCCTAGGTTTCCTCTGCATTTACTTTGGCTCAACTGTTTCACCTCTGTTTGCCAACTTTAATGCCATTTCCATTTTCTTGTATGGCACATTTAGGGACTGAGCTATCAAGAGTCCAAATTCAGTGGTACCACTTACATAGATAAATGAATTACAGAAATTGTTATGATCTGTCTTTAGATCTCACACCATTCTTAATTCCATCTCATTTTTCCCTTCATCATTTCTTGCTGTTTTATGAGGTGATAGTGCTTATAATTTTCTGTCATCCTCTGGAATGATTTGTAGAAGAGTTGATATTATTTAAATTATACTAATATTATAAAATTATAAAAATCCTTGTCCTCATCTCTCATTTGTCACGGTTAAGTGTTTTGAATGCTGAGGTGGTTTCTGAACTCCCTTGTCCCCCTCAAAATCAAAGTTTTATAAGAGATGGCGAATAGTTTGTGGTACTCTTGTTTATCTATATCTCATTTTTTAGCATCAGTAACCTGTTTGAATAGGTTACAGTCCAGATATTGGTGAGAAATTTTTCCTATACTAAGATGACCTCATTTCTGTAGGTCTGTAATTTTTCCCCAATGTTAATATTTTGGTTGAAAGTTTGTTTTGTTTTTTGTTGTTTTTTTTTTTATATCACTGTCATTTCTGGAAATACTTTCTTCCCACTCTCTGGAATTGAATCTTTCTTTGTAACTCAAACCATTAAATAAAAACATCAGATTACCTCATCTAAAAATGTATACAGCATTCTGCTAGAATAGTTTCTAACACACAAACATACCCCTAGCCATATAGGAAATATTGTAGGCATATTTCGTCATCTATTTCTTAATGAAATAATATTTTTTATTTTAATATTTTATTTTTCCAATTACATATATAGTTTTCGATATTCATTTTTGTAAGATTTTGAGTTCCAATTTTTTTTCCTTTCCCCAAGACAGCAAGCAATCTGATATAGGTTACACATCACAATCATGTTAAAACATATTTCCAAATTAATCATGTTGTGAAAAAAGAATCAGAACAAAAGGAAAAAAAGCCACAAGAAAGAAGAAATAACAAAAGTAAAAATAATATGCTTCAATCTGCATGCAGACTCTATAGTTCTTTTTCTGGATGTGGATAGCATTTTCCATCATGAGTCTTTTGGTACTATCTTGGATTATTGTATTGTTGAGAAGAGCTAAGTCTGTTATGGTTGATCATTGCCCAATGTTGCTGTTACTGTGTACAGTGTTCTCATCGTTTTGCTTATTTCACTCAGCGTCTTTCCAGGTTTTTCTGAAATCTGCTTATCATTTCTTACAGCACAATAGTATTACATTACATTCATATGCCACCACAAAAAGAGCTGTTATGTTTTTGTACATGTGGGTCATTTTGTCTTTTTTATGATCTCCTTTCCTTAGATTTCCTTAGCTACCACAAATAGAGCTGCTATAAATACTTTTGTACAAATAGATCTTTCTCTCTTTTTTGGATGTCTTTGGGACATAAACCTAGCAGTGGTATTCCTGGATCAAAGGGTATGCAGTTTTATAGCGTTTGGGGCATGGTTCCAAATTGCTCTCCATAATGGTTGGATCAGTTCACAACTCCACGAACAAGTGCATTAGTGTTCCAGTTTTCCTAGATCTTCTCCAACATTTATCATTTTCCTTTTTTTGTCTTATTAGCCAATTGGATAGGTGTAAGATGGTACCTCAGAATAGTTTTGATTTGCATTTCTCCAATCAGTAGTGATTTAGAACATTTTTTCATCTGGTTTAGATAACTTTAATTTCTTCATTAAAAAACTGCCTGTTCATATCCTTTGACCATTTCTCAATTAGGGAATGACTTGTGTTCTTATATATTTGATTCAGTTCTCTATATTTTAGAAATGAGGCCTTTATCAGAAACACTAGCTATACAAACCGTTCCCCAGCTTTCTGCTTTCCTTCTAATCTTGGTTGCAATTCTTTTGTTTGTGCAAAAAATTTTTTATGTCATCAGAATGATCCATTGTGCGTTTCATAATGTTCTCCATCTCATCCTTGGTCATAAATTCTTCCCCTCTCTTTAGATCTGACAAGTAAACTATTCCTTCCTTTTATAATTTGCCTATGGTATCACCTTTTGTCTAGAAAAAGATTATTCTTTAAACACCTTTTTAGGAACACTTCTATTTTGTTGAGTATTTTTGTTCCTGGTTTATTATTATTATTATTATTATTATTATTATTATTATTATTATTATTATTATTGGGGGGGGCAATAAGGGTTAAGTGACTTGCCCAGCGTCACACAGCTAGTAAGTGTCAAGTGTCTGAGTCAGGATTTGAACTCAGGTTCTCCTGAATCCAGGGCCAGTGCTTTCTCCACTGCGCCACCTAGCTGCCCCCTTGTTGAGTATTTTAACACAAAATTAATTTTAATAGTTGACATTTCTTTGTTATTTACACACTTACACACACACACACACACACACACACACACACACATCTGTTATTTACAGTCCCTTCCATTAAATATCTCATTTGATCCTTTAAGAATTTTACAAATTCTAGATAGAATTAAAGTCTAATCATATTTCTATATGTGGATTCCCTTCTTTTCCTGAGTATATTGCCATCATTTTTCCATGTTATTAGAACATTTCCTGAAGTTTAGACTCCTGGAATGTAAAGGAAACAGTTAATTTATACACACACCACCACCACCCCAATCAGAGCCTTTGGGTAGTATTTACGTTGTTTTGGTAACTGTAATTCCTGTGAGTAGAAAACTGGGAATGTAGCAGAAAATAGAAATGTAAATATTTATTTGAGCAGCAGATTCATAGCTGTTACCTTCACTTTGGGGTTTTGTTAGTTTTTTTTAAATCCCAGTTTCACACAAAACTTTGAACTTCTATGAGAGGGAAAAGACGTGTGCATGTACTTTGTCAGTGATTTTGCCCTTAAAGGTCTATCCAGTTCTTTAAAAATATACCCTGAAAAGGGGACAGCTAGGTGGCGCACCAGCCCTGGAGTCAGGAGAACCTGAGTTCAAATCCGGCCTCAGACACTTGATACTTACTAGCTGTGTGACCCTGGGCAAGTCACTTAACCCCAATTGCCCTGCCAATACATGCAGCCTTAGGAGTATGGCCTCTGTGGTTCCAATCTACTTCCATGGTTCAACTGATGGAGTACAATTTGAACTTTTAAATTCTTAGCATTATCATTGTACCAGTTGATGAAGTGCTGTATCTATTGATTTTTTCAAGGGTAGGTTTAGCATCAGTGTCATTTATAGATTTTTGTTTCTGAAGGGTTGCCTTCTATAGATGTTACTTAGACTTGGCCATTACCTGTCATTTCACAGTGGCAAGGCCTATGATTTCTATGCATAGTGAGTTCTAAGATATAAATTGGAGTTCTCATTCAGGAATCTCAATCTCAGTGCCCTGGAGGGAAGAAAGTACACTTCTCATTTGGTGGCAAAGGAGCCTTAGACTTCTCGTTTTTATTGCTATCTCTTTATGTCACCTACATTTCCCAATTTATCTTTTCTCTCTCCTCCCAAAGAGCCATACCTTATAATAAAGATTAGGAGGGAAAGTTCAGCAAAATTAACCAACACATCACAAAAGTCTTAACATTTTATTCATTGTGCCACCTCTACAAAGATGATGTGAAGGCACAAAAGTCCTGTGATTACTAGCTCTTAAGACTTGGAGCATATTGCTTTAACTTTTATGAACTGCAGTTTTGTCCTCTATAAAATGGAAATAATATTTATTAATGCCACCTATCTTCACAGGGTGGATCAGAAAGAAATATATAAAGTACCTTAAAGACACTTTTAAGTATCAGTTGTTAGCTTGAGCTCCAAGAGAGTAGACATCATCATCATTTTCTCTACCTATCATTAGGTCTAGTATGAGAGCTCAGGAAATGTTTAAATGAACCCAGTTTGATTGTGAATCAATAAGCATTTAAAAACCTGCTAGAGAAGACAACAAAAATAGTCCCCACCTTCAAGAGTTTACATTCTATTGAATGCATGTTTATACAAATATGTTTACACACACAAGAAATATGGGTAATTTGGAAGATGTACACTAACTGTGAGTCTGGAAAGACTTCTTAAAAGGAGGTGGCATGCTGAGTCTTGGAGGGAACTGGAAGTTCAGGCCAAAATAGAACATTAGGCATTATTAACGCATGCTAGTGCTGTGCCAAGGCCTACAGGCAGAAGCTGGACTGTCATGTATAGGGAACAGCAAGCCAGTTTGTCTGCAGTGAGCAAGCAGAAGTAATGTGTTTTCACTTTGGAAATGAGAGTTGAAACTAAATTGTGAAGGGCTTTAAATGACATTTATAGTTTGTATCTTTTCCTAGAGGAGATAGATGAGTATGATTATGCATTTCTTAACCCCCTTTATACAATAATGATGAATTGGGGAAGGTGCTGGACTGATTAGTCGTAGGGATGAAAACACAGGCTTGGATTCTAATTCCAACCTTTACTGATTTGTTTGCATTTTGGGAATTCGTGTGAGTCCTATAGAAAAAGAATTTACCTCACAGGAAAGCACCTTGGGAGCCTTATAGCAATATAGAAATGAAAGTTTATTGTGGTTGCTACTTCACATAAGTTGATCATGGCTTGTTTGGGTGATTTTTTTTTAATAACTTAGTTATTATTAACAAGTCGTTGTTAACTTTTACATAGGTCTAAATTCTATTTCTGTAATCCCTATAACTGGCATTTTATTTCTAAATCTCAAAAAATATGAAGATAATGTGCCAGAAACCAGAAAGTATAAATAAATTTTTTTGCTATGTGACTTTTCGTAATTATATTAATGTTGTAACTTTTGACAAAGCATTTCCTGAAATATAACACTTGTATCTCATTTGTATAGTGATTCCTGTTTTGGCCTTTTCTCTCCTCTTTAGAACGTAAGCCAACCCTCACAGCTGCAGTTTCAATGGGAGAGGGCGAGCAGACCGGCACAGTGGAGGCTGGAGATCTACCAAAAGTCCAGATTCCTCCTCCCAGTCATCCTGCCCCTGTACATCAGCCACCTCCTCTTCCTCACCGACCCCCACCACCACCACCTTCCAGCTACATTACTGGGATGTCAACTACAAATTCCTACATGTCAGGAGAGGGTTATCAAAGTCTGCAATCCATGATGAAGACGGAAGGACCAGCCTATGGGGCTCTGCCTCCAGCATATGGACCACCCGCTCACTTGCCATACCATCCTCACGTATATCCTCCTAACCCTCCACCACCTGTCCCACCTCCCCCAGCATCCTTTCCACCACCCAACATTCCCCCACCCACTCCTGGATATCCTCCCCCACCAACATACAACCCCAACTTTCCACCTCCAAGATTGCCTCCAACTCATGCTGTTCCTCCCCACCCTCCTCCAGGGCTTGGGATGCCACCTGCCAGTTACCCTCCTCCAGCTGTGCCCCCAGGTGGGCAACCCCCAGTGCCACCTCCCATTCCCCCACCTGGCATGCCTCCTGTGGGAGGATTGGGACGTGCAGCTTGGATGAGATAACATGATGCCTCTTCTCCCCCTCACCCCCCCTTTTTTTTAAATCAAATACAATTTTTTTCTTTTTTTTTCTTTTTTTTTAAATACCTTTGAAGTTTAGTTTAAATGGAAAAATAGTTGAACAGCAGGGCACCTTGTACATGCTACCCAGCTGCAGTACAGAAAAGGGAATGGAATGGTGAACTTGAATTCTAGCGGGCCTTCTACAGCACAGCTTCTTGTATAGCTACTACTGCAAAGCCAATCATAATCTAACTTTATACACTTGATTAATTTAAAGTCAGTTGTTACTGTGCAGGATTACTTTATACTAGTGAACATGTTAACCAGCCATATTGGCTCAATAGTTAACTGTAAGGAGTACATTTCCTTTTAAAAATCAGTGCCTACTTTTACTGAAAAAAAAAAGTTTTAAATAATCCAGTATCATCTAAAGTCAAAACCGTTTTCCTTCAGTAATACTCTCCTGTGATATATGATACTGTTGTCAGACTTTTTTGGTTTAACTGGTATTCTTGGTCCTTTAATTTTAAAATTGTTTTGGACAGGTTGGCCTTGCTGAATTTGGGGCTGTTTTTTGTGTTTGTTTTTTGGTGGGGGGGAGACAAGGGAATGGAAACCGGACCTTGGAAAGTATTGTATGTTTACATCTATCTACAAATTCCTGTACATACAGATATATTTTTAAAGTGTGAATGTAACATCATACTGTGAATTCCATCTTGGTTACAAATGAGACTCCCTCAGTCAGTTACCTACCCAAATAAAATCACTTCTGAAAATATAAGAATGGTTTGTTGGGGGGAGGAGGAAAGTGGAGATATATGACTTAAAACCTCACTGTTGACCCCTCTCCCTGCCCTCTCCTGCTTCTGGAGTCCTTTTCACAGCCCCAGATGAGTCAGCTATTGACTGGCTCCCACCCCTTTCCCCAGTGAATCTTATGGGCTAGCTTGTGGGCACTAAACAGCCACTTTTTATGAGAAGATCTATTAACAACTGACTTTGTGAACTGGAGGGGGGGAAAGAATCTATTGGTAAGTTAGACTACCTAACTTTCTGCATTTCCGTTCTCTAAAGTACTTTCCAGGACCCTTTGGGGAGGTTTTATAACTGAAGATCTTAATTAGAACACTAATGGGTTTCCCTGGAAAGCTGTGGACTTGCCTCCCAGAAGGACCTTTGGGCATATATGGGGGAGATGTATGGGTAAGGGGACTCCTGATAACCTGCTCAGGTACAGAGGCAATTTAAAACCAACAGAGACCAATCTTAATCATAAAGTTTTGAGTCATCACAGCTTGCTTACAAAGAAGTTACTTTATTTCATTTAACTGCAAGTATACACTATCACAATCATATCTCTGACTTCATTTTACTAAAATATTTCAAATCAATGTTTTTAACCACACATTATCCAAAAAAATCTATTTTCCTCCCAATAAAATCAAAGTGGTTTCAATAAAAGGTAAAAATTCGTGCTAAAGTCTAAAGGGCTTTTTGCTCTGTACACAAACAGCAGGAACATACTTGTTCCAGTTCTCATGTAAATCACAGTCTACGGAAAATGGGGGGTGGGGTAGGTGGGGCACTGTCAGGTCACAGGCTATACAGAAATCGTACACTTCCCAGCAGATTTCCACAGAGCAGCACAAAGAGACATGCCCCACTTTATGAAAAATACAGGATTTTGCCATTTTATAGTCACACAATTTGTTTCTTTAAAAGATCAGTAGTAGTATTCTTGCCCTCCCCAGGTCAAAAATGATGAAACGTTACTTTTGTTTAAACACTGACATAATGCTAATGACATTTGAATAAAAACGTGCCTCCTTGTGCTCAACAGGTTTGGCTTCTGAAGTACAGTGGGTCACCCAGCACAGCTTGGCAGTCAACACTACAGTACAGCTGTTTTAATGAAATCAAAGAAATGCTGTTCGGTTGCTCTGGAAGACAGCAAAGGTTTAGGCTAGAGGACAACCAGAATCTAGGCTTAAGTTAGCATTCAGATGTTTCCATGTATAAATACTATACCACTTATACTTCGGTAGAGGTATATCCTTGTCCACCTATAATCTCAAGTTTAAAAGTCTCTGGAGGAAATAATAGCTTTTATTTTCACTTGGGAACATTATTGGGTGCCACCTTCAACCTGGAAGCTATCCCTTTCTGATTTGGGGCTCTGGCAGAGTGAAATACAAGTTAATAGACTTTTAAATTATTTACACGCTAAGGTGCTGCCAAAAAGTCAGGTGTGATTCTGTGGGGAAACTGCTTCACACCTTGTACCCCAATTTGGAAGGAGGTGTTAGCCAAAAAAAAAAAAGTCTGAGAGCTAAAAGACACTTGCAAAAGTCACTCTACTATTCGATTTGGGATTTATGGGTTAAATCAGTGTTGGTTATTGCTTCTTTGTGGAGTTGTCTTAGCCAATGCATTTCCAAATAGACATCAGAAATGTCTGTTGTCTCTCAAACTGAATTTATCATCTCATTTGCAGGTCTGCAGTCTTAAGAGAAAAATTGAACATTATTAGAAGGGGCTACCCATCCAATGAAGGACTCTTCAAGGCAGCTATGTTCAGAAGTTCTTGCTTATAATGATATGAAATCTGCCTCCCTGTAACTTTTCCAACTATTACAAAAATGTACTTTGTAAAAACTTTTGCAAACTATTTGCATCTAAAGATTGAATTGATAAAGTAAGTCACCATTACCACTCAAAAGCTCCAAGATGACTGAGAAGGCAGCAGCAAAGTCATGCAAATGAGGGAAAAATCACTGAGTATGGGAGGGGTAACCTCTCAAGATCACATATTCCATGAATAAAGGAAGGTTTGGATTCAGCATTTTAAAAATGTGAACTTTTAAGGACAGTATTGGGATAGGAACTGGACCTGTGATTTCTTTGGTATGGGAAACTCCCTTTACCAACTTAAGACTTCTCTGCAACTTAGAGAATTGCCTAGAGCACTGGGAAGTTTAGGGATTTGTCCAGGGTTACATCTTGCTGGCTTTAAGGGCAATTCTAACTACTATGCCATACTGCCTCCATTTTTAGGGAAGGGAATTCAAACCACTGCAACAAGTCAGAAGCTCTATTTCCTCTTTCCCTTAAGTAAACAAACTAACAAAAGGAGATGAACAAAGAGGGCAAGAAGATAGACTATGTCACTTGTCCACCTGCAATTCATTGGAAATGACATTGTGAACTTTTTTCAACAAAACAAAACACTGGTGGGCCATTAATGAAAGGAATTTAGAAATATTAAAATTTAGAAATTTAGAACTGATGTCCAATCCTCTTATCATATACAGTTGACATGACTAAATTTTAACATTTTCCACCTTCCAGAAAGTCATGTTTCTCACTTTGTACAACTTTCAGTTTTGCAGTGCCCTCTTATAGGTATGTCCATTATCTCATGTTATCACAGCCAACATGAGGGAGACAAATTTATCATGAGGAATGAGAGAAGTAACTTCACTAAGACCACATAATGAATAAGTGAGGGAGGACCAGAACACAGGTCTATGGACTCCCAAAACAGTGCTCTTTCTACTCTAGCTCAAAAGAGGGTGAGGTCTGATATCCCAGTAGTTAAGTGCTGGTCTAACTATCCCTTCTTGGGCAGTGCCGGAATTCTCTTTGACTTCGGAAAATTCCTTCCTGGCTCAGGTCAGCTCTGGCTCTGCTTGCAAATCCATTTATCTTGCACTATTTCCAATTCTTTACTCAGCAAAAGAGCCCATCTGTAGCCCCAGCTAAGGTGCTGAAAGGGAGTGCTTCCAGCTACCTTCTGGGTCTCAGAGGCTTGGTGGGAACTGGTTCCAAACTAAATTCGAGCTTAATTAAAAGGTCAAGAACAAGCCATTCCAGACTAAACCTATTTCTGTTTTTCAACATAGTTATTAAATGATACATCAGGAAAACATAAATATAGCTTCCCTAAGTTTTAGCAAAGTAATATAAAGTCTCTGAAGAAGTTCTGACTGGATGCCAGTACAATTAAATTGATTCAGAACTGGATAAGTGGTTCACGGTCAGTGTGTCATTAATAGTTCCATGTGAACTTCGTTGGTCTGCAAGAGTGCTTCAGGGATATGTATGTACTTGGACTAGCTTTTATCAAAGATTGAGATCAACAGATGACAAGCCAAGCACAGGAGATGACAGGAAGTGTCGATAGGTTAGAAAATTGAGCTGAATCTAATGAGATACTATTTATTAAGGATAAATGTAAAGGCTTACACAGATTCCAAAAAGTCAAAATACAAGACAGGGTTGGACAGCAGTTCATCAGAAAAGGTATGGGCATTTTATTAAAATCTAAGCTCAATATGAGTCAATGGTAGATGGCAGCCCCAAAAAAAAGGTTTTCTTGGGTTGTGTATGTTCCCAGAGGCATAGCCTATGGGAATAAAGTGATAGTTTCTTTGTATGTAGCCCTAGTTAGACCACACCTGAAGAATGCTGTTCACTACATTTTAGAAAGAACATGGAGATGACACCCACCTGGGGTGCAATCAAAATGGTAAAAGTCCTTGTGTCCATTCTATATGAGGATGGGGCTAAGGGGCTGAGACATGACAGCTGCCTAAAAATACTTGAAAGGTTATATAAAATAGATTCATTATGTTTGGCCACAGAGAACAATACTAGGAGCAATAGGTAGAAATCACAAAAAGAGGTAAATTTAGGCTTGATGGGGTCGGGGGGAGGGGGGGGAGAATTTCCTAATAATTAGGGCTATCTAATTGCCCCAAAGTGGAATGGACTGCCTTGGAAATTAGATTTCCTCCTCACTGAAGGTCTTTAAGCAGAGGCCAAATGACCACTTGTCAAGTGGTGGGGACTAGATAGATGGCAATTGAAGTCCCTTCCAACTCTAAAATTGTGTGTGTGTGTGTGTGTGTGTGTGTGTGTGTGTGCGCGTGCGCACGCTCAAGCACAGAGGATACTTCCTGAGGTGGCAATGAATACTTTGTGCAGAGACCTTTGTTTTCCCTTCTTTCAATTACATCTGACTAAAACATCCCTGAATTAGAGGGCAGCCTGTGGTACAAGATCATCAAGAAGCCAAGCAAGGAGCAATTCCATGGAGCAGAATAAAAACCCTTGAAGTTTTATAAACATCAATTCGTGACCCACTGATGAGAACCTCCTTGGATTCTCAAAGTCTTATGTCAGCAGAGTACAAGACTTGCCCAGCCCTTTGAAGCCAGAAAAACTTCCGCTAAGGGCTGAGCAAAGGAATATTATTTCATCTGATCATCCACTCTCTGGAGAGACTCATCTCTAATGTCTGGGGCACCCAGGAATGAACCACAGCAAACTAAGGAAGAACTATGGTGGAAAGTGTAGGAAGGAGAAAACCTACACTTATAAATTACTTGGAGATCTGAAGTTCTCAACCAAGACTTAGTGGGGAGATAAAGAAGGCTATAGAAAATAGGTAGACTCATTTTGGTCTTTGAATTAACTAATACTAACGGACAGCTGTGGACCAGTTACCCGGTGTTTTCACAGAGCATTCCAAGCCCTGATGAGAGAGAGGGCTGTTTACTTGCCTAAGAGTATTCAACCTCAAAGTTCAAAAGAAACTACCTGGCTCATGGCAAAAAAGGACCTGGACTATGAAAAGGAAGCTGGTGTGTTGTCAGATTTATCAAGACATAAATGTGAAGCATGAACTGGTGTTCTGGTACATGGTATCATGAGGAAAGTTATTCAGACGAGGAAGATAAAACACATGGTAGCCTTTGTTCTGGGCTAAGTAAACAAAAGAAGCCCAGCATCTATCTCCTTAGGCTGTTTCTGGGATGGATTAAGTATGAGACAGGAGGGGATGAGATGAATATCTCAAGGGTCTTTTCCCCTAGGGGATTCTAAGAGCACATAGTAGGCTTATCAGAAATTGCCCCCCCCCCAATACCACCATGGCCCCAGGAACTGCATGGCTGACAACCCCAAGAAGGAAAGTGGAACTTCTAGGCTATGTTTTGAACAATCCAACTAGGAACCTGCACCTCATTCCAACTCACTTTTGAAAAAGCCATTTCATGGGTATTGTCAGTACCAAAGATGGAAAAAGCAGGCCATATATTCAAGCAGGCGAGAGGGGTGTCAGTACACCATCAAAAACTTTCCAATTGGTTTTTTTCTGAAGCAGGATAATCAGGACCAGTGAAAAGCCATCCCAGGACCTCAAGAGTACCCTAGGCCAAAGCTGCCATATTTACAAAGAATACCACAAAAATAATTCCGGCAGCCAGAAAGTGAGAGGTCCCTTCCTTTTGTGCATCTCCCATTGTCCCATTGCTAAGAAGTCATTTCCCCATACACACACAAGCTCCTACAAGGGCCCCTTGAACTGGTTTCCTGAAAGGTGCTGTCGGATGGAAGGTTTGGAACTTGCAGCATCTCCAAGCTTTCTCCATACAACCTGTGGGAAACAGAGACAAGTCTATGAATAAAGCTCCATGTCTACTGACCTAGTGCAACCTGCCATTCAGTCATTCATTGACCACACTATTGTCTCAGTTACCAAATGCCTTATCTAGCTTTCTAATTGTTTCCTATAATAATGAATGGCAGAAGTATAAAAGAACTTGGAGAGTCAGCTTCCTTATTTTAAAGAGAAGCTGAACCCCCAGGAGAGGAACTTGCCCATGTGGTACAGACTGGGACTTGAGTCGGAGCAGGGAAGGGGAGGGTGGGGAATGGCTAGTCTTAGTCTTCAAGCTTTCAAACTGCCTTAGTACACAGTAGATGCCTTAGCGGAGAATGTTAGAGCAGGAAGGAACCTTAGGAACCCTGGTCCCCCGTCCTCCCCCCTTCATTTTTTCAGATGGGGAAACTGAAGCCTGCAGAAGGAATATAACTTTATTATCTCATCCATCTCAAAATTCTATGACTTTGTGTTTCTCAGAAGTCCCACCACAGAAATGGGCACATAGCGGTTGTCCTTCCTGCTGATGTTTTCTTCTACTTACTAATTTGCACCTTCTGAGTTCAGGTCTTTATGCCTGTACTATTAAGAAAGGTCACTAGATGGCAACACTCGTCCAAAATGCAAACTAATCCATAAAGATCCAAGAGCTTTCTGGCCTGACTCTAATTCCAAGATGGCTAAGAAAAATAACCACAGGGGTGGGCGTGAGGGTGGGGGGGTGGACAATGGGCTTTTTTGAGGGGGCATGGAAAAGGGCAGAGATGAATGGGCAAGGACTTCAAGGCAAGGATCTTTTAATTATATAATTTGCTCTGATGCCCTCTCTTTCCCTGTGCAGACCCCTCAATTCTCCCCATGAGGACAGCTGTATAGACAGAATTGAGGGAATGTTTGGGTTGTAAGTTCTATTTCCAGTTTTATCATTCTCCAGATGAGGAAAGTGAACCCCAGAGAGAAGGGATCTTATCAGAGTCTCATCTCTCTAAAGCTGGACATATACAACTTGTACAAACTTGTATAAAATTAAACAAGGATACTCCTTGGGGGTGAAGATGCTGCTGTTATTACATTCACTGTGAACAGTGGCCTACATCCATTGTTATACACAGAAAGGCACTAAATAGATGCTGCCTGATAAAAAGATCACTGGACTGGCAAGTCTGGAGACATGTCACCATCTTAGTTCTACCACTTATGAACTGGGTATGTCACTTAAAGTCTAGGCCTCAGGTTGTTCACCTGCGAAGATCTCGCCAGCTTGCTTTAAGATAAAGATAAATGAATGTAAAGCACTATTCAAGGGCAGCAATGTGGTGTCAGAGTGCATAGCATGCTAGGGCCTGGAGTCAAGAGGACTTGAATTCAAATCTAGTCTCAGATTTACTTACTAGCTGTGTGACCCTGGGCAAGTCATCTAACCCTGTTTGCCTCAGTTTCCTGATCTGTAAAATGAGCTGGAGAAAAAAATAGCAAACCACTCTAGTATCTTCTCAAAGAAAACACCAAATGGAGTCAAACATGACCGAAAACAGCTAACAACAACAACAAAGCACTATTCAAATGCATTCAAATGTTTGAAACAATGGGGGAAATCATGGTCTAGAGAGGTGAAATGATTTGCCCTTGGTCACAATAGCCTCAAGTATGTGGCTAAAGGAGGAGCAGAACTCCAAGAACACAAAGCCTCTCCTCTGGGCATTGGACAGCAGAGGGCAGCACTTACCTTTTTACAAGAAGCATCTGAGCCCAGGGACCATATTTATTCAAGTTTGGTTTTGGTTTTTCCCCATCAGTGTGGGACATTTTCAATTTAAAAAGCAAAAACAAAACCCTCTACAAATGTAAATCTATACCTTATAGTGAATGTCCCAGGGTAACATAGCTACTATGGTCAGAGGCTGGAGATGACTATGAAGCCAGGTCTCTATTATGTCTCACTGCCCCCAAGAAAATGGCGGCTCCCCGAATTTCCCTGTAGGTTACAGGAATTGATCTTTGGATGAATAGTGGAAGCCACAAACTCTGGGATACACAGAAATATCCCCTCCTGAAGTAAAGGAGACCAATCCTGCCTATGGGCTCAGGTGACTAAGAGCGAGCATTGAGCCTTATGGGGCAGTGCAGGGATCAGTATACTACAACCCATTGGCTAGATTTGGCCTGCTACCTGCTTTTGTATGGCCTGCAAGTTAAGAATGGTTTTTGCATTTTAAAATCCTTTGTATTTTTGTATATTTGTCAACTCTTGGTGTAGTGGAAAGAGCTGTGGTTAAGAGATCTGAGTTTGAGTCTACATGTATGACCTTAGGCAAGTTGCTTAGCTACATCATTGCCCACAAGAAGAAGAAAGTGGGCACCTGGAAACCAATCAGATTTGAATTCTGGTCAACTCAGAAGCAACATGGTACAAGGGAAAGAAGACTGGCTTTTGAGTCAGAGGGCCTGGGTGGAAATCATGCCTTTGTTGCAATACGCTTCTGTGGCCTTGGAAAGTCACTTAATCTCACTGGGCCTAAGTTTCCTCATCTATAAAATGAAGGAGTTAGGATATGGCCTCTAAGATCCCTTTCAGCTCTGAAACTATATATGCTATGGACTTGCTGTGCCTTTTGAAAACAGGACCTGTCACACAATTGGTTAGCTTACAGGAGACACTTAAAATGTTAGCCGCCATTATCGTTGAGCCTTAGTTCACTTCTCTGTAAAATAAATCTTAAGCTAGAAGATGATCTCTCAAGGCCTTTAGCAATGCTAACATTCTAAAAATCTGAATGTTTCCAACCTCCCAGAAAAAAAAAAAAGTCATTTCTCAATCAACCTTTTACATGTCAAAATCCCATTCATTATTTATTGGGGGGGGAGGGGGTGCGCGTCGGGGCAATAAGGAGTTAAGTGACTTGCCCAGGGTCACACAGCTGGTAAGGGTCAAGTGTCTTCGACCGGATTTGTACTCAGGTTCTCCTGAATCCAGGGCTGGTGCTTTATCCAATGAGCCACCTAACTGCCCCTATTCCCATTCATTATTAACAACCTTGTATGGGAGGCAAGGCAAGATTTTTTCATCCCCATCTCATACTTGAGGAAACTGAGACCCATAGTGGTCAAATGACTTGTCCACAACTAACAGGTGACAGAGCTGGAACTGGAAGGCAGGTTTCCCCCATCTGACCATCCTGCCTTGCACATGATGACCTGAGGACATATCCAAGTGCCCTTTGGTAATTGGAACCCAAATCTTATCCATTCTAGAGAGTAGGGCAAGAGCCATGAGAACAATTTCCCCAAGACCCCACAGAATTTAAGGTCATTACATTGCACATTTCACGGACGATTGCTTTCTCCTTTTCACTCAGGTCTTCCTCATAACTGTCCTGTATCTGTCTGTCCAAGTTTTCATGAACTTCCAAGACCTAGAAGCAAATGGATGCACAAAGGTTATTAGGGCATATTTCTTTCCTCCAGTTGAAGTTTACACTTAGACTGGTTTAAACTCAGCATTCCAGCCCTGGATTCTGTTGCAATTGCTAGATAAATTGAAAATACCTTCATTCCCTCCTCATCTCTTAATTAGATATTTATGAGCCCTTGAGGACTGAGTGATCTGTATTTAAAGAACTCTTGATAATGTCCAGTAATTATTCCTTGACCAGCTATAGTCTAGAATTCATCATGAGATTCCACATTTTTTTTCAGTATAAAATCCAGGCTTGTTACTCCCAACGCTGACATCCTCCTTCCTCTTCATATCCCACCTATACCCGTTGCTCAACATTTACACCATGCTCTGCTCTAATAAGAGAGATCTAACTTAGTCTCTGACACTTATTAGGTATGTGACCTGGGGCAAGTGATTTCTCTCCTCTGTGGGTCTGTCTCATCATGCATCAAATGAGAGGGTTGGATTTGATGATTCCCAAGATTTCTTCCAGCTCTGATATGCTACATTTTATGACTCTCCAGCCCCTTCTGGTTTTGACAACCTATGATCTGTGATTCTAATGGCCACTGCTGTTTGTATAAAACCTGCACATTTCCAAAATGATCTTGGGTTCTTGCAAGGAAGGCTCTTTTAAGCCTTGAAAGACCATATAAAGGTGAATTATTGTTATTGATATTATCATTGCTTTCCATAATTTTCCTGTAAGGAAAATAAGGAGGCAGTTCTATCTCCCTGTTTTATAGAAATCAAATGAGGTTAAGTGATTTTTCCAAATTTATAGAGTGAAAGAACTAGGACTGGGACTTGGGTCATCCTGCCTACTACTTCCAAGAAGCTACATTGCTTCTTATATTCTAGAACGACAAAAAGATGGCATGAAGACAACACAAAAGACTTCCTACTCCTCAGAGATCTTTTAGAAAATCTCCCAGCAAAAAAAAAAAAGTAGATAGATAGATAGATAGATAGTGTGTGTTTCTGTATGTGTATGTGTATGTATTCATGTATTATAAATAATATAAATAGGGGCAGCTAGGTGGTGCAGTGGATAGAGTACCGGCCCTGGACTCAGGAGAACCTGAGTTCAAATCCAGCCTCAGATATTTAATACTTACTAGCTGTGTGACCCTGGGCAAGTCACTTAACCCCAATTGCCTCACCCAAAAACAAAACAAAACAAAACAAAACAAAATAATATAAATAAATATAAAATATTATGCATATATGTGTGTATACACACACACACACACACACACACACACACACACACACAGAGTCTCTGTCTCTGTCTCTCTCCCCCAAATGAATGACAAGAGGTTTTTCAGGGGATGAAATATGTCGTGGCTGTGGAAGAAGGAGAAGACAATGAGGACAAAAAGTTGAGAGAAGTTACATGTTCAAACAGAGAGCCAGTGGCACATCAGGGATATAAACTCCTAGGCTACTGTGGTCTAGGGTGTTCTCTATATGTACAGCAGAGAGGAAGGGAGGAGTGGAGAAAGGGACACAGAGACATACCTTCATAGCATGCACTACTGCCTCAGGTTTCTGTCCCATAGGGACATAGCCCACTGCAGGAGAAGAAGAAAGCTCGGCTGTCATGTGAGCAGGACCCTGTGGAGAAGTAATTATACCTTTTAGCTTAGCTTTGATTTCTCAGCAAAAGTCTGAAGCATCCAAGTGTCCCTGCTAGGCAGGATGGCCACCAAAACTAGCAGGTCAAGACAACAATTATGGCAACTTAGACTCTCAGAACTGAAAGATGTCTTAGAATCACAGAATCCTGCAGCCTGAGCTATTTGTTGAAGATGTCACTCAGAGGATTCATGACCCGGTGACCTCTGTGGACTTTCCAACTCTGCTTCTATGAGTCTTTGATGATGCAAGAGGTAGACAGGACCTTAGAATCATCGAACCATAAATTGCCAAAACCAGAAGGGACTTCAAAATCATGGAACGTCAGCCTTAAAAAGAGCTTTAGAGATCATCTCTTCATAGGAATCTTGGAAGCTGTCTACTTCAAACACCCTCTCTGCCCATTTTACAGATAAGTAAACTCAGATCCAAAAGGGTTTAAGAAATGGATATGAGAAGGGCAGGAAGAAGGGAGAGAATTTGGAATCAAAAATAAACTTAAAAAAAGAAAAGAAAAACAACAACCAAAAGGGCCCCCACAAGTTGCACAAGATAAGTGAGGGGAAGGAAGACAGAGACCTTTGCCACTTGCATCCATATTGACAATTCCACCTCTTCGATGTGTCTCAAATCTGTCCCTTTCTCTCTACCCAAACCAAAACCACCCTGTTCCAGGCCTTTATTACCTCTCAACTGGATTAGTACAATAGCATAATACCACTCTTAACCATGAGCTCCAGTCCTATTATTGCCAACTGCCTTTTAGACATCGTGAACCAGATGCTCTATAGGCATCTCAAACTCAACATGCCCCAAACAGGATTCATTATCTTCTTCTGCAAACCTTCCCTTCTTCGGGATTTTTCTATTATCGACAAGAACATGTGGCAAAATTATTAGGATTCAGCTGACTCATTTGGGAGGGGCCACACCCAGCCTGCCCTGAAGTTACTTATGCTACTGAGGTCAGAAGGAGAAACCTCTCTCCATAGGCAGATTTTGAAGGACCTCCCCTTTTGGGGGAGGGAGATTGGACAGTCGCTGAGGGGAGGCCGAGTCTCTTCCACAGTGCTCTCTCTTCTTCCCTTCTGGTGGTTGTGAGCAGCTAGAACAGACATCTCAGGTAGTGAGTTAACACAAAAGCCCTGCTTTCTTTCGAGTTAGCTTAACTGGAAGCAAGTTGGGGATTGTATAGACTTAGGTTAGAGCTAGGAGGATTATCCGTATTTCTTTTTCCCTATTTCCTTGTCTTTGATTTCATTAATTTCACCTTTGCTGTTTACTTTATTCTCCCTAATAAAGCATCTGTGGAACAGAGGCTGTAAGGCTCCTTTCTTATTGGCCTGGGAGAAATATCTAAAAAGGCAGTTTCTGAGGGGAGGGAGCTTTAAACCTAGAGGTCCCTCATTATCTCTGGGACCCCAGTATTTAGGCGAGCCACCCATATATTAAATTTGGCCCCCACAGTTACCACCATCCTCCCAGTCACCTAGGCTCAAAATCTTGGTGCCATCCCAAACTCCCTTTAAGATTCAATTCAAGCACTACCTCCCTCAAGAGAGAGCTTTTCCGATTCTCCCAGCTGAGTTGCTGTGTGAACTGAAGCAAGTCAGTTATCACACACGTGCAAGCACACAAACACATGCACATGCACACACACACACACACACACACACACACGCACATCCTCTGGCTTAAGTCCTTTTTTGGTTGTTTTACTGTATTTATGCTATCTCCCTTTGGTAGAATGTAAATTTCTTGAAGGCAGGCACTGTTTCTCTTCTGCACGTGTGTCCTTAGTGGCTAACACATAGACATTTAAAACATTTTTAAAGGTTTTGAATTTAAAAACATTTATTTTCTTTCTCTCAAACCTCTCTTTCCCCTACCTTCATTTAAAAAGGAAAAAGAAAAACAACATAGTGAAGCCAAAAAAATTCCTCCATTGCCATATCCAAAATGTACACTATTATATTACTATATTATATGTATGTATATAAAATGTATTGTATTATATTATGTTATGTTGTTATGTTATGTTATGTTATGTTATGTTATGTTATGTTATGTTATGTTATGTTATGTTATGTTATGTTATGTTATATATTGTATTGTATTGTATTATATATTCATCTTAAATCCTGATATGTGTCCCCTCTGTCAGGGGGCATGTAGCATACTTCATCATTGGTTTCCCCAGAAATCATATTTTGGCATTGCATTGATCACAGTCCTCTAGCCTTTCAAATTTGTTTGTCTTTACAATGCTATTGTTATTATATAAACTGTTCTCTTGGTTCTGCTCACTTAACTCTGTCCCAGATTTCTTTTAAATCCTTGAAATCATTATTTCCTATGACATAGTAGTATTCCATTACATTATGATTCTGATCAACCGTTCTCTGACTGATGGGCACCTTCTTAATTTCAAGTTCTTTGCCTTTATAAAAAAATACAAAAAATTTTGTACATATGAGTCTTTTCCTTTTTTCTTTTATCTCTTTTGGAGCACATGGGCACTTAATAAATGTGTGTTCATTGATTAATTCATTGCTTCTCAAAGTGTGGTCTGGGGTCCCGAGATCCTTTCGGGAGGTCCACAAGGTCAAAATCATTTTCATAATAATATTTTAATTGCTAATAGGGTAAATACTAAGAGATATAATTCACATAAGTAAAATTCTTTAGGTAGGGGCAGGTCCTTAATAATTTTTAAAAGCATAAAAGGGTCCTGAAACCAAAAATTTTGAGAATTAATAAATTGACTCCTAGTTCAATGTGCTATCAGTATTTGATTCTATGTGGTTATGGGCAGGAAGAAGATAGGGGTTAGGGCCATAGGGAAAGAAAAAGAAGATAAAGAGAGGAATTCAAGAGAAGTCGGGACCACTGAAGTCCAAAGAGAATTTTCAAGGCTGTTCTAGGCCTGAATTTTACTCCCTCCAACTATCTCCTTTATAAAATGAGGAGGCTGAATGATAAGGTCTCTCAAATCTTTTCTGGTTCTACTATCTTTCCTGAAACATCTTTGGCAAGTCATGTTAACACAGGAAAGCAAACAACTTTTGGCCAAGAAAGCTACCCAAACAGAGTCCAACCAACCAGCTTCTTCTACATACCTACTTGAGAAAAATTAAAAATCAAACCAGATCTAGTAATGACCAAGAGAGCCAATGAGAAACCACAGTAAATAAATCCTTCCACCACCATAGGACTGCCCCAAAGCAAGTCAAAAACCTCCCGGGAACAGGAAAGGGGGCCACTCAATAGCAAAAGCAGTCAGTACCAGCACAGGAAACCATCCTGAGGAGCCTCACAGTATATTCCAAATGAGCAAGAAACACATGTAGCCTACAAAGCTCTGCATTAAGAGTAAAGGGCTCCCCGCAAAAGCCCTAAGATAGAAACCTTGTAAGCCTTAACAAGCTACAGCAACCAATGAGCAGCATTTAGACCAATATGCCCTAGGCTCAGGGGTTCTAAGGTCCCCAGCATTCGGTCCTGAGAAGCCAGAGAGGGACCCTAATGTCTATTGTTTTGAACCTCAAAGATCCAGAGGGCACTAGCCTCAAGAGATTTAAGTCAGCCTAGTAAACCAGGTGACCTAGAGCCAACAAGCAGGGCCAACCACACTATGCAATAGTGCTGTGGGGGACAGGCTAGCTCTGTTTGTCTTGTTTTTACCACAGCCCCAATTTAAGGATTAAATCCAGATAAATTAGTAAATGAAAAAAAGTCCTTAACCAGTACAAAAAATTACTGTAAATCTAGAAATCTCTCCCAAAGTAACTTAGTAACAACTGGGAACAGAAAATCTTAATGGAAGACCAGATTTTCCACAAGGACTACAAGACTATCTGGAAGAAATGAAGCAAGAAATTTTTAAAAATAAAAGTTTGAAGACAGAATTGGAAGTAGAATAAATACTTGGAACAGAAAGTGTTCATCTTTACCCAAGCAATAGACTTTCTGAAAATTAGAATATATTAAACAGAACTTAGTGATTCCATGAGACAACTAATATTAGAACAAATTCAAAAGACTGAAAAACTGAAGATAACTGAAATCAAAAACAAATTGGAAATAAGTTAAATAAATCTGGAAAATAAAAGAGAAATTAAAAGAAATAAAAATAAAGAGAAAGAATTTGTCATTGAGCTCCCTAATTAAAAAAAAAAAAAGAAAAAGAAAAGGCCTGGAAAACTTCCTAGATCTATTAGAACCAGAAGGCAAAGTAAATCTAAAAACAATCTGCCTATCACTTCCTGAAAGAAATCCCAAAAGGAAAATTCCCAGGAATGTGACAGCCAAAATCTAGTCCTTCCATGTCAAAGAAAAAAAAAAAATACTGCAAGCATCTTGAAAGAAGTAGCTCAAGTACCTAGAAACCAGTCAGGATCACATGGTCCCGGCAGCTTTTACTATAAATGGGGAATATATTGGAATATATATATCAAAAGGCAAAAAAGATAGGCTTACAACAAAGAGTAATAACTTACCCCTCAAAGCTACAGACAATCTTTCAGAGAGAAAAATGGCCATTTACTGAGTTCAAACATTTCTGATTAAAAAACAAAAACAAAACCCCCCAGAAATGAACAGGATCTTTAAAATATACACTCAAAAGTCCAGAGAAACCTAAAACAGTAATTCATCTGGGCAATTGGTTTTTTGTTTTTTTTGTTTGTTTTTTTTTTTTGCAGGGCAATGGGGGTTAAGTGACTTGCCCAGGTTCACACAGCTAGTAAGTGTCAAGTGTCTGAGCCCGGATTTGAACTCAGGTACTCCTGAATCCAGGGCCGGTGCTTTATCCACTGCGCCACCTAGCTGCCCCCATCTGGGCAATTGGAATGAGCTGTTTGATGATTCAGTGCTAACATTCTAATGGGGGAGAAGCAAGTGTCCTTCAGAACTGTAATATCTCCAAAGAATATAGAGGAAGTTAAGTAAGAAAATGGAGAACCCAGGGTTAGATTGTTCTGTTCTGATGGTTCTAAAAAGAAGGAAATGATGGAATGTTAAAAGGAATACACTGGTATAGAAAAGAGGAAAGAGGTAGAACTTGCTATTTCTCATAAATGGGGTATATGAGAAAAGCATGCAAATATGGAGGGAGGGTATGGAGAGGTGGGCATCAGATTAACCTCTTAACTGACATGGACAAATGCCGCCCCCCCCCCCTAGATAACACACACACACACACACACACACACACACACACACACACACACACAATTTAGCCTGGAGATACATAAACTCAAGCAAGGATAGGGAAGGGTGAAAAGGAAAGATAATAGCAGGGAGGAAATAACAACAAACAAAACAAAATTCCTGATTCTGAAGGGGGGAGGGGTTGGGGGGGGGGAAGAATGGAGAAAGGAATCAGCAAACTAGACTTAAAGGGGATACCTTAGATATTTTTCTTAAATAATTGGAGAATAGAATACCTGAACAAAATGTAATGAAATATTATTGCACGCCAAGAAATGACAAAAGATCAGAAAATCTGAACTGATGCAGAGTGAAAGGTGGAAGAATCAAAGGAACAATTTGAAGGACAACTAAAATGTAAAGAAAAACAACCAGGTCCCTAGAGAACCTAGGGTGAAGCGTGTTACCATCATCCACCTCCTGAGACAGGGGTGCTGGATACAAGGTGCACAAAGACACAAACCTTTTCTGATGTGGCCATCATGTAGTTTCGTTGTTCTTGCCCTATGCTTATTAAGTGCTTATTATGTGTCAGGTCTTGTGCTAATTAGCAGGGATCAAAACAAAAACAAAATGGCAAATACATGATCCAGGCCCTCTGGGAGCTCATATTCTAACGAAGGAGACAACATGCAAATAACCACCTCCCTACTACAGGACAAAGATGGTCTTCCATCAGAATTTGGGCTGGGTTGAAGAAGTCTAGTCCCTGTTCTAGAAGTAGTATAGAGATAAAAGCATCCTGGATCTAGAGCTAGAAGGAACCTTATTGGTCCAGCCCAACCTCTCCATCTTTTAGATAAGGAAACAGGTCTAGAGAGGTTGAGTGACTTGACTTACCCAAGAGGTCACTCAGATAATAACCAGGATTCCAACTCATGTTCAGCATTTTTTTTCCCACTTTTTCACTGACCTTTCCTCAATCAATGACCTAGCAAATATTTTAAATAAAGGGATCACAGCTCCCCTAAGCTTTCTCATCTATAGGAGAAACATCCCCATTTCCTTCAACCAATTCTCATAGACCCCAAGTCCCAGCACCCTCCTCTTCTCCCCTGCCCAACATCCTACTAGAAACCATTCCATCCTTTGTCCCTTATCGCAACATGTCCACAACTCAGCTTCCTTCACTCCCATTCTGGACAAGCTGCTTTATGAGGCTGCAAGACTCTGTGCTTCCAAAGGTCATTTCCTTTCATATTAAGCTTGCCTGAATTCTGCTCCCAGCCCCGAAGAAGAGAAAGAACAATTATAAGTAAAGCAAGAGGGGCAGCTAGATGGCGCAGTGGATAGAGCACTAGCCCTGGATTCAGGAGTACCTGAGTTCAAATCCAACCTCAGACACTTAACATTTACTAGCTGTGTGACCCTGGGCAAGTCACTTAACCCCAATTGCCTCACTTTAAAAAATAAATAAATAAATAAAGCAAGAGGGGCAGCTAGGTGGCACAGTGGATAGAGCACCCATCCTGAATTCAAGAGGACCTGAGTTCAAATCTGGCCTCAAGACACTTAACATTTACTAGCTGTGTGACTCCTAGGCAAGTCACTTAACCCCAATTGCCTCACAAAAAAAAAAAAAAAAAAGAAAGAAATATAAGGAAAGCAAGGATGGCTACTACTCAGACCAATGTTCTTCCCCTGAAGAACATGGTGGAGAATTCAAATGCAGCTTCGTCCTAGGAGTCAATCAGGGAGACCGCCAGACTCATCCCAGGATTCATGACCAGGAACTTAAGCTCAAGTTTGCTGAAGATCCTAGCTTTTACTCTCCCTGACATAGACCACACTCTGGTTCTGAAAACTGCCGGCTCCAGCAGAAAGCACCAAGCTGGGGAACTAGGAAGAATCCCAGCTCCCTCACTTACTGGAGTAGGTCATCTCTCTCTTCTGAGTCATGAACATACCCATTCTGCCAACTTTTGTAAAGATCACACAGGGTAACAGAATAGAAGGTACTTTGAAAACTAGAAAGTGCTGTTGCTATTGCTGTTATTAAGTCATATTATTCACTCATCTGGGGCTTTCTTGACAAAGACACTGGAATAAGTGGTTTGCCATTTTCTCCTCCAGCTCATTTTACAGATGAGGAAACTGAGGTACATGGGGTTAAGTGATTGCCCAGGGTCACACAGCTAGTAAGTGTCAGAGTCATATTTGAACTCAGGTCTTCCTGACTCCAAGGCCTGGTGCTCTATCCACTGTGCCACCCAGCTGCCCAAAATGATATAGAAAGGGAAAATCCTGGAAAGAGGAGCCCCAACAGTAGTAATAACAATACTAATGATACACAGTAGACCTATGATGTCATTGACATAGATAAATCCCAGATGAAGGAACTCCCTCTGCCAATGCAGGTCAGCACCTCATCCGCAGTTTATGGGTTTAGAAAGATGCCTAGAACAGAGGGGTCAAACTCTACCCCCAGCCCCCAAGATTAAAATGTAATTGGGGGGCAGCTAGGTGACGCAGTGGATAGAGCACCGGCCCTGGAGTCAGGAGTACCTGAGTTCAAATCCGGCCTCAGACACTTAACACTTACTAGCTGTGTGACCCTGGGCAAGTCACTTAACCCCAATTGCCTCACCAAAAAAAAAAAAAGTAATTGGGAAGTTTTGTTTTGTTTTTTCTTAATAAATAACAATACAATACAACCTAGATAAGTTGATATGCAGCCAATCCATTTCTATTTGAGTTTGATACCACTATTCCAGAGTAGGAGAAGTTAAATGATTTTACCCGGTAACTCATGGCCAGCATGTGTCAGAGGGAGAATTCAAACCCAGGTCCTACTGGCTTCTGGGCCTACTTTTTCTCCTATCCCATGCAGCAACAGCAGTAGCATCTTTTCCCATATTCCTATCAAATATATTTTATCAAAAAAGTAACTAGAAAAAAAAAAGTAACTAGGAGCTAGGTAGTACAGTGGATAGAACACACAGGCTCTGTAGTCAAGAGGACCTGAGTTCAAATGTGGCCGGAGAGGAGAGGAGTTCCAGTAGTGCAAGATTATAATGAAACTAACCTATGGTTCAGAGGTTAAGGATATCTATGGCTGACTATCTTTGTTAAAACACTGCCCAGAATCCATTTGTCACTTGCAGTCATGCTGCCCCTCACCCTGGTCACCTGCCATATGTCACAAGCAGACGGTTTATTTAAATGCACATCCACCCCCATTACCACCAGCCACATCACATCCCATCCAAAAGGAGGGGGAATCTTTGTCTAGCTCGTCAAAAAACTGAGATCAATTGAAATAAGCTTTCCCCAAAATGGATTTGCGAGTGACACGAAACAGTAATTGTCAATCATGGTTTCTATTTTGGAGACATCACTTAGACTCAAAAATTTAAGTGATAGAAAGAACTGAAGAATAATGGAAGTTAGCATCCAGAATGGCAATGCTGGAAGGGGCCTTAGAGATCATTTGATCCAGCATCCTCATTTTATGAAGAGGGAAAGCAGGGCCCCAAGAGCAATTCACCCAAGATTGCACAGAGCATGATGACAGGGGCAGAAGATGGATGTCTCCCCTCTCTGACCATTGAGAGACGACATCATCTCTTTCCACTGCATTTGTTTCTTGTGATAAATTCTCTCCAACCATGCACCACAGGTATAAGTGGGATAGGATGGGAAAGGCTAGGTTTTCAGTTCTAGGACTTGGGTTCCTGAGGATCTAGGCAAGATGCCCCAGAATCAACTCCTTAAATGTATTTGGGTTGTTGCCAAAGTGGCTCCTTAGGTGATCTGAATGCAGCCTCCATTGTGTGGGGCCACACAAGGTTTGGAAATACAGGGTACAGGGAAGGGGGGGGGGGCAGTCAGGATATGCTGTGAAAGGGGGGGGGGGGAGAAAGGTTGTCTTCACTTCCTTCCACCTCCGTCTTTTTTTTCTTTTTTTTTTAGTGAGGCAATTGGGGTTAAGTGACTTGCCCAGGGTCACACAGCTAGTAAGTGTTAAGTGTCTGAGGCCAAATTTGAACTCAGGTACTCCTGACTCCAGGGCCAGTGCTCTATCCACTGCACCACCTAGCTGCCCCCACGTCCGTCTTTTTCATGTGTATAGACTGTTAGAACTGGAAGAGATCTTACAGGTCACTGAGTTCAAGTCCTCTCTTTTACAGATAAAGAAACTAAGGCTCAGAAAGGGAGAAGTAACCCAAGTGACAGAGCCAAGATACCTCGCCAGCTGTTGTTCCCTGTACACAAGATTCCAGCTCCTGCCTTTGAAGAAGTGGTCCACATGATCTGAAATGCACTCTCCCTTTCACCTCTAACTCACAGAATCCCCAACTCCCCCAAAGCACAGCTTGGGGGGGGTAGGGGGGATTTCCTGATCTCTCTGAGCATTATCAGTCTTCTGATCTTTTTATATATCCTTAGCATTTATTTGTATGCACAGTCCCCTATACCCACTAAGCAAGAATTTAGTCCTTTAAGGGCAGAAACTGTTGTACCTGTGTCTTCCACATGGAAACACTTTAAAAATGTTTGTTAAATTGAACTGAACCCAGGGCTCCCCACCCCTCATCCAGAGTTTCTTCCAGTACATTGTTCCTTGAGTCACTCCCCCAGATGCCCCCCCCCCAGAAGCCACAATATTGATTCCCCAGACCTTCTTGCCTCTTTGCCAAATGTTCAACCTCACCTCCTGCCACCCCTCATCCCAGAGGCAACATGTGTCCTCTCACAGATGAGTGATCTGACCCACTCATTCACATGGAGGGTTTGGAATGATCTTGTGTTATTAGTCCCGGTTCCCTGCCTATTTCATGTGTTTAAGACTGGTCTTCCCCAGCCAGAGAGTCATTTGCTTGAGCCAAGCAGGGGCTGTGTGCCCAGCACCTGGAGTTCCCTCTTGTGCCTAGATTATGGTTAGGCAATTGGATGTAGCAGGAGGCAGGGGGCCTCTACGTGAGGCCACCCTCCTGCGACTCACCAGCTGTATCCACCCCCTTCTGCAAATCCCATCACCTCTCCCAAGTCTCCATTTGCTCATCTATAAAATGAAGACCACATGCACTACAAACCACACTGGGGCATTATAGGGATCAGATGAGAGACTGTATGTAAAATGCTTCAGAATTACAAACTGTTCCACAGGCCCAAGCTGTGGCCACTGTGCTGTTATTCTTCCAAAGGCCTCCAAACCACTGAGTGGATCCTTTATGGTTTCTCTTTTAAATTATTATTGATATGTGTTGTTTAAACACATTGTGCAGGTCCCAATTGTATCCACAATATGTACACCCCCACTCCCCCCCAAAATTAACAGCATATATGAGCGATTGCCTCCAACTACTTCCAACCCTTTGGAAACTAGCACTCTGCTCTGGCTCTTATAGGTGAGCTTTTTGACTTGTCTAGCTGGGAATCAGGCCACCACACCACTTCCTACAGTCTATTACCATACCCTATCATGGGCACCCATTCCCTCTGCCCTCCTTCCTGCTCTTCCCTACCCCTTCAGCAACGCTTAAGAAGTACTGTCTTCCCCCATTAGAAAGCGAACCCCTTAAGAGTAGGAATCGACTTATTTGCATGTAGGTATGTGTGCATATGTACACACATGCAACCTTACAGCAGGATTATTGTTGTTCAGTCATTTTTCAGTCGTGACCAACACTTTATGACCCCATTTGGGCAGAAATACTGGAGTGGTTTGCCATCTCCTTCTCCAGCTCATTTTACAGATGAGGAACCTGAGGCCAACAGGGTTAAGTGACTTGCCCAGGATCACACAGCTAGTAAATGTCTGAGACTGGGTTTGAACCCAGGTCTTCCTGACTCCAGGCCCAGTGCTCTATCCACTGAGCCACCTAGCTGCCCACAATGATATTTATATAAGGCATTAAAGTTTGCAAAATGCTTTATAAATATTATCTCATTTTAGCCTCACAACAATACTATGGGGTAGGTGCTATAAGAAGTCCTATTTTGTAGATGAAGAAACTGAGGTAAATAGATATTAAATGACGTGTCCAGAGTAAGTATCTGAGTCTGGATTTGAACTCAAGGCTGGATCTTTCTGACTTCATGTCTAGCACTATAACCATTATGCCACCTCATATACTTAGTCTGGAAGGCATCTTAGAGGTCATCTAGCTCAATCCTCTCATTTTTCAGATGACTAAATGGAAGCTCATAGAGTTGATAAGACTTCCCCAAGGTCACATAGGGATATAAACCTCACCAGGAGCCTTCTCGTGTCCTCAAATCCAGACATTATTTGGCTGTACCATGCCACATGTGGTAATAATACTTCCTTGATTCAGACTAAAGTATTCTGTCTAACTTTGTGAAAAGTTTCCATTAGGCTGAGAGGCCCATAATTCTATCAGAACTTAGAGGTCCCCAAGCCCCTTTGTAATATAGATGAACAAAATGAGAAGTGACTTGCCAATGGTCACACAGCAGGCATGTGGCAAATTGGGAAGACATAAAGATCATAAAGTACTAAGCCCCAGGGTTCTAGTATATTTCCACATCTTATCTAAGCTTCACTCCAGGTCCACCAATTCCCTCCCCACCCCCAAGCTGGCCAACACAGAGGGTTCTTACATTCTGCAGGGCATCCTGGTACTGTGGCAATGATGACAGCTGTGACTCTGAGTGATACGGGGACAGCCCCTTCCGAAGAGTCCTGAAGTCCCCAGAACTGGACTGCTACATGGGAAAGAAGAACAAAGGAAAAATCCTGTGAAACGCATTACAGGCAATACATTTCCATTTGTCTAGATTCTAGTTTTGATTCTGCCATTAACTTGATGTTCCCTTGAGAAAGTTAATTTCCCTCATCTGCAAAATGAGGTTGGCCTAATACAATGCTTCCTAACTGGTGGCCCATGGAACTTGGAGGGTTGAGTGGAAGGGCAGACAGAGAGGTATTCCAAAGGGGGTCTACAAATCCATAAGAAGTAGTATTGTGGGGCAGCTAGGTGGCACAGTGGATAGAGCACTAGCCCTGGAGTCAGGAGGACCTGAGTTCAAATCCCACGCTTACTAGCTGTGTGACCCTGGGCAAGTCACTTAACCTCAATTGCCTCACCAAAAAAAAAAGGAAATATAGAAGTAGTATTGTGTGAGGACAATGAACTAGGAATTGCAAAAGACATGGGTTCAAATCTCACCTCTGACACATTACAAACTCTTTGAACCTCAGTTTGCAAAACATATAAACATATAATTAGTATAGTCAAATACTATTGTGATTAATAAAAATTTAAAACATTAATGAATTCTTAGTAATCTGGTCATCATCTATTATCTCAATCAATGGACATGAATGATACAATTAGCATGTCAGGATCCTTCTAATTTTTTTCCTTTAAAAAGGGGTACATATGTACTTGAAAAGGATGTTTGGGAACCTCTCTTCTAAGATCTTCTCTAGAACTGAAATCCTATGATTCTAGAAATAATGGATAAATTGAGTGTTTCCATCATGCCCAGCACTGTAAGAGATTAAAAAAAAAATTAGCAAGATGACCTAACCTCAGCTTTCTATGAGCCTAAAGTCAAGCTGAGCTTAAGAGAAAAATCTAACACCCAAGAAATAATCAGATTACCTCAAGGGTCACTGACTCCATCAGTGTACCTGTTTCCTTCTTTCTCCACCCTTTCCCATGAAGGTTACAACCCTCCATTCTACTGTGGCTACTTTGGACATGAGTTGCTGTGGCTTGAAAAAAGTTCCCTGCTTGGTGGCCAACCCTATAGTGATAAACTCTCGTTAACTAAGCTAGTCAGATAACAGACCAGCAGGTCATAAGCCAAAACTTTTCTAACCTGATCTGATCTCTTGCTTATTTCCTACTGACAAAGGCTACCTAGGATCACCCCCATACTCTTAAAGAAGACTTTAGTGGGGGTAATTGAGAATCGTTCAGTAAAATGAGATATATGTGTAAGTGCTTTAACTAAGCCATATATAAACAGAAGTACAGTGAGAACACTGACCTGGCAGAGTACGGAGACAAAGATCCTAGTCCTGGCTCTTCAATCTATCCCTAGCAACTGCTTCCTTCCTTACAACTTTCAAACATGCCCTTATTCGTTCATTAATTCATTCGTTCGTTCATTTGTTTATTTGGAATTTCCCCCAAGTCACATGTTTAAAGAAATTTTCACATCTGTTTTTAAAACTTTGTGTTCCAAATTCTCTTCCTCCCTCCCTCTCCGCCCCCCCTCCCCGGAACTCAAGCAATTCAATATAAGTTATACATGTGCAGTCATGCACATTTCCACAGTCAGGTTGTGAAAGAAAACAGACAAAAAAGCTTTAGAAAGAGAAACTAACAAAAAATAATATACTTCAATCTGTATTCAGCTACCATCAGTTCTTTCTCTGTAGATGGATTGCATATTTTATAAGTCCTTCTGATAGCATCCTGCTCATCATTTCTTACAGCACAATAATGTTCCATCCTAATCTCATCCCACAATTTGTTCAGCCTTTCCCCAATTGATGGGCATTACCCCAATTTGGAATTCAACTATTTTTTAAATCTCTTTTAGGGTAACAACCTAGTAGTGATATAGTGTATTAATGTCTCATTTTCCCATATCCCCTACAACATTTGTCATTTTCCTCTGCTGTCCTATTATCCAATCCAATAGGTATGAGGTAGTACCCAGAACTGTTTTGACCTGAATCTCTCCAGTCAATAGTGAGTTAGAGCATTTTTTTCCATATAGGTGGCTTTGATCATTTCATCTGAAAACTTCATGTCTTTCAATCATCTATCAATTGGGGAATAGCTCTCATTTTAACAAATTTGACTCAGTTCTCTATGTGTTCGAGACAAACTTGCTTCAATTTTTTTTCACTGTTACTATTGCTAAATGTCTTACCCTCCATCCTATTCCCTCCCCTTGATATTTACTCTATTTTCCATCTTCTTTCACCCTTATCCCTCCTCAAAAGTCAAACATGCCCTTAAAAAAACCTTTACTACATCCTTTTTTTTTTTTTTTGGTCGGCCATTTCCAATCCCATTTGGGGTTTTCTTGACAAAGATACTGGAGTGGTTTGTGATTTCTTTATCCAGCTCATTTTACAGATGAAAAACCTGAGGCAAACAGGGTTAAGTGACTTGCCCAGGGTCACACAGTTAGTAAGTACCTAAGGCTGGATTTGAACTCAGGTCTTCCTGACTCCAGGCCTGGCACCCAATCCACTCTGTCACCAAGCCACCCCTCACTAGAGCCTACCCATGCCCTACCATACACCGCTTCTCTCCTCTAATAACGTCATTACCTTGGCACAAGCCCCCAACAACTCACACCTGGATTATTGTAATAGCCTGCTGGTTGGTATCCCTGCTTTGAGTCTTCCTCCACTCTGGTTCCCCCTTGAGTCAGCTGTCAAATTAATCTTCCTAATATCACATACCACCACCACCCCACTTTGATAAGCTCCAATAGCACTTTATTACCTCAAGGATCAGAAAAAAAAAAAATCTCTTTTTGGCTCTCAAAGCCCTTCACAGGGGGCAGCTAAGTAGCGCAGTGGATAGAGCACTGGCCCTGGATTCAGGAAGACCTGAGTTCAAATTCAAATCCGGCCTTAGACACTTGATACTTACTAACTGTGTGACTCTGGGCAAGTCACTTAACCCCAATTGCCTCACCCCCCCCCCCAAAAAAAAGCCCTTCACAACCCAGCTGCTTCCTACCCTGCCAGTCTTCTTACCCCCTCCTCCTATCCATAACACTGGCCTCTAAGCTTCCTTAAAGTAAGCTATATCCCCACCTTAGTCAGGAAATCTTCCCTGCACTCCTCCATCTTCCTTCCAAGGCTTCCCTCAGAGATTACCCCCAACTGCTCGTGTACACAGATCTTGTTTGTACAGCTGTTTGCGTGTTATCTCCCCCCAGAGACCTGAGAGCAGGAGCTGATTTTTGCCTTTCTTCATATCCCCCGCTCTCCCCACCACGCCTGGTACCTTGTTCTTGTTTTGTGTTTGCTGACTGATCATCTCACTACAATGATTCACAGATCTATTAGGTCCATTATGTTGTGGGCCTGACCTAGCTCAGGCTGGTTCATTAATTCAAGCTTGAGATTTAGAGTGCAAGAAAACACTTGGGGGCCTTAAGATTCAATTAAAATAAATTTACTCACAAAAAGATGAAAAGGATGTAATTCATTACAAATAGACTCTGATCCTGTCTCCCTAGAGGGAGGATTCTCCCGGGCATTTTCCAGGCAGCCAGCTGAGTCAAAAGGATGTCTGCAGGGGGGTAGGAATTCTGACAAACATCAGGAACACCATCTATCCATAGGTTGGGCTTTTTAAAGCTTATGTCCTTCTGACCAACCAAATCCAGAGGATAATCTCATTCCCTCCTCAAAGGAAGCAGTCAACCTAAAAAAAGAAGCTGTTCTTCCCACAAAGCCCAATTTCTGGCATGAGCTGTAATGTCACATAACTTAATGCCTACTGGAACATTTTAAACTGAATAGGCCATAGATAGGGGCAGCTAGGTGGTAGAGTGCACTGGGCCTGGAGTCCCCTGCATTCAAATCTGACCTCAGACATATACCAGCTGTGTTACCCTGGGCAAGTCACTTAACCCTGCCTGCATAAAATCAGACACGGAAATGGTGAATCAAGCCTGTATCTTTGCCAAGAAAAACCACAGACAGTTGGTTCATGGGGTCATAAAGAATTGCACATGACTAAAAGACATTCATGCCATAGATATCTCAAGCATGAAGTCCTCCTTCCCTTTAAACCCACTTGTCTACTGAACTCTCCCATTTGTTGAAGGCACCATCATATTTCCAATCTTTCAGGTTTGTAACCTTAGGATCATCCTCAAATGCTTGCTTTTCCTCATGTCCCACATAGAAGACCACAGATTTGGAGGTGGAAGAGACCATCTCATTCAAATCTTCTATTTTAAAATGAGGAAACTAAGGCTCATATAGGTTAAATGACTCACCCAGGGTCATACAGTTACTAAATGTTAGAGGCAGGAATCGAACCCTAGTCTTTCTGACTCCAAGCCTGCTACTCTAGCCACTACGATATATTGCCTCTCAACATCCAATTGGTTTACAAGTCTTGCCATTTCTGTCCACACCATCTCTCCCATTTGTCAGCACACTACTCACACAGTCCTATACTGGTATAGGTCCTCCTCATCGCTTGTCTGGACTACGGCAATGTCCTCTAATTAGTCTCCCTACCTCAAGTCTTTCTGCGCTCCAATCAATTCTCTACTCAAGTGATTTTCCTTTAAGTTTAGATGTGACCTTGTCACTTCTCTATTCAATAAACTCCCTGTTGCCTCTAAGATAAAATAAACTACTCTGTTTGGCTTTCATAAGCCTTCCATATCCCGGCCCCACCCGATCTTTCAAGCTTCAGCATACACTGTTTTCCTTCCCGTACTCTCTAGTCCAGCCAAATTGGCTTTCTCTCTGTTCCTCCCATACAGCTCTCAACCTTCCATTTCTGTACCTTTGCACTGGCCGTTGCTCATGTCTGGAATGCACTCCCTTCCTCATCTCCACCTTACAGAATCTCTCCCTTCCTTCAAGACACAGATGAAAGATGACTTTCCATACAAAGCCCTTCCTGAGCTCTTCTCCAATTGTTCATTTTCCCCCTGCCATCCCAACCTGAAGTAACTATGGTGTTGGAGACTTTAAATATTGACCTTTCCATTTAGAGAGTCTTTGGCAGTCCTGATGGATCCTGTCTGGGCAAATAGTTGCAGTTTCTCCTTTGACCAAAACTGTATCTATCCTTCCTTTTCTCCAAATCTTTCCTCACCCCTCACGCCTCACCTCACAAAACAACAACAAACACTGGGCACTGCAGGGAATAATGTTTGAGCCTCAACATGCCACCAAAGAGAAACAAACCAGAGAAGAGTTTACTCTGGGTCCAAAGCAGGGTTAAGTGACTTCAATCAATCACTGAGTATGTCTCCAAATGGGCCATACGGTCCCCTACTGAAAAGAGGCTGGGGGTGTTCAGTGAGATCCCAGTAAGGCTTTAGATGATGAGAAGAGGCTCGTTTTAGAAGCAAACTATCCCAGCACTGCAGTCTCATGGACTCAAGGGAAAAAGGAAAGGGCTGAGAGACTTGCCAGGAAGGCAGGGGATAGGGGTGAGGGGGGATGGATAAGAGGGGGCTAGAGGTTTAAGGAAAAGGAAACAAAGATCTAAGATATAAGAAGAAAATCAGTGAAATCCCAAGAAAACTCTTCATTAAGTTTCATTTTTCCTTCAGGGTACAGCAAGTACCATTCCCAGATTTTGACTGATCTGAAACACATGACCGTCTCCATCTCGTTTGCTCCATTTCAACCTTTAAGCTCCTTTCTGAATGAAATGCTATCTTCCACTTCAAAGGAGCAAAGGGGAAATCATCAGAGTAATAAAATTAAATGGAATGTTTCATAACTAAAGCTTGACTGCATGTTCAAAAAAAAAAATAGTGAGACAAGGGACCAGATCTGGGAGGGGAAGGGAGGGAGGAGTGTTGGGGTGGCTAATCCTGAAGCACTTTTCTCACTGGTATGTGGGGGGGAGGGGGAGGAAGGGAGAGATGAGAGAGATCATCTCTCTCAGCTGGAAGGCTAGAAAGAGTGAAAGGGAAAGTAACCCCTAAACTTCAAAGATTCAGAGCTGCCAACAACTCCTGTTGGGAAGAGGAATTGTAAATAACTGGTCTGTTTGGAGGTGGCAATGCCTCATCTCTGTAGGACAAGTTAAGGCTAGAGGACCCCAAGAACACATGCCTTTGCTATATGTTGAAGATGGATCCTGAGGAAGCACTTGGCTAGACAAAGCTTTGGACCTCTAAATGAAGGAGCAGGGTGGGGAGGAGATGATGGGGGACGACCAGGAAGAGGGAGGGTTAGGAATCATGTCAGATAAGGAATGGCTGAAGAAACCAAGAATGTTTAGCATGAAGCAAAGCAAATGTGAGTGAGACACGATGGCTGTTTTCAAGTATGTCATGGGCTGTCACGGAGTAAAGTGATTAAATCTACCCTCTGCCCCTCTGGAATACTGAACCACAGGCCAAAAAAAGAAGTAAGAAGAAGGCAGATTTAGATCAACATAGTAAGGAACTTCCTAACAACCAGAGCTGAGTAACAGTGGAATGGACTGAAGTATTCAGTTCCCTTCCATTGGCTGGATGTGCTCAAGCAAAGGCTAGTCAATCACCTGTCAGGGAAAGTTCATGTTGTAGACTTATACACGAGGGAAGAGGCTGGATTAGATGCCTTCTGAGATCACAGACATGAAGACCAGTTGAATGGTGGTACAACTATTAGTATACATACACACACACACACACACACACACCCCAACTCCTGCGCCATTTTGTAGGTATGGAAATGGAGACCAGAGAGGAACTTGTCCAAGATAACATAGCTATTTAATAGCAGAGATGGAAATATTTTAGGGGATTAATGACTTGAGTAGAGGCTGGACTAAAATAATCACAAAATCCTTCCCAATTTTTAAGATTTTATGATTCTACGGAAACCAGGTCTCCCAACTATCCACTAAAACAGGACTTTTCCTTTTGAAATTATCATATCATCTTACAAGGCACGACATGCAAAAAACGCCCTAGAGTTAACATGGTGCTAGCTGCTGTCTGACTTAGAAGATGAATGATTGAGCTAGAAGGGACCATAGAATACTAGAACATAAGGGACATCAGAAACATAGACTGTCACAGGTAGAAAGGACTTGGAGGTCACTTAGTTCAATCCTTCACTTAAGCATGAATACTCTCCAACATTCTATTCATCATTCCATTTCCAAACTAACATCCTTCCACTAACAATGATCTCACTACTTCCCAAGTAGTGGGCAGCACCTTGCATTGATAGACAACTCTATTAAGTATTTCTTAATAATCTGTCTCCCTGTGACTTCAAGTTTAAAAGTGCTTAGTGCCTATGATATTCCCAGTTCTATCTAAATAATAGCAAGCTTCCTGGGGCTGCACCCTCCATAAAGAGACAAAGAGGAGAAAATGGTTGAACTGTTCACTACTTAAGGGAATCAAGCCCCACTTTCTGGGTATAAGTAATAACATCATTTTCCCCTTTGACACACAGAGCCTCATTTCTTCTTCTTCCTTTTCCTCTTCCTCTTCTTCTTCTTTTTGGGTGGGGCAATGAGGGTTAAGTGACTTGCCCAGGGTCACACAGCTGGTAAATGTTAAGTGTCTGAGGCCAGATTTGAACTCAGATCCTCCTGAAACCAGGGCCAGTGCTTTATCTACCACGCCACCTAGCTGCCCCCAAGTCTCATTTCTTCTTAGTTGGATTCATCCCCCTTGACAGGACACAGTCAAGTCCTTAATGAAATGGCTTCGTTAAGTAGCATTCATATGGTTAAATCCTGAAAACCTCTTATTTCTTAAGAAATAGAAGCTTTTTAATTAACAAGCTGCAATTAATTACTTCCCATGTGCACTCTGTTCATTTATAAACGCTTACATATGACTAGAACTTATCAGTGTGGTGCAGTGGAAAGAACAAGAGATTTGGAAGCAGACGACCGAGATTTCAATCCTGATTCCACTGCTTCTGCCTTTGCGAGCTAGGTTAGGTTGCTGGATTTCCAACGGCCTCAGTTTCCTCATCTCCAAAATAAGAAGCTCCAACTAGATGATCTATAAGGTCCCTTCTAGCTTTAAATCTATGATCCTAGGATTTATGAAGTCCTAAATCCAGACAGGAGAAATGTGAGGTCTCTCATTAACTGGCAATATAACTAATGATGCACAAAAATGATTAACCATTATTCTACTTAGACCCGAATTAAACCCCCTGGTATTTGCATTATCACTTCAGTCACAAAATGAAATTACCTCGCCTCATTTTCACTCCTGAAATGAGGCAGGAGCTGAAATTGCTTGACTAGATAAAATTGTACTTAAGGTATCATTTCTCAGTAGTAGTAACATCATTTGAGTGAATGCACAGATGTCCGGTAATATGCATTCTTTGGGTAAGACACATTCTGTGTCTCTCCATAAATGATAGAAAACTTGGCCAGAAGACACAGAAACCATGTCTATCCAACAAGGTGAAGTGGAGACTAGATTGACCTCATAGATCTTTCACTACTCAGTGCCACATGGCTTTTTTTTTTAATGGTCCAAACATTATACATATTTACATACATACATAAATATGCCGTGTATGTAATATATTTGTATATACACAAACACATATGTACATGAACATATACATGCACAAACACATGCACACAAAAATAAACACATGTATATGCATATTAGTATATTCATGTACATATATGTGCGTGCATGCACATATCTACACATATTATTGTTGTTGTTCAGTCATGCCCGACTCTTAATGACTCCATTTGGGATTTTCTTGACAAAGATACTAGAGTGGTTTGCCATTTCCTTCTCTAGCTCATTATACAGATGAATAACTGAGGCAAAACAGAGTCACACAGATAGCAAGTGTCTGAGGCCAGATTTGAACTCAGGAAAATGAGTCTTCCTGACTCCAGGACCAGCGTTCCATCTACTGTACCACCTAGCTGCCCACATACACATACACATACACACACATATACACATGTATGATAATGCATCATATACACATCCACATCTACATGTACATGTACATACACATATACAACATTTGGATGAGGGCAGCAAACAATAAATAAGCCAGGAATTAACTAAGAGAACAGCTAGGGAAATAGCACAGAGCTCTAACAGATCCTGGGTTGTTTTTGCACAAGTCCATTTGGTGCCCAGCAATACAACACAGCTGAGAATTAAGAAATACTACAGGGCAGCTAGATGGCGCAGTGGAGTCAGGAATACCTGAGTTCAAATCCGGCCTCAGACACTTGACACTAGCTGTGTGACCCTGGGCAAGTCATTTAACCCCAACTGCCTCACAAAAAAAAAAAAAAGAAAGAAAGAAAGAAAGAAAGAAAGAAAGAAAGAAAGAAAGAAAGAAAGAAAGAAAGAAAGAAAGAAAGAAAAGAAAAGAAAAGAAATACTATAATTCCAGGAGAGTCACAAATGCAGGTGATCCGGAGTAATGGAAAGATGCATGGTGGACCTAAGCAAGATCAGCAGCTCTGGTATTGGCAGAGATGGGAAAAGACTATACAAACATAAATAAGAAATGCTGTGAAATCTATTATCAAGGACATGTATGAGGACCAAAGGAGCAGTGGGCTGGCCATGTAGTAACAAAGACAGACAGAAGACAGATAACTAAAAGGCTACATCAGTGCCTTCAAAACTTAAAAAGAACCAGAAGAAGGCCTCCAGGACATTGGGTGAGAGCACTCTGGAAGATGTAAGAAAAGACTTGGACAAGAATCACACTGAATAAGAAGGCCAGAATGGATGCTGCCCTCCACCAGGAGAGGGAAATGCCCGTGTCAATAAGATGCCAGATCGCTGAAGCATGAAGCAGCCATCTGCTTGCTAAATACCCAGGAAGAATCAAAAGATCATAGATTTAGAGGTGGAAAGGATTTTAGGCCATCGAGTCCAATCTTCTCCCTTTAGAGATGAGAAAAATAATGTTAAGTGACTTATCCAGGGTCACCTAGAAGGTGAGCCGGAATCCAGGTCCTCCAATTCCAAGTCTGGCATTCTATTGAGCTAAATAGTTAAACCAAGGCCAGTGACTTCCTGTCACTAGGTGTCTCTCGTTTTTCTAAACCACTCCTTTCTAGGATCTATCTCATTTCATAAAGAGTCACAGGTTGGGAAGCCGGGAGGCCTACGTTCTAATTCCAGCTCTGTACTAAGAGACAATGCAGTAGCGTGGATAAAGCATTGATCTCGGAGTCAGGAAGACTTAGATTCAAATCCTGTTTCAGAAGCTTACTCATGGCATAACCCTGGATGAGTTACCTAACCTTTCTCAATCTCAATTTCCTTATTTATAAAACTGGGATCGTAACAGCACCTACCTCACAGGGTCAAATAAAGGAATCAATGCATGTTAAATGCTTTGAACATCTTAAAGCATCACATAAATACATCAACTCTGCCCCTAGTTAACCATGTGAAACCTTTTTCATTATGCCTAATTAAACCAAAATTCCTTAGCCACACCTCTCTTCATTTATTTCTTTATTTTATTTTTTCTGGGGCAATGAGGCTTGAATGACTTGC
Source organism: Dromiciops gliroides (assembly GCF_019393635.1). Lineage (NCBI taxonomy): Eukaryota > Metazoa > Chordata > Mammalia > Microbiotheria > Microbiotheriidae > Dromiciops > Dromiciops gliroides. Next base: position 297,954,583 of record NC_057862.1, on the reverse strand, counting down.
CCAGGGTCACACAGCTAGTAAGTGTCAAGTGTCTGAGGTCAGATTTGAACTCAGGTCCTCCTTAATCCAGGGCCAGTACTTTATCCACTGTGCCACCTAGCTGCCCCCTACACACTTCTCTTCAAAGTGGACTCCCTACTCCCTCCCTCTGTAACTCTCTCCACACTATTCTGTCAGCCTGGAACACCTACTTCATTCCAGCTCCACTCTCTGTCAAAGTACAGCCCAACCATCCATTAAGACCAAGCTTAAATACACCCTTCACTTGGAAGCTGGTCCGTGATCCACCCATCAGCTGATGGATCCTCTCCCCACTAAGGAATTCTAAATGCTTTTGTTTACACCTCTCCTATAGCACTGGGATCTACACCAAGGGTCATAGTTATTTATATACAAGTCTTATATTATGCCCTAGACTGCTCTGTCTTATTTGTCTTTAAATCTCCCATAGCACCAAGCACAGGGCCTTGCCCATAATAGGTGATCCATAAATGTATGTTAAACAAATCAATTAATGCTACCAATTGATCACTAAGGTTCTTATTCTCAGGTAATAGGTTTAGGGCCAGAATGGACCATAAGGATTTTCTAGTCAAAGCTAGATGGTGGGGGTAGCTAGGTGGTGCAGTGGATAAAGCACCAGCCCTGGATTCTGGAGGACTTGAATTCAAATCCAGCCTCACTTACTAACTGTGTGTGACAAGTCACTTAACCCTGACTGCCCCACCAAAAAAAAAAAAAAAAAAGCTAGATGGTGGAAACTGAGTCCCAGGAAAGTTAACTAACTTGTTCAGAGTCACATAGGGTAATAAATAGCAGACAAGGGCCATGTCTCTTATTTCTTCTGCAGCCCCTAAAGAGAAGCTGGCATACACAAACAAGAGAGTCATAGATGCAGAAGGAACTTTAGTGGCTCCCTAGGATAAAATGAAAGTTCTCTGTTTAGCTAATATTAGCCCAACATAGCTGGGCCCCAAGCTATCTTTCCAGATATACAAGACATTACTGCACCTCCCACACTCTGGTATCCAATCAAACTCTTCTTCATTCTGTTGCTCTTTAGCACTAGCCATTCTCCATGTATGGGATGCACTCCTTCCTTGCTCAGGCTTCACAGAATCCCTCTCTCCCTGTAATATGCAACTCATGCACCATCTTCTCTTAGAAGCTTTTCTGGGAAAAGAAATATGTACAAAAAATATTGAAAGCTGCTCTTTTTGTGATGGCAAAAAATTGGAAACAGTGCCCATCAACTGGGAAATAACTGAACAGGTTATGGTATATGAATGCGATGGAATACTACTGTATTGATGAAATTGATTGAGTAGTACAGAGTTTTTTTTAAAAAGTAAAATGGTATAAAATGGAAATTCATAGTTTTATATGGAATCCTCTTTTTCTGTTGTGCTGTGTACATGGAAATTTTTGTGTGTCTTTTTGTATTTAAGTTCAAAATAAATACATTTAAAACAATAAAAACAACAATAAATAGAAATGAAGTGGATGGGTTCAGAAAAACCTGGGAGGATTTTTTGTAAGCTGATGCAAAGTGAAGTGAGCAGAACCTGGAGAACAATCTACACAGTAGCAATGAAAATGTAAGGATAATCCACTGTGAAAGGCTTCAGAGTCCACCACAACTCCAAAAGACTCATGATAAAAAAAATTCTTTCCTCAGGCAGCTAGGTGGCACAGTGGATAAAGCACTGGCCCTGGATTTAAGAGGACCTGAGTTCAAATCCAGCCTCAGACACTTGACACTTACTAGCTGTGTGACCCTGGGCAAGTCACTTAACCCTCATTGTCCTGCCCCTCCCCGCCCAAAAAAATCTTTCCACCTCCAAATGGAAAACTGATGGATTTAGTGCAGATTGAACCATATTTTGTTTTTTCCCCTCTTTCTTTTTCTTTTTCTTATTCTCCTTCCAACCCCCACCCCCATCTCAAACATGGCTAATGTGGAAATGTTTTGCTTGACTTCATATGTATAAGGGAGATTGTAATTCTTGCCTTTTCAATGGGAAAGGAGGGGTAAAGAGAGGGGGACAATTTGGAACTGAAAATAAAAATAAAATTGAATTTAAAAAAATTTCTTAGAAAGCCTTTCCAGATTCCTCAACTGTTAGTGCCCTCCCTCCCAAACTACCTCATATTTAACTACTTGGAATATAGTTTTATTTAACTTTATATATTTCAATATATGATTGTCTATGCCATCAGAATGTAGACTCCTTGTGAGTAGGGATTCTTTATTTTTTCTATTTGTATCCCAGCACAGCATTTGGTACAAATGCTTGCTGATTGATTGACCTCTTCATTCTCAAGATTTTCTCTTCTATAATTATAGAAAAGATATCTTTTAAACAGCAGGGACTGTGGGGTGGGGGAGGAAAGGGAGTGACACCCACCAAGGAATGGAGAATAACTTGTAAAAAGATTTTTGTGACTGACTCATAAATCTGGATGTCATTTAATCCAATTAACCCAAGCTTGTCACTCTCATTCAGCCACTTCCTCATCCTGCAACATAGAAAAAACCCTAAGCTAACAAAGCCCCTGGAACAGGTCTGCCCCAGCCTAGACAGTCCTAGAAAAGTCATGTAATTGTTTGAATTGCAGAATACAGAAAGCAGAGTTCAAAAGGACTTTAGAAATAAATCTAATCCAAGCTATTTTACGTGAGGAGAAACTGGGGCCTCAAGAGCTAAAGGACTTGCCCAAAGTCAGCTGAGCCAAAATTAGATGTCAGGTCTTCCAACTCCAAGGCCGAGCAATACTCTTTCCCTTACACATCACTGAAGGAATCTGTCAGGGTCCTCAACATAGGCCCCGCTAAGACAACAGGGACAGACTCAGAGGGGTATATCAAAGATGGATTTGACATGTACTCTGTCATGGACACAGAGTCATCACCCTTTCCAGCCCCTTCAGCATTTCCTCTCTCCAAGATGGCTTAAAGCACAAGGCTTCACCAGGGACACACAAAGAGTAGCAACACTCTCCCCACCCCCCACTCCCCACACCCCCTCTCCAGACCTGCACTGCCCTGCCACAAATAAGACTTATCTGACTTTTACTGCTTCCCACTTTTCCCAAGGCAAACGGCCCTGCAAAAGTGGTAGAAAGGGTCACCCTACAATAACCAACAATCTGCACATTCTGTGCAAAGGAGGGGAAAGAAGCTGGAGCCCTTCACAGAACAATTGGCTTCAGCCACTACTTGCTTCCCTCAAGGCTGGGCTCGAAAGTGTGGTGGAAGATCACTGGATTTAGCGACAGAAGAGACCCAAGATCAAATCCTGCCTTGGGCACTTATTCGCTGTGTAAACCTGAACAAGTTACCCAACCTCTTAGGTTTTCTCATCTGTAAAATGAGGGCAAGGGGCTTGATAGACTCCAAAGTGCACCATGGAAAGAGTCCTGGGCCTGAAGCCAGCAAGACTCATTTTCTTGAGTTCAAATCTGGCTTCAGACACTAACCACCTGTGTGACCCTGGGCAAGTCACTCAACCCTGTCTGCCTCAGTTTCCTCATCCTCAAAATGAGCTAGAGAAGGAAGTGGCAAACCACTCCTATATCTTTGCCAAGGAAACACCAAATAGAGTCATGAGGAGTCAGGCAGAACTGAAAAATGACTGAACTACAATAACAAAGTGCCCTCCTAGCCCTATAGCTATGATTAAAGGATCCCTGCTTTCTCTGGCTTCATCGGTGTGGTAACAGACTCAGTAATGATTCCACTAGCAAGAGAACCACTAGAAACAGGGGGATATAGTAGCAAGTGCTAGGGAGTCTGACCCAGTGAGAAGATCTAGAGGCTACATCCTCAATTCTTTCACTTACTAGCCTTGAACAAGTCAACTGCTTTTTCTGAGCCTAAATTTCTTCACCTGTGAAATGGAAACAGTGTCAGGTCCTGGGATTTCATTGTTATAAAAATCCTCTAGTGGGGCGGCTAGGTGGTGCAGTAGATAAAGCACTGACCCTGGATTCAGGAGTACCTGAGTTCAAATCCGGCCTCAGACACTTGACACTTACTAGCTGTGTGACCCTGGGCAAGTCACTTAACCCCCATTGCCCTGCCAAAAATAGATAGATAGATAGATAGATAGATAGATAGATAGATAGATAGATAGATAGATAGATAGATAGATAAAAATCCTCCAGTGATGGAATTCCCTCTATCAATGCAGCTCTGCAATGGCTCTGCAGCTTATGAATATTGTTTGGGAAATTGAAAGAAATAAAATTACTTATGCTGAGGGTTATAGAGGTAGAATATGTTAGAGATAGCATTTAATCCATGGTGATAATAACTAACCCCAAAGCTGGATCACTATGCTCACAGGACAGAATTCTTGTTTGTTGGAAATCTCCTAAAATAATGGATATGAAGTGCACGGCAAATGCAAACTAAATTTATCTAAGGTAACAACCCCTGCCACTAACTGCCTGGCACTCTGTTTTTCAAGTGGATAACCACAAAAAATAGTGTATGAAGAATGAGAATGAAAGAGCCAAAGGCAGGATTTAGGATCTGGGCTTTCTAGGAACATCAAGAGAGGTAAGGATGCCCTGCAGCCCCTGGATAATTCATGTATGTCATCACAACCCAGAGAGACTGAACAACCCCAGGGAAATGCTCACACAGAAAGGTCACCAAGGTACAATCCAGGCATCTAACAAAATGTTGCTGAAAGCTTACTGTATATGAAGCAGAGTGCTTGGGGCTGGGCCCTAGCAGCCCTAATTAATTCCAGGCCTTTAATCATCCATCAAAAGGCCCATAATTGAGGACAGGAAGAAGAGGGAGTGAAAAGGAATGAACATATTCATTAGACTTGGGTTCATCTTGTGGAGACACTTCAAAAAAAATATGAACAATTTCCATCTGTTGGAAACTGCAGTTGCTGAAATTAGGAAAATTACTTAACTGGAGGGGAAAATAGCACTTGACTAAATTATTTCAGAAGATCTGGTTTCTAGTCATAAGATCTCAAGGGTTAGAAAGGACATCTATTCCAAGTTGTAAGTGCCTGGCACAGTGGTCGATTGGTTGGTTGGTTGTTGTCTTTTATTGTCGAAGAGGACCAAAATGATATTACTATGTTGGGGTCAAGGTACAGTGTGTCCCACTGTGGCTGAATACACCAATATGAACTCAGCTGCTAAGTCAGTGTGTTCTACTTTTTGAAAGGCATTATAAAATGCTTTATTGAAATCCAGATGTACTATGTCATAAAAGTGCTACAAGGGACATAAAGATGAAAGGAGTCTCTTAAAACTTAACTTGCCCTACTGATATTTATTTTGTGCCCCCACACTGTTGCTCTTCTTGCAAGATTATAAACCTGGGTGACTAGAAGGATGGTAGCATTCTTCACAGTAACAGGGAAAGTCAGAAGGAGGGTAGATTTGGGAAGAAAGACAGTGAGTTCTGTTTTGGAGATGTTGAGCTTCAGATATGAACAGGATATCCAATTAAAAATGTCCAAAAGGGATGCAGCTAGGTGGTGCAGTGGATAAGGCACCGGCCCTGGATTCAGGAGGACCTGAGTTCAAATCCGGCCTCAGACACTTGACACTTACTAGCTGTGTGACCCTGGGCAAATCACTTAACCCTCATTGCCCTGCCAAAAAAAAAAATGTCCAAAAAGCAGTCATGATGTAGTACTGCCACTCGGGGGAAACTTGGAGTGGATATATATAACCTATGAAACCAAGTAAGAAGAGTACGAAAGAAAAAGGACAGAGCCTTGGGACACACCCACAGTTAGTGAACATGACAAGGATGATGAACTAGCAAAGAAGAGTAAGGAGAAGGACCAACCAGTAAGAAGGAGAAGGACCAAAGAGGAACAAAGGTCACAAAAAGCCAGAGAGGAGACAGTATTCAAGAGAAGAAAATTGCTGCTAAGAGGTGAAGAAGGATAAGGATTGGGGGGAAAGTCATCTAATTTTGCAATTAAAAGATGATATATAACTTTGGAAGAAAGAGTTTTGGTTACATGGCCTCAGATACTTACTCTTTGTGTGACCCTGGGTAAGTCACTTAACCCTGTTTGCCTCGGTTTCCTCATCTGTAAAATGATCTGGAGGAGGAAATGGCAAACCACTCCAGTATCTTTGCCAAGAAAATACCAAATGGGGTCATGAAAAGTCAAACTACTGAAATCAACTCAAAACAACAACAAAAATAAGATGTAAAGACTGAAGATTACATGTTATATATTACCAATAAAATAAATATGAGAGACATTGAGAGATAGAGCCAGAGATGAGGTAAAGATGATGGTTGGAACAAGCTTCTAAGAGACAAAGATCTAAGATTCAATTTCCTTTAGTTCAACAATTCCAAGCTTGAATTCATTAACACTTCCATCATGTCCTCAGTTATTTCAGGAAACGTCCAAATACTTCTCCCTCCTCTCCAAATAAAAGCCAAATTTCGTATATCTGAATTTTAAAAACAGACCTATCTCAATTCTTTTTTTCTGGGGGGGTTGGGGGGTAGGAGGGGGTGGTCAGGGAAGGAATGAGCTATCACAAAATTAAACAAATGATGAGGAATAATAAGAACTCACATTCCTATAGTTCTATCATTCATAACACCTCTTCTCACAATCAGCTTGAGGGGGCAGCTAGGTGGCACAGTGGATAAAGCACTGGCCCTGGATTCAGGAGGACCTGAGTTCAAATCCGGCCTCAGACACTTGACACTTACTAGCTGTGTGACCCTGGGCAAGTCACTTAACCCTCACTGCCCCACAAACAAATAAACCTAATTTAGGCTATCAGCTTGAGAGCTACTGTAGATATTAGTATCTCTACTTTACAGATGATGAAACTTAGGCCCAGACAAGAAAAGTGACTTGTTCATGGTCACCTAACTAAATAGAAAAAGGATTTAGATGTGCGCTGAATTCCAATTCCAGGGCCCTTTCCCTGACATAATGCAGATTCTCTAAAATTTCTTTTAAGTCTAGAAATCCCAGTTCTAGTTCCACAGAGAACAAAGGAAGTATTTAACCAGACAATCACTTCAGACCCCTACCCTTACCCCAGGGTGGCTACACCAAATAGAAAGACACATTTTCCATTTCCGATATTACTTCTACCTTGTCTGATTCACCCTACAAAGTGAAAAACTCTGCCTGGTCTCTACCAGAGAGTATGTTCCATAAGTGTTCACTACATAGTCAAGGTGGTAAAAAAAAAAAAATTCTTAGACAGTACAACAAAGGAGGCCATGGCATTCTTGGCCCCATAGATTTTTACAAATAGTCCCTATCATTGGTTAATCATCTCATTTAATCTGGAGATGGGAAACTAGATAATATCACTCTACCTGAAGGTGTTTAAGGCTGACATGGGTCTGGACCAATATATGTGAGGAAAAGGAATGCTAAGGGAAAGAGGTCAGCATAGCACATAGCACTTCATAAATATTTATTGATGGATAGAGTAGTAGAAAGGGTGGAGTAGTAGATAGCCCTGGATTCCAATTCTCTGTGCTAGGCTGGCATCTGTAGTATTAGCCATGTGGTTCTGGTCAAGTCATTTCTCTTCTAAGAGATTCTGTTTCCTACAGTGAAATGAGGAGGTTGATCCAGATGTTCTCCATAGCCCCTTCCAACTCTAAATTCAATAATTTTTTTGATATTTAGGCAAGGGGATGCTTTTGGGGGCACAGTTTGTACTAGGTAATCTATTAGATCCATATCTAATCTGAGATTTTGTGATCCCATGAGATAGCAGTACTGACCTGGGAATTTGGGGGAAAGGGGGGTTGCTAATGGGATTTAAGTGACTTGCCCAGGGTCACACAGCTAGTGTTTTGAGGACAAATTGAACTCAGCTCCTCCTGACTCCAGAGCCAGTGTTCTATCCATTGCACCACATAGATACCCTGCAAATGACCTATTTCTGTATTATTTTAGTCACCTGAATGGCCGTGCATCAGGAGACATGGGTTCAAGCTCTACCTTTGCCACACTAATGTAAGGGGCTAAAATTCTAGCTAGTCTGTCTAAAATATCTAATGAGTAGTCGCCAATAAATTGTAAACTTTAGCAAGAGTTTAGATTTTTAAGCAATTATTAAGGAGAATAAGAATTTGGTGAAAAGAGAAAGGCCTAGATTCATCCATCTATCAAAGGGGGAGCGCATCTTTAGCTCCACTCTCCACCAAAGTCATGATGAAAGAGAGAGAGAGCACCAGCCTCACCCCCTCTTCCTCCTGCAAGCAAGGTCACTTCCTGACACCAAAGAAAAGCCACATGTCTTGCCCTCAGGCACCTTCTCCTCCTGGCAGAGCTTTCCTACAGTAAGTAAGGAAGTCATTTGACCTCTATGGGACTGTTTCTTATCTGGAAAATGGGTCTAATGATACTTGTACTAACTTTACCTCACAGGATACCAAATAAGATAATGGGTCTAAAGTACTTTGTGACTATAAAGTGCCATTTAAAGGTTAATCATTAGTTGATTCATCTACCTCTGGTTTTCTTCTTTTTTGAAAAATTGGGATTGGAATATTCCCACTTCAAATGAAGTGTGTGTGTGTGTGTGTGTGTGTGTGAGTGTGTACGCGCAAGCACGCGCATCTAGTTTCCCATCTCCAGATTAAATGAGATAATTAACCAATGATAGGGATTACAATCCTAGAAATGGCCAGTTTGGTGAAAAGAGTGCTGATCTTAGAGTCAAGAAGACCTGGATTCCAATTCCTGCTGTGTGACCATGAGCAACTCACTTAACTTCTCTAAGACTCAGCTTCTTCCTCCCTAAAATGGTGATATTAATACTGGTCATACTGTCTCCCAAAGAAAGGTCTGCAATGCATTCTGCAAACTGTAAACTGCTGGATAGAGGTGAGTGATCATTATTATTAATAAGGGAATCTACCTTCCTGTACTTTAGTTTCTTCCTCATGCAGATGCTAAGAGGATAATAACAAGATCAGATCTAAAAGTAGTCTTTAAACAATAGATGCAAACCCTAGGAAGGATCCTGTGACCTTGTTCACCTCTGCATGTTTAAAAGCAGAACCAACAAAAGGAAAGAGATTAGGAAGAACTGGAAAGAGGTAATTTATCACACTGAGGAAAAAGGAAATCATCAGTGACTGAAGAAGAAAGGAATCACTCAATAAGAAATCACCCAGAAGACACACACGGGTAACCAAAGCACCGCACACCTCCCTCGCCTGAACCCAGACACCGCAGCCCAGAGCTCCAAACACAGCATGTCTCTCTACCTGGAGCCAGCTCCTTGACCGGATGTGTCGGCTTGTTACCTAGAAAGGGACAGAGTATGGTCACACACTGGGAAGAGATCTAAAATCACCAAGACATGTCATTTCATTAGTAGTGTTCACACAAGGTAAACTCCTTAAAATAAAATAAAAAAACAAAGGGGGAGGCACAAAAGCTTTATGGCTTTCTTGAGATCCACTGATTGATGAGAGAAAACTATATTAATGGCAGAAATCTCTTGATTCCTAGTCTTTGATGAGACTAAAATAATCCTCCTAAAATGGCAAATACAAAGGATTTGTCTCCCTCCCACCCCCATATTCAAATACACAGTCACTACAAAGAACAGTTAAAGGGTAGAGAGAAAATAAGAGAAGGTAATCAGAGGCCAATATCTTACACAATTTACCAAGATTAGGTCAAAATAGATATAAAGAGACATTACAAGAAAATTTGAAGAACATGGAGCATGTTACTTATCAGACTTATGGACAGGTGAACAATTTATGAATAAACAAGAGATAGAGAGCAGAGTAAGGTATAAAATAGATAATTTTGATTACATCGAGTTAAAAAAGTTTTTGTAAAAATAAAACAAATGTAGCCAAGATCAGAAGGAAAGCAGAAAATTGGGGGTGGGGGTGGGGTGGAATTTTATAAACAGTTTATCAGATAAAGGCTTCATATATCAAATATATAAAGAATTTTGTCAATTCTACAAGAATATGAGTCATTCCCCAAATGATAAATGGTCAAAGGATATGAACAGGCAGTTTTTAGATAAAGAAATCTAAACAACTTATAATCATATGAAAAAACTCTAAATCATTATTGATTAGAGAAATGCAAATTAAAACAACCTTGAGATATTTTATACTTATCAGAGTAGCTAAAATGATTGACGGGGAAATCAACAAATGTCGAAAGGGATATGGAAAAAATGGGACAACATTCATTATCGGTGGAATTCTGAACTGATCTAACCATTTTGGAAAGCAATCTGGAATTATACCCAAAGAGTTATAAAACTGTATATACTTTTTTTTTTTTTTTTTGCGGGGCAATGGGGGTTAAGTGACTTGCCCAGGGTCACACAGCTAGTAAGTGTTAAGTGTCTGAGGCTGGATTTGAACTCAGGTACTCCTGAATCCAGGGCCAGCGCTTTAACCACTGCGCCATCTAGCTGCCCCCCTGTATATACTTTTTGACCCAGCAGTACCACTACTAGGTCTATTTTCAAAGATGATTAAGGAAAAAGAAAAAGAATCTATATGTTCTAAAATATTTATAGCAGCTCTCTTTGTGGTGGCAAAGAACGAGAAATTGAGGGGATGCCCGTCAATTGGGGAATGGTTGAAGAAGTTGTGTTATATAATTATGAAGCTGTGCTTTGAGAAATGATCACAAGCTCAGTGATCTTAGAAAAACATGAGTAGACTTGCATAAAATTATGACGAGCAAAATGAGCAGAACCAAGAGAATGTTGTATATGGTAACACCAATATTGTTTCAAGAAGAACTTTGGCTAAGTCATTTTGACTATTATAAATACCCAAATTAACTACAAAGGACATGTGAAGGAAGATACTATCTGCATCCAGAGAAAGAACTGAGAGAAATATGTATAGAATGATTTTACATAGATATAGATATGTGTATACACATACACGCACACACACACACACACAGTGGGCCAAAAGTCACAAAGAGTCTGATGTTTTAATAACTTTTTGAAAATTATTTTTATTTTTCACCATTTATGAGATTTGGTTTTTCATGTGTAATGTAAATTCATTTCTTATATATTCTGTTTATGATGCTATAGTGTTATAAATTAAAAACAAAAAATAAAGGAGTTATTAAATATTCATGACTTTTATAAACACACTCACACATACATATTTGTGTCCTAATTGGGTAACCAGGGGGGGGGGGGAAGAAAGGGAAAAAAAAGAATTTTATGATAGCTTTATTATATATTTAAAATAAATAGCAAGTTGTACATAATAGATTTGCAGTTTCATATGCAATCATTCTTTTTTTAAAAATTATACTGTTATAGAAATGATTGATTTATTCCATACATTAAAAACTAACTAAATAAAAATTTTAAAAAGAAAATGTAGTGAGAACATGTTGTCCACCCAACTAGGAGATATTACTTCTGTTTAGAGTGTAAACAGAATCCAGTCTAGGTGAATTCTTATCTGAAAGAAAGGAGCCCCTGTCCTTGTAGCCTTCCATTAGAGTGACCCAGCTCATGAAAGAGAAAACCAACCAGAGTGGTCTGGATGGAGATGGATTCCCCAGTCCAGGCGGCTTGAGGCAGCTAAGTCTCATGATCAAGCCACATTCTCAGGGGGAGGAGTTGAGGATTTCCAGCCCACCTTCTCATTAAAATGTTTACCATTCAGGGTGGACTTTCACTCATGGGGCAGGTCCTTTTACCAAGACATTTAAGGCATTCAGTGTCTCCATTAGGGGTCTTTGGTTGCCAGGAGTAAACCACTGCTAATATATTGATTATTAGCTAGCCTAATTAATCAATTGATTATTAGTTACGCAGAAACTGTATGTCAGGTTTTACTTTCATGAGAGTAGAGAAAGACAGGAAGGAGCTTTACGAATAGCTACTTGGAATCACCCACATTAAAGGATGAGGATGATGGCCAGTGAAGGAGACAGAGGGGGAATGATTAGAGAGGGAGGAAGAGAACCAAAAGAGTGTGGTACCACTGATACCAAAGGGGGAAGGACTCTCCGGCTGGAAGGGCCAGTCAATCAATCAAGAAGCACTTTATTAAGGACCTTCTACATCCCAGGCCCTGTACTGGATTCTGGGAATACGGAGACAAAAGTCAAACAACTCCTGCCCTTAGGAGTCAGTCAGGAGACACACGCAAATAAAGGGACATGCAAAATAAGAAACAAAGTAATTTTGGAGGGAGAGGACCAGAGATGTGAGAAGATTGGGCAAGTCTTGATGTAAAAGGCAGCATTTGAGCTGAGCCTTGAAGGTTAATTTGGGATGATTCTAAAAGAGGTAAAGAGGGAGTGCATTTCAGGCTTGGGGCTTATTCAACATATAGGCACAGAGATGGGCAGGTATTAAAGAATGCCCAGGGGAAGGAAGACTGACACAAGACCCTTGATTTTCTATCCACGGCCTCTCAGAAAAACCATACCCTTAATGGGACTAACACCTGGGCTTCCTTATTCCTACTCTAGTCCTCTTCTTTCCATAGTATGATGTTGTCCCTCAAGGCCTATCACAAGTGCCTGCTCCTCTACTATTCAGTTATTCAACCATGATTTTAATCACCTGACTTGTCTGGCCTTCAGTTGTGTTACCTGACCCAAACACTTAAGAAGTATAATATATTGGGAAAAATGCTAGGTGTGAATTTAGAATACCTATTTGCATAGCAGTCCTAGTTCAAACTGTTACTTGGGATTGTTTTGACAAAGTCACTTCAGTTTTGTGAGACTCAGTTTCCTTATCTGCAAAATGGGAAGATTATATTTTTACTCTACCCAACCAACCTCCCTGGAGCTACTGTAAAGATCATCTTAAGTAATGGATGGAAAAGTACTTTATAAATTGTAAAATATTCTAGACTATATCTGTTGTTGTTATAATTAGTGATGAACATGGAATCTACCCCAAAAGGAAAATATAAGCAGTTATTGTTATATAACAACAACTATTATTTATATAGCTCCTACTATGTGCTACTAGGCAACGAGTTTCACAAATATCTTACTTGATCCTTGTACTCATGAATAGTAAGGCAGAGGTAAAGTGCTTGCTAAATGTCTCAGACTGGATTTGAACTCAGATCTTCTTGACTCCAAGCCTGGCACTCTATCTAGCTGCCTCTATGAACAATAGTAAAAAGAGCTAGGAGTGGGAGCAGCTAGGTGGCACAGTGGATAAAGCACCAGCCCTGGATTCAGGAGGACCTGAGTTCAAATCCGGCCTCAGACACTTGACACTTACTAGCTGTGTGACCCTGGGCAAGTCACTTAACCCTCATTGCCTTGCGTCCCTTTCCCCCCCCCCCAAAAAAAAGAGGTAGTTGTGATTAACCTAGAAAATGTAAGACAAAGAGGAAACCCTAAGGGATAATGAAATAGAGCATGATTTTATCTAAGCAAGGGAATGCCCTAAAGCCTGTCAGGTTGGTGACTTTATACACACCTCATTTCAAACATGAATAATCACAAATCAGCTAAGAGGCTGGAGAGGGCTATAAAAAAGCTAAATTTAAAAAATTCTTATTAATAAAAGGTACAGAAATGTTTATTGAAAGTCCAGTGATATAGGGACTGAAAAAAGTTGGGAACCTCTTTTAAGGAACCGAAGAAAAGCTTCAAAAATGAAAAAGAAAAATGGTTTTTAAAGGGAACCTGTGTCTAGAAGAGGGCAAAAGGAGCAATCAATCAACGAGCATTTATTAAGGGCCTGCTAGATTCCAGGTCTTATGCCAGACTCTAGGAAATAGTCCCTAAATTTCAAATATCTTATAGCAAGATCCTAGTTAGTGTGAATTATGAATTCCCTTAAGTGGTTACACATATTTGAATTCACACTATTTGGAGTTGTAATTATACAAAATATGTCACTGGTTCTGGCCCAATGGAAATAAGCCATTTGAAGGTGAATAACAGGAGAACTTCAGGGGGATTCACTGTTCACACTAATTGGGACCTAGCTGGGCATTCTGTCAAGGAAAACAATGTTGTCTGTGAGAACAATGAGAATAGGGCCCAGAGAAAGACAGGGCGAAGGTCTGTTTGACTTCTCAAGTAAGGTAACTTCTCAGGAAGAAGAGTTTTGTCCCCCAAGAAGTGCTGATATGGATCCATTAGGAAAGAGGTCCAAAAAGACCATATTTGTCTAGAACAACTATGATGTTATATAATCATTATATTAATATTCCAATAATGATTTTTCAATACAATTGCTTTCCTAAGGAATCCTGTGCATCTTATTTTATGCTTTTAAGAACATGATTCTGAGAAGTGATTCACAGGTTTCACTAGACTGCCAGAGGAGGTCCATGATACAAAAAAAATTAAGAACTCCTGGTCTAGAAATAGGGCCTGAATCAAAGATGATGACCCGGCTAGACAATAATTAATGTGAAAAAAACACTTGAGGGGCTTAGTGAATTTCAAGGTCAACATGAGCCAACAGATCCACTAAGCAATGAAAAGCATTAATATGATTATCTGAAGGGCAGTCATGTGGAAGAAGAACTACATTTGTTCTGGCTGGCCCCAGAAGACATGACAAAAACTGTGGAGGGAGGTGGAGCAGATTTCAGCTTTGTGTATGAAAAAAATCACCTAAGAATGAAAGCTATCCATCCAAATTGAAATGAACTGTCTCAGAAGGCAGTGAATTGTACTTACCTTGAGATCTTAAATTGGACTAGTTAGCCTCTCAGGTCCCTTCAACATAAGATTCAGAACACCACAGAGCTGGTGTTTTTGTTTTCTGTTGTTGTTTTTGTCTCTACTTATACCATCTATATTCATCCTCCAAAGAACATGGCATTGTAGATATTAATAATAAATAGATGCTGCATTCATTAAAAGGAATATAATTTTTTTAAATAATTTTTTTTTAATTTTAAAAAAAGGAATATAATTGAATTGAATTGATCACTAGTAGTGACAAGGGTCATTTAGTGATTTAGTCCAATTCCTCACTTGGAAGAAATTTAGGCTAAAAGTCAAGAATGAGGATTTATTGAGCACTTACTATGTGCAAAGTATTATACTAAGTTCTGAGGCTACAAATAGAGAAAATAGTCCCTGTTCTCAAGAAGCTCACATTCTCTGTACGGGAAGACATCACATATTGGAAGTTTCAACTGCAGGTTAAATGAAAAATCCACTGGTCCTACGGTTGGAGGAGTAAGGCAGATGGAAACATATCTTTTTTAGCGTCACTTCCATTAATAAAATCATGTCCTTTTTTGATGTTGAAGTATTTAAGGAGGAAATTATTACTTTCAACCCAGTCTAAAATATTCATCTTAAATGCAATCCATATCCTGAGAAAGAACTGATAAAGTTTGAATATAGATTGAAGCATACTGTTTTCATTTCATTTTAGTTTTTTGTGGTTTCCTCCTTTCACAACATGATGAATATGGATATGCTTTTCACAATTGCACATATATAACCTATATCAAATTGCTTACTGTCTTAGGAAGGGGGGAAGAAGAAAATTTGGAACTCAAAGTTTCATATAAAAAAGAATCTTTAAATTGTCTTTAAAAAAAATAACATAAGGGGCAGCTAGATGGTGCAGTGGTTAAAGCACCAGCCCTGGATTCAGGAGTACCTGAGTTCAAATCCAGCCTCAGACACTTGACACTTACTAGCTGTGTGACCCTGGGCAAGTCACTTAACCCCCATTGCCTAAAAAAAAAATTTAAAAATTAAAAAAAAAAAACATAAAATAAAATTGTCTTTACATGTAATTGCAAAAAATACTATTTAAAGGGAAAAATAAAATAAAATATTCATCTCAGGGGTAGATATAAGCAGAGGTGATTATTAAATAATTATTAACATTGCCTATTAGATAGAAATGCAGATGAGATCCCCCTAGACTCATCCCATAGACTTCTGCTTAACAATTTTTAGATTGTGATTATGAATTTTTAAACGTTTAAATTAATTAGAATTTGACCAACCTTTGATTCTGGTAGCTATTCCTTGAGAAATAACCCATGGGGAAGCAAGCTCTCTAATCCAGATATCTTAGGCAAGAAGTTTTTGACAGAACCATTCATTGCCAAACATATTCTTCAGGCCCCTAAGGGAATCAGGACTCTTTTAACTTGAAGTCATGTTTCAGTGGGAAAAGTACTGGTTATGAAGGTGGACGAAATGGGCACAAATCCCACCTCTCATCCTTTCTGTATCATCTTGAACAAATCACAACTTCCATGGGCCAAGTGTCCCCATGTAAAGGAGGAGTTTTGACAAGATGGGTTCCAAATTCCCTTCCAAATCAGCTTCACAGGGAGAAAACTTTTGCAAACCCTAAGGCTAAAGTATAAACTTAAGTCATGAATTGTTAGCGTATCTCCCCCTTCAAAGAGCCATCCTGTTAATTAAATTTCAAGAGAGATTCTGTAAGGGTGACTTCCTAACTACTTCCTTCTTAGTTCATAACAATTATCACCTTATTTAAAAGTTTAGCTTAGGTCATAAAGTTATCATAGATTTTGGTTTTCCAGTTGGTCCTCACTTAGGAACCAAATGGCCCCAGATTTAAGAAAACAATTCTCGGGGCAGCTAGGTGGTGCAGTGGATTAAGCACTGGTCCTGGATTCAGGAGGACCTGAGTTCAAATCCAGCCTCAGACACTTGACACTAGCTGTGTGACCCTGGGCAAGTCAACCCTCAGTGCCCCACAAAAAAAAAAAATAATAATAATAATAAAAAAAAAGAAAAAGAAAAAAAAAAGAAAACAATTCTCTGAGCTATTTGAGCTATCCATTGGAAGGTGATCTCTTTGAGGGCAGAAACAATGTTTTATTATTGTTTTTACTTTTTTGTATGCCCAAGGCTTAGGAAAGTGCCTAGTATGTAGTAAGTACTTAAGAAATGCTTGCTAACTATCTTTCAGAATGGGTTTATTCCTGGGGGAATAGGGGAGGAAAAGGGAATATGTGTACTCTTCGATAACTGGGACTGTGGTTTCACTTTCTGGTCTTTCTATCTCCAGAGCCTAGCACAGTACTTTGGACTTAATATACATTTGCAGAAGTGAATTTAGTTTGTTAAATGGCAGCACTGACTTCCTTAAAGAACTGTGTTTTGTTTTGTTTTGGTTTTTTATTTATTTATTTGGGGTGGGGGGCGCAATGAGGGTTAAGTGACTTGCCCAGGGTCCCACAGCTAGTAAGTGTCAAGTGTCTGAGGCCAGATTTGAACTCAAGTCTTCCTGAATCCAGGGCTGGTGCTTTATCTACTGGGCCACCTAGCTGCCCCCTGTTTTGGTTTTTTTAGACATGAAGCTATCAACTTTCCTTAAAGGGCTATCTTTAAATCAATAGCACCAGACTTCTGTCTAAGATGGCTAGCTGGAGTCGAGGCAAGCAGCCCAGCTCCCACAAACCTATTCCAGTAAAAAAAAAAAAAAAGCAACAGACTGAATAATGATCAAGAAATCCAATGAGAAACTATAATAAGTAACTTCATCTATGTCAGAATTGCACAAAACATCAACCAGAAGCCCATGAGGAACAAAGAAAATGGCCACTAGAAAAGCCAGCAGCACCACAGACATGCAGGATGGAAGCCTGATAGCATGACCAGAGATGAACCAAAGATACCTGTAGCCTGCAAGGTTCTCTACTTAGAGGTAGCAAAAGTGAAGGGCTCCCATGGGAGAGCCCTGTCACTGGGGAGCCACAGCACGCACCTTGGAAACTAACAGAAGTGACAGCAAGCCAGTCTAAGCATGGTAGCACTCAAACAGAATGTGAAGACTGGCACAGGAACCCAAGCACTTCCAAATCCCCAATTCAGGATGATGAATACATAAAAAATAGCAAACAGAATAAAAGGGGCAGCTAGGGGGTAAAGAGAAAAGAGTGCTGGGCCTGGAGTCAGGATGACCTGAGTTCAAATGTGACCTCAGACACTATTTGTGGGACCCTGGGCAAGTCGCTTAAACCTATTTTCCTCAGTTTCCTCATCTGTAAAATGAGCTGGAGAAGGAAATGGCAAATCATTACAGTATCTTTGCCAAGAAAACTCCAAATGGGGTTGTGATTAGTCAAACACAACTGAAAATGACTGAACAACCAAAAAACATCATCATCATTGAAAAATAGAAAAGTTCATCAGTGGAACTGATTAAATACACAAAATCCAGAAGCAATTGAACATAGCAGCATAGACTCTAAGTCCTTGGGTAAGGTCAATAGATACATGGCCTGGATTTAAAAAAAAAATTTAGAAGAGCAGGGAAGTTGACATCTTTTGCAACTAGGGATAGAAGAGGTCTTGACCAAAATACAGATAAAAAGTCTCAAAGAATGGGCAGCTATGTGGCTCAGTGGATAGAGCACCGGCCCTGGAGTCAGGAGGACCTGAGTTCAAATCCAACCTCAGACACTAAACACTTACCAGCTGTGTGACCCTGGGCAAGTCACTTAACCCCAATTGCCTCACTTAAAAAAAAAGTCTCAAAGAAGATAAAATAGACAACTGTGATTACATAAAATTGAAAAGACAAAATGTAGTTAGAAGGAAAACAATGAACAGGGGGAAATCACATTTTTTTCTGATATCCAAGACATATGGAGAATTGCTGTAAATACAGAACAAAAGCCACTCACTGAGAGATATGTTAAGTAGTCAAAGGATATAAGGCAGTTCTTAACAGAATAAATGCAAGATATCAAACACGAAATGAGAAAAGATTCCAAATCACTAATAAGAGAAAAGCAAATTAAAATAACTCAGAGATTACACCTCACAAACATCGGATTGGCAAGTATGACAAAGAAAGGAAAATGGCAATTACTGGAAGGACTGTTGGGAAGAAAGGGACACTAATTCCTGTCAGCATTTTGGAACTATACCTAAAGAACAATAAACTGTCTCCACTTTGATAGAGGAATACCACTATGCCCAAAGAGGTCAAAGACAGAAGGAAAAGATCTCTATGACCAAAAATATTTATACCAGTACTTTTGGGTTGTAGTAAGGAATTGGAAATAAAGTGGATATCCATCAGTTGGAGGCTGGCTGAATAAATGGAGATATAGTAATTTAATAGAATATTGCTGTGCTATAAGTAATGATGAAAGGGACAGATTGAGAGAAACCTTGAAGGACATGTATGAACCAATGCATAATGAAGCAAGCAGAACCAGAAGAACAATTTATACAACAGCAACACTGTAAAGGAAAACAACTGTGGAAGGCTTAATAATCATGATTAATGCAATGACAAGTCATTATTCAATAGACTAATGATGAATCATTCTTCCCACCTCTTGGCTAGCAAATGGTAAAGAATTGGTACAGAGTGAAAAATACATTTTCAAACATAGACAATACGTGACTTTGTTTTGCTTAGCTATCCTTATTTGTTATAAGAAAGGATTTTGCTGGGGGTGGAGTTAAGGGGGAGGGAGAGAGGCTGCTTATAGTGATACCAAAAAAAAAAAGGGGGGGGGACTAAAAAAGCATCAATGAATCATTAAAAATACACAAAAGAGAGTAGAAGGAAATTCAGAAAAGGACACATAAGCAGAGGAGTGTTAGAACTAATATAAATTTGAAATATACACTTTAAAAAAATAAACTGTACTTAGTGGAGAGTCACAATTTCATATTCAGTCCTCTGTTCTTTTTATGGGAAATGGTCATTAAAAAAAAAAAAGGTTTGTCAAGTTCATAATAATAAAAAGGAGAATTTTTAAAACAAAACAAGAATTCATCTGATTCCTGGGCCTTAACTTGGAGTAGAGTTTTCACTTGGGAAAATCCAAAGTAGTTCCTTCCAAAAGTCAGGTAGCTAAGCTGGCAGGAACCAAGAGAGTCATGGGTATAGGAATGGAGTAAATGGTTGTTAGGTTGGATGGAAAGTAGGGAAATTAGCACCATGGAAGAGAAGACTGTAGAAGAATAGCAAAGGGTAGTTGAAGGATCGCACATCATAATTTTAAAGAATCTGAAGATCTGTCATGAGAACAAGAGAATAGATTTGTGTGTGGCTCCAAAACCTAGAGCAAAAATCCAATTGGTCCAAGTCCAAGGAAAGTGCAAAATTTTAGGTCAACATAGGTAGCACAGTGGATAGAGTTCCAGGCCTATAGTCAGGAAGACTCATCTTCCTAAGTTCAAATCTGGCCTCAGACATTTACTAGCTAGCTATGTGACTCTGGACAAGTCACTTAATCCTGTTTGCCTCAGTTTTCTCATCTGTGAAATGAGTTGGAGAAGGGCATGGCAAACCACTCCAATATATTTGCCAACAAAACCCCAAATGGGGTCGCAAAGAGTCAAACACAACTTAAAATGACTAAACAAGGTAATTGCTTTCTAACTACTGGAGATCTCCAATAATAGACTTCTGTAAAAGACAGCAAGACCCACATCCTGGGATGTGTTCAGAATGTTTGCCACAGTACAAACAAGTCAGGGATGTTGTTGAGGAAATTTTGCATCTAATATGATAAAGTTTGTCCTCAAATGCATCTGTAAATGTGGTCATACATATGATGTGACCTCCAGTGATGCAATTGCAACCTCCCCTTGCCTACTGATTCTGCATAACTCTTGCCCATATCCTCCCAAAATGTCTCCACAGGAGTCTATCCACCATGCTTAGGATCCACTTCTATCTCTCCTGACCTCTCAAAGGTAAAAGTGGGGCAAATGAGTTGTCTACCAGTAATTCCTCCCTCTTACAAGGTTAAAATATAAGCTTATTTGCAAGACCCTAAGAAGGATAATGAGGCAATAAGCAGTATCTCCTCACAAAACAGAAGAAGCAGTAAGCAGTGGGGGAGTAAAACCAGTTTAGTGAGAGATTCACCTAAGTAAAGTTAAGATAACAGACATGAAAAATGTAGAAGATCTGCAAAGATTTTGATAACAAATATTTTTGCCCTCAAGGAGAGCAGAACCAACACACTTGGGCTATTAATATCACAGTCGCAGATGTCCTTAGCACTTAACAGAATACAGAGGAGGAAAGAAGATGGAGTAGGCCAAATGTATATAGAGAGTGACAAAAAAGTGAGGGGGCTGAAGGATCACTTGATGAAGAATCTTTTCTTCCTTCAGATAACAAAGGGGTAGAAAAAAAAGAAAAACCCTGGACTTTATTAATTTCACAAAAAGGAAACCAAGAGAACATCAACCGCTTCCAACTTATGAAATGAAGTTTAATAGGAATTATGTAAAGGCTTACACAAAGGAGTCATTATGGCTAGACAACATTTCAATTGAAAATGAGCTGTGGATTTGGGTTGCAAGTTCATTCGTGTAAAAAGTGTAACATGGCAGTCAAAGAGAGCTAATTTAAGACCTCTGATTAAATTAATAAAAGTATATTATGGAGAGCATGGAAATGATAATCCCACTGAACTCTGCTCATGTCAGGCCCCTATCTAAATCACTGCATTCGGTTCTGAGTGTCACATTTGAAAAGCAACACTGCCAGGATGGGGTCAATCTAGATAGATGAAGTTAGAAGGATGGGGTGGAAAGCGGAAACCAGGCTATACAGGAATCGGTTGAAATAGGAATGTTTAGCCTGGGGAAAACTGTATTTAGAAGGGAATATGACCTCTATCCTCAAATATCTGTCTTATCTATTTATCTATCATCTATCGATCTATTTATATAAATATTTTAATGTATACATATCAATATCAATATTGATATAGAAATAGATATATCAGACATATTCTGTTTGGTCCTAGAGGGCAGAGCTAAGGAATAGTGGGTGAAGTTGTAGGAACAGATTTTAGCTTGTTTTAACCCGGACATCCTAACAAATTGGAGCTATGCAAGGAAGTGGGTATATTCCACCATCATGATGGGGCAGCTAGGTGGCACAGTTAATAGAGTGCTAGGGCCTGGTGTCAGGAAGACTCATCTTCCTGAGTTCATATCTGGCTTCAGACGCTTACTAGCTGTGTGACCCCAGGTAAGTCACTTAACCCTGTTTGCCTCAGTTTTTTCATCTGTAAAATGAGCTGGAGAAGGAAATGTTAAACTTTAGTTTCTTTTTTTTTCCTGGGACAATGAGGGTTAAGTGACTTGCTCAGCGTCACACAGCTAGTGTCAAGTGTCTGAGGCCACATTTGAACTCAAGTCCTCCTGAATCCAGGGCTAGTGCTTTATCCACTGCACCACCTAGCTGCCCCATAGAGTTTAGTTTCATTGTGGGTAAGCAGCATTTGGTTGGCTTGCCTGATGGTTATGCCTATCTACCATTTCAGACTTTTGAGGGGTAGGGGATGGGCAGAGAAATTAGTTTACAAGCAAACTCATGGAACTTAACTCACTGCTAGATTAGAGACTATTTTTAATGTGCCCCAGCCCTTACTAGCTGTGTGATCCTCAGCAAGGACTGAAAAACCACTGAACAATAGTCATGACAGCTCCCTAAGAGGAGATTGTACTTGTCAGATATGTTGCCCAAAGGATTCCTGGTTGAATTAGATGACTTCTAGCTCTAAGGTTTCATGATCCTAGGTAAATAAAATAAGTGTAAATGAATGAAGTTCAAGGGGGAAAGATCATGACCAAGTAGAGTGTTCAGGGAATGCTCTTTATAGAGGAGGTTATAATGAGTAGAATTTCAACATACAAAGAGGTGGAGAGAGGACAATTGAGACAGAAAACAATATGAGCAAAATGTCACCATGTGTACAGAGAACGACAAGTGTGTGAATAGTGGAGACTTTTTGAAGGAGATTAGTATAAGGCTAGAAAAGTAAGGGGGCAGCTAGGTGGCACAGTGGATAAAGCACCAGCACTGGATTCAGAAGGACCTGAGTTCAAATCTGGCCTCAGACACTTGACACTTACTAGCTGTGTGACCCTAAGCAAGTCACTTAAGCCTCATTGCCCCACAAAAAAAAAAATAAAATAGAAAAGTAAGGTGGTACCAGATTATGAAGAGCAATCAATCAGCGCCAGATCAAAAAAAAACAGTTTGAATAATATAGGCAATACGGGACATTGACCTCAGGGTCATAAAACAGAGGATCTTGGAGCTAGAAGCCACTTTCCAACCATAGAATATAAAATTCCAAGCCTGGAGGGGGGGTTTGGAATTATAGAAGGGTTACCAACAACAGACCTTGGTCAGAGACTATAGGAGCCCAGATTTCAAACTGAAAGATTCCTTAGATGTCTTTTAGTCCAAACTCTTTGTTGTAAAGGTGAGAAAACTGAGGTCCAGAGAGGTTTAGTGACTTGCCCACGGTCACACACAGAGTTACTGACCATCCTTATCATAAACTAGCCTTTGCAGCAAAATACCAACCCAAGTGGTCAAATGTTGGTCACTTTGAAACCCTACGTGGTTGTAATCTTAGGAGCCAATTAGTCTTCACCTATCATTTTAAAGCAGAGAAAACAGACTAGAACAATAGAAGTGACTTCCCCATTTAAAGTAAGATAGCAAATAGCACCAGAACCTACATGAACATGAACCTAGATGCCCTGGCTCCTAGGTCAGTGAACTTTCTCATTGAACCAGCCCCTTAGTCTCCCTTCCACCCCCGCCCCATCACAGGTTAAACTGAGGAATTAACTTTTTCTTCAAAGGAAGGTGAGAAGGAATAAGAAAAATATTCTCTTAAATACCTTAAGGGTGGATGGAATGTAGGATTTTTAGTAGGGAAATAGAAAGCAACTCCTCCATGAGAGCTTTTTTTCTCAGTGCGGCCTCTATTTAACACTAAAATAGTTTTAATTAAAAATACACTGGGGTGTTCACAGCCTAAATTACTGTATTGCCTTTTATATTGTCTCTCTCATCTCTGCCTAAAAATTTCATCAACACAGCTGCTTCCTCCAAGTGATTCATCCTGAGGCCCCATACATGTTATTTTTCCGTCGAATTTTCTATGCCATCCCCCCGGGGGAGACTGTAATTGATATTGGAGTCCACATTGCCGTTATTCACTCCAGCTGACTCCCCTGCTGGGCTAATAAATGAAACAGCTATTGTACCCTAAAAGCAAAGCTTACAAAAGAGCAAGAGTCGCTTGTAATTTTCTCTCAAAATAAGAAAGAGGGCACGCAGCCTGGCTCAGCGAATGGATGTGGCACTGAAGGCCAAGTGATGGGGAGGAGAGGCAAGAACCTCTGCTCTGGGCCACCCGATTCTGGCTCCCTTCTCCTAGTTTAGAACAGTAGAATAGAGAATGTCAGAGGCTCCTAGGCGTCACAGAACACAGCCTGTGGGAGCTGAGCCTAGAATCTCACAAGCATGGAATGGTAGATCTTACAAAGTACTACTCATTCACTCAGCCAACAAATACTTATTAAGCACCTACTGTGCACAGATAACTATATCAGGTTCATGGGGAACTACAAAATCTGGTTAAGAATTAGTTTGGGGGGCAGCTAGGTGGCGCAGTGGATAGAGCACTGGCCCTGGAGTCAGGAGTACCTGAGTTCAAATCTGACCTCAAACACTTGACATTTACTAGCTGTGTGACGTTGGGCAAGTCATTTAACCCCAATTGCCTCACCAAAAAAAAAAAAGAAAAAAAAAATAATTAGTTTGGGAGGGGCAGCTAGATGGCGCAGTGGATAGAGCACCGGCCCTGGAGTCAGGAGGATCTGAGTTCAAATCCGGCCTCAGACACTTAACACTTACTAGCTGTGTGACCCTGGGCAAGTCACTTAACCCCAATTGCCTCACTAAAAAAAAAAAAAAAAGAATTAGTTCGGTTGGCACCTCGCTGGCACAGTGGATAAAGTACCAGCCCTGGATTCAGGAGGACCTGAGTTCAAATTTGACACACACTTTACACTTACTAGCTGTGTGACCCTGGGCAAGTCACTTAACCCCTCATTGTCCAGCAAAAAAAAAAAAAATTTAGTTATTGCACTCATGGAACTTGTAAACTAGTAGCTTATAGTCTAGGCAATGGAATGGCAAGAGCCAAAAGGAACCAAACAGTGAGAGAAATAGAAGGGACCTCCAGGTCATCTAGTTCAGGCAATCAATCCATTAAGAAGCATTTATTGGGGCAGCTAGGTGGCACAGTGGATAGAGCACCGGCCCTGGATTCAGGAGTACCTGAGTTCAAATCCAGCCTCAGACACTTGGCACTTACTAGCTGTGTGACCCTGGGCAAGTCACTTAACACCCATTGCCCCGCGAAGAAGAAAGAAGAAAGAAGAAGAAGAAGAAACATTTAGTAAGCACTTGCTGTAGCAGACACTAACTAAGCTAAGACCTGGAGATTCAAGGAAAAAAATAAAAAACACTTCCTGCCCATAATGCAGTCTAATACTAGAAATAAAATGTAAATAAATATACAAGAAATTCATTAATACAACAAACAATATTTAAGTACCTATTATGTGCAAAAGGTTATGTTCAGCACTGGAGGAAAGTTCCTCTTGCCCCAAAGGAACATTCAATCTAAGAAAGAATATTACACAAATAATATAAGGATGGATTCAAAAAGGGGCAAAGGAAAGATTCAGAAAGGCTACTCTAAGATAATCTCAAGAGGAAGAGACTATTTGGGGTCAGGAAGAAGATGGAAAAACTTCATGGAAGGGGCAACACTTGGGCCTTGAAATAAGAGGATTTAAACAGGCAGACAAAGAGAAATCTAAGTCCTCAGTATACGAATGGTGACAGGTACCTTCTATGTATACAGCAAATACATAGTGAGGTATTAATCACTTTTTAGGCTTAAGAAATCTGAGATGTGGGACAGCTAGGTGGCACAGTGGATAAAGCACTGACCCTGGATTCAGGAGGACCTGAGTTCAAATGCAGCTTCAGACACTTGGCACTTACTAGCTGTGTGACCCTGGGCAAGTCACTTAACCCTCATTGCCCCCCCCAAAAAAAAAATCTGAGATGTTTATCCAGCTCATTCCAGGACCTCTACCTACATTGTATTAAGTTCTCTCAACTTTCTTCTCTGCTTTTTCCAGAGTCATTTCAGTATATTGAACAGGATACTCCTCTTGGAGTATTCCCTTGGCCATTCCCTCTGGATGTCCTCCATGCCTGAAATGTTCTCCTTCCTCTACTCTTGACTACTGATCTCCTTGGCTTCCTTTAAGTCCCAAATAAGATTCCACATTCTACAGGAAGTCATCCCCAATCTTCTTCATTCCTGTGCTGTCTCTGTAACTATTTCCTATTTATCCTGTACATAGCTTGCTTTGTGCGTATTTGTTTGCATGTTGTCTTCCCCATTAGACTGTACTGTAAGCTCCCTGAGGGCAGGGATTGTCATTGGCCTCTTTTTGTACCTCCAGCACTTAGCATAGTGCCTGGCACATAGTAGGCACTTGATTTATTAACAACTTGATTGATTAACAACAAATAGTAACACAGCACTTTAATAAATAAACACTTCCCTCAACTTACATGAACTGATGCAAAGTGAAATGAGCAGAACCAGGATAACACTGTACACAGTAACAGAATCTACTGAACAATGATCAATTGTGAATGATTTAGTTGTTCTCAGCAACACAATGATCGAAGACAATTTCTAAGGACTTATGGTGAAAAATGCTATCCACTTCCAAAGAAAGAACTGATGGAGTCCGAAAGCAGATCAAAGCATTTTTTAAATCTTTCTTTATTTTATTCTTTTCATCTGTGTTCTCTTTTGCAACATGGCTAATATGGAAATGTTTTTCATGGCTTCACATGTATAATCTTTATCAAAGTGCTTGCCTTCTCTATGAAGGAGGAGGGAATTTGGAATTCAAAAATTATTTTTAAAAATGAATGTTAAAGGGGCAGCTAGGTGACACAGTGATAGAGCACTGGCCCTGGATTCAAGAGGACCTGAGTTCAAATCCGGTGTCAGACACTTGACACTTAGCAGCTGTGTGGCCTTAGGAAAGTCACTTAACCCCAATTGCCTAGCCCCCCCCCCCCAAAAAAAGTTAAAAATTGTTTTTACATGTGAGAAAAAATAAAAATAAAAATTATTTTAAAACAACATTTCCCTCAGAACTAGGAGAGGCAGGTAGTAGGGAGGCCTTGAGCTAAGATCCTCAAAAACCTGGGTTTGTAGGAACGTAGCTCTAGAGCCAAAAGAGACCTCTGAGGTCATCTAGCCCCATTCCCTCATTTTACAGATAAAGAAAATGAGGTCTAGAGAGGTTCAGTGACTTTCCCAAGGTCAAACAGGTAGTGACAGAGGTGGAATTTGAACCCAAGTTCTCTAACCCCAGATCCTCTGAATCGTACTGGTTCTACCCATTGCAAGTATATGAATATGGGTAAACAACTTACCCTGTCTCAGCATCAAATGCCTCATTGGTAAGTACAGAACACTTACTTTTACACACACACACACACACACACACACTTTATATTATATATGTATACAATGTAAGTGTTCTATACTTACATTACATAAATCACAAAGTTGTTAGATGAATGAATTCTATTGATCCATGTCTTAAGAGTAGTTTAGATCTTAGCTCAGATCCTACTTTCTTCAGAAAAGCTCTTCTGACCAGCCAGTCTAAAGTAACTTCCCCTTTCCAGAGCTCTCAAACTATGCCCAATGCCACTTGAGCCAACCCAGGCCTTAAAAGGAATCCATTGTGAAACATTCTCAATGAGAGATCATTCACCCTCCATCTGAAAAATTTCAATAACTAATAAGTCCATGAAGAAGTCCACTCCGCTTGGGGGCAGGTCTAATTGTTAGCATCCATGAGTTAATCCTAATCCCATCCCTTTCTGACATCCTTATAGAAGTTAGAGTCTATGTGACTATATAGTCCTCATCTCTTTATCTCCAGAGTCTAGTTTGTGCTTTTGCATCCAGCCAACCCCTAGTAAATCTTGGCATTCATTTTTTCCCTCTATCCCTGGGGCCTGCCCATGTCATCCAATGTCCCTCCTCTCCACATTCTATGCCACCTTCTGCACTCAGGACTTTCCCACACTAACCAGTACTGCAAACAGGTCAACTTCCTTCTCATTGCCACTGTTACAATTGGCTGGAAGTGGTATGGCCACCCACACCAATTCTCAAGCCAAGGCAGGCTCAGGTGGCATCTATTCTGGAATGAATTGTCTGAATCCCACAGGTAAAATTATTCTCTCCCTTTTCCCATTTTCTTAGATCACCTTGTCTGGATTTCTACTTTTTTGTCATCATGTTCTACTTTGTATCACAATTGTCTGTGTTTAGGTCATATCCCTCCTATTACACAGAAAACTCCTTGAGGAAGCCTAGGTCACTTGTCATCTGTATAGCTTCGGTACCAAGCACAGTACTTTACACAAAGATGCTTAGCAAGTTAGCTGAACTGGATGCTTCTTCCATGAAGCCCTCCCTGACTAAAGCAATTTACCCAGATCTTACCCTGCTCTGCATCTCACCATGTGCATCCCTTATTCTGCCATTTTAATTACAAGCAAAAAAGAATGACAAGTCCCTGCCCTCAAAGAGATTATCTCCTTTAAAAAAAAAAAAAAAGGAGAGAAAGAGAGAGATTACTTCCTAATGGGGAAAAACAACATATAAAAGGAAGCTGGGGATTAGGGGAGACAGTGTGGAGATGCATGAGGGAGAAAGAAGTCCAGAGAGTTAGGAGTGGAGCCCAGAGAGGAGTAAGGGAGTGAACACATCTGATCTGGACACTTCTAGGAGGTTTGGAGTGGGGGCCCACGACTAACCAATCAGAGGAAGAAGCCCTAGGGACAGAGTGACCTTCCAGGGTGAGGTGTTGGAGGAAGAAGTCTGGAAAGTCAGGAGCAGGATCCAGAGAGAAACAAAGAAGCAAGAATCAAAAGTTTCAGAATGTCAGAATTAGAAAGCTGAATTTGGGAATTTGGAGATCTCAAAGAAAAAGAAAGCCCCCCCCCCCGGGGGGGGGGCGGGGAGGAAACAGGACAGGGACAGAAAGACAAAGAGAATATGAAGGCAAAAAAATCTGGCTCAAGCTGGTAGAACAATTAAAATGTTTTGACTCTAAATATGCTACTTCCTCCTCGGGATTCCTCTTCACACCTCCTACTCCTGCACTGTGACATTAGACAGAAAGCCTATGGACTCAGCTCTTATTCGATTTTGCTGCCTAACACTCTGAATGACCTGCCTTTGTATCCCCAGCACTTAGAACAGTGTGTGCACACAGCAGACACAGTAGGCATTTAATAAATGTTTACTGATTTATTGACTGACCTTGGACTGATTGCATTACATCTCTCAGACTGTCTCCTTTTCAGTACAAATGAATACCTTCCATGCCTCTTTCTTGTGAGGATTAAATCAGATTTTTCTTTGAAAAGTATATGGCAGCACTGTGGAAAGAGATGTTGCCTTTCTCTTTCACCTCCAAGCAAGGGGTGGTGATCGTGGGTAGAAGTAATTGGTCAGAGTGATGAAGAGAGGAGGAAAGAAAAGAGGGAGGGAAGGAAGGAAGGAAGGAAGGAAGGAAGGAAGGAAGGAAGGAAGGAAGGAAGGAAGGAAGGAAGGAAGGAAGGAAGGAAGGAAGGAAGGAAGGAAGGGAGGGAGGGAGGGAGGGAGGGAGGGAGGGAGGGAGGAAGGGAGGAGTGGGAAGAAGTCACGGGGATATCATATGGTATTGTTGACAGGAAAACATACATCAACATGAATGTGCAGCATGGATTGATTGACAGCTCCTGTCTTACCTGAGAGAGAAGTTTGTTGTCGTCCTCCAGCAGTTTCACCTTCGTTTCCAACTGTCTGATGTAATTGCAAGAGGAATCTTGAAAGACAAAAAGAGAGAAAGGGAGAAAGCATGTTAGCCTTTGGCTGAATCAATTGCTGTACCATCCCCAAAGAATTTTCCACAAGGCATAACTAAAGTATGGGTTCAAAGAACTGAGAGAGCCAGTCATGGATCTTAAGAATGTTTGGCTTGAGACCACTGGCTTCCCTTTCTAGGTATCTATATCCCCATTTGTCAAATGAGGATTATGCATATTCTAAAGAAATGAAAGGATGCTTTTTTTTTTCATTTTGTGAGGCAGTGAGGGTTAAATGACTTGCCCAGGGTCACACAGCTAGTAAGTGTCAAGTGTCTAGGGCAGGATTTGAACTCAGGTCCTCCTGAATCCAGGGCTGGTGCTTTATCCACTGTGCCACCTAACTGCCCCTAAGGATGCTTTTTAAAGCATGTTATTTTAAAGTCCAGAACAAGAGAATATTGTACTGCCTTTGTACTTACAAAGGAAACATGCTGACAAGAGCCAACATTGTAGCAGAGGCATCATGTACTTCCACCCAAGCTGAGCCTCCCAGCTCCCCAAAGGTATGAAAGAGCCCTGGACTGAGAGCCAGGAGATATGAGTTCTAGCCTTGGCCCAATTAGTTCATAGTCATGTGACTTGGGACAAATCTCTTTAGTTTTTTGCCCTCAGCTTTCTCATCTATAAAATGGAAAGGATAGACAGACAGATATGATCTCTGAAGGCTCTTTAAACTCTGATATGAGAGTCTAAGGTGGGATTCTAAAATCTGATCTAGCCCTGAGGGCATTCCATAATTGTAACCCACGCACTCCCCACCAAGCTCAGACATTCCCTGACATTCATACCTCTCCCACTTATGGCATTCTATCTATGACTTGTGATTTTAAGGTAACTTCCATCTCTGACAGTCTCTGCCTTGTGATTGATTCTATGACCTCTTTCAGCCCTAGGATTCCATGTTCTAAAATTTGAGAGAAAATTATTAATAATGGAGTTTGGGGGGGGGACCCAGGGACCACCACCACCCCCCCACTCGGGGCCTGGCTGGTTTCCCAGGGCCATCCCAGAGTCAGTAGAGTTGCAAAAGAAATGTAGACTGACCTACCTGACTACCTAAAGTAAGTTAACTCACCTGGGTGGCCCTCCAAGGCATGTCAATCAATGGATTTGAAAGTTACTGGCCAATTAGCTTGGATCAATGTGCAGTGACCTGCCTCTACCTGAGAGAGGATAAAAACCCTTGGGGAGAGGGGGTAGGGCTCTTCTCCTCTCTACTCTCCCTCTCTCTCTTGGCCTGGGATGCTGGAGGAGGCAGCCACACTTCCCCCTCTCCTCTCTATCTAGGTAATGTACGGCCTCTCAACTCTACTTGGAACCATGTGCTCTCTTTACTAACATTTAATATGATTAATAAATGCTTAATGCCAAAAACTGGTGCACTAGCCTCTAATTTAAAAGTGGCAATATACTAGAAACCCTAGCTAAGTTCCCCAATAACTTAGAAGAGGGACAGGCTCTCCCAATTATTTCAAACGACACAAATTCTAAGGCATCCTCAGCTCTGACATACTATGAATCAATGATTCTCTGATCTATGATCCAAGGGCTAAAAATAGCAACTTATACAATGGAAAATTTAATCCATTCCCCATCAGACAGACAAGATTTTGTGAAGACTTCAAGTACTTTTTGCAATAAAATCACAATAATCGACTAAATGTTCACTTCCCACATCCAATCCCATTGCTTTGTCTGTCTCCCCGAATCAAATCCAGTGAGCCAGGTTTCAGATGAAGGTGTCGGGACAAATAATTACTGTGTAACATCAATGCTGGGAAATGCCGACATAAAAATGTTGGGGGGGAGGAGGCGAGGAATAAAGAGGTATAGAGTAAGGGAGAAATGCATCCTGGGGAATGTCTTTCAAGGAAGAGTAAGAGAAGAAGATGGGAGAAAGAAGAGAGAGAGAGAAATGAAGATAAGAAGGGGGAGAGGGAGAGAAAGAGAGAGAATAATTAGACTAGAAGGCAATAAAACAAGGGGGTGAAGGGTGGAACTTTGGAGGGAGTAACAGAAAGAGAACATTCAAGATTTGAAGGGATCACCACAGACCCATCTAACAAAAATAGGTTTTAGAGACCATCTTGTCTGACCTCTTTACTGAGAAAGAGGAGCAGGGAAGGAAGAGAGGAAGAGAAAGAAGGAAGAGTGAGTAAAAAGGGAAGTGTCTCTCTTCCTGAAGCAGGTGAATTTCAGATGATTAGTTCCCAATTCTCTTCTCAGATTATTCCCCATTACCAGGGACTACAAAGAAAACCCAGATTATTAAACTTGCTCCCTCAGGAACTTGGGAAAGCATCAAGGCTTTGAACCGTTCTTATGAAAAACAAACCAACAAAAAAAGGATATCTCATTCTTGTACAACTGATATATGCCAAATGCCTATGTGTTGAATAAATGAGAAACAGCTCAAATTTCCACAGTGCTCACTCCCACCACAGGAGCCCTGAGGCATATGAAGAAAGGATGATTAGCCTCATTTTAGAGAAGAGGAAACAGGCTGAGAGAGATTAATCAACTTGTCCATGGTCACTCAGCCAATAAATGTCAGAGGTGGAATTGGAAGGCGGTTCCTTCTGGTCCCAAGTCCAGTAGACCACACTATGGCACCTCCCAAGGAAACCTTAAGAAAGGAAGGGGCCTGAGAGGACACTTCATCCAACTCTCTCCTTTTACAGGTGAAGCTCAGAAAAGGAAAGAGAGCTGCCCATGTTAGGGAAAGACCAAAGCGTTTCAGAATTGGAAAGTACCCCAGAGACCATCTCTTCCAATCCCTGTATTTTACAGATGAGGAAACTGAGATGCAGAGGGGTAAAGCAATTTACCCAAGGTCATAGATCTTTCATTTAAAGCTGCCTAGGATCTTAGAGGCTTCAGAAGGAGCAAATAGACAGAGTCAAGGATCAGTCCCAGGTCCTCTGACTGCAAATCTAGTGTTTACTGCCTTCAAATTTATACAGGTTCCCTGTCAAGGAGGAAAGATAAAGAACACAAAGCGTGTAGTTTTGCTCTTTTTGTTGTTTTGTTTTTTAAGGAGACAATCTAGTATAGTAAAAGAATCCTGAAATAGGAATTAAGAGTCCTTATACTGACCCTAGCTCATTGTACACCTCAGGCAATTCCCTCTTAGCTTCTATTTCCTCATCTGTAAAATGAGGGGCTTGGTCCTAGATGATTGGCCCCTGTGCACTCCGGCAGTCCATAATTTTATGCAGTCCTGGGGGAGTGATGGAGAGTGGAGGAGGGAAATGGGACTGGGGGAGGGGAGGAAGATGGAAGGGAAAGAAGTGGGCCAAACGGGTAGCCTAGCAACTAAGTGTCCCAATGAGAATGACTGAGAATCTGCAACTTCACACAAAGAGCTGACAAATCTCTACTGGTTTTTCCCTTATCAGAAACCACATTCTCAGAATAGTTCTTTTTTTGCCTTTCTGACCTTCATGTTATCAGTTTTACTTTTTTTTTTTTAAAGCTGGGCGAGGCACCTTTCCAAAGGCTTCCTTATATTATCCTCCCAGCCCAGGGCAGCCCCAACCACACTCCACACAACCAGTGGGGAGGAATGTAGATGACTCACTGGTCTTCTCCTAGGCACAGTTGAGGAATTAAATAAACAGGCCTCTTCCCGACACCGTATTCCCCTGGCCTCACCCTTGAGGAATGTGGCTGAGGAAGATTTTCCTTTCCCAGACACAAATTGGACAGATGCATTTTAGTATTACCCCTAGAAAGCATAACTCCTCCAGGTACTTCTGGCCCCGGCAACCCCAA
Organism: Dromiciops gliroides; assembly: GCF_019393635.1. Lineage (NCBI taxonomy): Eukaryota > Metazoa > Chordata > Mammalia > Microbiotheria > Microbiotheriidae > Dromiciops > Dromiciops gliroides. The sequence continues at coordinate 297,921,034 of NC_057862.1, read as the reverse complement.
AGCCCTTCGAAATGGATCAGTTTTGATCATTTTCTAGCTCCCTCCAGTGCTCTGCTGAAGGGCCATTTCCTTTAAATGGTTTTTCCCTTCCATATCCACCTCTCTCCCTTGTTAATGCACCAATTCCATTACCGTGTATTTTGTATGTGTCTGCTCACGAGAGCTGATCATTAAATTTTCAGTGTGAGCATTATTATTGTTTTGTTGTCTAGACTCAAGTGATGGAGAAAATACTATTAATGCAGATTAAACCTAAAAGTGTGTCCTGGGAACATTTTTTTTTAGTACTGGTTATTAAACATTTACCAGTACACCACTGAATATCTTTTATATTGTCATCTTTTAGCACGTCATATTCCCTAGTCAAATGTCTTTTTTTTTTTTTGAGGGCAGGGATCGTCTCACTTTTGTATCTTTATCCTCCAAAACAAAGCACAGTGCTTGGCAGAAAGGAGACACTTAATAAATGCTTATGGATCTACTGACTGTCGCATCTCATTGGGCCTCAGTTTCCTCATCCATAAAATGGGGTAAAGAATCTTTGATTTGTTTTTTTGTTGTTTTGTTTTTTTTTTTTTTAGTGAGGCAATTGGGGTTCAGTGACTTGCCCGGGGTCACACAGCTAGTAAGTGTTAAGTGTCTGAGGCAGGATTTGAACTCAGGTACTCCTGACTCCAGGACCGGTACTCTATCCACTGAGCCACCTAGCTGCCCCTGATTTGTTTTTAAAGAATTAAGATGGAAATTATTGAAGACAATATATGGAAGTCACCCAGTAAAGAGCACTACTGGTTTGAGTCTCAGAAAACTCTCTGCTTATAACTATAACCATGCTTTTTGTCAAGAACACCATTCACTCATTCTCCCCTATCCTCAAAGCTGGTGTGATCTTTTATTCTTTCTCCTCTTTTAGAGGAGAAAGGATGTAGGATGCATCTGGTGGTATAGTGGTCAGCACCCTGGGCATGGCATCAGGAGGATCTCATATGTTTACTAGCTAGCTGTGTGACCCTTGATGCTTATTCCCTTCCTCTTCCCTTTCTCTTCCCTTTATTATCATCGATGAGAAAACTCCCTCCATCAATACAGGTCAGCACTGAAAGTTCAATGGCTTGCCCAATGACATGAACTAGTATGCTTCTGAGTCATCACCTGAATCCAGGTCATGCTGGTTTCAAGGCCAGTTCTCTATTCTTGCTGACCCTCCATCAGTTTTTTGTTGTTCAGCCATGTCCTACTCTTTGTGGCCCCATTTGGGGTTTCCTTGGAAAATATATTGAAATGGTTGGCCATTTTCTTCTACAGCCTGTTTTACAGATGAGGAAACCAAGACAAACATGGTGAAGTGACTTGCATAAGGTCATAGAGATAGTACAAGTCTGAGGCTAGATTTGAACTCAGTCTCCCTGCCTCTAGGTTGAGAGCTCCAACCCTTGTGCCACCCAGCTGCAACCCCTCCCCACCTCAATCAGTTACTAAAATCCTATTTATTTTTTATCTCTTGAATCTATTTCCTCCTCTCTACTCTCCATTCTGGTACAGGCCTTTATTACCAAACACTTTGACTATTACAAAAGCCTCTTCTTTCCTTTACCCTCTCCCCCTTCCATACTACCTTTGACACAAATGGCAAACTAATATTCCTTACTGGTAAAATCTGCTCAAAACCCTTCAGGGTTTTCTTTGTTGGCATTCAATGCCTCCCATAATCCAGCACTGCTCTATTTTAACAGCTTTATTTCAACCTGTTTCTAACAGGACAACTTGCTACCTCCTGTGTCTGCTGACATTTTTGACCCCCATTCCATGCCCTCAGTCATACTGCTCCTTATTCTTCAAGAGCCTTCTCTCCACAACAACCAGTTTCTTACCCATTCTTCATGGCCCAACCGAAATAGTAATTAGCAAGTCCTGATTCTTTTTTACTCCTCTTGGTTTGTATATCCTTAGAACATTATAGATAGTTGCATATGTATCTTATAGCCCTATTAGACTGTAAACTACACGAGGACAAGGAGTATCTCTCATCTAAAGTTTACACTTCTCACAAACACACGTGCGCACGCACACACACACACACACACACACACCCTTCAGATGAGAATAAGTAGAACTCGAGAAGATCAGAATTTTTTTCCTCTGCTGTTGCTAAAAGACAAGTAGCTACCTAATCTAACTGAAATATGATCTATAAACAAGATGTACCCCTGGGGAAGGAAGCACAGTGACCATTTAGAGAAATCACTTCTGTGAGCTATGAGAGTTGTGCCTGCTCTTCTAGAAAAGGCTCTAAACCCAATTAATTTTTCCAGATTGCCAGTTCTTTCCTATGGCCCACAAGAAAAAAATGACTGTCCACTCTACACTGGTTCAGTCTTTCATGAGGATTACCTAAACAGACTGAATGACCAGTTAAATCCCCACCCCGCCTTGCTCTGACCCTGCCAGCCACTCTTTTCTCTCCTCTAGTTCCCTTTGAAATCAGATACATATTATAAATATATGAGGTCTCTGACAGGTTTATGGTTGGCTCTCAGGTTTGACGCTAGACCCAGACCTCAGGTAGCTGAACAAACTCTTCAGAAAAGAGGCAATGGCTCAAAGATTTTAGCTTTTGTCTGAGGATAGATGTATATTGGGCTTAAGTAGACTGAAGCATATTGTCAATAATTACCTACACAATCACTATTAATATCAATTAATCATGATTAATTAATAGGTAATCAATAATTGATTAATCAATAAACCTTTATTAAAAACCTACTATGTGCCAGGTACTGTGCTACGTGCTGGATAAAGTAGAAAGGCAGGGGACTGTGGGCGGAAAAAATTGTATATATCATCAGAAATGGCTGATGTGTGGGTTGAGTCTGTTGAAATGCTTTTCTCTTTTGTTTTTTATTCTTTATTACAAAGGACAGCACTTGTGCTGGCAAGGTAGAAAAGATATATTCAGAAATGAAGGTTATATAAAAGCAAAATATATCAATAAAAGCACAATTCTTTCAAGTGGTACTAATGACATTACTAAGGAGATATAAGACCCCCAAAAGAGCTTGATAACAAGAGTTAGAGCCTATAAATGTTACAGTGACATCCAGTGCATTTGGGGACATTTTCAATGTAGGGGCAACTAGATGGAACAATGGATAGAGCACTGGGCCTGGAGTTCAAATCCAGCCTCAGACAATCCCTTGTTATGTGACCCTAGGCAAGTCCCTTAACCATTATCTGCCTCAGTTTCCTCATCAGTAAAATGTGAATCAGCACCGTCCTTTTCAGGTTTGTTGTGAGTTTCAAATGAGATAAATATTTGTAAATGGGTTAGCACAGTTGTCTGGCACATGGTAGATGCTTCATAAAGGAATGGCCCCTAATTTCCCCTTCATCCCCTCAAAAGACACAAAGAATTGCACACAGGACAAAAAACTATAGACAAATTAGGATCTGTACCAGTGGAGAGAACACCATATGAATCAGAGTACATATCCAAAGTATCAAAACACTAAGACCTCATCACTGAAAGGATGAGAACTCAGAATTCCTGACTTCTAGGAGTTACTACTCCCAGAAGGCTTCCTTGCTGCCTAGTAAAAGCCACTTACTATCTAAATGCTTTCCACATCACTGCACAATTCTGCCTCTTAAAAATGGGTATCAGTCTTGAATCACGCAGGTCCCTTCTTACCCCATGACCCTGATATACCCATTAGTAGGCAAGTTTCCCTGTTGGGTCCTTTGGGTCAGGTCTCCTGATTTCCCTAAAGGAAATTCTCTTCAATAATAATACTGATACCTTCTTTTTGTGCATGGCCACTCTAGAAAAGAGCAACTAGATGGTTCAGTGGATAGACTGCTGGACCTGAAGTCAGGAAGATTCATCTCTATGAAAAAAACACTGGTGATTGTTCTTCAAGTAATTAACAAGCAGAAAAGGATTAGGGGGGCAGCTAGGTGGTGCAGTGGATAAAGCACCAGCCCTGGATTCAGGAGTACCTGAGTTCAAATCCGGCCTCGGACACTTGACACTTACTAGCTGTGTGAACCTGGGCAAATCACTTAACCCCCATTGCCCCGGAAAAAAAAAAGAAAGAAAGAAAGAAAGAAAAGGATTAGGATCTATTCTGCTTGGCACTAAGAAATAATTGAATTGGTGGGTGAAGGCAGATGTTGGCTTGCCATTAAAAGCAAAAAATGAAAGCCTTTATTACAATCAGAGCTGACCCAAAGTAGTATTGGTTGTCTCAGGAAGTATCAGAGAACTCTTCAAGCATAGGTTGAATGATCATTTTTCAGAGATACTGATAGATAGGATGCTTGCTTCAGTTAGGGGACAGACTAATTAATGATCTCTGAAGTCATGTACAGTTCTGAGATGTTAGGAAACCTAAGAATCTAGAAAAAATATTATAGGACAAATAGTAGAATTCATCCCACCCGAGGAAATATAAATATGGCTCAGCCTCCTCTAAAAATCTACCCAGTTATGTTCCAAAGTCAGTATATCTTTCTCAAAAGATCCTGGACCACATGAGTCCCTAAAAACATATGGCAAAGTCTCAAAGGCCACTGCACCCAATGCATGAGGTAGCCTCTTATAATTTGTTTTTGTTTTTGTTTTTTGTGTGTGTGTGTTTGGGTTTTTTTGGTGAGGCAATTGGGGTTAAATGACTTGCCCAGGGTCACACAGCTAGTAAGTGTCAAGTGTCTGAGGCCAGATTTGAACTCAGGTACTCCTGATTCCAGGGCCAGTGCTCTATCCACTGGACCACCTAGCTGTCCTCACCTCTTATAATTTTAAAGTGAATCATGTTAATAGGTTTTCATTTCTGAGTTTACAATCCCAAATTTGTGCTGCATTTTTATACTTTCCCAAGAGTTTTCACAAACAATTTATTTAACATTGGAATTAGTTTTTCTTTGAATGCTTGATAGAATTCACTACTAAATGCATCTGGTCCTCGGGTTGTTTCTTTGAAAGTTCATTTGTAGCTTATTCAATTTATTTGATGTGATTCGTTGATTTAAATTTCCAATTTCTTTTTCTGTTGCAAAAGTACTGATATATTTCCTTTAAGTTATCAGTATTGTTGACATAATTGGGCAAAATAATTTCTAATAATTTCCTTTATTTTCTCTTCATTTATTGTAAGTTCTTTTTCATTTTTGGTATTGGCAATTTGGTTTCCCCCTCTCTGATTGGATTAGCTAACAGTTTGTTTTACAAGTTTGTTTTTTTTTTAATGCAGCTCATATCAATTTAATGAGATTTTTTTTATTGCATTGTTTTTAACTTTGTTTTTTTATAATTTCTGTTCTTGTATTTGATGAGATACTTTGATTTGTTGCTTTTCTATTTTTTTAATTGAATACCTATTTTTTTGTTGTAGATAAGGATGCTTAGAAGTATAAATTTTCCCCTAAGGACTACTATGCTTACATCTCAAAAGTTTCACTATGCTGTCTCTAAGTTGTCATTTTCTTTAATGAAATTATCTATGGTTTCTATGATTTGTTCTTTGATCTACCAAGTCTTTAGGATTAAATTATTTAGTCTCCATTTAAGTTTGACTCCTTTTCAAAGGCTCTTTATTGATTTTAATGATTGTGTCATCCATAAAAGATGAGCTTAAACATCTATTTTTCTGTATTTGTTTATGAGATTTTATGGTCAGTTTTTGTAAAGGTGCCATGAAAAACTGACAAATGTATAAACTTCCAAACTTTTTTCCCCCTCCTAAACTCTCATATTATTTCTAATTTCATTTCTTATCTCTTGCTTCCTTTCTTCCAACTACTTCTTTTTTGTTTGTTTTTGTTTTTGTTTTTTGGCGGGGCAATGAGGGTTAAGTGACTTGCCCAGAGTCACACAGCTAGTAAGTGTCAAGTGTCTGAGGTCAAATTTGAACTCAGGTCCTTCTGAATCCAGGGCCAGTGCTTTATCCACTGTGCCACCTAGCTGCCCCTTCCAATTACTCTTGGAGTCCTACAGTCAAACCATTGTATTCTCTGAGGTTATCTGGACTTAGAGTTGTTGTGTGTCCAATACTAGCTTCTTCTGGTTTTATTTCTTGGCCTTCTCAACCTACAGATTTCTTCACTGTGTTCAGTATTTTCTTCTATTAGTTATATTTTCAGCCTCAGTTATTAGATTGGAACTTGGTGGTCAGAGCAGTCTCCACCAGCCCTCTTGGATAGGCTGAATTCCTCATATGTCCTTTCTGTAGTTTGATTGCCAATGCTGCTGCCAAGCTGAAAGGGGTGCATGGTATTAGGTAGATCCCACTCTCTGCCCCAATGCTTGGTAGTGGTTCTACTACAGGTTCCGTCCTCGGCTGGTCTGTCTTCTCCTTGTAAGATCCCCAATCGGGGCTTGATTTCTTTCTCTGCTGGGGCCCTAACAGGCCTCACTGGGATGTTAGAGATCGATCACACTGTTCTCAGGCCTCCCACATAGATAAATACTCTCTGACTGGCACTTGGGTGCTGAACTGGTCCTTTCTTCTGCTGTGACTCTGAAGAGTCTAGAGTCACATCTGGGCCCTGCCTCTCTGCACACATCCAACCCACAAACTGTGCCCTTTATACTTTTCCCAGCATTTCTTTTTACAAGTCCCCTTATCTCCAATCACACGGCCACCCCCCTTTTTAAAGTGAGGGACTACAGTTATCCCTTCTACATCTCAGCTTTCCCTATCGAGGTTTGGGAAGTTGGGGGGAATTCTGTGGAGGCCACAGATGACATGTAAAAGGCCAGGAGACAACACAGAGCCTGTACCAAATAGTTAACCCAAGCTTTACAATAATGTACTGTAAACATCCCATAAAAGAAAAAGAAAAAGGGGCAGCTAGGTGTCGCATTGGATAGAGCACCAGCCCTGGAGTCAGGAGTACCTGAGTTCAAATCTGGCCTTAGACACTTGACGTTTACTAGCCGTGTGACCGTGGGCAAGTCACTTGACCCCAATTGCCTCACCCAAAAAAAAAGAAAAAGAAAAAAAATCACACTTTTTCTCTGATACAAAAAGGAAGACCAAAATTTTTTACCCAGATTTTTCAGATCCAGGGGATCCTAACCTCCTCAACAGGAAAGAGATAACTGTACTTGGAACCTTCCTTGGTCTCTCTGCCTCAAGTTTCTCTCTACTCCAATCTACCTACCACTAAGCTGCCACGGTGATGTTTCTAATGCATGGGTCTGACCACATTATCACCCTACTCAGTAAATTCTAGTAGTTCCCTATAATTTCTAAAATCCAATATAAATCTTTAGTTTATTTAAATATTATTTTAACTAATTCATTAGTTGATTGATTAGTTAGATTAATATTTAAATTCCTTCACAACTGGACCCCCTCCTACCTCTCTGGTCTTCTTACATTCTACTCTTTTCCACACTCTATACAACACAGCCACACTGGTTTATTTGCTATTCCTTGCACATGAAAACTCCTGCCCTTATCCTGGGCCTGTCACTTAGTATATGCTCAATAAATGTTTGTGGATGACTGACTCCACACCTTTGCATTGGCTGTCCCAGATGCCAAGAATGCTCTCCTCACTTTCTCTTCTTAGCATCTCTGGTTTAACTCAAATCCTACCTCCTCCAGGAGGTCTTCCTTGGTTCTCCCCTGCTGCTAAGGCCTTCCCCTCTCAGGTTACCCTCCATCCACACTCCCAGTATTTTGTATGTACCTAATTATTTACACATAGTCTCTCCCAATTAGAATGTAAATTCCTTGAGGGCTGGGAGAGGTTTTTGCTTTTCTTTGTATCCCCAGACCTTACCACAAAGCCTGGCACAGTAAGCACTTAGATGCTTGTTGACTGACTATAATGATCAGGACATGGTGCAGGATATGGAGGGAATATGGAGACTTTTTTGAGCAGATAAATGGTATCAATCAAGAAGCATTTATTAAGTACCTACTTCGTGCCAGAGCATTGTGCTGAGCGTTCAAGATACAAAGACAAAATTGAGAAGTCCACACCCTCAAGGAGTTTACATTTTGCTGTGGCAGACAAAGATACAAATATAGTTATATCCCAAGTAGATGCAGAATAGATATGAGGTAATTTGCAGGGGGAAGCTGGAGAGTATGAAAAAAGGCTTTATCTAGAACAAGGATTCTTAACCTGGGGTCCATGAACCACCACCACCCCTCCTCCACAAAGGGTCTCTGGATAGGTTTCAAAGAAATTAGGAAGCACAGTTGGGGGGAAAAAGTACATTTTTATTTTCACTAACTTCTAACTAAAATTTAGCATTTCCTTCCATTATGAATGTAGACCATAAATATTCCTCTAAAAAGGGGCCCCTAGGCCAAGGGGATCCATGGCCAACAGGAAAAAAAAGAAAGAAAAAGAAAAAAAAAAAAAGGTTGAGACCCTGAAGTTTCCCTAGAGGGTAGCACTTGAATGTTGAAGGAAAAAACTAGGAATTAGAAGCAGAAATAAAAAGGAGATGCATTTCAGGCCTGTGCAAAGGCCCAGAGACAGATGGAACACTGTGTGAAGAGCAGTAAGGAAGCCTACTTGGCTGAACCAAGATCTGTGCAAAAGGGAACAACACTTAATGAGGCTAGAAAGGTAAGTAGGTGCCAGGTTGGGAAGATATGTCCAGATCTATACAAAGGAAGATTATTTTGGCAGCTGTACACATACAAAGGATGAGTGGGGAAGGAAGGCCCTTTGCTGCCAAGCTGATAAAGATGTCCAAAAACCGGGGCCGAAGTAAGCTCTCTGCTATGCTCTTGCCATTAGGTATCTTTCAAATACTCGTTTAGAGGCTTTACTAAACCGTTCATGGTCCCAGTCCATTCTTTTTAGCTCATTAGGGTTCTCGTGAAGCTTAACCAGTCTCAAGGCAGTCTGCAAGACTTGGATAAGCTAGCTCCCTCTTTCTCTTTCTCTTTCTCTTTCTCTTTCTCTTTCTCTTTCTCTTTATCCCTGCTAGATCCCAGAAATTACATTTTCATCAGGGAAGGAAAAGATCTGTGACAGTCACCAGGAACTGCAGGACTCCAGCTATCTTATCAGAATTTCATTAGGAAGAGAGCCCCTGATAGAGGAAGAAAGGCTCTGAGCTAAAGAGGGCTTGGCTATGCTGGAGATGGGGGGAGGGAGCAGGACATGGCTGGCTTCTTGGCTGGGTGACCTCACCCGTCACTAACCTCACCTTTTCTCTCTGAGGACTGGCAGATCTATGATGTTCCTGCCAGTCACACAGCTAGTGGAAACGAGTATGTAATTAAATTAATCCTGGGGTTTTATGTAATGGGTAGGGGAAATGTCAGGAGGATAGAATAAAACCTTTGCACATTGGCAGGCTAGGAGGAGGAAAAGGAGAAAGGTAACATGGGAAACAAAGGGCCCCAGGACACACTGACAAGGAATCTAATCCACCCCACTGCCTTCAGTATGGGGACACATCCCCACACTCACAGAAGAGATCCAAATCTTTTACTTTAAAGCCCTCAGGAAAAAAATTTTACAGCCCCAGTCAGTCACCCAGCCCAGTGTCACTGTGAGGAAATCCTCTATTGACTCAATCAATACTGCCAGATAGACACACCCCAAGGAGCCCAATGACAAAATAAAAGTCCCCACATACACCAAAATACTTATAACAGGGATAGCAAAGACCTGGAAACAAAGCAGATGCCCATTTACTCTGGGGGATGGCTAAATAAGTTATAATATTTTAATATAATGGAATATTATCACATTTTAAGAAACAATGAACATACAGAGAAGCACGGAAAGTCTTACATGATATGATACAGAGTAAGATAAGTAAATCCACAACAATATACACATGACTATGACAAAATAAATGTAAAGAGCCACAACAACAAAAGCATCAATACTGAATGCTGCAGAATTATAATAACCAAGTTTGGCCCAAGAGATGAATGAATGCATGAATAAAGCATTGACGAAAGGCTTGCTATGTGCAAAGCACTGTGCTAACCTCTGATGATACATATAGAAAACAGTTAGTCCCCATTCTCAAGGGGATCCCATTCTAATGGGAACAACAACATTTATGGAAGGTTTCAGCTGTAAAAATGAAAGGGTCTCATGGTACTCAGCAGATGATGATGGCTCTTCTTTAATGTCATGTCCACTGATATAATCACATCCATTTCTGATGCTGACCTATATGACAGCATCAGACTTTGGTGTGATTTCTTCTTTCAATGATGGTGGCTAGGCTGGAAGCAAGTCTGGTAATTTGTGGGACAGAACTATGTAGGGGCCAAATTTAATATGGGGAGAGTTAATTGGGTGGCTCGCCAAATATTGGGGTTCAGAAAATAATGAGGGACCTCTAGGTCCAAAGTTTCCTCCCCTCTGAACTGCCTTTTTTAGTTATTTCTCCCAGGCCAATAAGAAAGGAGCTTAATAGTCTCTTTTCCACAAACAAATCAGGTTTTATTTAATGGGAATAAAATACACAGCAAAGGTGAAATTAATAAAGTCAAGGACAAGGGATTAGGGAAAAAGGAAAATGAATAATCTCCCTAACTCTAACGAAAGTCTATACAATCCCCAAACTCGCTTTCAGCCCAGCTAATTCAAAGAGCCGGACTCGTTTTATTAACTCACTACCTGGGGTCTGTAGTTTCAATGAGACAGCTGTGCAGCCAGGGCCCACCGGAAAGCCGACCGGCAAGGCCCACAGGACAAACTGCCAGGAAAAAACCTCTTTCTCATTTGCTCCCGAAAACTCATCGACTATAAAAAGCCTGAACTTCCCTCAGCAAGCGTTTACTCTCCCTCCCCCAAAAGGGAGGGCCTTCAAACTGTCTGCAGAGAGTGGTTCCCCTGCTAACAGCAGGGCAAGCCAGGTATGGCCCATATCCAATCATCCCTAGCTAGTTTTCCAAACACTACTAGATCATTCAAGTGAGACCCCTGGTTATCTGCCAAATTCCATTATTTTAACACAACTATTCTCAAGGCTCTTTGTCTTGGGGTCCTGGACCATCTTCATCCAAGTCCAAGAGAAGATGTGGTGGTGGTGGCGGTGGTGGTGGCGGTGGCGGCTGTGGCAGCAACAGCTTGACTTGTCCTGTACATGTTGCTGCCTCCTATCCTGTCTCCCCACCCCACCCAAAGCCATCCTACTCCCAGGGCTCCTTGCAGCTTCAGCTAGGCAGGTTTGCCCAACCCATGAGTGGTAGTTGGATGGTAGGTGGTGAGGATGACTGGTTCCCGCTCCACAACAGTTGCTTCCCTGGATGATGGCTTATGGGGGCTGAGCTGGAAGCAGGACCAGTGGGCTAAGAAGGTGCTGCCACTCTGAGTATTCCTGTTTATAACTATCTATTGATGGCAGTTGGTCAGCCGTTGTTGATGGTGGTGATGAGGAAAGTCAATCCCCTCTCTACAAAGATTTCTCCTCTCAAGGATGGTTGTGAGAGTTGGGCTAGAAGCAGATCTGGTGGTTTGGGGGACACAACTTAGGGTCCTGAGCTATCTCCAAAAAGAGACACGGTGGTCAAGGTGGTGGCAGCTTGATTTCCCCAGTACGTGCTGCCTCCTGTCTCTCCCTCAGGGAGCTTTGCTGCTGCAGCTAAGCTTGCTTGCCTGCCCTTTGTATGATAGGTGGTTGTCATTGCTGGGGATACTGGCCCTTTCTCCACAAGATGATTTCTATGAGGGCTGGACTGAAAGCAGGGCCAATGGACAAGGAAGAGGCCAGCTTACCTCTCCAGCTGCCATCTTTAACATCCACACTGGAGGCAGGCAAGCCAGCCTAAGTGAACCAGAAGAGAGAGGAGAAAACACATCCCAATTCTCCTTTGCAGAACTGAAGGACCGGTGTGAAATTTTATTTTATATTTATCTTCATATACATACATACACATATGTGTATATATGTATGTTTTATACACACACGTGTGTATATATTAACATTCACAGATATTCATATTAGTTTTTTTTTCTTCCTTTATTCAAACTTTATCATAAGAAATATCTTGCAGGGTAGAGTGGACAAAGAATATGGTGAGAAAATAGACTATATTTCAAAAGGATAATGCATTTTTAAAAGTCATTAAATTTCCCTTGTCTCCCCAATTGCTAGTGCTCTCTCCTCCCTGAAATTACTTGCTAAGCTTGGTATTTATTTACTGTATATATTTGCTCCCCTACCTCTGAGTAGAATGTAAATTCCTTGAGGGTGAAGACTTTCTTATTGAACTATAATCCCAGTGCTTAGTACAGTGCTTTGCTCCTAGAAGGTCCTTAATTAACATCTATTGAATTGAATTGTTGAATTTACCAATTAGGTGACTCCCTGCCAAGTTGGCTATAAATGAATCCCTGCAAAAAACATTCCTGTGTTCTCACTGACTTGACTTGTGTGTCTATGTGTCTCCTTCCTCTGACACACACTAGCTGTGGGACCCAGTGCTTTAGGTAATTCTTAAGATTATAAATTACAGAGAAAGTGCCAGCCTATATTGGTAGATGGGGGTTCCCTCACCAGGGATTTCCTCCTATCAATGAAATCACAGCAGATCCAGTCCTTATACCTACCTACCTACCTACCTACCTACCTACCTACCTACCTACCTACCTACCTACCTACCTACCTACCTACCTACCTACCTAAACAAAACCTGTCAAAACAAATAGTCAGCACAGGAAGATAAGCTGGAATCAGAAACTTGTTTAGGACCTGGGGTAAAGTCAACATTAACCTGCTGCCCCATTATGGCCTCTGTGGCCCAGTACACTATGAGAATGGATTCAACATTAATCCTTTGCACAAAAGGCAGAGCTGGATGGCAGGGCCAAGGCCAATTATTCTCCCTGGTCTCTACAAGGAACACACTTCTAAACCAAACAGGGGCTGTCATTATTCCATAGGGGAGTAGGAAGGAAAGGGGCTGGGTGTTAGACTACCTTGGATACAAATTTGCACTTAGTCAGGAGACCCAAATAACTCAGCAATTTCCTAGCAGGGATACTATAGACACGACTTCATTTTTCTGACCCAGAGATTCCATTACTAGGTTTATACCCCAGGGAAGCCACTAATAAGAAGAAAGTGTAGATTTGCATGGAAATATTTATAGCAGCATTTTTCCATGATGGTAAAGAATTGGACACAGAGTAGATGCCCATCAACTAGGGAATGGCTTTTAAAAAGGTGCATAAATGTCATGGAATATTACTATATATAACATCATAAATATTTCATGTTTAGGGTTTTTTTTCCCTTCCTTTAAAATGCAATAATGAATGTGACAAATGCAGAGAAGCATGGAAAGGTCAACAGGAATGATGCAGAATAAAGTAAGCTGGACCAAGAAAACAAGAACAACAACAGTGTAAATGGGAAGAATCACCACCAAAAAAGATCAATGTCAATGTCGCACAGTTACAAAGCACAAGACTGACTCCAAAGAAGAGATGCAAAAAGAGTAAATAAGTAAAATCCATGTGACCAAAAAAAAAAATGTTCACAAGCCACTGGCCCTAGGAGTTGAAAAACCATAGAATTTTAAAACCACAGAGTATCTCAGACACTGTTATAGTCTTAGAAATAATTTAGGGGGGGGGCGGCTAAGTGGCACAGTGGATTAAGCACTGGCCCTGGATTCAGGAGTACCTGAGTTCAAATCTGGCCTCAGACACTTGGCACTTACTAGCTGTGTGACCCTGGGCAAGTTACTTAACCCCCATTGCCCTGGAAAGAAAGAAAGAAAGAAAGAAAGAAAGAAAGAAAGAAAGAAAGAAAGAAAGAAAGAAAGGAAGGAAGGAAGGAAGGAAGGAAGGAAGGAAGGAAGGAAGGAAGGAAGGAAGGAAGGAAGGAAGGAAGGAAGGAAGGAAGGAAGGAAGGAAGGAAGGAAGGAAGGAAGGAAGGAAGGAAGGAAGGAAGGAAGGAAGGAAGGAAGGAAGGAAGGAAGGAAGGAAGGAAGGAAGGAAGAATTTAGACCAATCTTCTTCCCACTGCAAGGTTTGACAGGTGGTCGTCGAGCCTCTACTTAAATACCTATAGTGGCAGGGAACTCAATACCTTTTAAGACTTTCTATTCTCTAGTGGTTCCTTAAAATGAGTCAAGTTCTGGAGAAGGAAATGGCAAACCACTCCAGTATTTTTGCCAAAAAAAGTTTAAAAGTCATGAAGATTTGGACACGACTGAAAAACAATAACAACTGAAATTATATTTCCTTTTTCTTTTAATTAATAAAGTATTTTATTTTTTTCCTGTTACATGTAAAGATAGTTCTCAACTTTTGTTTATACAAGCTTTCCAATTTCAGATTTTTCTCCCTCCCTCCCCCCTCCCCTAGACAGCAGGTAATCTGATAAAAGTTTTATATATATATAATATACACACATATATATATATTTATATATATATAATATATATGTGTGTGTGTGTATATATATGTGTGTGTGTGTATATATATGTGTGTGTATGTATATATATACATACACACATATATATATTTATATATATAATATACATATATATATATACATACACACACGCATAGTAACATTAAACATATTTCTGCATTAGTTATGTTATAAGAGAAAAATCAGAGCAACGACAAAAACCTCAAAATAGAAAAACATCAGCACCAAAAACAAAAGAAATAGTATGGTTCATTCAGCATCTACTCCACAGTTCTTTTTTTTTTTTCCCTGGATTTGGAGATCCTCTTCTATCATGAGTTCCCTGGAACTCTTCTGTACCATTGCATTGGTGAGAGGGACCCACATGTACAAAAATATTTATAGCTGCTCTTTATGTGGTGGCATGAAATTATATTTTCTAATAGTCCTTTATAATGAGTCAAGATCTACCTCTCTAAAACTGATTGCCAGTTATCTCCCTCCCCCTCCTCAAAGGAAGTGCTAATAATCAATGAAAGGGTCAAAATATGGGAAAAAAGAGAAGAGAAATTATGGGGCAAAGGGGCACCCAAGTGGATACCTGGGCACCAGTACTGGATCATGCTAATTAGCCATGTGGGTTCAGACAGCTTATTTCTCTCAGAGCCTCTAAATCTCCATCTCTAAAGTAACCCCTTACCTGCATACAACCTTGAAATGGCCTAGAGTAGAGAGAAAGAACATGGGATTTTTAGAGAAAATTTGGATGTGCAACTCAGCTCTGAGAGGCAGTTGGGTAGTTCAATGGATAGAGATCTGGGTCTAAATACAGGGAAGGTCTGATTTCAAATCCAGCCTCAATATTCACTAGCTGTATGACCCTGGGCAAATCATTTAAACTGGTTGCCTCAGTTTCCTCAACTGTAAAATGGGGATAATTATAGCACCTACTTCACAGGGTTGCTATAAAGATCAAAGGAAATAATATTTGTTTGGTTTGGTTTGGTTTGGTTTTTGGCAGGGCAATGAGGGTTAAGTGACTTGCCCAGGGTCACACAGCTAGTAAGTGTTGTGTCTGAGGCCAAATTTGAACTCAGGTCCTCCTGAATCCAGGGCCGGTGCTCTATTCACTGCGCCACCTAGCTGCCCAGAAATAATATTTGTAAGGTGCTTAGCACAGAGTGCCTAGCATATATCATTCAGTCACTTTTCATTCATTTCTGATTCTTTGTGACCCTATTTGGGGTTTTCTTACCAAAGATACTGGAGTGGTTTGCCATTCCCTCCTCCAGCTCATTTTACAGATGAGGAAACTGAGGCAAGCAGGGTTTAAGCGATTTGCCCAGGGTCATACAGCAAGTAAGTATCCAAGGTCAAATTTGAATTCAGGTCTTCCTGACTCCAGTCCCAGCGTTCTATCCACTTCACCACCTAGTTGCTCTGGATAAAGAATGCTGCCCCCAAATAAGAGAGATTTCAAAAACAACATCACTACAATGGAATAAGGACATTGATCAGAAAAACGTTATCTCTTGATGTAGGGAATCACATTCCTCAAAGCTGGAGAGTATTCCATATCCAGGACTATGTGCAGAGAGATCCATCAACAGAAGCATGACCACCAGTTCACAGCCAATCATGAAGAACTATCTGTTAAAGCAAGGAGACAGTCTATACTGTTAAACTCAGAAAACTAAGATGTTAACCTGGGCTGAGCCACTTGGGCTGTGACTCTGTGCAGGTATCCCCATATGTAAAGTGGATGCTTCCTCCATCTACCTAGGGTTTAGAGCTATAAGGGGCATTTGAGAATCTAGTCTGATGCTCTCATTTTTTAAAGACGGAGAAACTAAGGCCTAAAGAGACAACTTCAAGGTTAGAGAGACTCTAAGTACAAGGTCAAGTACTCTTACATAGGATAGTAGAAAAAAGCAACTGGCTGTAGACAAAGGACCAATATATGAAACCTGAATCTCCCCTGGGGGCCCTCAGGTTGCTCATTTGTAAAATCTGGAAGTTGGAGCACATGGTCTCTGAGGTCACTTCCATCCCCAGGGGTATAATCCTCTATGTCCCTTCAAAGCACTGTTGTGACGAAGGCATTGGGTAAACCTTCAATGTGAGTTGTTAACCTACAGAACAGAGAGAAGCCCTAGAACCAGATCAATCAAGGGCCAGCACTCCCAGCCCCTGACCAACTGCTTTGTAAAGGAGGATGTGGTCTCACTTCTCACAAACGCTAAGACAACAGTTTTATTGTAAGTCAACCAACATTTTACAAACTACCTTGTGACATCAATGATAGCCAAATATGTCCTGCCTTCCCTCCACGTTGTGACTCTCCCAGAGAAAGTTGTTTCCGTGTAGTCGAGAATCAGAGACATCTATATAGAGCTTCCTTTGTCTCTCCTTATTTTTGAAAGAGTTGTTGTTCAGTCGTTTTCAGTTGTGTCTGACTCTTGAGTCAAACCCATTTGGGGGTTTTCTTGGCAAAGGTACTGGAGTGGCTTGCCATTTCCTTCTCCAGCTCATTTACCGGATGAGGAAACCGAAGCAAACAGGTTTAAGTGACTTGCCCGGGGTCACACAACTAGTAAATGTCTGAGTCTAGATAGTACTCTATCCAAGTTGCCACCTAGCCACGCCATTTTATTTTCTTTTTCTTTTTCTTTTTCTTTTTTTAGTGAGGCAATTGGGGTTAAGTGACTTGCCCAGGGTCACACAGCTAGTAAGTGTTAAGTGTCTGAGGCCAGATTTGAACTCAGGTACTCCTGACTCCAGGGCCGGAGCTCTATCCACTGCGCCACCTAGCTGCCCCTAGCCAACCCATTTTGAGCAAGTAGTGTGGGACAAAACATGGCCAGACCCACTCTCCTGGATTTCCTCTGAATACCAGTGAAAATCTCCTTTTCTCACTAAATTTTCAAGTGAGAAGGATTTTAAATCAAATCTTTTAAGCCGTTCCTTTCTGATGGATCCTGGGATGGCAGCAGCATCCTCTCTAGCCCCAATTATTAAGATGACTTACAACATTCTCTATACTTTCTTCATATGACTCTGAAGGGGGCTCTCCCTTAGTGACTGGAGCTTCTAACCACAGTTACAAAGGTGCCAACCTTTAAACAATTCAGTTAAGTGGTTTGTAGTTGGTGGGTTAGGGTTAGCAGTGAAGTTGACACCTAACCCTTTAGTTTTAAAGTCAATTAAATTAGAGATAAGACATTTATAGAGTCCTAAGTTTTTTTCTTTGTGTTCTTTCATATTTTGCCATCTTGTTCTTTGGGAGACTTTCTCCCACACTCTTCCCAAGTGCAAAACTTTTTTCTGCCTTATCATATTAGGTGACACAATTGTAAAAATATCGAACTCAAGAGTCAGAAGATTTGCTTTCAAGTGCTGGTTCTACCACTTACTAGCGTCATGACCTTGTACAAAGTGAGCCATCTGGAACCTCAGTTTTCTAATGTGGAAAATGGGGATGATACTCAAAACTCCTAATTCCCAGAGATAATCATATGAAAGTGCTTTGTGAACCTTATAGAAATGGGGAGTATTATTGTAATACTATCATCATGACTAGTAATAGCAGTAGTAATTCTCCAGTGTCTGATTTTGGTACATGATGGAATGAGGTCCTAGAAGACGGTGCCAATGAAATACAGGCTATGGCAGGTTCTGTCAAACTAGAAAGACTTCACAACAGCCTGTGTCTGTTGTGTAGAGACTAGCCCAATTAAATAGAGAGAACTTATCATCAATAGGCTGACCACTAGATTATACATTCTCTGGCTGTAGAAACACCATGAAATGAATAAAAATACAAATCGGTGGTCTGTCCTGCCTAGCCTCCTTTCTACTTCTGAAGTAACAAAGGAAGGATGGATGTTATGGGAGCTAAGTGCTATTATGATTTCCCATTTTACAATTGAGGAAACTGAGACAAACAGAGGTGACATGACTTACAAAAGGTCACACAGCTAGTAAGTGCTGATGGCTAGATTTGAACTCAGGTCTTTGGAATCCAGGCTCAGCTCTCTATCCAATGTGCAACCTAGTTAACTCATGACAACACAACAAGAGGCAGATTGTGCCAAGAGCCATAAAAATTTTAAAATAATATCTATAAAAATGAATTTAAAGGATGGTACTCTAGATGGAAAAGTGGATACAATCCTGAAGAGACTGAATCATACCAGTACGGTATTGATACCTTCATCATAACTGAGGCAGGAAAACATAAGGAAGTTTTGGTCAAATGGGAAGATGACTCACCATTCTTCCTTGGAAGGGCACATGGACTAAATTTCATCAGTCCCCGCCCCATGCAACAAGAAACATCATTTCATAAGTCACTTGGATCTTTTGTCTTGTAGTCTTTACAGAATCACAGAGTTGGGGGTTGGAAGGGACCTTGGTTGCCATTTGGTACAAGCTGTACATGAAAGGAATCCCTATGTAACGGGCCTGACAAATGACCATCCAGCACCAGCTTGAAGATTTTCAAAGAAGGGGAACTTCCATCCCATTTTTGGGACAGTTCTATCTGTCAGGAAGCTTTTCCTGATGTCTGGTACAAACTGGCCTCTTTGCTCCTTTCACCCAGTGCTCCTGGTTCTGCTCTCTGGTGCCCAAAAAACCCAATTATAATCCCTCCTCCATACAAGAGACCTTCAAATACTTGAAGCCAACCACTCACATCTCCCTTGAGTCCATGCCCAGTTCCTCTAATGATTCTCAGGTCATGGACTCAAGGCCTTTCTCACTGCCCTGCTATGAATACAGTCCAGCACACTGACGTCCTTCTTAAAACCATAGCAGTCAGGAGTCAACACAATGTTCCAGAAGAAATCTGATGAAGGCTGAATACAATAGAACTTACTATCACCTCCCAGTTACTGGAAGCTCTTCCCCATAATAAGCAAACACACTCCCAGTACCAGATCTTCCAGTCAGTGCTGGCCTTTTGGCCCTACATAGTCCACGAGCCATTATTAGCTATTTCATATCAGCTGTATATCTATTCGATCCCAGGGCCCTAGTTGGCGGGGAGAGCAGACCTGCTCTGGGAATCTGATACCTCTGTCTGATTTTACTTCTCTGCTATCTGAGTCTGTGATATTAAATATTTGTGTGAATTCCTTTGAAGTCCGCTGTGGGTAACAGACCTTCTCTGGTCATCTGGAGAGAGAGATGCCTGGCAAAGTCTTTATTCATTTTAGTGCCATAAACAGAATTCTCTCCAGAGAATCCTCCTTGAGTTAAGGGAGAATTGTGTAACTGAGGTCTTGTCTGTTCTCTGGGCCTTGAGTGGATCTGGCCTGCTTAAAGAATCATGCAATGGTAAAAATGTTAGACCCTGAAAAGACCTTGGAAAGCATCCAGTACAACCTAGAGACAAGCAGGAATCCCTTCTACAAAATTCTCCAGGAATGAGAAACTCATTACTTCAGCAGATAACCTCTCCTGCTTTCTGTTAGTTAAGTCTGGCCAACTTTTAGAAATATGCCATCCTAAAAGGGGGGTATTATTAAAGACCTATTCTGTTTTCTTCTTTTGAATAAATATAGGGAGCTAAAGGAATTGGGAAGTATATAGGCCGGATGCTTGTGGGGAGAGATTGTAGAGTTGTCAGGAACCTTAATACCACTTAGTCCAACCCTCTAAGTGTAGAAAAGGTTAAGTGACTCGACCAAAATTATTGTTATTGTTATTCAGTTGTTTCAGTTGCATAGAAATCTCCGTGACCCCATTTGGGGTTTTCTTGACAAAGATACTGGAGTGTTTTGCTATCTCCTTCTTCAACTCATTTTACAGATGAGGAAACTGAGGCAAACAAGGTTAAGTGAATATACTCACTCCTTCCTCCACTCCAGAAAATGGAAAGGGCCTGAGTAGGAAACAAAAGGCATGGTATTTGATTCTGCAGGTCAGTATCAATCTGACGCAAGTGGCAAACTTAACCAGGACCATAAGAATGCATACAGAGTGGAGTAGAGTAGGTGTGTTCAGTCACACCCTAAGGTCTCAAAGGTGTTTCATTTTTTTGTTGGTTTGTATTTTTAAAGTAAAGTTTAGCTATTAATTTTAAGAATGTTTACTTACTTTTTAGACTTCTTCACTTGATTAATAAATTTTAAAACCATGTCTTTTATGATTAAACATTCCATATATGTTCCTCTTAAAAGAAGCAAAGTTTCCAGGGTGCATACCCTAACGAAATGTGCTCTACTTCAATTTCAATATCCCTTTCAGGAACTCTTGGAATATAGCTCTTATTTGGGGACAGTCTATAAAGAAAACAAACATTTCCATTCTCAAGATAGCGTGTGCCCTGGCTGTGATCCCATCTGATGTTCCTGGACACCAGCTGAGTGGTAGGCACCTAAAACAGGAAGTAGGCTGCATAGTCACCACGGCACCACAGGGTTCTAAGTAACATTTCCTCAAACAGATACTATGCAATATTTCTGGGATTATTTCTGATGTGTTGTCTCCATGACTGGTAAGACAGATCTGTTTTGTACTTGGAAATTCTGTGTTTCAAAAAATAATGAAAATTAGCCTTTTTAAGAGGATTTGTCTTTCGGTAGCTTCAACGACCCAATTTTGACTGAAATTAATTTTCATTCTCAAAAGGATCTGTAGTTTATTATTTTTAAAAGGATTTCTAAGACCTCCAAGGGAGATCATAACCATTTATGAATTCATGCCAACATGTAGGTGAAACAGCATGGCATAGTGGATAGAGTTCTGGGTTCAAATCCTTCTTCAGACACTTGATAGCTGTTACCTTGGGCAAGTCAAGTTACTCTCTTGGCTTCAGTTTCATCCTCTGTAAAATGAAAGGATCAGACTATAAGGCTTCTACAGTCTCTTCCAGCTTTAAATCTACAAACTGGGGGCAGCTAGGTGGTGAAGTGGATACAGCACCGGGCCTGGATTCAGGAGGACCTGAGTTCAAATCCAGCTTCAGCCACTTGACACTAGGTGTGTGACCCTGGACAAGTCACTTAACCCTCATTGCCGCCCCGCCCCCCCAAAACTACAAACCTAAGATACTGTGATTCCTTCATAGGTGGGAAGAACTATAGTAATTAAATCTAAAACTATCTTCTATTCATATTATAAAATAAGAATATAATTTCCATTGATTAATGGAATCTACCTCATTGCATACCACCTGAATTTACATGTATGAGGCAAAAGGATGTTCTTTTCAGTGAAAGCATGGAAAAAATTATTTGGAATAAACAAAACTAATGATTAGGTTAATTTAAAAATTGGATGTATTGGCTCTGGCCATTCAATCATTCCTGATTAAGATAAATACTTTTCTTCTCCACATTTCTGGGCTCTGTCTGCCATGTGTCTATAGACCCGAAAGCACATACAACTAAGAGGAGTGATTGGATCGAAAGGAGAGGGAGAGGGTGGGTTAGTAAAGGGAAAAGCTCTGTGTGTCTATTCCAGATCAATAATAATGAACTTTGCCAAACTCTCTGGAACATATAGCTTATACTCAGCAAAAAGTGTTACAATGAAACCTCATTAAATCAAATTTAGTGTTATTACCATAGGTTTTCCAACATCTGGAGCTGAGGGCAGTCTTAAAACCACAGCATGCCAGAGCCCCTGATCTCCCCCATCCCATGTCCTCTAGGGGCCTTCCCCATTGATCTTTCCCTCCCTCCCTCTCTCTCATCTTCAATCTTTCTCTCTACTGCCTCCAAACATTCCCTGGTCTCCTCCCCATCCTTAAAAACAACAACAAACAACAACAACAACAACAACAACAACAACAACAACAACAACAACAAAACCCAGCCCTCCTCTTGAGCCCACTGTCCAGCAGTTACCTTTTTCTAAGCATCCTCCCTTGGATGCCCCACTCCTAGAAAGAGCTGTCAACTCTCCTTGTCTCTATTTCCCCAGCATTCAGTTACTTCTCAGCTGAAACTGCTCTCTCCAACATCGGAGAGTACGGGAGTCCTGCCCCTGTGGAGCAGTGGAAGGAATGCTGAACTGTCCTTCCTGGGAAACAAGAGTACGAATTCTTTTCGCTCTGTCGTTACCAATCATGTCAATCATGTTACCAAAAATGTCAGTTTCCTCATCTGTAAAGGGAGCAAGTTGGGGGCAGCAGGTTGGCACAGTGGAGTCAGGAGGACCTGAGTTCAAATCCGACCTCAGACACTTACTACCTGTGTGAGCCTGGGTAAGTCACCTACCCCCAGTTGCCTCAAAAGATTAAAAATAAAAATAAAAGAGCAGATCGGAGCAGTGGTGCTCTGAGGACCCTTCCGGGCTCAGATCCTCTGATTCTCCTACCTACTCATTCCCTTTAGTCTGACGCTTCTGACACTGTCAACCACTCCCTGCCTCCCTCCTCCTTTGGCTGCTTCAGTACTCTCATCACTCCTGGCCTGGACTATCTTAGGAGCCTCCTGTCTGCCTCAAGTCTACCCCCTCACTCTTCATACTGCCATTAAAGCGATATCCTCTGAAGTACTGCCATGACCATATCCCCGTGAGCTCCTAGGGGATCATGTTTCTACCTTTCTCTGTATCCCCAGCACTGAGCACAGTGCCCAGCAGGGAGTAGAGGCTTTCATAAATGAATAACTGACCGTTCAAGACATTTTGGTGGCTCCTTTTGCCTCTAGAATAAAATGCAAACAGTTTGGGCAGCTAGGTGGCGCAGTGGATAGAACACCTGCCCTGGAGTCAGGAGGACCTGAGTTCAAATCTGGCCTCAGACACTTGACACTTATTAGCTATGTGACCCTGGACAAGTCACTTAACCCCAATTGCCCCCACTTAAAAAAAAATAAAAATGCAAACAGTTCTGTTTGACACGTAAAGCCCCTCACGACGCAGATCTACAAGACCTTTCCGTTGCACATTCCTTTCCACATACTGTGGTCTAGTCAAGCTGCCCTGATTGCTGTTCCCTGGTACTGAATACAATTGTTGTTCAGTCATTTTTTTCAGGCATGCCTGACTCTTCGTTGACCCCATTTAGGGTTTTCTTGGCAGAGATACTAAAGTAATTTGCCATTTCCTTCTCCAGCTCATTTTACAGATGTGGAAACTGAGGCAGACAGGGTTAAGTGACTTGCCCAGGGTCACACAGCTAGTTAAGTGTCTGGGGCCAGGTTTGAACTCACAAAGATGAGTCTTCCTGACTCCAGACCTGACACTTATCCACTGTAGCACTTAGCTTCCCATAGAGACCTATGGTCCAGAATAGAACCAAAAATACAGAAGGAATTTAATAAATACTTGTTGAACTAGATCACTTCTTCCTGTCTGAATGTCTCCCATTCACCTCCTGACTCCCAATGTACACGTGTCCCAAAGCCTGGTCTTGGATACATTTCTCTTTTTATTACATTTCTCTTTTCCCTAGATATACTCTCTCTCCCTTGATGATCTCATTAGCTCTCATGGTTTTGGTTACTGTATCTACTTAGATACCTTCCCAAATTACACATCAATCAGAACATACATCTCTTCCCTGAATTCCAGTCCCATATTCCTGACTTCCTAAAGGATATCTCAAACTCAACATGCCCCAAATAGAACCCATCAATTTCTCCCTCAATCTCTTCTGAACTTCCATATTTCTTAAGAACAGTATATAATCCTTGGTCAAATGAAGGTAGGGATACACTCCTTGATTCTTCCCTCTCCTATTCCCTCCCCCTCCCCAGCCCTCACTTCTCACTTTAAATCATCTGTCAAGGCTTGTCAATTCTACCTCCGCATCTCTTCTATCCTTCTCTCCATGCATGCAACCACACTGGTTCAGGTTCCTGTCACCACTCACCCTGAGCTATTGAGATAGCCTCCTAATTGTTCTTCCTGTCTCCGACATTCCCTCTCCAAACCATTCTTCACACAGCCATCAAATTTATTTTCCCAAGACTCCGGTCTAACCCTGTCACTCTTCTTGATCAAAAACCTTCATTGAATACCAGTTATCTCTACGACAGTAAAGACTCCTCAGCCTGGCACTTGAAGCCTTAACAATCAATCTCCAACCTACTTTTCCAGCATTACTCATCATTTTATACTCTACATTCCTGTCAAACTAGAATACAACATTCCATCCATCTCTGTGCATTTACACATGCCTCTCCCCTTGCCTGGACTTCATAGCCTCTCATCTCTGTTTCTTTATCTCCCTTCAAGCAGAGGCACCAACCCCTCTGCAAAGCCTTCCCTGATTTCCCTACTTGTTAGTGTGCCTTCCTTCCTCAAATTACCTGATGTGTCTCAGTACCTGTTGTATTCCCCCAGTAGAATAAGCTCTTTGAAAGGTAAGGGCTATTTTCTTGTATGCCTTTGTAGAAACACCTTTTGCCCAACACAGAGTAGCCACTTAATGTTTGTTGAAATGAATGGGAAAGCTGGAAGGTCATAGAATTGAAGAATCATAGACCTAGAAGTTGTAAAGCCCTCCAGGGCCATCAAGTCCAACAGCCTCATTTTACAGATAAGGAAACTGAGGCCCAGAAAGGTCATAGGGGGTAGTAAGAGTCAAAGGTGAGGTTTGAACTAAGGTCCCTCGTAAGACCTTTAAGGTCATGTAAGATCCCTTTAAGGACATCAGTCTAATCCAACTGCCTCATTTTTTAGGGTATGAAATTAAGCTGAGTTTCCCCATATGTGTGATTTCTACTAAGTACTAAATTTCAAATTTAAATTAATTTCTTCCTCTATAAATTTGGAGAACACAGAGAACCCAGATGAAACTTTGCAGCCAATTCAAACCAATGTTAATAGGAATGCTTTTAATTTCTAGCTTGTAATAATTTCCATGCATATGGCTTTAGTTGATGACACAATTATATAACATAGAGTTGCTTCTTCTATTTCTTCTCTTTTGTTAACCAAGATTGATCCACATACTCCCGGTATCAAGGAGCACTTACTCATTGCCTACCCAATTTAGGATGCGGAGATAAGCACTGAAAGGAATTAGAGATCAGCAAAGCATGGAATCTACCCTGAAGGAGTTTACACTTTGGTGTTTAGTAAACATTTATAGTTTCAACTTTCTCATGTGTTATACTGGACAGAGATGCATGTGGCATAATAGAAGAACAGTGGGTTTGGACTCAAAAGACCTGGGTTTGAATTAGGGTTCTGCTACTTACAAGGTATGCAACCCTGGATAAGTCACTCACCCAAAGCCTCAGGTTTCTTATCTACAGCATATGTACTCCTCACAGCACAAGGATGGTGTAAGAAAAGCACTTTATAAACTTTAACATACCATAGAAATGTCAGCTGATACAATTAACAATACAACATTTCTGTTGGATATCCATTTGTTTCCTTTTATTTATTTCAATTTATTCAAAAAACATTTACTGAGTTATTACTCTGGAAGGGTGATCGAGAAAAAAGACTTGGTCACAGCCATGAGAGAGCTTATAATCTACGTGAGAAAGCCAAGACTTAAGAGAACCAACAGTAACCAATACAGAACAAGATCCCCAGTGCTAATGTGTGGTGTTAAGTCCAGGGGAGAAAGCTCAGTGTGGGCTAAAGGGGACAGGGAGGCAATCAGGTTTATCAAGACTTCTTTCAGGTAGTGAGATGGATTCCAGGCACTCTGGACAGGAAATTAGATAACCCTCTGCCTTAAATTCTTCTCCATAGGGTCACACTTTAAGAGCTGTTTATGCCTAAACTAAAAACATTCGAAATTGATAGGCATCAATTAAGCTCATCCTTCAACTTCCAACTGTGGAGATGGAATAAGCAAATTGCCTTAAGCAGAAGAAAAAGGCAGAGACTTGTCTTGCTGGAGGGGACCAGATATATTTCGGGGGGGGGGGGGCAATTGGGGTTAAGTGACTTGCCCAGGGTCACACAGCTAGTAAGTGTTAAGTGTCTGTGGCCGGATTTGAACTCAGGTACTCCTGACTCCAGGGCCAGTGCTCTATCCACTGCACCACCTAGCTGCCCCTTAGATATATTTTACAAATCTTAGTTCTACTCTAAGCTAGACCACTAGTTATAAGATCTTGCTGAACCTCAAGCACTTGGCTTCATTGACTTCCAATATCCCTACCAGTGCTCTTTCCCCCCTCCAATTACCAGGCATATATTTCTCTCTTTACATGTGATATTTCTCCCCAACCCTCCACTCTCCCCACAATAACATATAAGTTTAAGGGCTTAAATGACTTTTTCATTTTGTCTTTGCATTCTCCAGGACTTAACTCAGTGGCTGCTAAATGATATGCTTGTTAGATTGTATTGGATATATCTGAGGAATGAACTAAATTGCTTCTCTTCTCTGAGACTCAGTTTCCTCTTCTGTAAAACAGTTGGACTAGATGATAATCAAGGTCCCTTTCAATTGTTTCATTTTATTTCTGGAATCATTATTAGTGGCTTTTCTTTGGGAAAACAACAGGAATGCTACATTGGAGATGGAAGTGTTCCTCCAAACAGGCAGGGTTAGAAGTGTTTGCCTAGTAATTAATAAGCAAGACTGATTCACTGTGGAGAAAGCAAACAAGGTTTCCTATTCCATACAAAGCTAACAGTGAAATCATTGTGGACTGAAGCAATTAGTAGAAGGTCTAGTTTACCATCATGTGCTTATTCCATTTTTCTTTTTTAAAAAGCTTTATTTAGAAGAAAAAACCTACCAGCCAATCTTTTCCTAAATGTTGTAAGGATAAGTTGATTAGCGAAAGTCATTTTGAGAAGCAAAAAAGAGTGCTACAGGGCAGCTAGGTGGCACAGTGGATAAAGCACCGGCCCTGGATTCAGGAGGACCTGAGTTCAAATCTGTCCTCAGACACTTGACACTAGCTGTGTGACCCTGGGCAAGTCACTTAACCCTCATTGCCCTAAAAAAAAAAATTTTTATCTATATCTATATCTATATCTATATCTATTTGAATTCCAAATCACCACCTTTACTAAATGGAATGAACTAAGGATCATAGAAACATAAAAACATTCGAACTGGAAGGGACCATAGTGGACATCTAGTCCAACCCCCTTATCTTATAGTTTAGGAAATTGGGACCCAGGCAAGTAGTAACATGCCTTGCTCCAAGGTCACCCAGGAAGTAAGTAGTACAGTTGTGATTTGCACATAGGTCCTTCATTCTTAATCTAATGTTCTTTCCCATTGCCTTGTATAATTAAGCATTCTACTAAGCCCTATCTCCAATGTTCTCTATACTCCATCCTATGATCACAGCTTGTCACCTGTGTTAGGTTTTGTCTCTCAAATGTTATAGTTTATGGTTTTCTTGTATTCTCCACAACACGGTATAAGTCATAGAGCAGTCCCTCAATAAATGCTTGTTGGTTGGTTAAATAGTTAGAAAGAAAAAAGCAGAATTGGGTCCTACACCAACTACACAGCTATGATATCTCTCCCCTAAGTTTGTTTCTTTTCTAGACTAAGCATCTGCAGTCCTGGTGATCCTTCACATCAGAGATTAATTTCTAATCATTTCATCATCCTGACTGCCCTGCATTGACAGTGCTTCACTTTATCAATGTCCCTCCTAAAATTCAATGCCCTGAACTGAGCTCTATAGTCCTTGTGTGGTCCCAGTAGGCAGGAGCAGGTCAACAAGACTATCAATTTCCTCATTACAGACTTTATATCTCTTTGCATGCAGCCTAATATAGCATTTGCATTTGGGGCACATTTGGGACATCTAAGCCAAGAACATTGGGGAGGTGGAGGTGGGATGGGAGGGTACAGGATTTTGGAGCCTCAGGAGATTGGGAACCTCATGACTTACTTCTTCTAAAAAAAAATTACTCCTTTGCTCTCACAAGTCATTCAAAGACTAGAAGTTTAGCTTCTCCTCTGTTCGGGTACAGTAAAGAGAAGTGACCTTTATCTTCACAAAAAAATGCAACAAATATTTATTGCCTACTTACAACATTCAAGGCACCAAGAACACAAGACAAAACAAAAACAGTCCCTGTCCTGAGGAAGTTTAGATTGGGAGGAAGGGGTAAGAGATACTGATATCAGATGTGCTTCTCAAAGTTCTAAGTAAATTTACCAGCTAGATGGGGGTGTAGATAGAGTGCTGGGCTCGAGTCAGGAAGACCTGAGACTGATGCTACATTGTTGTTAACCACTGGCTGCTGTGGGAAAGGAAGAAGACCAGGGGACTGCCCCAACTAATTATTCAGAAATGTGCATTCAAAGAGAACATGGTACACTACTATCTTTAAAGTCTTATTCTTGTTATATTTCTTATATGTTCTTTGCTCCAAGCAAAGTAGACTAGTCTCAATTCCCTGAGCTTTATAGCCTCTATGTCTTTGGTTGTCCTTCCCACCTCTCCCCAGCTCTACCAACTGGAAATCTACCTCTTCTCAGGTAGGTTTCTACTAAGATGCTACCTCTTCCAAAACTGTCTTCTGAAAAGTCCTTCCGTGATTCCCTGAGCCAGATTAGATCTTTCCCTCCTTGAATCTTGAATATAACTTGGCTGAAAAATTTTTTATACTCTTACCTTGTTTCATTTTGTATGAATATCCATATCTCTTCTCCTCAATTCTAAGAAAGGGAAAGGAGCCCTACTTAAATGAAAGGTGCCCTTTCCTCACCCCTTTCACCTCCCCAGCTGACAGATGTTGGAGAACAGACAGGTGCCAGTGGCTGGAGAGTTTGGAGATCAGAGAATCAGAGCATCCATGAGCCCTGAAGCACTCATGGAAGCAGCCACCAACAGCTGTCTCAGGAACCACTGACATTATCTTTGCTATCAGCTGTCAATCTCTTCTGACTCACCCACTCCCAGCCTTTAAACACCATGACAAAATTCTTTCCATATGTTACCTAAAGTCTATATAAATGGCAACTATTATAATCTAGTACTTAGTGTGTGACACATAATAAGCATTTGATTAAATGCTTGTTGACTGACTAATAAACAATCTTTTTCTTGGTTCTTAAGATGTTATGTGAGTAAAAGCTGTCCTCCAATTTATGTTTTCAATACCACATGATATTTAAGAATTATAAATTTATATTGAGCAATTAACTGCATAGCATAAGAGATAGACAGCATGATCAAATAGACTAATAATAATTGCTAGTATTTATATGGTGCTTTAATTGTGTACAATACATTTTACATATATGATCTCATTTGATCCTCACAACAACCCCGGGAGACAGGTGCTATCAGTCTCATTTTACAGGTGAAGAAACTGAGGTAAGCAGAGATTAAGGACTTGTTCACAGTCACACAGCTAGTAAATGTGTGAGGCAAGATTTGAACTCAAGTTTTCCTGAATCCAAGTCTAGTCCTCTATCCACTATACCACTTACCTGCCTATGTAAAAAAAAGCAGTTTAAAAAAAGAAAAAGAAAAAACCTGAGTTCTAACTCTGATCCTTATTATCTATATGACTTAGGTAAATCATTTAATCTCCCTGAACTTTCCGGATCTGTAAATAATTGAATTATCTAAATTACAGGATTGTTGCTCGATAGACCAATGAACTTAGAATCAGGAAGCCCTGACTCTGAATCCTTCCCCAGACATTTCTACTAGCTGTGTGACCCTGGAAAAAGCACTTAACCTCTTTTTGCCTCAGTTTCTTTATTTATAAAATGAGGATAACACCTACATCTCAGGGTTATTTGTAAGGATCAGATGACATAATTAATGTAAATGATTTCCAAACCTTAAAGGTCTATGTAAAAGTTAACTGTTACTGTTGTGAGGAAAGAGTTTGGAAAGCCTCAAAAAAATTTATAATATGTAAGTGTAATATAATATAATAATATAAATGTAAATTGTTACTACTAGTAGTAGCTGAGAAAGAGAAAAATGTTCATTCCCTTTCCATGGCCACTCCCTCTATGTGCAAGTCATGGGTTTTTTATAACTTGTTAAATTCCATAGTCCAAAGTACATAATACAGTTTCACTCAGTGAGTGGTCAGTTCTGAATTCCAGATGCATGGGTTGTAAAAGGCTCACAGAGGGAGCTCCCCTCCAAAGGCTATGAAAAAGAAAGTATGGTTGCATTTTGAAGTAGATTTTAGCCTCTCTGTGATCCAACCAAAGGCAAGTGTAGCACTTCTAAATGGGATACTTTCTGCCCAAATCCCTTTTACACTGGCCCTCTTATACTCCCCAGAGGGTAGGTGGCAACTACTCACTCCCCTTGGGATTCTAGGGATAATCCTGAGAGGTGGGGGTGATTCTCTTATATTATTGCTCATGAATCTCTATTTGGTATGTACCAGTTGGTCAGCCAGAGCTAATTAGCTTTCAGTTATGCATATTTGCTAAGCAGATATAATAACAATTGGTATTAAAAGATAAAACAAAAAACAATACTGGGGCAGCTAGGTGGGACAGTGGATAAAGCACTGGCCCTGGATTCAGGAGGACCTGAGTTCAAATCCATCCTCAGACACTTTACACTTACTAGCTGTGTGACCCTGGGCAAGTCACTTAACCCTCATTGCCCCACCCTCCCAAAAAAACAAACAAACAAAACCAATACCACCATCCCCCAAAAGTCTGGCACACTTTCCCACAAATACATACAAAGTCAACAGAAAACTGAACTCTAGAGGATGCATACATGTAGCAAAGAGGTCACCAACAGCTCCTGGTTTTTGGAAGTCCTTTTCTCCCTTTGAAGAATCCCCATGAAGTTCCCCTTCAATGTGCATAGCTTTTGTCTGGGATCCAGAATAGGTACCCTTGTAGAGCAGCCTTTCTGAGATGCTAAAATCAGCTTCTAATGTTCTAGAAATGCCTACCGTTACTCATATCGGAAATCCTTAATGTTCCAACCTTCCAAAGTTCACAAGATCATTCTCTGGTCAATAGAGGGGGAGGAAAGAAGAAGGGGAAAGATACGATATCTCTTATAAATAAAATTTGAATCTAGCCATGCAACCAATCCAGAATCCACCTAACTGCATACTATTGTCTAGTCTACATTCTTTCAACTTGTCTACAAGAATAATATGACTGATTGTCCAAAACTAAAGAACTTAAGTCTATTATTACCCAGATCTTCTAGTCTATAATCTCGTATGACTTGTTCTTGATGAAGCCATATTGGCTTGTAGTTTTTCTGTAGTGTTCAACTCTTTGTGACCCTATTTGGGAATTTCTTGGCAGAGATATTGAGGTGGTTTGCCATTTCCTTCTCTAGCTCATTGTTACAGAGGAGGAGATAGGCCCAGGTCACATAGTTAGTAAGTGTCTGAGGCCATATTTGAAATCAGGAAACTGAGTCTTCCTGATTCCAGACTCTGTACTCTATCCACTTTGCCACCTAGCTGCCAACTCACATGGTCATCCTTTGCTAGGAGTCTGACTAGCCATTCTGTTAATAATGTATTCTAGAACTTTGCCAGAAAATGTATTCTAGAACTTTGCCAGAAATTCAAGTCAGGCCTATATTCTTTGGCAGAATACATGATTTTCCTTTGTTCCAAAATCAAGACGTGTCCTCCTCCTTCAGGCCTACAGTAAGTACCTCTTCAGTCCTCTGTGATGTTACAGAGATTGATGACAGTGCCTTAGCCACACCCATCGGCTTTTACCTAGACCCTGGGATCTAGTTCCTTGTCACCTGTGGTCTTCAGTTCATTAAGGGCAATGTTCCCTCCCTTTCTTATATTGGGTTTCACATCCCTATTGGCCATTTTTTGGTGTCCTTTCTTTTTCTTCTTTTTTGTTTTTTGTGAGGCAATTGGGGTTAAGTGACTTGCCCAGGGTCACACAGCTAATAAGTGTCAAGTGCCTGAGGCCAGATTTGAACCCAAGTCCTCCTGACTCCAGGGCCAGTGCTCTATCTTCTTCTCCACCTAGCTGCCCCATTTTGGTGTCCTTTCTAGTCCAAATATTCAACTTGGCAGAACCAAAAGAAGTATAATAAGAGATAATAATACCCGAAGCACTTACCTCACTCACCAAGGAGCATACAAGTGTTTTTTTCACACTTTAAAGCATTATACAAATATTAGCTAATTACTATAATGCTTCTATGACCCATACAGCCGTAATCAAGATAGTCATTTCTTTATCTCTTATTACTGGCCTTAATTAAAATTGTTTCCCTGAAAGCCATTCAAACATCTAGGGACACAGTCTCTCCTCACAAGGTACACAAAAACCCCATTAATGTGAAATGAGCTTTGGGTTCACAGTAAAGACAATGGAATTCTTTGGATAAACAGCTCAAATCAGAAACCAGAAATCCCACTTGGCTCAGGAGAGTGTTTAGGGAATATCTGTCCCACTTCACAGACCCTCCCATGATCAGCCAGTGAGGGGAGGTGTGGCCCAATCACACCACCACAGTTTTACTATTGCTGACAAAGACCAGGCTTCTTCTAAAGGTCACCACATCAAGGCCCCTTCCCCAGGTCACAGCCACCCTACATCACAGCATCAACTGAAATATTAGGAATATCCTCTAACTGGCTAAGGAATCAAGCCAGTGAATTCTTCCTCTCCCAAACATGATGCCAAACCTCAAACTTCTTTGCTAATGGTTTTCCCTCATTAGCACCCAGAAAATTCTGGCTGTCTTAGACCTAGTTTCCAAATTGATTCTCTTCAGTTATGGCACACTACAGCTCTTGTATGAAGTGAATGAACATCATTTAGCATGACTCATCTGGTTTCATTAAAACTCTACGACCTTTGGCAAGTCTCACTAGGTCAACGTTCCCTCAGCTGTAAGAGGAGAGGGTTGAACTGGATGGTGTCTAAGGTCACTCCCAATTCTAAAGCCTATGATTCTATGATCTTATTGCTATCGTTATTATCAGTATCTCCATGGTCTCCTCCAGAGGTATAGAGAATCCACAGATAAGTCAGTAACTGAGTTGAAAAAGATATAAATACCAACTCAACAGAATTCCCAGCTTTACCTCACCTGACATTTTTCAGTCATTTTTCAGTTGTGTCTGACTCTTCATGACCCCATTTGGGGTTTTCTTGGCAAAGATACTGGAGTGATTTGCCATTTCCTTCTCTTGCTCATTTTACAGATGAGGAAACTAAGGTAAACAGGATGGAGTGACTTGCCCAGGGTCACACAGCTAGTAAGTGTCTGGGGCCAGATTTGAACTCAGGAAGATGAGTCTTCCTGACTACAGGCCCAGCACTCTATTCATTGTGCCACGTAGCTGCCCTCCTACCATTAAATCTGGGATTTTCTTGATACTCAGAAACTCATTACTATAGATTAAATTCCTCTTCTTTACTGCAACAAATCCCTTCATTAGTAACTTGGCTCAGTGATAGAAAACACAGAATCACTCTCCTTGGAGTGGAGTACTCCATGCCAAGAAAACACAGCCTACTGTTTATAAACAAAGAGAAAAGTGTTTATGCCTAAGGTTTTCAGAAACCTGATTTACCTTCAGCCTAGAATTACCACATGATATGAGGAGATGGGGGAACCTAAAGGATAAATAGTCATATCAATTCAATCCAAATCAACATTTATCAAGCACCTTACCATGTGTCAGGCTCTGTGCTAAGCACTGGGATCATGAGATCACAGGAAGCATCCCTTCCTGGTCATTTCCAAATAATGCCCCCTGCCGTCCTGCCATCCTCTTTAAAAAGGTCCTACTTAGAAATACTCAGACTCTGCCTTCTGGTACCCTAGGCTCTCTGATAGGTGAGTGTTTGCCATATCTTGCTCAGAGAATCATACCTTCATGCTATTTTCGGGTCATTTCTAAATCTAGACTCAATATGCCTTCTCCACAGCCACCAGTTCTAGTTCCCCTTTAAAATGTTCTGTCTTCCCACATTAGAATACAATGCCCTCATTGAGGGCAGGGAACATCTACTTCCTTGTATACCCAGCATTTAATACATTTCACATAGTAAGAGCTGCATAAGTGGTTTTTTAAAATAATTATTATTAATTTCATTCAATCACAGGATCACAGATATATAGCACAAGGGGACTCTCTGAAGCTGCCCAATCCAACCACCTTATTTTATAGATAAGCAAGGTGTACAGAGGTTAAGTGACTTGCCCAAGGTCATACAGATATAAAGTGGCAGAGCCAGGATTGGTACCCAGGTCCTCTGACTCTAAATCCAGAGTTCTTTCTACTATAACATGCTGTCCAGGAATGTTTGTACTCTATCAATACCTCCATACATGATTACATGAAGGGAACTTTAAATGCAGGGATACTAATAACTAACACAATGTAGTCATGCCCATTGCCTTTTGAATCAAGCCAAACACTTAAGCTGGCATTGAAGGTTCTCCACCAGACAGAGGCATACTCCCTTCCCAATCTGACACTACTTACACACACACACACACACACACACACACACACACACACACACACACACACACACGGCAAACTGGATTTGTCAGGAAACAGGATAGGAAGAATGTCAGAACTAGAAGGAATATTAGGGATCACTTCATTTGACAGAATAAGAAAATAGAACCCAGAACAGGTGAGCAACTCGTCTAAAGTAACCTAAGAAGTGGCTAATTAGACAATTTTGGAATTTGGGTTCTAAAGAGGACAAGCCTATCATTCTTTCCAATACTGACATCCTGCTGTTGGACCCATGGGCTAAGGGCACCAGCCACTAGCCTTGCAGGAAAACCCCACCCCGAGAAAAAGGGACAAGATCACCAGCATAAATGAGTCTGGGGCAAGTTAGGAACCAAAGGCTGTCCAGGATATCAAATCTCAAACTAAAAACAGGGGTAGGAAACCAGGAGATGAATGAGCCGGAGTGACAAGCAGTAGGAGTTTCAAACCAGGGAGATGTGTTCTGTGACCAGAAGGTGTAGTAGTGGTGGTGGTGGTGACAGTAATGGCAGAGTGGTGGTAGCATTTCTATAGCTACAGTAGTAATGGTGTCAGTGGCAACAGTGGTGGTTGTGGTAGTAAGTAGTAGTAAGTAGTAGTAGTAGTAGTAGTAGTAGTGGCAGTGGCAGTAATAGCAATTCTTTTAATATTTTTTTTTTTTTGCGGGGCAATGGGGGTTGTGACCTGCCCAGGGTCACACAGCTAGTAAGTGTCAAGTGTCTGAGGCTGGATTTGAACTCAGGAACTCCTGAAGCCAGGGCCGGTGCTTTATCCACTGCACCACCTAGCTGCCCCAGCAATAGCAACTCTATAGCTACTGTAGTGGTGGTGGTGGTAGCAGTAGCAGCAGCAGAAGTGGTAATAGTACATAGTAGTACTTGTGGCAGCAGCAATAGTTAGCATTTCTATAATACTTTAAGATTTACAAAGCACTTTACATGTTGTTACATTTGATTCTCAAAATCCTGGGAGGATAAGTATGATTATCATCTTCATTTTATAGATGAGAAAACTGAGGTGCAGAAGCAGTAGGCATTGTGGTAGGCACACTACCAACAGAACTGTGGAAATGACTGATAGAATCTCCTCCTTAAAGTTCCTCCATTTTTATCACCATGATGATTGCTTCCCATAACTCAACTAGCTCTGAACTTAGCCCACTAAGAAGAGATTCCTTGTAGTCTACTGTATCCTGAGGCTCCGTCCTGAGCCTGCTGACATTTTCTCCACACTCTTTTTCTTGACAAAAACTCATCAGTTCCCATGAGTTCAATGATGATCTTTGTGTAAATGGTTTCCAGATCAATACCTAGTCTCCCTCCTGAGCTCCCACATCATTAATTGCCTATTGGACATTTCAAACCAGGTGTCCCAGAGGCATCTCAAATGCCACATATCCAGAACAGAACTCCCACATCTATTCATTTTTCAACTACCCTAGTTCTTTTTAATGGACAATTCTCTCACCCCTAGCCTCACCCTCCACCTCCACACCCCAAAGGCACATGTAGCCTGATGGGGCTGGCACACATAACTCAGAGCCACAAAGCTGAAAGAGTGCAGGCTCCTGCCAGGATACTTATTGTAGGACAGGCCTGTCTTAGCTTGGCCTCCAAGAAACAAAGCATGTGAAGATGCACTGAAACAAATGCCAACAAGTTAAAACACCAAAAGGGAAGGGAAAACAAATGACAAAAAACAACATCCAGGCTGAAGATCAGAAGCACTTCAGAAGAATCTTCAAACACTTCACAGTTGTGCCGTCACTCACAAGGACAGCCTCCCAGAAACAGATCCTCCTCACTCCCCAAGAGCCATGCCTCATGCAAAACCCGAAGTGTGTCTCCGTAGGGTTTGGTCTCTAAAACACCCCAGGGAGGATGTGGAACAGGCTTGCAAGGGCTTCACTAGAGATTAGACATTCCACAGAAAGTTTTCTCAAAGGGCTTGTTAATAATGCTAACTCACTCTATGCTGCTGGCCAGCCCAAGGGAACATGAGTAAATTCGATTCACTTCATCCAGCCTGCTACAACCAATGCTTTCCTGGTGTTGGCCTGCATTAACAGATCATGGAGGGGCAGCCAGGCGGCACAGTGGATAGAGCACCAGCCCTGGAGTCAGGAGTACCTGAGTTCAAATCCGGCCTCAGACACTTAACACTTACTAGCTGTGTGACCTTGGGCAAGTCACTTAACCCCAATTGCCTCACTAAAAAAAAAAAAAATACCAAAAAACCAAAAAAACAGATCATGGAGTAATTCACAAAATATACAGCAGTAATAGTTAGGGCCAAAAAGACTGGCTAGGCTTGATGTGATCTCTTCTTCCTTCAATTTTCATGGAGAATTTTGTCTGAATCTCTTCTTTGCCCCCCTTGGTCCCGACCTTATATTATGTTTATCTGTGTCCGGGTCTATAACACACACACACACACACACACACACACACACACACACACACACACACACACGGAAAATGTAAGCTCCTTAAAGGCAGGTGCTGTATCATCCAATTTGACAACACAATTTATTAGAGAGAAGGAGCTTAGCATTGCAGATAAAAAAGCTGACCTTAAAGTAAGGAAGACCTGACTTCAAATTCTGTCTCTGACATACTAGATTTGTGACCCTGGGCAAATGACTTGACCTCTTCTTAGTGTTGGCAGTTCTCTACAGAATGCAGAAAAGGTACCTGCATTGGTAGAGGGAGTTTCCTTATCTGGGAGGATGCCAGATCAGTAGAATCAAAGGCCCAGTCCCTATGTGCAGATCATTGCCCTTTTTATCTCTGTATCCTAAGTTCCTAGGACAATGCCTTTAAAAGAATAAGCACTTTTATATATATATATATATATATATATATATATATATATATATATATATATATGTATGTATGTATGTATGTATATGTGTATATATATACATATATACATACATATATATACATATATATGTATATATGTATGTATATATATATATACACAGAGCCAGAAGATACCTTAGAACCATGAAACAGAATGTTACTCCTGAATCCAGGTCTGGTGCTTTATCCACTGCGCCACCTAGCCACCCCTAGAATAAACTTTTAGAAAGGTTATACTGGGGGCAGCTAGGTGGCGCAGTGGATAGAACACCGGCCCTGGAGGAGGACCTGAGTTCAAGTCTGGCCTCAGACACTTAACACTTACAAGCTGTGTGATCCTGGGCAAGTCACTTAACCCCAATTGCCTCACAAAAAAAAAAAAAAGGTTATACTGAAGGACAGCTAGGTGGTACAGTGGATAAAGCACTGGCTCTGGATTCGGGAGGACCTGAGTTCAAATCCAGCCTCAGGCAAGACACTTACTAGCTGTGTGACTTTGGGCAAGTCACTTAACCCTTGTTGCCCCACCAAAAAAAAAAAAAAGAAACAAACAAACAAACAAGAAAGGTTATACTGATAGCTGACATGTACTTTAGCGTTTTCAGTGTTTTATATACATTATCTCAATTGATCCTCTTACAACCCTGTGTGGGAGGATGAGTCACTTAAGTTCTGGGGATACAAACCTAAAAATAAATGTCTCTTCCCTCAAGGAACTTGCATTCTACTCACTTGGGTCAGAGAACAGGGCTGGGGCAATGGATGAAGAGGGTTTAGAGCAAAGAATAGAACTGGTTTATTGGAGCTTCGTTCGTGATTGTCTTTTGGTCATGACAGGAGGAAGACGAAGATCAGCCATTGGTCCTTCAGAGAGAGGTGGTCATTGCCTGTGGTCCATCTGGCTCTGCTACTTCTCCTCTTTGGCAGTGCAGGGGTGTCTGGGTTATACCTTTTGCCTTCCAAGCTTCCCCCCAACCCCACACTCTGTAATCTGGTGACACTGTACTCCTCGACCAGACAAAACACTCCACATTCCCTGGCTGGCCTATGTGCCTGGAATACTCACCCTCTGTTTCTGCCTCCTGGCTTCTTTCAAGCCCCAGCTAAAAAGTCCCATCTTCTACAAGAAGCCTTTCCTGATCCACCTTAATGCTAGTGTCTTTCTCCCCTCTGTTGATTATCTCCAGTTTATTCTGCATTTGTTTCTTTTGTCCACAGTTGTTTGCATGTGGTCTCCCCCATTTTACTTTTTTTTTGCATCCTTAGCACCTAACACAGTGCTTGGCACATATTAGGTGCTTAATAAATGCTTGCTGATTGATTGAAAAACACAGCCTGAAATCAATGCCACTTTCTCAAAACTTACTAATCTGTCTGATTTGTTTGTGAAGTAGCCACTAAGCCTCATAATAACAAATAAAGGGTGGGAGGAGTGCTAAGATTCCTTTCAGCCCCTATATATTAAATTATGAATGTAGTTGAGTTGTTTGCTATTTTTCAGCACTGAGGGCATGCAACACAGTGTGCAAGTGTTCTCAGTGCCTTATCATCAAGAATGTGCAAATACAGTCAGGTACTCAAAAGTGGTTATCATCTCAGACTAGTCTTGGCCTGGCTTTAAAATACTATATTGGAAGGAATAGAAATTGTCCCCTTCATACAAAATCATTTTGTTATAAAATGACATCTCTAGGGGCAGCTTGGTGGTGCAGTGGATAGAGAACCAGCCCTGGAGTCAGGAGAACCTGAGTTCAAATCCGGCCTGAGACACTTAACACTTACTAGCTGTGTGACCCTGGGCAAGTCACTTAACCCCAATTGCCTTACCAAATAAAATAAAATGACATCTCTTTGAAAGGAATAAAACACACAGGCATTGGGGGGGGGGGGAGGGAAATCCCCTTATTGGCACTATTCACATTTTGCACAAGCATTTCATAATTATAAAGTCCTTTGTGAATATGTGCTGCAGTTATTATTACAAAAGTATTCCCTTTGTATTTTCTTAATGGAAGTGGGGGGTTTAATCTGTCAATTCCAAGTGCACTATCCAAAGCCTACCATGAAATAGCATGTTTTGCAGATTCTGTCTATTAGAGATTTAAAGTCAATGATCCATTCTAAAGCAAAGCATGATTGGTTGGACTGCACACTGAAATGGCTGGAATAGCCCAGAGAAAAGGACCCACCCTATTCTCCCTCCCTTTGAAGAAGGACCTTGCAAACAGCAATCAACAGATCAGGATTTGAGGACAAAGCATTCTGTGAGAATTCTATTTAGAAATATCGTGTCCTAAACTACATGATTCCTTCTCCTTCTTCCACCCCCAGCTGAATTCAGCCTTTCTGAAAGGTCTTGAGTTAGTGAGATTCTGAACTATCCATCCAGATGATTTGCTTCTAAAAGTCATCTCTGAGGATTTTTTTAATAGGACATTGCTTTTAGCAACATGAGATAGGCCTGAAAGAATATTCATTCATTCATTCAATGAGCATTTCATTTACCATGGGTTTGTTGGTGCTATTAGGGCCTGTGTTCCTGAGTATAATCAATAGTGACAGGCCTGAGTATCTAGCCAGAGGGTGTTTTTTTTCTCCCCATTTCCTGTATCTTGTTATTGTCCCAGGTAGACAGTGCATGGATGGCTATGGACCCTCCTCTGCCCTTCATAGTTTCACTCTTCAGAGCTAAATTTTTTTTTTTTTTTTGGTGAGGCAATTGGGGTTAAGTGACTCGCCCAGGGTCACACAGCCAGTAAGTGTTATGGGTCTGAGGCCGCATTTGAACTCAGGTCCTCCTGACTCCAGGGCCGGTGTTCTATCCACTGTGCCACCTAGCTGACCCTTCAGAGCTAATTTTCAACCCTAATATGAAATTGGCCGGGTGGATTGTCCAGAGGTAGGTGAGAGGTAACAGAATTTCCTATTCAGGGGATTTAAAAAATAAACAGAACAAGGATTTTAGTTGTTTTTAGCTAAGAAGAAAGGGAGGCTCTGCTACTATTTTCTAGTTTGTATGGGGGGAGGCAGTGCAGAGGGCTAGTATTTGTCTGGGAGAAAGGCAGTCATTCCCTATACTTTTCTTTAACCCTATACATAGAGGGTGAGGGGTAGGGTGGGGAGGAGCAAAGACTTGTTTAAAAAGGCTTGTTTGGAAATCTTTGGTCAAACACATGTAACCCTGGGAATTAACACATTCTGCCTCATCCTGAATTGGGGGGGAGGGGAAGAAGGAGACTCTTAATAGAAAAGAGAAAGAAGTACGCTGGGAATGCAAGCTGATAGAGCCAAGCAATTGGCCTGGGGGGGCGGCGTGAATGGCAATGTGATTTACATCAGCTGCCTGATGGATGTTGGAAGGTTAAAGATACTTTCTACACACATTACCCTCTCACCACCAACTGTATCCTCACTTTGGCTGGCAAATACAAAGTATAAGTGTGGCAACTCACAAGCTGATATCTTATCATCCCTGCCCTCCTGTCCTTGGGGGCCCTAGGAAATGCAGAGGGGCACTGTGTACTGGGAAAGGTCTATGGTCATTGTCAGATGTGCTGGGGGCCAAAGCTCCCCTTGTGTCTCCTTCCCCACAGTAGTCACCGCTGGTTCCTGACAGGATGAACAATTAGCTTGCTTAATCAGATACACTCTTCTATGCCATCTGTCCA
The DNA here is from genome assembly GCF_019393635.1 of Dromiciops gliroides. Classification (NCBI taxonomy): domain Eukaryota; kingdom Metazoa; phylum Chordata; class Mammalia; order Microbiotheria; family Microbiotheriidae; genus Dromiciops; species Dromiciops gliroides. The sequence goes on along the minus strand of NC_057862.1, from coordinate 297,879,788 downwards.
GGACTATTGTTGACAGAACAAAAGATTTTGGACAGAGAATGGATGGGGGGTTGTGCCTTTTAAAATGGAGGGAGAGGGCTGAAAAAAAGATGCCCCTGACTGATTCCCCACCTCACAAAGTTGGGAGTGGTTTGATGGTTTGGGTTTTGTGTTTTGTTTTGTTTTTGAGGGGGGAGGTCTTAGGGGTGGAAAGAAGACTTCTAGATCTGCCTTAGTCTTTGGGTAGAATCCATTAAACAACTCTCCTCGACTGATTTATTGGTTTGCTAAGATGCAGAGACAGTTCAATGTCCTAGCTAATTAAATGGCCTTACTAAAAGGGAAGAGAATAAATGGCTGCTGTTTTAATAATTAAAATAAATGACCCCCTGACTGCTTCAACCACAAGCTTCAGGGTGCTGGAGTATGAGTGTGTATGTATTTGGGGAAGGGCAAGGGGAAATGGGAGAGACAGGTTATACTTTCACTGTTTTGTTATTCTTCTCATCCTCCAATTGCTCTACCCCGCCCCCAAAACTCTGGAGATTCCCATTGTTGACCAAATAAGGCCCAAATTCTTCAACCTGGTATTCAAAACCCTCCACAATCCAGGCCCTACCCACCATATCACCTTGATTACCCACTATGAAATTCCCTACTGAAGGTTATTAATGGTTCCACAAAATTAGGTGAGACAACATGAGGAAGGGAAATGGTGGGAGGGCAGTTAATTCTATAAGAACAATATTATAAAAAATGGCCAAAATCCCAACTAGAAAAGAAAAAAAAATGCAGGAAGGGGGCAGTAACTCTTTCCAGATTAGATGGATAATAGGATTATAAAATTTTAGAGCTGCAAAAGGCATTAAAGGCTGTGTAGTCCAACCCCATCATTTTACAGAAGAGGAACCAAAAGCCCAATGAGAGCAAATGACCTGCCCAAGGTCATATATGGCTGACTAGGGTTAGCGCATGGATGAGAAACCACATCTCAAGTGCTCTTCATGAATAAGACATTTGTTCTAGATGGAAGTTTGGTGAAATGACACTAACCCACTTCTCTCCATCCCAAATAGGAAATGTCTCACTTTAGATAGTGAGAACCTTAGATTCCCAATGTCCTTGACTGGTCCAAGTCCAGGATTTTTCAACTCCCCAGTCTTTGGCTGATTTTTTTTTTCCCAGGTCCAAAAAGTTTTCCTATCAAAAAGTCCTTTCATCTTAAAAGCGATAAGGGGGGCAGCTAGGTGGCGCAGTGGATAAAGCACCAGCCCTGGATTCAGGAGGACCTGAGTTCAAATCCGACCTCAGACACCTGACACTAGCTGTGTGACTCTGGGCAAGTCACTTAATCCCCATAGCCTTAAAAAAAAAAGCGATAAGATTTTTTAAAACTCCTCCTCTTCCCGGGGCAGCTAGGTAGTGCAGTGGATTAGGCACCAGCCCTGGATTCAGGAGGACCTGAGTTCAGATCCAGCCTCAGACACTTAACACTTGAACACTTGCTAGCTGTGTGACCCTGGGCAAGTCACTTAACCCCAATTGCCTCACCCCAAAAAAACAAAGAAAGAAAAGAAAAGATTAAAAAAAAAAACTCCCCTTCCCCTTTTACATCCCATAGCTCCCTCCCTGAGCAACCTCCCTGGCCCAAGTAGCCATTCAGGCATTGGCAAGCACAGCACCTAAGACTTCAGAGGGGATGTTCTCTGTCTTACTCAGACTGAGACTGGAATATTATGTTCAGTTCTGTACAGCACATTTTAGGACAAACATTGATAAGCTGGACAATGTCCAAGAGGACAATTAACATCTTAAGAATCTGCCATTCATGAATCAGTTAAAGAATGGTGTTTAGCCTAGGGAAAGGAAGACAGAAGGAACATAGAAGTTGCCTTCCAATGACACATTTAAAGTTTTAAAATGTTTAAGAGGTATTGGACTTGTTCCACTTAGTCCCAGAGGGGAGGAATTAGGAGCTCTAGGTGGAAGTGTAGGGGCAGATTTAAACATGGTCTAGGGAGATTTTTCCTAATAAATAAAGCTACACACACACACACACACACACAATAGAAGAGGCAACTTCAAGAGGTAGTAGTGAATTTGGACAGTTCCAAAGGACTCATGATGAAAAATGCTATCCACCTCCAGAAAGAGAATTGATGAACTCTTGAGTGCAGAATGAAGTCTACTTTTTCACTTTATTTCTCTTATCTTTTTTGGCAACATGGCTAATGTGTTTTGCATGACTTCATATGTATAATGGATATATAATTTCTTGCTTTCTCAATGGGTGGGGAAAGAGGGAGAGAATTTGTAAAATTTAAAAAGGTGTTGTTTTTTTAATAGAGACAGAGGGAGGAAGGGAGAAGGAGAGGGAGAGGGAGAGAGGGAGAGAGGGAGAGAGAGAGAGAGAGAGAGAGAGAGAGAGAGAGAGAGAGAGAGAGAGAGAGAGAGAGAGAGAGAGATTCCCCCTCGCTGAAAGTCATCCATCATAGCATGGATAACCATTCTTTGGGGAGCCTCTAATGGAAATTCTTTCCCAGGCTGGACCATCTAGCCCTTGTGATTCCTTCTGATTCTGAGCTTTTATGATTCTGCAATATAGCTAATTCCTATTCAGGTAAAGACTGGACTAAACAACCTTTGAGGTATCTTCTAGTTTAAATTACTTTTTGTACCAGCTATCCTGAATTGTAAGTTGGTAGGTAGGATAGAGGGCATTTATTAGGGACTGTGCTAAGCATTTAACAAATATTATCTCATTTGATCCTTGCATCAACCCTTCAAGGTAGGTGCTATTATTTTACAGTTGAGAAAACTGAAGCAGGTTAAGTGACTTGCCTAGGGTCACAAAGATAGTGTGTATCTGAGGTCCTATTTGAACTCAGGTCTTCCTGACTCCAGATTCAGTGGTTTTATCAGCTGTGCGGTCTGGTTGCCCTTGTAGCTGGGACAAATTACCTAGGGCCATAAAAATCTAATGAAAATGAATGCTTTGGGAAACTTATTAAATGGAGAGGATCTACTCAGAACTGAAGATTTTCCTCAAATAGCTTTCACTCTCATTTTCTTTGGAATCCGTGGAAAGGGGGAAAGGTAGCTATGTCAGAAAGGTATCAACTTCAAATGGTTAGGCTGCAAAGCCTTCTGCCTTTGCCAGTATTATTTTACTAATAGGGTGCCTCAAAAACTCAATGTTAACTGAAGCAACCCTAAAGGAAACAATTACAGAATATTATTAAAAGCTCCAAGCCACTATTTGTGTTCCTGGGGTATATAACTAAACAACATGACCTTAACACTCAGAGAGGGTTTTGGTTCCCAGGTGTTAGCTACTTTACTATAAAACCAAATTGGCCTTGGGGCAGCTAGATGGCGAAGTGGATAGAGCACTGGCCCTGGAGTCAGGAGTACCTGAGTTCAAATCCGGCCTCAGACACTTAACACTTACTAGCTGTGTGACCCTGGGCAAGTCACTTAACCCCAATTGCCTCACTAAAAAAACCCCAAAAAACAAATTGGCCTGCATGCCATTAGTTACGTGGGTTCTACTTGCAGATTCTCATCTATTCTCTAAAAGACTGGGGAAATCTGGAGTGACCTTGGGAATCCTTCTATCCAAATCTCTAATTTTACAGAAGAGGTAAGAGCTAACAGAAGGGCAGGGGTGTGGGGTGGAGAGTGGGGTGGGGGAGTGGGGTGGAGAGTCATACAAGTAAATCAGCGGCAGAGTTGGAGCAGGAAACCATGCCTTCTGATTCTTAGAAGGATGTTCATTTCACTACTGCATTCTGTCTGCTTTTCTGCATCCTCTGCTTTTCTGACTTATCAAAGCTGGGAGAGTGCTGAATTTACAGTCACACTCCTGAACTAAGAGACTGATGGAAGCTTCTGAAATTCATTCTCAGCTCATCATTCTCTGGAAAATCCCCAGGAACCTCTAGGGAATCCCTACCACATGTGGAAGCTCTCTGTATGGATTTAAGCAATGATTCCCTATATCTTTTACTCATCAGGTTTTCCTTTATAGGATTTGGGGTCCTCTGAACCAAACCATTTTCTTGATACCTTTTAAAAAAAAACCAACACAAAAACACATCATATTGATCCAAGCATTGTTGTTTGTCCTTCATTCTAGAAGAGAATGAAGGAAACCTTCATGTCATGACTTGCTGTAAACTGGATTTAAGTGAGGTAGGGCTGTGTGAAAAGTCACCAATCTCACTCTCTTCTCCAGAGCCATTTGGGTCTAGTGTAAGTATCTGAGCTGATATTTGAACTCAGGTCCTCCCAACTTCAAGGCCAGTGTTCTATCCACTGTGCCACTTAGTTGCCTCTGATCCATATATAGACTGCCCCTGAATATGTCACACCATTAAAATGCTCTCCCTTTAAAAGGAGGGGGGAAGGAAGGAATGTTCTGCAAAACTATACAAAAATACTCTATAAAATTTTTTCTGTGGACTTAATTTTTAAAAATTTCTTTCCACTGAAATAAAGCCAGTTTTTGTTCTTTTTCAATGTTGCTGCTCTCTTTTTATGTCACTTTCATTTTCTTCTTTCTAGTAATCTAAAAAAGAGAGCACCTGCATGACCATCCGCTTCATTTTAAAAGCATTTTTTGAAGCCAGCAGGAGAGTCTGGTGACCTTCTCACACAGTTTCCTAACTACCTGCTTTCCACATAGCAACAAAGGATTCAACTTAATGTGTGGCTTCTCAATCTATGGCCCTGAGAGTGTAACAGTGAGTCACACCTGGGTTTTCTACACTTGAGACTTGGTACAGCTCTCAAGTTCTCAGGGTATAGAAGAAGACCCTCAACATGTTGAAAAAGTCGCCTGTGGCAGACTTATGAGGTGAGAATGTATTAGACTATAGTCATGCTTATCCAACTCTTCCATAGCCCTAGAATTCTTTTCCAGCATAGAACCCATGAGACCTACTTGTCTTCTGTGCCCTAAAGCAAGCGAGTCCGGCTCAAATACAGCCTTCACTGACCACCTAAGGCAACAAATAATACTGCTTTTCTGGCCTCTTCCCAGATACATTGCATAATATATAATGCAATATAATTCCATGTGGAATGGGTTACAAAACAAATAATTACATCAGTGTGGCATAGAGCAATGGTCTCTAACTTTTTTTTGGTCACATACTCCTAATATATGTATATTTATTTATAAATTATACGATGTACTATCGTTGTTGCTGTTGTTCAATCATACCCATTTGGTGTTTTCTTGGCAAAGATACTGAAGTGGTTTGTCACTCCCTTCTCCAGTGGATTAAGGCAAGCAGAGGTTAAGTAACCTGTCCAGGGTCAAACAGCTAGTGTCTGATGCCAAATCCATGCCCAGTGCTCTATCCACTGAGCCACCTAACTGATATTAGTACTATTGTAATAATATGTGTTGGACACCATAAAACGTACACAAAAAATAGAGATTAAAAAGAATGATACAAATGAAATAACAAGATTTTTATTTTTAATGGCATGAAAAACTTTTTTTTTTTGAGGTCTCTCTCCTGGCTCTGTATAGGCAATTGGGGTTAAGTGACTTGCCCAAGGTCACATAGCTAGTTAAGTGTCAAGTGTCTGAGGCCACATTTGAACTCAGGTCCTCCTGAATCCAAGGCCGGTGCTCTATCCACTGCACCACCTAGCTGCCCCGTGAAAAACCTTTTTACTCACTAAAATCTTGCTAATGAACTTTTAGTGAGCAATGTGATTGAATATATTTGATTTTTTTTTAATCTTGGTTTAATACTCTATCATACAACAATTCAAAAGTCTAGTTCTAAGTCCAGAGGCAAGGGATGGTCATGAAGATGCTATATTTCACTCTGATACTGGGCTTTAATGGCAATCACAGCTGAAAAATCCCCCTTGCAAAGATACTTGGAGATCTATATGGAAGAAGTGTACTGTTGACTGTACCTTAGTAACTCATAATGCTAATCTTTCAATCCCATTCACCAATAATGAAAAGATTTTTGTTGAAATTCAGCTACCAGATATCCATATTTCGATTGGCTGTTCTTGCAAAGATGCTACATTTTTATATTTAAACAAAAGGGTTCCAAACACCCTGAAACTCTCATTTGGAAGATTTTTCAGCAGATTGGATTGTTTCCAAATTAAATATACAGATATGAGAATTTTTATAAGTGATACAATTTGGGCAATAAAAGCTGTTTTAAAACATCGTGTTTATCATGATGGCTTCATACTATCATTAATTAATATCTCAAGGCACAGTGTACCCTTTCGGCAAGGTTCCCTGTTAATGATAATGAATGTAAAACTGTATTTGAAATCATCTTGCTAATATGGCAATATGTTTTGCATGACTGAACATGTATAACCTCTTTCAAATTGCTTACTATCTCAGGGAGGGGGAGGTGAGGGAAAGAGACACATTTCAAAAAACGAATGTTAAAAATTATCTTTACATGTAACTTGGGAAAGATAAAATATTATTCTAAAAAATAATTTTGATAATTTCCCTTTGGAGGAGGGGCAACTGCTTGTCAGATCTGATTAAATCATCGTTTGTTTCTGACTTTGTGAGGTGGCCTATATTAGAGCTTATTCTATAAGCTGAGAAAATGTCAGCTAAGCAATTTTCTTGTTGCTTGCTAGGTAGCTTGGCGATAGAGTGGACAGAGTGTTGGACTTAAGGGTTAAGAAGATGAGTTAAATCCTGCATTGGGTGCTTACTTCAAGGTATAACCCTGGGCCAGTCACAGACTCAGCTTCCTCATCTGTAAAACGGGAATAATAATAATAATAATAACAACAACAACAACAACAACACCTACCTTACAGGGTTGTTTGGCCTCATTTGTTCATCCCCAAAATCCTGCAAGGTGGATGCTATTATCTCCATTTTAAATTGAGGAAACTGAGACAGACTTGCCCAGGGTCACACAGCTCGTAAGTGTCAAATATCTGTCGCCGGATTTGAACTCGGGTCCTCCTGAATCCAGGGCCAATGCTTTATCTGCTGTGCCACCCAGCTGCCCCCTAATTAGTTTCTGAGACTGAATTTGAACACACATCTTCCAGATTGCAGACCAAGAGCTCTATCCACTGAGTCACCTAGCTGCCCCTAAGAGGTGGATGAGAGCCAAATCTCTCTTATGATGCTATATCTCGTAACAGCATAGTTATTATGTCCAGTTTAAATCCAAGATCATATATAATAATAGTAAATACCATTTCTTTAGTGCTTCAAGTTTTCAAAGACAGCACATGGCCTTGAGCAGGCCGCAAAGGCAGGGAGACCAGACTCCAGTTTTTCCTCTTACATATATTAGCTGTGTGACTCTGGACTGGTGACTTAACTTCTCAGTTCTCTAAACCAGTAGTTCAGTTTTTTTTTTGTCCTTCAAACTCCTTTCAATTAAAAAATATGTGCTGTAAACTACCAGGGTAATTTAACATACAGCTCATAATATTCTTTTATAGATTTATTCATTGTACTCACAATAACTACAATGATAACTTTTGCCCCCAAAAGCTACAAATTAAAATTTTCATTATATAATTATAATTATGAAATTTTATTCTACCTATAATTATGGAACCTCTAAATATAACATCATAAAACTAACTATAAAATAATCATGAACATTTTATGTGCAACTTTTTGTTAGAATTGAAAATAATCACTCAAGAACTTATACGCTTGCAACTACGTGCAAGACCTCATTAAATTTCGTTATGTTAGACATTTTGTTGAAGACAAGATTTTAATGAAATAAGTTTACAAGTGGAAAGATGTAATAATAATAGCATATAAACTTAATTTGATGTTGGATTGTTTTGTGAACAAAGGTTTGCAATATCTGCAAAATAACTAGGCAATTATTTTACTGCTTAAGGCACCATTAAAGAATTTTGGGGGTGAAACCCTTGGACAATCAGAGTAAACCATTTAGGGGGTTTTGAACCACTAAATGGGAACCAATCAGCTCTAGGTAACTCTGTGATTTGCTTAGATCTGTAAGTTGTATATTGGTAGAGGGGAATGTTCAGTCTCTCTCCCAAGTTGATGTATCACTTTTCTCACAACTCTGTGAGACAGTATCAGTATTATTATTATTATTATTATTATTTTACAGATGAGGAAACAAAGTCGGGGAGATCAAGTGATGCTCAGCAGGGGTGGAGAAGAGATTTAAAACCATATCTTCCACCTTGAAATCTAATACTCAAGTTTCAAGACAGGAGAGTCACCAGAGGGATCACAGCAGAGAATTCAGCATGGTCTTCCCAAGGGAAATATAGGAGATAGGAGTGATATTGCTAATTGTTTTGCTTGGGACTTCAACTCAATCTCACAGCTCTTAAGAACATGCTCCCTTAAAAGTATAGTGGGCAGTTAAGACTATTGGGAAGAATAGTATTGGCTCCCATCAGTCTCTGAGGAGCAATGAGAAGTTCTTAAGCAAAAAATTATTCTTTCCCAAACCAGTGAACCAAAACTAATGGTCTCTAAAGCTGTCCAATGTGCTTTTTATTTGCTGGTTTGCCTTCCTCTTCATTGCCCTCTCTCCCATTAGCCCCCTGACATTGAGCTTTGTGTTTTAATTAAGACACTTGGAGGCTTATGAGCCAAAAGTCCAGATGCAAAGCTCTTTTTGGTTATTCTTCCTCTGAAAGCCCTAAGGGACAAAACATGATTAAACCCGCAAGCACTCCATAGGCAAAGAGCTACCCAGGACCAGAATTGGTCATATGGAAGGTCATGGAGGAATTCAACTTAATTCAGTAATAATTTATTACTTACCATGGGCAAATATGTTGTGAATACAAACACAAAAATTAAAACAGTCCCTGCTTCAAAGATCTAGCTACCCATCCAGTTCTAATAACACATGATGTGGTATAGCATACTTCATACAATAAAATAGCTAATTACTCAACTGGAGATCATTCTTGTCATCCTCAATGAGTGGCTCCTACCAGGGAGGGAAGGGAAATCTGTAAATATACTAGTGAAAATTTACGAGAGAGCTGATGAATAACATTTATGGAAAAGGGAAAGTACAGACTGGGAGCAAAAAGAGCTGGATCTGAATCCTGAGTTTTCCACTGAATTCTCTGTTTAACTTCCAAGGTCCCTTTGAGCCCCAAAATTCCATGTTCTGTGATTCTAAGGTCCTTTCCACTTCAGACATTCTATGAGCTGTGATTCTATCAAGTCCTTTCAAACTCTAGTACTTTATTAGTCTACAGTCTCTAAGAAGACAACAAAAGATGAGAATAGTTCATGTTAGTGAGGTGATGGCACACTAATGAATTGTTGGGGGAGCTGGGAATTTGTCCAACCATCAGCAGCAATTTGGAGTCATGCTAACAATGGAACTAAAAGGTCCATATCCCTTGACCAAGACATCTCACTGCTAGACATATACACCAAAGAGGTCAGTGATAGAAAGTGACAGAAAGAAAGGTTCCGTATACACAAAATATTTATGGCAGCATTTTTATGATAGCAAAGAATTGTAAACAAATCAGGTGTATGTTGGGTGAAGAATGGCTGAATAAATTGTGGTACATGAATGTAATGGAATAATATTACTGTGCTACAAGAAATGATGAATATGATGAATACAGAGAGTCAAGGAAAAGCTTATATAAACTCATACAGAATTAAGCAAAGTCAGGAAAACAATATATACAATGATTTTGTTGTTCTTCAGTCGTTTTGGTTTGGCCCAACAATTCATAAACCCCTTGGAGTCTTCTTGGCAAAGATACTGGACTGGTTTGCCATTTCCTTCTCTAGCTCATTTTAGAGATGAGGAAGCTTGAGATAAACAAGGTTAAGTGACTTGCCCAGGGTCACACCGCTAGCATCTAAGGTCATATTTGAACTCAGAAAGATGAGTCTTCCTGACTTCAGACCTAGTATTTTATCCATTGCATCACCTATACAATGAGTATAATGATATAAATGGAAAGAGATATAATGAAATTAAAAATAATATGAATTATGGTGGAATTGGATAGCAAATGTTTAACAAATACTTGTTAAACCATTGACTATGGACTCTCATTTGGAAGGAAAGGGCAGTGGAGCTCATTTTCTGGGGGCTAGATTCCACAACATGCAGTATTTGAGTCCCTGATCCCTGTTGACCCACAGAAAGGTCTCCACTGCAGTTGTTAAAACAATCAACCTGAGCCAGGATATGCACGGCTCACCTGAGCTTTAAAATATGTTCCTTTCCATATGTTTCTGAAGCTTCTTGCTTATTTCTAGTCAAATCAGCAGAAAATCAGAAATCACCAATATGCTACAAAGGCAAGGGCAAAATGCCAGCATTTGTAGAGGGGCCCAGGCCTTAAGGGAAAAGCCCAGTAATATACAAAACCACTCTGCTTTTTTCCTTTTTAAAAGCACCATGAATTGCAACTCCCCAGCTTCTTGCCCCAACCCTAATTCCATAGACCAGCTGTCTCCAGAAGGGAAACTAAATGTAGAAAAGGTGTTAGAAGATTCTAAAGATGAAAGAAGGAAGGTTGAAATTAGTGTGCAACAAAGAAGAGGCAGCTTAGAGATGTATGTCAAAGCTAATACCCAACTAACCTCCAGAGAACCATTGGGTCATAGGTCTTTCAAGGTCATTCAGAATAACACTACACCCAATCCCTCCATTTACAAAGGAGAGAACTGAAAAATGTGATAAGTTAAATCCCTTTCTCCAGGCAAAAGAATGTCAAAGACAGGGCTCAGATCTTGGTTGCCCAATTCCTAGTCCCCATCTCTTGTCATGACATTTTACACTGCTTCTTAAAGGTAGCTCAGAGGAGCCAATTTCCTATGCTGCATGTTTGTTCAGTTGCTGAATGAAAACTACAGGTCACCACAGGTAATAGAGCTGTCTGTTATTAATTTTTTTAAAAGTTCAAGGGCTGACTGCTTTTGAGGTATAATCCCTCCCCTGGGTATCCAACCACAGCCACTTGGGGAAAGCTATGGTGGATGGTATATGCAGTATACAACAGAGATGTTAAGTTTATCCTATTATTGCTGAAATATTCCTGAAGTAAAGGAGAAATATTCACTATAAGATCAATCAATAGACAGGTACAGATCCATATGAAAGTCCCTACCCTAGACATGTCATTGGTTTTCCCCACCTTCAATCTATATCCATTTCCAAACAATCTACTCTGTATATGCTGCCAAATTCATTTTACTAAAGCACAGCTCTGAGCATCTTCAGATATGGTCACTGTCTCTAGAGTCAGGCAGACTTGAATTCAAATCCTTGCTCAGACATTTGGCCAATTTGTGACCCTGGGCAGGTCATTTTCATCTCAGTCTGCTTCAGTTTCCTTATCTGTAAAATGCAGAAAAGAATGCACCTACCTCCCAGGGTTGCTGTGAGGATCAAATGAGATAATATTCATAAAGCCCTAAATAAATGAAATAAATGAAAGTTTTAGTAAGGAATGCCAAGAAGAGGTAGCAGGTTTTAGTGGATTAGACCGTGAATTCCTAGTCAGGAAGAAGACCTGGGTTTGAATCCCACCCTAGCAACTTAGTCACATAATGTTAGATAAGTCATTTAACCTCTCCTTGATCTTAATAGCAAAATAGGGGCAATAACAGCACCTTCCTCTGAGGATTATTGTGAGACCCAAATAGCATAAAGTATATAAAGTACTTTACAAACCTTAAAGCATTATAGAAAAGTAAACTGTTGATATTAATATAGTAAAACAGCATCAGCAAAACATTTGCAAAAATCCATCCCAATATCCTTCAGACAAAATGGTAATATAGTTAAGTGAAATAAGAGCTAGTGGGCTGGTCAGAAGGAAAAGATAGCAATCAGAGTTTAGGTATCAATTATAATCACTATACAGATGGCTCCCCCAAAGTCTAGCCTTAATCTCCTTTTGCCCTCTTGACTGGCAACTACAAGTGCATGGCAGATGTGGCCACATCAGGGTCAATGAGGCATCTTGTTATAAGATTAGGCCTGCGGGTTCTGAGACCACCGTGACAGTTTCCCCTTAAGGAAAGCTATAAGCTGGTAAGACATCCTCATTACACATCTATAACCCATATCTGATTGCTTATTGCCTCAGGGATGGGAAAAGGGGGGAGGGAGGGATAAAATTTGGAACTCAAAATCATAAATAAAAATGTTTGTTATTTTTTTTAAAAAAAGAAAAGAAATATATTGATAATATTTTTTGAAGATCAGTACAGCTGTGCACTATACGATATCTTATCTACTACCAGATCATGTTCCTTACTGATATGCAAACCCCCAAAATAACATTGTCTATTGCCAGCTTATTTTTCTTCCTGATAACAACACTCCCTCCCCAAAAATATTATTTTGCTCTGAACCTGATGTGTGATTTGGCCAGTTTAAGAACCCCCCTCTCAGAAGAGCACTTTGGAGCACACCCTCCCCTCCACAAGGAGCACTCCTCCCTCCCTCCCTCCCACCCTGCTGCAGTTTCCCCTTTCTGCTGAATGAACTCATGTCTCTAAGCTCCCCCAATGCAGCACTGTCCTTCCATGAGTCATACTCTATGTTCATATGAATGCCTGGGTTGCATGTCCATTCCCCCCTTTCCTCTCTCCTTTCTCCCCCTTCCTCATTGCTTCCAATAAAACCTTGTACTGAATTTATTCCCATTCTTTTAGATGTTAGTCTCAGCACCCAGAACTCAATCAGGGGTTGTTTTTCCCATGATTCTGGCTGGCCCAGAGGCCTTTCAGTAGATATAAACTGGGTACCCAGACAAGAACTTGAGGAAGAACCAGACCAGGCTGGAACTCTAGGCCAAATAGGCTTTTTTCTTAACTTTCTGAACTCCATGGGAATATCTGTATGCTTTAATAAATGTTTAATGCCCAAGGACTGGTGCTAAAGCTTCTAATTTAAGGTGACCACAATTTAGATTTTAAACATCACAGTTTAACCTATTGAGAGAGGGCACCATGAGTCCAGTTGTAGAAAGTAAAGATCAATACGGAAACCCTATGTCCTCCTGGGAAGGACTCCGCTAGGTCAGAGGACTGTCTTAAAACACATCTCAAACTCAACATGTTTAAAATGGAACCCATAGGGGCAGCTAGGTGGCGCATTGGATAAAGCACTGGCCCTGGATTCAGGAGTACCTGAGTTCAAATCTGGCCTCAGACACTTGACACTTGCTAGCTGTGTGACCCTGGGCAAGTCACTTAACCCCCATTGCCCCGCCCAAAAAAAAAAAATGGAACCCATAAACCCACATCTACTCCAAATTTGTTTGTTTCTGGGCTTCACATCCTGCTTCACAATATCTGCCTAAATAAATGCTTTTTTTTTGCATTGAATCTTCATCTCCTTGCTCTCCATCACCCCATATTCAATCAGTTGTCAATAACTCTTACTGACTATACCTCCACAACATATCTAGCATCCATTTTCTCCTCTCCACCCACATGGCTATCATCCTATCCTCATTTAGGCCCACTTCACCTCTTCCCTATACTATTGTAAGAGACTCCCAATTGTTTTCCTTTGGGTCTAGTTCATACATTTCCAATCCAACCTCCAGAACACCACCAAAATAGTCTTCTCAAAGCACCAATCTTAGCAAGTGAATATCCTGTTTAGAAATCTTCAGTGGCTCCTAATTGCTTCTAAAATGAAAAACTAATTCCTCTGCTTGGCATTTAAAGCCTTTTACTGTCTGGCCCCAACATAGCTTTTCAGATTTATTTCCCATTACTCCCTTCATGTAATCTATTCCAGCCAAACCTTGCTCAGTCGCTACTCCCCAAATTCAGCATTTCTGTTTCTGTTAAAAAGGCTGTCCCACCCATTCCTGGCACACTGTTTTCCTGACTCTTAAAAATTCTTATCTTTCTTTAAGGCTCAGTTCACCTGCCACCTTCTCTGGGAAGCCTTTTATGGTTTTTAACATTTCCCCCTGGTTTTTAATTTTCTGTTCCTTCCTCAAATTATTTTGAATTTAATTATCTGTTTTATATTATAGAATCCCAGTGGAATGTCAACCCTTTAAATTCAGAGATTGCATAATAAATGTTTGTTCAATCAAATTGAAATTCCATTCCCCTTCCATTTCTGACATTCCTCAATCTATGATGCCAAGGCTCCTACTAGCTTTCTGAAAAAACATGCTGCTACCAGTAAGCAAGCCCAGAATACTCAAATAACTAAACAGTGAACTTGGAATGAAAAGAGCCTTCCATAATCACCACATCTTCTACCAGAGAACTAGTAAAATAAAGCAGAGAACACTAAAACATAAAGAAATCATTAGATTACAAGATTTTTGAGGGCAGAAACTGTGTTTTGTTTTGTTTTTTTAAATCCTCAACACTCAGATCAACAGGAATGTGATATTTATTGAATAGAAAGAGGGTATATCTCACAAAAAACAATGAATGACACAGACAGACATGCCCTCCAGAAAGCTTCCTTACACCCACTGGAAAAGGGATCTAAAGTTCACAGCAGTACAGACAGTTGAGAAGGACCATCAGGGTCATCTGATCCAACCCTCTTATTTTACTCAAAGAATTTAAGTGACTTGCCTAAGTAAGTGGCAAAAACAGGATTTGGACCCAAATCCCCTGATTTAAAAACCAGCATGCCATACAGTTGGGAGCTTACCATGCCTAAAATCCAAAGCAAGGTGACAAACTCATTCCCTACTAAATAACAGTTAGAAAATTCCACTTTCTAAACAGATTGTTGCTAATTCACTGTTTCAATCGTGTCCAACTCTTCCTGACCCCATTTGGGCTTTATTTGGCAGAGAGTGGTTCACCATTTCCTTCTCCAGCCCATTTTCCACAGATAAGGAAAACTGAGGCAAACAGGGTTAAGTGACTGACTTAGTGATCCACAGCTAGTAAGTGTCTGAGGCTGATTTTGAACTTAAGTCTTCCTGACTCCACACTGTGTTACCTAGCTGCCCCATATGTCTTTAAGCAAGCCCTTCTCGGGGCCTCAGTTTCCTTTATAGTGAAAAAATGAAGCATGTGGACCATATGATCTCTAAATGATTTTTCTAAAATTCAGGTTGGACCATGTCACCCCAAGCCCCATTCAATACATTAGAATGGCTCCCTATCACCTCTTCGGTATTCAAAGCCCTTCATAACCTAGGCACCTTCTCCCCCTCCTTTCCAGTCTTTACACCCTACCCCTACATGTTCTTCAAGGCAGTGACAGGCCTCCTCCTCCCGACCTAGGGCATTTTCACTAGCTATACCTCATTCCTAGAAAGTGAATTCCCTTCCTTTTCTTCTCCTCTTGGAAGCCCCTTGAGAGTCAGGACCATCTAATCCTCCAGTGCTAAGGATAGTCCCTGGGACACAGATGACACTTAGTACATGCCTACTGACTGACTAATATTTTACAGGCCAGTGTTGAAGAAGCCTTGGAAAAAAAAAAAAGACATAAAACCTCTCAATAGATGTGTAGTCATGGATCTCCCTCCGGGGCAGCTTCATAATTTTTAAAAATAGGGATAATAATACCTATGACTATTGTGAGGAAAATGCCTTGTCAACTATAAACGGATGCTGAAGGCAAGCTACTCTGAAGTCAGCTATGAACCTCAGATTCTGGGTCTGGCCATTCATGACAACCCCTCCCTTCCCAGCCTTCAGCAGGCTTGTGGAATTAATTGCCAGGCAATTTCTACATCCGCTCTCACCTGTGAGGATTCTATGTTGAGCATGTAGGCAGAATGCCAGCCCACTGAGGCTTAATAACCCATTGTCTCATTGTTACATTACTGTGATGTTCTCCAGCAGATTTTCAACCCAAACAGAGAGTCTCACATTCAACAAACATAAATAGGCATCTGGCAAAACGTGCAAGGGAGTGGTTTGGACAGGAGAGATGGAGAAACAGGAGACCCCGTTAAGAGTGTTTTGTTTTGCTCTTTTAACCAATTTCTACATAGACACACTATAAAAATCAGATTGTAGGATTATGGGAAGAAGGTTTAGAAACCAACAAGTAAGTTCTTCACCCTTCCTTTTATGGGTAAAGAGCAAGTGACTGATAAGGGAGAAATGACTTTCCCAAGGTCACAAAGGGAGCAAAATAGAAGAGTTAGGATCCAAACTCAGGTCTTCAGAATAAAAAATCTAGTGCTCTTTTGGCTACTCCTTGCTACCTCTGAAGCACCGTATTTCTGTTTTGACTTCTTGATTGTGCAGACCCTGAGTACCATTTGACCTTGGGAAAAGGTTTCTCTTAGTCATCAGAATGCTATATTCCCGTGATGAGCTACAATGACACATAGAATGAAATATACTCTGGAAGCCTCTAATGGGTAGTAATTATATTGACAAAGATGCCCCCGACATAAGAGTTTTTATTTAGTGACATTAGGTCACATGCACTATGGAGATCGCAGACAAAAAGAAAAGTCCCACATGGGCCAAAATATAGAGCAGCACTTCTGATGGGAGCAAAAGCCTGGAAGCAAGTTAGGGGCCCAGTGACCAAACAATCTATGATACATGAATGTATTAGAATACTGTAGCACCATAAGCAACAGCTGATATATGAAGACTTTGAAGAGCATGGGAAAATACAGGTACTAATGCTGACTGAAGCCAAGCAGAAGCTGGAAGACTAATATCTGCAATCACTCCATTAAAATGAAATTAAATTGAAACTAAATGTATACCCAGCTAGGTGGTGCGGTTGATAGTGTGCTAGGCCTGGAGTCAGGAAGACTCATCTCCGAATCTGACCTCAGACCCTTACTAGCTGTGTGACCCTGGGCAAGTCACTTAACCCTGCTTGCCTCAGTTTCCTCATCTGTAAAATGAGCTGGAGAAGGAAATGGCAAACCACTCCAGTATCTCTGCCAAGAAAACCCCAAATGGGGTCACAGAGAGTCAGACACCACTGCAAAATGACTTAGCAACAACAACAAAAATATTGCATAGTTATAAGCTTGGCCCTTTTACAGGCCAGGATACTTAGTGAAAATGGTGGGGCGGCTAGGTGGCATAGTGGATAAAGCACCTGCCCTGGATTCAGGAGTACCTGAGTTCAAATCCAGCCTCAGACACTTGACACTTACTAGCTGTGTGACCCTGGGCAAGTCACTTAACCCCCATTGCCCCACACACACAAAAAAAAGAAAATGGAAAGACAAGAGTTAATCCCTCCCAACCACCATCCCTACAACACCAGCCAGAGTCACCAGGAGCCAGGAAACAGTAGTACAGACCTAGGGCAAGTGGAGTTCATTTCACCCCAGGGTGGGTTGATCTGATACCCAGCTATGGGCAAGAAGAAATTTTTTAAAAAGCAGTTTTTTGGATCTTGGAAGGGAGCTCCAGAGATCCCAGAGAAGCACCTTGACTTCTTCCTGGTTTCTTGTATATGTTTATCTTTTTATTAACTGCCACTAAGCACCCTGGGAAGTGTTTCTACCTGAGATGTGGAATAAAGGTTTTTGGGCTGTTTTTGCTTGAATCCTTGGCTCTGAGTAATTGAGCCATTGCACTAGATGTGTGGAATTACAACCTGAACAGCCCTGGACAATAGTTAAGAAAATGCAACTTCAAGGTCAAAGCCAAGATGGTGGAGCAGAAGGAAGCAAAGTAGCTGAACTTCCAACCACAATAGGCCTTCACACAGATCCAGAAAAAGCACAAAAGAAGATCCTCGTGGGGGAATCTGGAAAAAAGTCACATTAAGTCCTTTGTCCAGCCCAAGTTGGCAAAGGAAAACAAGACAGGGAAATGTGATGACACTGGAGTTTGGATCAAAGCAGGATCATGCTGGAGGTAGCACACTCTAGCAGAGATCCTGTACACCAAGGCAAGAAGAGGCCCCAGACCCATACCGAGGCATCTCCAGAACCTTAATGGGGCACTGCAAGAGGGACGGGTGCCAACTGGAAGTTTTGTGCCCCACTCCCCAGTTCTTGGTCACATAGCTTTGGTGGACTGACAAGGGGGATCAGTGTGTCCATGGGGTGGCTCTATATGATTTATGAAGAAAGTAAGAAGTAAGCAACAGGGGGCAGCTAGGTGGCGCAGTGGATAAAGCACCAGCCCTGGATTCAGGAGTACCTGAGTTCAAATCTGGCCTCAGACACTTGACACTTACTAGCTGTGTGACCCTGGGCAAGTCACTTAACCCCCATTGCCCCACCAAACCCTCCCCCCCCCCCAAAAAAAAAGGAGAAAAAGAAGAAGTAAGCAATAGTGGTTGGGCTCAGACCACAGGAACAGAACAGGATCCTGGTTCCACCATCTAGTCCAGCAGACAGAGGAATAACCAGAGCAAGAATACCAGACCTACAGTTCTGTCATTTTGAACCATGAGAACTTCCTAGTTGACTGATAGGGACTGAGTCTAGCAACTTCTATCATCTATGATAGATGAGTCGAGCATCATCTATGCTTTGAGTGAAACTCAGGTCAGGAACTTAGAATGCTTAGATCAGGGTGGGCAGCAATCAGACTTTGTCTGGATCAGACTATTTTGAGAGCACTGAAAGCTTGTAGGTCTCAAGGTCTTGCAGGCCCCTAAGATCTTGACATAACCACAAGAAAGCAACAACAGGACCAGTCCAGACCTTGCTTCCAGAAGTGTGACAGAGCCCAGCCCTAATATCAAGTCTGAAGCCAGGAAGTAGGCTAGAAGAATTGCCCGGGGGGGGGGGGGGGAAAGCAGCTCACTGTTATGGGACCCTCAAAAATGCAATCTTGCTCCTTTTATGCAGAAGTAGAATATTGGATATGCTGTCAAGCATGGTGGATGTGTTGGTTGGTTGTGCTGAAATTTCTCCTCCCTGAGCCCACTTGCTTTATATAATCTTTGTTACAAGGAATGGCATGTTGATTAGGGAAGGGGAGAGAGGCATATTTGGGAATAAAAGTGATTATTAGTGTGAGATAGCAGAGGTAAGGAGGAAGAAGGAAAAGTCCCTAATTAAGTAGTGCTTGGGCAGTTCAGTGGTGCAATGGATAAAGCACTGGGCCTAGAGTCAGGAAGAGCTGAGTTCAAATCAAACCTTAGACACTTAGGTCACTGTGTGACCCTGGGCAAGTCACTTACCCCTGTTTGTCTCCGTTTCCTCATCTGTAAAATAAGCTGGAGAAAGAAATGTCAAACCACTCTGCCAAGAAAATCCCAAATAGGGTCATGAAGAGTCATACATGAAGGAAAATATCTCAACAACAACAACGAGCAGTCCTGATTCCCATTAATAAGCTGTAAGATCTTCTTGGCGAGTCATCTCTGCTCTCTGGTCCTCTTTCTGAAACATTCAGAAGCATTCAATGCAGCAAGACTGAATAATAAAACTTGCAAAGGAGAGGATTGGACTAGATGATTCCTGAGACCCTTTCTAGCTCTATTATTCATAAGGTCATAGGTTTGGAAGTGGAGGAAACTTTGGAGGACATCTAATCCATCTCCCCTCATTTTACTGATGAGAAAACTGAGCTCTGAGAGACTGAAGATTACACAAGATAATATAGGAACTAAATAAAAGTAGGGCTAGGATTCGAACGCAGATTCTCTGACTCTAATTCTCTTCCTCCTCCATGCTTTCTCTTTGGGTTTAGGATTCTGCAACATCATTAAAGAGATATATAGTTTGAGAAAGAGAAGTATAACTAACAACCCAGGGAACTAGATGGCTCAGTAAAGAGACCACTGGGCAAAGAGTCAGGAAGGCCTGCCTGAGTTCAAATCCAGACTTGGACACTTACTAGCTGTGTGACCCTGGGCAGATCAGCAGATCACTTAATCATTGTCTGCCTCAGTTTCTTCATCTGTAAAATGAGGGTAATAATAATGCCTACCTCATAGGATTGTAGTGAGGATCAAATGAGATATTTGTAAAGTTCTTTGCAAATCTCAGAGCTCTATATCAATGTTAGCTATTATTATCCCTCTAGATGCTAGAGAATTTCCTCTCAAAAACTGCCTTATCACTATCTTGTGTCTACTTATCTATGTATAGCCACCTCTACATAATTTCCCGGTCCAACAATGGAAGAATGGCAGAATAGTATGGTAGATAGTAGATAATGACATCCCTACCACTGGATCCTGTGAACGAACAGCAAGATTTTTAACACCTGCAAAACCATGGCAACTACTGATCCCATCCCTCGGTCATGAAGTATCCCCACAGTTCAACAATATTGATAAGAAAAACACTTCGGTGCACTTTATATGGTCTAACAGTTTACAGTAAAGATGACTCTCAAGTTTCAAGCCTGGATAACTGAGAACCATCCACAGAAACAGACACTAGAACAAAGGACAGTAATTGAATGGCTCTGTTTTGATCATGTTGCATTTGAAGTGCCAGCCACAGAGCTTCTCTGGACCTCAGTTTCTCTTATCTGCAAAAAGAAGAAGGTTGGACAAGGAAATTTTTAAGTCCCTAAAATACTATGATTCCTAGATACTCCCCTTGCAATAACTGCAGACAATCTGCTTTTATTTCCCTGGGGAATCGAATGCAAATAAACATTCTTCCATAGACACCAGAGAGGAGAGCTTCCAGAATACCCTAGATAGTTGTCACTAGGAACATTTGTTCTTGCTTATTTAAAAGGTTAAATAATCTTGGTGCTTCAGAAAACAAAATTAAAAGGAGCAGAAGAGAAAACAAAAGGCCTGGGGATAGTACAACCTACCCCCACCCCCACCTCCACCCCTAACCCCCAGCAGGATTAATGGTTTGAAGGTATTTATGGGATTAGCGAATGCTGGACCCTGAATTTCAAAGTAGGTGGTATTAGGAAAACAAAGAGAAGGGTTTTAGAGCTCCCAGCTGGGCCAGAGTGTGGGGAACCCTAGGGCCCACATTTTGAAGTCCAGAGGGTCAGCTCGGGTCTCCCTGCGGTAAGCAAGAAAGCTCTGCTTGTGAGGTCTTTGGGTTAAGTCTTAAAAACAAAGACCCTGGGTGGTCACTTAAACCATCCATCTTAGGAAGAAAATAGAAGGTCTACAGCAAAGGTTCTTAATTTGGGGTCCATGGATAGATTTCAGGGGGGGGGTCTGTGAACTGGCATAGGCAAAAAAAGGTACATCTTTATTCTCACTAGCATTTGATTTCCTTTGTAATCCCATGTATTTTATTTTATATACTTCTAAAAATATTGTTCTGAGAAGAGGTCTGTCTATAGGTTTCACCAGACTGCCAGAGGAGTCCATGACACACACACACAGAAAAGTTGGGAACCCCCGGCTCTATTAGAGTTGACATTTCTTCAGCACCCTGAGGTACCCACTCTTCAGAAGACTAAAGAAACAATATCCATGTCAGGGTTAAATGACAGGGATGGGACCTGAGATTCTATTAGTATAGGGAACTTCCTAATGAGAAAAATTCCTTCTCTGTAATTCATAGTCTTAGCTACTGAGACTAGACTCTACTCACTAGAATACTAGGAAGTTAAGCAACTTGTCCATAGCCACAAGCCTAGTGTCAATCTAGTGTGATCTTACTACATTTGAGGCAGGTGATCTATCCATTACACCACGCATCTCTCTAAATGGGGGACGTGAAAATGGATGGCAGGTGAAAGCCTGGCAAATTTGGGGGCGCTGCCAGAAACAATTAAGAAATACAACTCTCATGGGCAGCTAGGTGGTGCAGTGGATAAAGCACCGGCCCTGGATTCAGGAGGACCTGAATTCAAATATGACTTCAGACACTTGACACTTACTAGCTGTGTGACTCTGGGCAAGTCACTTAACCCTCATTGCCCTGGGGGGGGGGGGGGAAGAGTTGTGGGTTTGGAGTCAGAAGACCCAAGGCTAAAAAGCCAAGTCTCCTAAATTAATTGGGTAATTTTCAGAAGAAAAGGTGAGAAGAAAGGGATACACTACCACCTTCTATGTTCCAGGCTCTATACTAACTGCTTTACAAATATTATCCATTTGATCCTATCACAACAACCCTGGGAGGTGGAGGCTATTATTATCCCCATTTTACATCAGAGAAAACTAACGAAGACAGAGGTTTTCTGAATTCCCCAAAGTCACACAGCTTAGCAAGTGTCTAAGGTTAGATTTAAACTCAGGTCTTTCTGACTCCAAGCCTAGCACTCTGTCCACTCAGCCACCTTAGCTGACTGGGAGTAATGTATAAGGCTGGAAAGGGAAACTGGGACCAGATAAAGAAGATTTTTTAATACTGAACATGATAATTTGTATTATATTCTGAAGGTCATAAGGAGCCACTGAAGCTTATTAAACTGAGGAGTGATGCGGTAAGACCTGTATTTTAGGAAAATCAGCCTCCCGGTGGTCACCTAAAAGGTCATTTAACCTATTTGGATTTCAGGGTTGGGTTTTTGTTGTTGTTGTTGTTGTTGTTTTGTTTTGTTTTGTTTTCATTTGGAAAATAATACAGTTGAAATAGGTAATGCATGAGGTTTCTTCCATCTCTGGATTCTATGATCCCATGATCCCAAATTCAACCACCCATATATAATTTTATTTGATCCTCATAATAATCCCTTGAGATGCTACTTACTAGCTATGGATGAGTCACTTCTCTAAGCATAGGTTTCCTCATCTGTAAAATGAGGGGATTGGACCAATGGCCTCTAAGCTCTAAATACTATCATCAAAGTATGGCTTTACTTTGATACTTTGATGTATTGAAATTTGTGCCCTAACAGAAGAATCTATGATTTTCATCAATATAGCCGCTCCCTCCACCAGCAAAAGATGTAGGCAACTACTCCACACAATTAGATAGAATACAAATTAGAATATGAACATCTTGGCATGGAGGATAAAGAATGAGCCTCAGGTCAGGAAGAGTTGGGTTCAATCCCTGACTCTGAAATACTGGCCCATTGGCTTTAGGAAAGTCACTTAACTTCAGTGCCCCAGGCAAACCTAGAACTACACTTTCAGAAGTTACAGATGTGTGAGTATTCTACACCCCACAAAATCACAACAGGTTGGTGGTAGGATACGGAAGTGAATATGACCAATAAAGTGCCTAAAGAACAGGTGAGAAAGAGAAATTTCTACCTGGGAGGGGTGTGATCTGGTCAGGATATCAATAAGCTAGATAAGAGACAGAAGAAATGAAGTGGAATGAGGTTGGAGAGCAGGGTACATGTGAAATATCTGGACTTTTTGTTTTTTAAACCTACACGAGAGCCTTGAGGATATTGGATGCCCCTTCTTTGAAAAGTATACTAGAAAACAAACAAGAATCACAAAAGGATGAAAAGATATGAATGGAATAGATTTGTTAAATATAACCCAAAGTGGGTTACTTCAGGATGAAGCCTGTGAAATAGCTAAGATCCAAAAATCAAAATCAAAAGGCCTTCTCAAGGGTGACAGCCATGGTTGACCTCAATTTACAATATGTGAACGAAGAAACATCATGGAAAAAAAAATTTTTTTTAATCGAAACAAATATAGTAGCCACAAAGTCATAGATTTAGAACTTGGAAGGGGCCTTAAAGATCATCCAGCCCCTGCCCCACTTTACAGATAAACTGAGGTCAATAAAGGTTATATGGTTTGACCAGGGCTGCACAGCTACCTAGATTTTCCTACTTCAAATCCATCACACTTTTTTTTTGGGGGGGGGGGTGCAATGAGGGTTAAGTGACTTGCCCAGGGTCACACAGCTAGTGTCAAGTGTCTGAGGTCATATTTGAACTCAGGTCCTCCTGAATCCAGGGCTGGTGCTTTATCCACTGTGCCACCTAGCTGCCCCCCATCACACTTTCCACAATACCATGGCGCATCACCAGCAATTACAAATGAGTTCTATCCCTAAAGAGTCCAAATTTATAGATCAATGTATATTATCCAAGTGAACGGAAAAAACAGTGCAATATATCATGGCACAAAATTACAAAAATGTATCATCCTAAACAAAAATAGGCAAGTCATAAATGGTGGCTAGAATTATTTATCAGATGCTTATCATTTATTATAAACAGTTGACATATGCCTGTACCACAACTACAGACCTCAAAATACCCTTGATAAAACAAAAACTACTCCATTATACACATAGACCCTTATCATAAACAGAACTGTTGCCTACAATCTCCTGGATATAACATTGATCCACAAAAAAAAATGTGAAGAATATTTTAAACAGATGTCACCATACAAATACTCATAAACTGCAAGTAATATGGAAAACTATCAAAATACAGAGACCTTGCCGAATAAATCAAAATCATATAGGAACAGAATTAGGTGCCTAACCCCATTCTTCTGTCTGCTATGAAAAGTAGAAGACATAGATTCAAATCCTGTCTGATACTTACCTAGTGACCCTAGGCAAGTCATCTAAACTCAACCACTCTGAGCTCTCATTTCCTAAGTGAGTTTGACTTGATGACCTCTAAAGTCCCTTACAGCTCTCAAGTTATGATCTTATGACCCTATGTCCTTTCAGTAAGCCTATGAAAAGAAGCTTACATGCCATTAGGTTCACAAGAGCATAGATTTAGAGTTGGAGCAGATCTGAGAAGTCATGAGGCCAATGCTTTCATTTCAAAGATGAGAATACTGAGGCAGACAAAGGATATGTGACTTGACCAGAGTCACACAGCTAGTAACTGTCTACATCTGGCCTTGAATAGAGTTTTTCCTGATTCCAAGTCCCACACTCTATTCACATCAGGTAAAAAACCAGCTATTTTATCCATTGATACAATAATTCTATTCCCAACTCTGACACGTGTGACTACCTTTTTGACCTTGGGTAAATCGGATCAGTTCTCTGAACCTAATTTTTCTCATGTGTATATGGGGGTTAATAATACCTGTCCAGCCTATGTCACAGGGCTTCTGATGAGAGCATCAGAAGAGATAATGACTGGGAGCTTCTGTAAACCTTAAAGCACTATATAAATGGTTGTAAACTAGGACAATGGAGAACCCACCCTGGGAGAAAGATTGTATAAAACAGCTAATTAATCTAATTAATGGTCTTAAAGCACCCTGTGGCATATTATGTGTTACATGGGGACTCAGAGACAGGAAGAAGTAAACATTTTGTTTAGAATGAGCCTCTTCTTTAGGGAGATTGTTGTGTGTGCACTGTGCCTTTGAAATAGTAAATAGGCTCAGAGAAGAATCCATCTGGTAAAAAGGACATTGAAGAGGAGAGGAAAGGGAAGTTGTGTCAGTGGATAAGTGTCTGATACAGGGATGTTCACGTCTCGGACTGCCCAGTCTGTGTTCTTTCTAGTCTATTTTAATCTTTTTTTTGTTTGTTTTTTTGCAGGGCAATGAGGGTTAAGTGACTTGCCCAGAGTCACTCAGCTAGTAAGTGTCAAGTGTCTGAGGCCGAATTTGAAACTCAGGTTCTCCTAAATCCAGGGCCGGTGCTTTATCCACTGCGCCACCTAACTGCCCCCCAGTCTGTGTTCTGAGGCCAAAAGAAGGAAGGGGGCACAGGAGGCAAGGCCAGTTGGATATACAAAGATGTCAACTGCTGAAAGTCATTCAATAGGAAAACACAAAGCAAAGGGCTATATCTTCATGAACAGCATAGATAGGGCCCCTAATAAACTTCGGGTAAGAGGAGTGATAATCAGAAGATCCCAAACTGGTATTTTTATGGTTCTACGATTGCTTTCTATCTCTGACATTCTATGACTATGATTCTAATGCCCTTTCCAGCTCAGCTAAGTCTAAAACACTGGTCTCCTGACTTGCAGGCCATTACTCTTTCCATTAAAAATAATAGCTAGCATTTGTATAGCACTTTTAAGTTTATTGAACACTTAGAGGTGAGTGCTATTATTGCCCCTATTTTACAGATGAGGAAATTGAGTTAGCAAAGGTTAAGTGACTTGCCCAGAATCACACAGCTAGTTACTGTATGAGGATAGACTTGAATAAACATTTTCCAGACTTCAAGTCTATGAGTCTATCATATACCACCTAGCTGCCTATTTATAGAACCATAAAGTATCAGAGAGGGATAGGGTCATAGAATTAAAGAAATAGAAGGTCAGAACTGGAAGGTACATTATGCTGAATTGCTGTGAGTCATAGAATACCACAATCTCTCAAGTCAATGGAAAATCAATACTTAAATAGACTTAATTACAAAATGTTCCTTAAAGGAATAAAGAAAAGTCATTTAAGGGATATTCAGTGCTCATGGCTAGACCACACCAATCTTATGAAAATGGAAGTACTATCAAAATTGGTTTATGGATTTTATGCAATATCAATCAAAAAAGGACATTTTAAACAGCTATACAAAACAATAACATTTATTTGAATGAACAGAGGATCTAAAATACCAAAGGAAATAATGGGGGTGGGAGTGGGGGTGGAAGAGAAAGCAAAGAATCTAGAAGGAACCATACTTTTAAATCTCAAACTGTATTACAAAGCAATAATCAACAAAACCATTTGGTACCATTTTTTTTAAGTGGAAAAGACCAGACAAGGAAGAACCAAAAATAAATGAACTCAATAATCCATCATTTAACAAAACTGAACATATAAATTCCCTAAAAAAGAACTGTACTTGACAATTAGTTGTCAAACTAAAAAGTAGTCTAGCACAAATTAGGTTTGGATCAACATATTACACCATATACTCCCAAAAAGTCAAAATGGATACATGACCATAAAAATATTCTAAGAAAACTAGTCTTTTCACAGCTATGGGGATAGGTAGGTATGAATTTTAACTTTAAAAAAAGGGATAGAGGGGCAGCTAGGTGGTGCAGTAGATAGAGCACCGGCTCTGGATTCAGGAGGGCCTGAGTTCAAATATGACCTCAAATACTTAACACTTACTAGCTGTGTGACCCTGGGCAAGTCACTTAACCCCAATTGCTTCACACAAAAAAAGGGGAGGGGGAGATAGAGACAATTACAAAAGATAAAATTATTTTGGTTGCATGAAATCAACAAACTTTTGCTCAGAAGAAAACTAATGCAACTTGGATAAGAAGGGAAAGCAGTTAACTGGGGTGGGGGTAACTTTGCATCTATTATCCCTCATAAAAGTCTGATATCTAAGATTCACAGACAAAACATGCAAGCCCCAAAGCCATTCCCTTATAAAAAAAAAGTGCTCAAAGAATATGAAGAAATGGTTCTCAAAAGGCTCACAAACTATTAACAGCTATGCAAATTAAAAAAAAAACTCAAAGTAGTACAATGGAAAATATGCTGGATTTACTGTCAGGGAACAAGCATTCAAGTACGATCTCTTCCATTTACTATCTGTATGACCATAGGCAAGTCATTTTACTTCATTTGCCCTCAGTTTCCTCATTTGAAAAATAAACCTGTTGGACTAAGTGGATTTTTAAGGTTCCTTCTAACTCTAATTTAGAATCCTGATTTCTTTGAAACTACTGGCTATTCAAAAGTTTTGATTCTCAGAGACATATTTTACATCAAGTCAGAAGACCTAGATTCAAATGCTACCTCAGACATTAGCTGTGTTACCCTGGGCAAGTCATTTTAGTCTCTCTTTGTTTCAGTTTCCTCATCTGCAACAAGGAAGAGTTGGACTCCACGGACTCTAAGATCCTTTCCAGTTCTAAATCTATGACTCTATGATCTCATACCCATCAAAAATTGGCAAAGATGACAAAAGACACAAGTAGCAAATGTTGGAAGAGTTAGGGAGAAAGCTTTGCATACTGAAATACCCATAATCTTTGACCCAGACATTCTACTGCTAGCCATAGGAAGTCCACAACAAAAAGAACAAGATATTTGTAAACGGTGTTTCATATAGTATCAAAAAACTGGAAACAAAGTACATGCCTATCAATTAGGGAATAGTTAGGCAAGTTGTGGTAAGTGAAGGTAATAGAATATTGCTGTGCTTTATAAGAAACAATACCATAAATACAATGAAGCATGGAAAGACTTATATAAACTGAAACAAAATGAAATAAGTTGACCAAGGAAAACAATAAATACAGGTACTTGAAATTTAATGTCAATGGAAAGAATGACAACCAAAAACAAAAAAACAACAGAGTCAAAACTGACATTAAAATTACTAAGCTTGGGGGCAGCTAGGTGGTGCAGTGGATAGAGCACCGGCCCTGGAGTCAGGAGGACCTGAGTTCAAATCTAGCTTCAGACACTTGACACTTACTAGTTGTGCTAGAAGACATCTCCCCCATTTCTTTTCAGAGGTGCATACCCCAGGTATGAAACAGTTCATTATCAGATTTTTTTATGTTAATTAGTTTTGATGAGTATTTTTGTTCTCTTGTTAAAAAATTATTGTAAGGAATGGTTCTCTTGGGGGCAGGACAGGATTAAGGGAAGGATAGAGTATAGAATGTAATTGATGTAAAAATGAAAGATATTAATGAAATTTTAATTTTTAAATGAAGGGTCTGACCATGTTATAACTGCATAAGAACCTTTGCTGACTCCCTATTGTCTCTAGGATAAAATACAAACCACAGCTCAGCAGTTGAAATCCTTCACAACCTATCAACCTGACATGTCACTCCCCTCCCAACTCAGAGGGCTAGCCAAACTATTTATCTTGTTTTCTTCCTCAAACAAATCACCCTATCTCCTGCCTCTTTACCTTTGCGTTCTGGCTATCCCCCTGTGCTGGCTGGAATATATCTCTTCCTTATTCCTGTGTCTCCGAAGAAAATTCTAGTTTCCTTCAAGGCTCAGATCAAGTGCCATGTTCTATAGGATAAGGTTTTTCCTGGTTCTTCCCAGCTACTTACTGCCTCCCCCAACCCCACCAAAACTACCTTCTAGTTATTTTGTATATACTTATATAGGTACATATTTTCTCCCCTAGGTAGACCACCAGCTTCCTGAGAACAGGGACTGTTTGCATTTTTGTGTTTGTATCCCCAGGGCCTTGCGCATAATAGGTGTTTACTAAACACTTTCTGATTGATTGATTTGGGAATGCTTGTTATATTGAATTAATTCATCTATATGATTATTTGAAGTATCCAGTTGAGATGACTGAAGATCAGAAATAACAAACCCAAAAGTGGCCCCAGCTTGCTACTTCTCACCGCTTTTCTTTAGCACAAAATGATCCCTGGGTGATTTGAGACAGTACACACATCCCAGGTTAGCAAGAGCTACAGCCTTTATCTGTAGATCCTAAGCAGCTCTGGTTGGCTACATAATATGATTTAATGAGGTCATGCAATAACAGAGGGGGAAGGGAGAGAGAGAGATTAGTAAATTTACAACCTGAAACAACTGTAAAAATAACCCATCCTATACAACTCTTTGTATGTTAAACCCATAGTGTGATTTGTTTTTCTTCACTGAGGAGAAAGCAAGTTAGAAACAGAATGGTATAGTGAGAAATGTACTGGATTTTGAAACAGAAGTAAACAACAACAAGCATTTATTAAATACCTACTATGAGCCAGGCATGGTGCTGCTAAGTGCTAGGGAAACCCTCTTCTCTCCCCCCCCCCCGCCCCCCCAGAAAAAAAAGGCAAAAAGTCTCTGCTCTGAAGAAGCTCACAGTCTAATGGGGGAACAATATGCAAATAACTGTATAAACAAGATACATAAACTGGAAATAATCACAGAGGAAAAGACACTAATCTCAGGTCTTTTAGTTACTATCTATGTGACTCAGCCAGTTGATCTGTGTTTCTGGGCCTTCATCTGTAACATGGAATAAGAACAATTGTTCTGGGTCAAATTCACAGGAACCTAGGTTTAAAGCTCACTTCTGACACTTACTACACCTTGTAGTTAATGGCTACTCTATTACCCTTTTCAGATGATACTTACTATTTTAGTGACCTTTTTGCAAGTAATTTAACCTCCCTGAGCCTCAGTTCCTTCACTTGCAAAATGAGAGTTAAATTAGAACTCTGAAATATCTTTCACCTCTAAAATATAGCACAATAAACAAAATGATCTCTATAATGCCCACAGACTCCAAAATCACATGATCTTCTCATGACTTAAGCAAACCTAGAACTTATGTATCAAAACTGAATGCTGACTCCCATCTAATATATGTTTTTTTGCCCTAGACCAAAGCTGCCCTTTCAGCCTCCAAGGTCATATTTACAACATAACCATCCATCCAAACAAATTATAGGCTATGTTCAAAAGGTAGCCAGCTCTATTAAGAGAGAGGGCCCAAGAAGCTAGGCTTGTTCAAACCCTTCAGAAATTAGGTGCCTTGTCCAAGATCACACGCTGGTCTAGGAAGACTCATCAAATATATATGTGTGTGTATTTGTACAAATACACACACATATATGTATTGCATGAGTGTATATATGTACATATATACATGTATATACACACGTGTGCATTGTATACAGACACACACCTATATACCCATTATACAAGAGGATTCCTCCCTTCTCAAAAGCCTGATCTTTTCTGAAAGCAGTCTCCATTTTATTCCACAGTCACAGAATCTCCCAGTTATAAAAGACCAAAAGGCTACCTAGTTCAAGCCTGCCTGAACAAGGTAGCCCTCTAGCACATCACCAAGAAGTGGTCAGTCAGCCATCCCTTGAATATGTGTAGTGAAGAACTCCCTACTTTCTCAGGCAGCAGCATATTGTACTTTTGGACAGCTCCCATTGTCAGCTGGTTTTCCTGATAGGGAGCTGACATCTGCCGCTCTGCAGTTCTGAACCAAGTTCTGAACAAGACTAATCCCTATTTTACAAGCCAGCCCTTCAAATATTTGAAGACAGGTTATCATGATTCTCCTCTCTTCTTTTCTCTCTGTTAAAAATCCCACTCATGATAGTGATACCTAAAAATTTAAAAGAAAAGAACATAAAAAAATTTTAAAAGACTCAAAGAAGGGATAGGGATTTTTGCTTGGGGTGGATGAGATGATAATGACTGACAACAGAGAAAAGGCAAAACTCAATTTTTATTGTCTTTCTCTTCTATGCAAAAGAGAAATGGCCTTTTCTTTGAAAATGACAGAGTAGAATGCAGATTGAGCCATACTGTTTCTACTTTTTGTTTTTTGAGGTTTTCCCCTTTTGTTCTGATTCTTCTTTCACAACATGACTAATGCAGAAATACATTTAATATGATTGTACATATATAACCTATGTCAGATTGCTTTCTGTCTCTTGGAGGGGGAAGAGAAAGGAAGAAGGGAGAAAAATTTGGAACTAAAAATCTTATGAAAACAAACATTGAAAACTATTTTCACATGTAACTGGAAAATAATAAAATACTTTTATAATTAAAATTTTTTTAAAAAAAAAAGGAAAAAAATAACTGCAGACAATAAAAAAGAAAATTACAATAAAAATGACTAACAGCAGGATAGGTAAGAAGATAAGAGAGAACCTAGCACTTCAATGAATTCAAATCACCTGGCTCAGACCAACACATCCTCAGGTGCTGAAAGAACCTGCAGCTGTGATTGCTGAGATACAGTGGAGTAATATTTGAAAGATAATGAAAGCAGTGCCTCGAGATTAGAGATAGGCAAAGGTTGTCTGGATTTTCAAAAGAGGACAGGATGATGAGAAGAGAGTTTGTAAACTACAGGCCAGTGAGCTTGACTTTGATTCCTAGAGGGAAAAAAATATGTTATTGTTGTTGTTGTTTTTTCTTCACAAGGACCATTAAAGAGATAGTTGGTGTGTGGGAATATCTAGAAAGGAAAGTGGTGATTACCAAAAGACAACTTTCCTTATTTGACAAGATTACTACACTATTAGATGAAAGGAATGCTATGGACTTAGCTTACCTTGATTTTTAGCAAAGATTTAATAAAGAATCTCATACGATTCTTGTGGAGAAGATGGAAAAATATGGATTAGGTGAATTCAAAACTCATTGGATGTCCAGGCTCTGAGGGTTGTTGTTAGTGACTCAGTGTCGTGGTGGCATGGCAAGATATCTCCAGTGAAGTATCCCAGGGATCTTGGACCTGTCCTATTTAAATTTTTCATTAATGACTTAGATTAAAGGCATGGATAATATGATCACCAAATCTGCAAATGACACCAAGTTGGGAAAGATAACTATCCCTGTGGATAACAGTTAACATCACAAAAGATAGTGACAGACTTTTAAGCATGGAACTGAATCTAATAAAATGAAATTCAATAGGGATAAACATAAAGTCTTGTATTTAGGAACAAAAAAAAATAGCTCTACAAATATAGGATAGGAGAGGAATGGATAAATAGCAGTTGTCCTAAGGAGCATCTTGGGATTTTCATGGACTGCAAACTCAATGTGTGTGCAATCTTGTAATATCGTTTAGAGTGTGAAGGTGAAAATAGCTTCCAGAAATAGGATAATTCCCTCATCAAAACTCATCTAGATTACTGTGTTCAGTTCTAGGCACCTCAGTTTAAGAAAGACATTCATAAGCTAGAAAGTGTTCAGAGGAAGGCAACTAGGATAGTGAAGAGATTTGAGTTCACAACATATGAAAATCAGTGTTTTGAAAACACTGAAGATGTTTAGCCTGGAGAAAAAAAGACCTGGGGGCTGGTGAAGGGTGAGACATGAAAACTGTATTCTGGTATTTGAATGAAAGATTACACCTGTTCTGTTTTCAACAGGAGGGAAGAACCAAGATTAACAGATGGAAATTGCAATGTCAGTTTAGGATTTAATGTCAGAAAAAAAAAAAGACTTAACAATTAGAAGTGTTCAAAAATGGAAGGGCTTGCCTTAAGAGGTGACAGGTTTCTCCTCCTTAGAAGTCAAGGTCCATCAATATGAGATAGTTGACCACTTTGAGGGGATGAAATGGTGAGGAATCTTTTGTTTATGTGATGGACTAGATGTTAGCTGAGACCCCCAACTCTTAGATTCAGTGGAGAGGGAGAAAAAAAAGTACAGAACAGAAAACTAAAGAAAACTCAGAAGGAAGCACAGAAAAGCAGGATAGTTTTGGAAATGATGTTCTGTATTTATCAGCATGAAATGGAGATTTATGGTTTTATATTTAATCTTCTTTTTGCATTGTGTTGTATATACTTTTTTTGTATTTGAGTTCAAACTGAATAAAAAAATTTTAAAAGAAATAAAAAAGAAAAACCTTCCTGAGCTTGGGGGGAAGTACATACACACATGCACGTTGGTATACACATTCATACACATGTGGGAGCACATACACACAGACACACCCTTTACTCTGTGTATCATCTTTTATATGAGATCTCAGCTTTATACAAGCATGAGACAATAACTTGTTTGGACTCTGGCCATTAAGACAAATAATGAAACCAGAAACACCACTTTTTTCTCTGGAACCATATGCTTGGAGAGCTGTTGTCTCTTCAGGGAACATAACACAGCTTTATCAAATTTGTTTGACTGAGGAGAGACTCTGCACTATCAAGGTCTGATGCTTTGGCTTGCATTGTTGATCTTTTCCAGGCACAAGCACTGCAATTCAGGTACAAAATGAGCTGTAATACTCTGAAATGAGTCTCTATCGACCCTAGGAGGGCTCGGATTAATAAAGAAGAGAAAATTGCACTAGAGATTTGCTCATCTTTTAATGCTTCACAACAAAATTGGTTAAACATCTCAGTGCCATTCATTGTACTCAGCTAGGAAGGGATTTAGAGAGATGCCCAGACTTACTCTGAATTCAATGGACTTTGTCTCAACATTCCCTCATTCTTTCAACCCTTCCCCAAATAAAAACCCTTTCTTCTCCCTTCTGGCATGATGCCTGTCACTAACTGAAACTCCCTCACCAAGGGTTCCTTTAGGTAGAAAGCCCCGAGATCCCAGTTCTACAAATGTTCTTTGGAAGGGATAACATTAAGCCTGGATTCTTATCAGATTGTGAGCACCTCCATTAGACACTGGGCTTTTCAAGAGCCCAGTCTATCATTTATTTTTGTATGCCTAACATGGGAGGGGGTGGGGCAGTCCAAACTTGTGATTTCCTACTTGTAGAAAATTCCCAGCATATGTAAACTACCCCACAAATTATAGTCTTAAGGAATTGCTGGAGACAGTGAGAGGTTCAATAACTTTCACCAGGTTGGTCACAGAGCTAATACACATCAGAGTAGCTGAACTTATTGAAGATTGACTTGAAACCAGTCATCCTGACTCCAAAGATAGTCCTCTATCTGTTGGTGCCAATCCTCTCCTCCTTCCACATAGCAGGTTCTGCATGAATATTTGTTGAACAGAATTGACAAATCCCAGATGCCAGGTTGGCCAGATCACTGGTATTTTAGACATGGTCCAACCTGAACCTATATAAACACACATCCCCTTTCCTGCTCATGAGACACTGTGTGCTCTTTTGGAAAGAACACTGGATTTGGAGCCAGCTGATTCAGGTCCAAAATCCCTGCTCTGCTATGTGCTAACTGCAAGCTTCGGCAAGTTGGTCTGTCTCTCAGGACCAACTTCAGTCCAGTCATCTGTAAAATGAGAGTCCTTCCAGTTCTTGGTTCTATCATTATTTGCTCTCTTGATAGCCTGAAAATCAGCATAATCACATGGCATAACAGTGCTTGTAGCACTGACATCTAATTGGGTCTCAAACTAAGATTACGAATTATTGCCCTATGGGAACAAGCCAGAGATTTTTGTGCTTGGAGGGGATGGGGGTGGGGGAGCTCAATCCTTTTTTCTTTCCTTAAATGAGGAGTGTGTATCACTGGTCCTTAGAATAATGCTTTTAAAAGCATAAAATAAAATATATAGGATTACCAAAGAAACCAATTAGTTAAACAGACTATGTATAGGTGTGTATGGATGTGTGTGTATATATATTTTTAGTGAGGCAATTGGGATTAAGTGACTTGCCCATGGTCACACAGCTAGTAAGTGTTAAGTGTCTGAGGCCGGATTTGAACTCAGGTACTCCTGACTCCGAGGCTGGTGCTCTATCCACTGCACCACCTAGCTGCCCCTGGATGTATATTTTAAAGTTCCTGGATCCCACCTTAAGAACCCCTTGCAAAGGGTGAAAAATGTTATATAGTTCCTGTCTTTGATGCTAATAGTCATTAACACCTCATTGAGAATTATGTTCATCATGAGACCTCACATTTATAGAGCACTTTAAAATTTTCAAAGTGCTTTATATGCATTATATCATTTGTGCTGCACATCCACCTTAGGAAGTAGGTATTATGGGGCAGCTAGGTGGTGCAGTGGATAAAGCACCAGCCCTGGATTCAGGAAGACCTGAGTTAAAATCCAACCTCAGATACTTGACACTTACTAGCTGTGTAACCCTGGGCAAGTCACTTAACCCTCATTGCTCCCCCCCTCCCCAAAAGTAGGTATTATAGCTATTGTTATAAGAATAAAAAAGGAGAGGTTTTGTGACTTAACTGTGGTTGGTCACATAGCTAAGAGGTAGAATTTAAACCCTGGTCTTTCTGTTTTATAGGTCTAACTGCTCCATCTTAGAAACCATTTGGTCTAACACCCTCCTTTAACAAATGAGGTAAATCAGACCCTGAGAACTTCAACACTTTGCCTAAGGTCAAGCAGCAAAGTAATGAATGGTGAGGCAAAGACAAGAATTTGAGTCTACAGACTCTCTCCAGGGCTCTTGCCTCTACCCTACACTACTTCCATGGCCATTCACCTAATAGGATTCTATAAATTTTAGTGGACAGGAAGGGGGCTCAAAAACCTCTAGAACATGGGCTAATACAAAGGAAGAAGGAGGATGACACATAGTGGGTTAACTCTTTAATCTTCAGTTTTCTCATCACCAAAATGAGAATAATAAATTAGATGTTCTATAGGGTCATTTTAGGCTTTATTTATTCTAGAATCCCTTCCAGCTATGGTTCCAGCTAGAACCATTCTATGGTTCTAGCACTCTAAGACCCCTCTTCTCCTAATTCTTTTATATAGTTCTCCTATGATTTCTCCAGCTTGGGGTACTAGAACCTTCTATGGGTTTATATGGTATGTACTTATGACATGGTCCATTCTCAATCAAGTGATCAGTTATCAGAATTAACCCTGAAAGGGGGCAGCTAGGTGGTACAGTGAGTGTATAAAGCACCAGCCCTGGATTCAGGAGGACCTGAGTTCTAATCCAACTTCAGACACTTGACACTTACTAGTTGTGTGACCCTAGGCGAGTCACTTAACCCTCATTGCCCTGGAAAAAAAAATAACCCTGACAAAGGGAAAACACAGGGGTAAGTATGATCTCTAATGATTTCAGAAGGAGGTGGGCTGTTGCAAAAACAAAGACAATACTTTCCCAAGGTTTACAGTTGCAGTCTACATTTTGGAAGAAAACTGATAGGGGGCACCTGGGTCTTGCTTGTAACTGATGCAATCCAAAGTTTTCCAGATGGCTAGACTGTCAAACCTAAAGGGTCTCTACAGACCAACCTCCTTTAACAGTCTGCTGGCCTCAGATTTACTGATGTTCCCTCTTGGGGAGGGGGGAGGGTCTCTCCTCTAGACAATGCCTGATTTTTCCTTTTGCTTGTGTTTTTGACAGTGTGTGAGCAGATAGAGAAATATATGCAGGACTGAAGGGGGGGAAAGCCTATACTTGTGAATTGTTACTGACAAGTAGAGAGGTCAAGGTTGTATTCAAAGGAACTCAAATGGATCTTGGGTAAGGATCACTTCTGGACATTTTGTGATGCTCCAAACAGGAGGATCATTGCTTTCTACATATGTGCTAATTCGTTTAAATAAAACGCTGACCATTCACAGGCAAAAGGAAATCACACATTGACCATTTATGAAAGGATGAGAGGAATGAGTCTGAGTGAAATATAAACAGTGGAAAAATAGGACAAAGCCCCATATTCAGTGTTGTAGGAAAAGCCCTGGATTTGGGATCATAAAACCTACTGCTTACTAGTAGCTGGTTGGTTGTTGTCTTTCATTCTTGAAAAGGACCAAAATGGCATCATTATGTTGGAGTTGATAGCCACAGTTGGATACACTGCATCTTATCAGACCAAAACTGGAACTTGGAAGGATCTACCACAGATCAGGCACAAACGGAGTGGAATGATCTGAGGTAAGGCTATTATTCACTTCTCTTGAGTCTCACTTTTCTCATCTGTAAAGTGGGTATAATAATTCTTCCACTACCTAGTTCATGGGTTCACTGTGAGGAAAGCACCTTGTAAGCTATAAATCACCACAGAAATATGAGTTATAGCATTAATGTATTATTAGTAGTAATAATAATAGAAGAGGATTAACCGAAAAGTCCTGTAGTCACCAAAGACCTCCCACCTGGTACACTTACTTCAATATTCCAGGACTCTGTCTTCACTGGTATAGGTGTCCTACCTATAAATGTAGAGGGAACCTACCTACACACACACACACACACACACACACACACACACACACACACACACTTCCACCATACTAGACAGTCTTCACGAGTGACTGTGCTGCTTCCTCCCCTGTAAAATAGAGATAAGGAACTTTTGCTGCCTATCTTAGTGGGGTGTGATGAAGATGAAATAAGATAATGTGGGTGACAGAGTTTTGTAACTACTAAGTGCTACATAAATGTAAATAGTTATCATCATCATTGTATAACTGTAAATAGGGTTATTAACTGAATTTGATATTTTATCAACAGATTTTAAGGGCAAACCAATTATAATAATAACTGACTGACATTTATCTAGCAATTTCAGTTATATTTTGCAGATCACTTTGCAAACACTTGTTGGAGCTTGATTTTATTTTATTTTTTGTTATTGTTTGTTTGTTTTGGTGAGGCAATTGGGGTTAAGTGACTTGCCCAGGGTCACACAGCTAGTAAGTGTTAAGTGTCTGAGGCCGGATTTGAACTCAGGTCCTCCTGAATCCAGGGCCGGTGCTCTATCCACTGTGCCACCTAGCTGCCCCCTTGTTGGAGCTTTATAACAAACCTATGGAGATAGGTAGCATCAGCATTATTACCTTCATTTTACAAGAAGAGGTTAGAAAGGTTCAATGACTTGCTTGTGGTCACATATCTGTATTTGGAGCTCTGGAAGATTTTCTTTGCTAATTAATAACATATTTATAAAGCACTATCTTAAAAGCAAGGAGTCTGCCAATAACTACTAGCCCCATTTGGCAGTTAAGGAAACTGAGGTACAAAGAGATTACTCACTCAAGGCAACATGCAGTAAATAAGTTGAGTTGCCAAGGCTAGAAGCAGGATCTTTTCAATGAATCATCCTACCTCCAAGTTTCCCAAGGTAATACCTCTAAGTCTCTTCATCGTGAGCAATTCTTACCAACTCAGCCATAATGAATATCCACAGTTGCTAATTCTTGCTCACAATAGACTGGAAACTTGATCCCCACCCTCCCTGTGCTGACTTCCTGAAGGAAAGGCTCTTTTATAAGCTAACCAAGCAAGAACAGCTTGGGATCTCAGTGATGCACAAGCTGAAACAGGAAGGACTAAGTAGGTGAAACAGGAAGGACTAAGTAGGGGGGGAAAGCAAGCAGGTATCCAAAATGCAGGTAAGACAAATTACAGGAATACAGATTAGTCATCAAACCTAGCTTGCTTTCATTCATTATAATAAACAATAGATTCAAATAGTCATCCCTATTTACTACTTCCTCCCCCAACCTTCCCAAGTCCCCATCTCTCTCGGTTATAATGTTTTTTTTAAAAAATATTATTTTTTAATTTTAATTTATGGAATAAAACAAGCATTTCCATAATATAGTACAATAAAAAAGATGATCGTATATGAAACTGCAAATCTACTATGTACAACTTGCTATTCCTTTCAAGTAGACAATAAAATAATGTTTTTAAATCCTAGAAGATCTCAATCTTTTGACTCTGTGGTTGTAAGATCAGCAGATAGCTTCAGAATTTTGCCTTTCTCTGACTTCAAATGCCTACTGTAGACTCTTGCCTACCTGTCTACACAGAGGAGGGGACATAAACCATGACAAAGAGCAAATGACTTCTACTCTAGGATCAGGTC
The DNA here is from genome assembly GCF_019393635.1 of Dromiciops gliroides. Taxonomy (NCBI): domain Eukaryota; kingdom Metazoa; phylum Chordata; class Mammalia; order Microbiotheria; family Microbiotheriidae; genus Dromiciops; species Dromiciops gliroides. The sequence continues at coordinate 297,840,880 of NC_057862.1, read as the reverse complement.
ACAGCCCTATAGAGGAATACCTCTTTGAATCCAGGATCTCTCCTTTGTGAAGATCAAATGGGACCATGTATTTGAAAGTGCTTTGAAAGCCATCAAGCACTAGGCAAACCTAACATAGTTCTGGAACATGCAAGGGATGGGCTGGAAAGAACCTTGGAACACGATTTAGCCAAGCTTCTTCATTTTTTAATGGGGAGAAAGAAGAAGTTGAACTCCCACCCTTTCCTCAATAAAGTCATAAAATCTGAACTATTTACCTTTTTACATAGAAAAGTATTAAATATGACAAAACAATAATTTGTTTCCCATTTGAGCTTTTATTCATCTATGTCCTTATATACCTGTTGCCTTTTTTTAAAATGGCTATTTGTGTCATCCCTATTCTGCTGACCTTGCTTTGCATCATTTACTATTAATTGCTCTTGGATTTCTGTGTATTTTTCATATTTACCATTATTGATGGAAGAGCAGCAATAAAATAAAATGAGGATTTAACAGGTGAACAAATTAAGGATCAAAAAAGCATATGATGAGGGGGAAAAGGCATATGATGGGGGAAAAAAAGCATATGATGTGCTCAGGGTTACACATGTAAAAAAATGTCAGAACAGGGAGGGGCTAAAACCCAAATCTCTTGATTCCTACTCTTAGGCTCTTTCCATTATACTTTTTGATCTGCACTGTTTCTTCCTCCTTCATTCTTTCACTTTGCAATAGTCTGGCCTCTACCTTGTCTTTCTTGAGCCATACAGCATGTCTCCTCTTCCTTATTTTGTCATATTCCCCAGGCCTTGGGCCCAGCTCATCAGAATTTACAGGAATAACCAAGTTTCAGACCTGGAAGAGGCTGTCTGGTCTAACCTGTATACAAACAAGAATCCTTTCTGCTATATGTATACTCAACAAGTAGCCATCCAACCTTTGCTTGAAGACTTCCAGGGAGGAGAACCCCATGACCTCCAGAAGTATCCTATTCATTCCACTTTTACACAGCTCTACTTATTAGAAGTCCTTAACCCCACCAACCCCTCGAGCATAAATTTGCTTCTTGGTCCACAGAAACAAAACAGAAAAGGTCAATTACCTCTCTCATGTGACAGCCTTTCAAATACTTGAAGACAACTACTATGTCCCACCCAGGTCTGCTCTTCTCCACACAAAACACCTTCCCTTGATATAACATATCTTCATTTTATGACATCTCAAAACTATAAGGTCACCACCCTCCTCTGGAGACTCTGTAGTTTATCAACATCTTTCCCAAAATATATTCCCAGAATTAAACAGCATCCACCCAACATGATCCAAGCAGGGAAGAGAGCACGGCAGGACTATTACCTATGAATGATGAGCTTGCAGTCAGAACCTAGGTTGCAGGATGCCAAGCTCAGCTCCTTAGAACATGTGTGACCTTGGACAAACTCTCTGTGCTCTAGTGGTTCTTCTGTATAAAATGAGGAGGTTAAACTAGACGGGTTAAACTAGTCCCTTCCAGGTCTAAATCTATGACTCTAGGACCCCCTCGGTCCTTGACACTATGCTTCTCAATGGAACCTACAGTCCCACTAGCATTTTTTTTGAATCAATATCCCACTAGTACTATTCCCTATACAGTTTAATCCTTGTGATGGCTGTCAGAATCTTCCTGCCTAACCTTGGTCTCCTGTCCTAACATGCCCTGTGGCACCCTTTCAAGAAGCAAATGGCCCGATTTATCCTATAGGATATGTTAACTATTAACCAGAACTTCCTAATCTGTGATGATAAAAATACTGCAAAATAACTTACAGGGATTGGGATCAGATCTGTGATTTCATTGGCATAGGGAATTTGCTGGTGAGCCAACTTCTACCAATGCAGGTCATCAGCCTTTCTCCAACTTATCATCTTGGAGAATAGCCTAGAACACTGAGAAGTGAAGTAGATTGTCCAGAATCACACAGGTCAGTGTGTCAGAGGCAAAACTTGAACCTATAAACTTGAACTTGAACTCATATTACTATAGAGTAGTAGTTAGTTTTCAAACTCTTAGGTCTCGGGGCGGCTAGGTGGTGCAGTGGATAGAGCACCGGCCCTGGAGTCAGGAGTACCTGAGTTCAAATCCGGCCTCAGACACTTAACATTTACTAGCTGTGTGACCCTGGACAAGTCACTTAACCCCAATTGCCTCACTAAAAAAAAAAAAAAAAACAAACTCTTAGGTCTCAGGGACCCTTTATACATTTAAAAATTATCCAGGACCCCAAAGGGCTTTTGTTTATACTGGCTATAGCTATCAATATTTACCATATTAGAAATTAGAATGTCTTAATATTATTACAAAAATAGTTTTGACCTCAGATCCTATGAAAAGGTCTCAGGGATTCCTAGGAGTATCCAGACCACACTTTGAGACCCAATGATAAAAGACCCTTACTGTAAGATGGTCCACTGCCTAATGGATAAAGTTCAAACTCCCTAGCCAATATTCAAGGTTTTCTACAATCTGGCTCTAATCTAGCTTTTTTGCCTTATCTAATACTCCCCTCTCCCCATAATGTAGCCTATGCTACAATCAATAGGACAAATAAAAAAATACACACACACACACACACACACACTCTCTCTCTCTCTCTCTCTCTCTCCACCAATGTTTTCCCCCTTCCATACTCATGTAATCCCTTCTGCACCAGTTTCTTTGGCCCCAAATCTAGAGAAATCCCGTTTAGAACCCAGCTTAATGACAACCTCCTCCATGAAATTTCCTTTTCTTTCCCATCAAAATCTCCCTAGTTGGAAATTATCTAGCTTAGCTAAAATCACATTGTTCAAGTCATTTACCACATTCTGTTTTATAGTAGCTATTTGCTTCTTGTCATCACCATTAGAAGACAGGTATGTTTGTATTTCCCCTACTACCTAGAACATGGTCTCACATATGATAGGTAAGAGCATCACTTTTCTTTAGAGTATTTGATCTCTTCTCATCACATTGAGGAGAATAGATCAGTAGGGACTTGGTCTCCAGACAGGTATTAACTAGTCGAATGCCACACTCTAGTAACAATATCTTGTCCTTTTCCACTCTCTAGTTTCAAGTGAGTGACTTAATACTTCTTCCTTCCCTCTCCAAGAGCCCATCTGGAAAGCAACGCTTCATGGAGCATAGCCTAGAAACTGATCAAGCTCCAAGTCCTTTAAGGAATGACAGGAGAATGACTTAACAGATACCACATCCCAGGAAGTTCAGAAACCAACCACATCTCTGTAGGAAATCCCCTCATCTCCATTTCCTCTTTCACCTCCTCAAGCAACCAGAGAAGGAAGGTTTCAGCCAGCAGGGAGATCAGTTTCTCCCTTTTGGCCGGTTGATTTTGGGGGTTGAAGATGGAAAATGTGAACCCAGTCTCTAGGTGACAAGAACTGGTGAGCTATCACTAGGGAGCAGGGTAACATGACACAAGAAACAAGCTCCCAAAGAATTAAAAAAAGAAAAAAATGGAAAAGTCCTTTTAATGGTATTTCAAGGTATAAGGTTCTTTAGGTTTTGGTTTTTGGTTTTTGGTTTTTTTGCGGGGCAATGGGGGTTAAGTGACTTGCCCAGGGTCACACAGCTGGTAAGTGTCAAGTGTCTGAGGCCGGATTTGAACTCAGGTACTCCTGAATCCAAGGCCGGTGCTTTATCCACTGTGCCACCTAGCTGCACCAAGGTTCTTTAGGAAATTTCTATAATTTAATATTTACCAACTTGATTTCACAGCTGGCTTAAGGGAGACACTTTGGGAGAAAAGGGAAGAAAAAATGTTGGAAAGGTTAAAAAGTGTGGCCCAGGAGAAACAACATTGAACTAGGGTTTAAACGATTCTCTGTTCTGGTACTTCATAGCTATGAAACTTCCAAAGTTAAGCTCATTATTTATATATAAAAAAAAAGAAAAACAACCTAACTGCCACTCCTTTTGACTTCACTTTCCATAGGTGTCCAATTCACCTAGTCTACCATGTTCAACCATGGGGCAGCTAAGTGGCAAAGTGGATAGAGTGCTAGTCCAGCAGTCAAGACCTGAGTTCAAATCCAGTCTCTGACACTTTAGTTTTGTGACCCTGGCTAATTCACTTAATCCTCTTTGCCTCATTTTACTCATCTATCAAATGAGCTGGAGAAGGAAATAGCAAACCACTCAATATCTTTGCCAAGAAAACCCCAAATGGGGTCATTAAAGAGTCAGACATGACTGAAAAACATCAAAAACAAAACCAGCACTATGGATAGAGTCTACCTCAGAACCAGTTTGCCCAGGGTCACACAAGTAGCAAATATCTGAGGCATGATTTGATCGCCTATCTTCCTTTCTCTAAATTCAGTGCTCTATCTAAAACCTCTCACTGCACCTCTCTGGGCCTCCATTTCCTCATGTGTAAAACAAAAATATTAGACTCATATGGCCACTATCCCAGTTCAGGTTGTCATTGCCTTTTGAGTGAACTTTTTATTTATTTATTGGTGAGACAATTGGGGTTAAGTGACTTACCCAGGGTCACACAGCTAGTAAGTGTTATAAGAATGCGATTTGAGGACTCCATCTGCCCCACACAGCTCCCTCTTGCCTGACGTCTGCACAGGTGCTCCACCCACTGGCTGTAGCCGTCGGCATGGCATTGCAGCTCACATCATCACCATGCACCGACACCTACATGGGCCTGGCCAAATTATGACTAGAAGCCCAGTGAGGGCAGTCATGTGACTGTCAATCAGGGCTGCCAGCCAATTAGCTTGGGGCTCTGTGTGTGTGTGTGTGTGTGTGTGTGTGTGTGTGTGTGTGTGTGTGTGTGTGTGTAGGGAGGTTCTGGGAAGGAGAAGGGAGGAAATTCTCCATTCTGGCATATGAGAAGGAAAGAGATGGGGCACAGCCATTTTGCTCTTTGAGAACAGCTGAGTCTGGTTGGTATGATTCCAGGTCATATTATTTTCCTTCCCCTATTCCCTTTTTCCCTTGTCCCTGGTTCTACTAATTTTACTTGTGTTTTAAATTCATTCTTGTTAATAAACCCTGTTTCATTTGTTTTTTTAAGAGGCTATTAATCTCCTTCTTTACCCCAATATTACAGCAAGCCACCTAACACTCCCCAATTAAAATTTGGCCCTTACAGTGTCAAGTGTCTGAGGTCAGATTTGAACTCAGGTCCTCCTGAATCCAGGGCCGGTGCTCTATCAACTGTGCCACCTAGCTGCCCCTTTGAGTGAACTTTTATAAAAAATTCTTACTTTACTTCTTTGCTTCCAGTCTCTGTGTTTTCCTCTTCTTTTGGGGGGGCAGGGCAATGAGGATTAAGTGACTTGCCCAGGGTCACACAGCTAGTAAGTGTCAAGTGATTTGAACTCAGGTCCTCCTGAATCCAGGGCCAGTGCTTTATCCACTGCGCCACCTAGCGGCTACAGTCTCTGTGTTTTTCAAGTCATATCTTACAAAGCTGCCAAAAGGTTCTTCCAAAGACATGGGTTTAACAAAGTCATTTTCCAGCTTAAAAGTCTCCTACTGCCTTTGTAATGAAATACATAATCTTAACCCATGAGGTCCTCTACCAAGTGTCATTAAGCTACCTTTTCAGCCTAATTTCAAATTATTCTGCTTCATTTACTTTAAATTCAGGCCAAGCTGGGCTATTCAACACATCATTGCCCACCTTGGTCAGCCATCAGCTGGCATTTATTGAGCTCCTACCATGTGCCAAGCACAGGCTATTCTCTCACACTTTATAAACAGAAGGTTAAAACAACAAATTGCTAGCAACAACTCTAAAGCAGGTAGTCCAAGAACTATTATCCCCATTTAGAGATGAGGAAAGCAAGGGCTGAAGAGCTTAAGTGACTAGAGAATAAATGGCAAATCTGGGATTCAAACCCATGTTATCTGAACCTAAGGTCAGTGGTCTTTCCATTATATCACAATGCCTCCTGTGATCCATGTACTGCCTTCATCGTGGGGCCACAAGGAAAATACCTTTGCAAACTATAAAGAGCTATATAAATGTGAAATATTATTGAATGCACAAAACATCAGTTTTTTCTTTTGAAATCTTATTTGGAGAGGCAGCTAGGTGGCGCAGTGGACAGAGCACCAGCCCTGGATTCAGGAGTACCTGAGTTCAAATCCAGCCTCAGACACTTAACACTTACTAGCTGTGTGACCCTGGGCAAGTCACTTAACCCCAACTGCCTAACTTAAAAAAATAAAAAAAGAACAGAATAAAGGAAAAGAAGAGAAAAATAAAATAAAATCAGTTCTCTCCCCTAAATGATCATGACAAGCTAATCCTTTAACATGTCTCTTTCTCACATTCATACACCAGATTAACCCACATGAAAGTGGGGAGGGATGGAGAATCCATCAGCATCCCAGCAACTGTGAGTATTTAAAGGTCAAAACCAAAACAAAACAAAAGGCTATGGGGACATTTTAAAGCGGTTAAGTCCAAAGGGATCTGAGTGGGGAAAGTGCAGGTGTCAAGTGGATGGAGACTTATTTATCATGGACTTGCAATTTCTTTACCACACCTGGAGCCACTCTTCCCTAAGCAATGCCTTTCCCCAAACCAAAAGCATCCATCCAGCTTTCTGTTTCCAACACATATTTACCTAAAAACTCCAGTTCAATTCTATGAACATTATTATAGTGAAGTATCCTAAGTTAGTTTCCCTGCCTCAACCTCTCCCTTCTTCAATACATCCTCCTCACAACTGCTATATTGATATTCCTAAAGCACAGGGGGTCTGGGTCTGTCCCTGTCATTCCCTTGCCCAAAAAGCTTCAGTGGCTCCCCATTGCCTCTAGGTTCTAGAGTCTAGGATATAATATGAATTCTTCTGTTTGATATTTATGGTTCTTCATAATATTGCTCTCGTTTACATTTCCAAGTTTATGTATACTACTCCCTTCACTAATTCCACATTCCAACCGAACTGGACTACTTACTGTTCACATTCACAACATTCCATTTCCATGCCTTTGTACACAGACTCTCATAAATGAGATACACTCCCTCTTCACCTCCAGCTCTTAAAATTGGATGCTCAACTCAAATACCACCTACTGCATGAGGTCCTTCCTAACTCTCTCTTCCTGCCCCCTCCAGTGTCACTCCATATTACTTTGTATTTACTATGCATTTATTTTGTATTTACTTAGATGTGTGTGGCTATCTCTCCCAATAGAATGCAAGCTCTTTATGGGCAAGAACTTCCCACCCCCACATTTTGTCTTTGCACTTTTGGTGTGTTGTCTCATTTGAACCACATAACAGTCCCATTTCTCAGATGAAGAAACTAATGCTGAATGAGATTAAGTGACTTGTCCAGATTCATACAGCCAGTAAATATTTTGACCAGGATTTGAACACAGGTTGTCCTGACTCCAAATCCAGCTCTCAATTTGTTATGCCACCCAGTGCATAGTATATAGAACGCATAAATGTCAAACAGAAGAATTCATATTATATCCTAGACTCTAGAAGTTCTTGAGTGATTAAGCTGATAGTCTCTATGCTAAGCACACAGGATACAAAGATTTTAAAAATAACAAAGTTCTACCCCCAGGGAGGGTCATAATAATTGTATTATGTCTCTCCGGTCTGTCTCTTTTTGTCTGTCTGTCTCCTCTCTCTGTAATCTCCATCTGCTCTCCTCATTTTGATCATGGTAACAACTCAAAGATCTATCCCCAATGTACCCCTGCTGAAAATATAACAGGTACTCAGAGAAGTATGACATAAGGTACCAAGTGTTAGTGACCAAAATACAAATCTAGAAAAGGGTAGCCTGGTTTTGATAATGCATCCCTGGGGCAGCTAGGTGGCACAGTGGATAAAGCACTGGCCCTGGATTCAGGGGGACCTGAGTTCAAATCCGACCTCAGACACTTGACACTAGCTATGTGACCTTGGGCAAATCACTTAACCCTCATTGCCCAACCAAAAAAGAAAGAAGAAAGAAAGATAATGCATCCCTATTATTCAATTGGAGGGAAGGAGAAGTATTTTCCCAATGGCACTTTGCAGTTTCTAATGAGAGTACATGATATGACCTATTTAGTCTATCACCATTCCTCCACTTGCTACTCCTCCCTCACTCCTCACCCCCAAAATTATTTTGTATCTACTTTGTATATGGGCAGCTAGCTGGCACAGTGCCTTAGAGTCAAGAGAACCTGAGTTCAAATCTAGTCTCAGATACTTACTAGCTGTGTGACCCTGGGCAAGTTACTGAACCCTGTTTACCTCAATTCCTTATGTGTAAAATGAACTGGAAAAGGACATGGCAAATCACTCCGGTATCTTTGCCAAGAAAACCCCAAATGGGATTATGGAGAGTCAGATATGACTAAAATGATTCAACAACAACAAATTTTGTATATATATTTTGTTTGTTTTCTGTGTTCATGTTGTTGTTGGGTTTTTTCCCCCAATAAAAGGCTATTCTATCTTTGTGTCTCCAGAAACTAGCATAGTCCCCAGGACATAATAAGCATTTAATAAAGATTTGCAAGAATGATACAATTAATAGCTCCATGTGGCAGGAGGAGGAAACTGAGAATAGAGAGGCCAAGTGACTTGCCCCAGGTCATACATCTATCATAGAAACAGGCAGAACCATAAGTACAACCCATGCCTCCCAGCTCCTCCCTAGGCCAGCACTCTTTCCCCTCACAGGGAACTCCATCTCTTCTGGCTTCTTGGTTTCAGCGGGAGGACAGAAAGGTGGACCAAGCAGAGCCCAGTCTCAATTCCTGCAGATACCCAGTTCTAGACTCTTAGGATGTTTGGAACCGTTTTCTATCATGACTCTAGTCTGTCACATGAATGGGGAATATTTTCATATTGTCACTGGAGGAACCTTTTCATCCCTGTTCTTACTGAAGATCGTTCTTGCTGAGGAGGATAAGTGGGAATGTCTTCTTTAATAATGAGGACACCACAAGGTTAGACATCAAAAAATGGAAAGGCTCTTGGGGAAGTTTAAGTTACAGTGGGCACAGGTAACTCCTGCCTTGATTTTTTCTGACAGAAGCTGCTCAAGATAGCAAACAGTGCTAATAATGACAAGACAGAGTTTGTGAGTTTGGAAATATACCGACTCAGTTTTCTACAATCTATACAGGAAGGCTCACTTTAACTGCAAGAAATAAAGATGAAAAGAGGGAATTGCCACATGCAAAACAAATGTCCTAATCCAAAGTGGGGACAAAAAGAGGTGAAAAGGAAAAGCAAAAAACTAAGGGACACCTCGGACACTTGATACTTACTAGCTGTGTGACCCTGGGCAAGTCACTTAACTCCCATTGCCCCACAAAAAAACCCAAACAAACAAACAAAAAACCCTAAGGGACAGGATAGGGTGCCCATCAATTGGGGGAATGGCTAAACAAATTGTGGTATATGAATGTAACAGAATACTATTATGACATAAGAAATGATGAAAGTGTTGACTTCGTTGGTAGTATAAACTGATAGAGGAAATGATATATGCAGCAACAACATTGTAAAGAAAAACAACTTAAAGACTAAAGAACTCTGATACAATAACCTCCTCACAGAGAAATGATCAGACACAAAGTAAATAAAGACACATTTTTAGATATGACCATTTGTTTTTATGCTTATTATATAGGGCTCTCCTTTCCCGCCCTTTTCTTTCTCTTAGTTTTTAACTAGAAAAGGGAAGAGAATGGGTTAGCAATAGTGATTTTTTTTTCCAAAGGGCCACTTAAACATTTTTTTTTAAAAACAAAATGAACCAAAGAGAACAGAAGGAAGTTCAGAAGGAAGTATAGATAAGCGGGATAGTTTTGAAAGTAATCTATGAAAATTACTTTTTTTGTAAAGCAAGCAGTATGAAATGAAGGTTTACAGTTTCATATGTAAATCACTTTTGTGTTCTGCAGTATATATGGAATGCTTTTTTTCTGGTACTAAAGGTCAATATTAAAAAATTTACAAATAAGGAAAAAAATAGAAAATTTTGTGTATTAAAACTCAGAATAAAAAATGTATAATTAAGAAAGAAGAATTGCTTTTTTGGAGTATTTATTACATTCAGAAGAAAAATGGAGGGAAAAAGAATATTTTCAAAATAGTAAGATTTTTCCTAGAGTACTTTGGATCTCTCCTTTGCCCCCATCACTGTATACCTTTTAGTATTTTTATCTCTATACCTGCTATATTCTCCCTCCTTTAGTAAAATAGAAGTTCTCTGAGGTCATGTACTATGTAATTTTGTAATCTTTATGTTCTTAGTGACTAGCATATTAAATAGATGCTTTGTTTTGTTTGTTGAGTCCCTTTGTGAACACATTGTGGAATCACAGAATTCTATTTGTAACGGGCAGCTCAGAGAATCCAATTTTCCACCTTCACCCCAATTCCTATTTTGCAGAGGGGAAAACCAAGCTAACATGGGTCTCTTCTACAGGCATGGACCCCTAATACTAGTCAATCATTTCACAAATATATCCAATTGGATTGGCTCTAAGTAAGACTATAGATTGTTTCCAGTTCTCCATTCAAAATCGGATACCTGAGAAATAACATTTGCATTCCAAGAAATGTGGCATTCATTACTGGATATGGAGTTCAAATTACTGGATCTTGTGTTCAAATTCTGATCTTTTCTACTCATGATATATGTGCCCTGTGGCTAACAAGGCAGAGTTAATAGATATATGCAGACCGTTTATTCCCAAAACGTGGTCAGCTGTGGACCTGAGACTTGTCATGCCAAGATTTGAGGAAAATCTTCCTAAGAAATAAAACCATCAGGGCAGCTAGGTGGTGCAGTGGATAGAGCACCGGTCCTTGAGTCAGGAGTATCTGAGTTCAAATCTGACCTCAGACATTTAACACTTATTAGCTGTGTGACCCTGGGCAAGTCACTTAACCCCAATTGCCTCACTTTAAAAAAAAAAAGAGAAATAAAACCATCAAAAAAAAAGTTATGAGATAACATTTTGGGGGCAGCTTGGTGATGCAGTGTACAAAGCACTGGTCCTGGATTCAGGAGGACCTAAGTTCAAATTCAACCTCAGACACTTGATACTTACTAGCTGTGTGACCCTGCGCAAGTCACTTAACCCTCATTGCCCTGCAAAAAAAAAGAAAGAAAGAAGAGAAAAAAAGAAATAAAACCATCCAAAAGTAAAGTGAGTTGCCTCAGGAGGTAATGAGTTCCCCAAAAAGCAGCAGGATGATTGCTTATGGGGGATGTTATAGAAGTAATTCCTAAGGGGCAGCTAGGTGGCACAGTGGATAAAGCACGAGCCCGGGATTCAGGAGGACCTGAGTTCAAATCTGACCTCAGACACTTGACACTTACTAGCTGTGTGACCCTGGGCAAGTCACTTAATCCCAATTGCCTCACAAAAAAAAGAAAAGGAAAAAAAAAGTAGTTCCTGTTCTGACTTTCCACAGAGGATGGACCAAATGACCATTAAGGTCCCTTCCATCTCTAAGATTCTGTGATTAATGAAGCAACAGCTCTGCCAGACCTTGCTTCCTCGGCCCTTACGTGGGGCTGCTTTGTCTAACTCCCTTTCCAGGCACTTTTCCATCCTCCAAAGTCCAGGCACCAATGAGCAGGAATCCAATTATATGAACAATAGGTCTGTGCCAGCAACAGACAGGGGCAGATCCACTGACCTCAAATCTAGGAAAACTCCAAAACAACCATGCCTTTTATTTCAGCATTCCCTCCATTGTCTATCCTCCATTGTCTGGGATTCTCTCTGATTCCCCTCCCTCTCCCGCAGAGGCCAAAGTAGGGCACTTTCCAAAGGGGATTCCTGAATAGCCTTTCAGAGAAGCATCCTGTGGGGACAAGGAATAAGGCTACAGATACATAAAGAGAGCAAACTAAAAGGAAGGTAAAACACCCTTTCTGATATTATCCCCAGGTGATTGGAGACATGTGGAAGATGTATAAAAGGAATAACCTATGAGGCTTATCAGAAACCAACATTCCAAGAGGGACTATGGTCCAGTCTAGGAAAAAAGTCAGAAGCTCAAAGGATATCAGTTATCTTACCTTTTAAAATAAAAAATTAACTCTGTTCTACACACACACACACACACACACACACACACACACACACACACACACCAGAGTTTAAGAGAGTTAGGTGTTCATACAGTTTAAAAAAAAAAAAAGAACATTAATCTTCTGGTACTTCCCAGATATGTGATATTGGGCAAGTTGCTTTGCTTGAGTTTCTATTTCTTCACCTATAAAGATGAGGGTAATAAACCCTGTCCCATCCATGGACCTCAGTGGGTTGTTGTTAGGAATGTACTATGAAAACCTTAACACAGTATATAAAATGCAAGACCATATCATGTCCTGTATGAAATCATAGTCAGACACAACCAAAAAATCATATCCTATCCCTTCTTTGAAAAGGGCAGCTGTGAAAAGGAACCTCAGTTCAAAGGTATATGGTGTGTGCCACAGGAAGACCCTACTCCAGCAAAACAGCTGAACCTGGAAATTTAGGACAATTGCTTTTGCCCTACCTCTCCTCAGAAGCTAAAAGGGAACAATTTTGTGAGGTCTACAAAGGTGGGAGATGTTTTGATTAGATTTGGTTTTCAAAGCTGTTTGTTCTCCCCACCCACCTAGGGAAGATGCAGCAAGCCTGCCTCAGGGTGAGCAAAAAATGTAATCCTTTAAATTAACATGCCCACCAGGGCAGTGAGCCTGGGTGCCCAAGGCAGCTTGTGCACCCCTTGCCACACCATATGGCCAGGGGAATGAAGCTGAGGAGGCAGGCAGAAAGATGGATGGCCAAATGCCTGCCACCCCCACACTGAAACTGCTTTCCTGTTAAAGCCAGGGAAATACAGTGACAACAGAGGCTTTAAAGTGACTGAGACATTAGGGCTGTCCCTGGTGAGCCTGTTCAAGTAGAAGTGTCACATTTATAGGTCTGCTTATCAAGCAGGACTTTTTATCTGCTCTGGCAATAAATCAGTGTGCTGGGAGGTGGTGTGGGGGTGGGGGTGGAGAACCAAAAAAAAAAAAAAAAACAAAAACAACCCAACCCTCTTTCAGGGCCTATTGGAGAAGACAGCAATAGAGGCCTCTGAAAGGCAGCTCTATGAGGCCCCCCTCTTTCTCTGCTGGTGGAACAAAGTTTATTAGAAATAATGTATGAAGCTTGTCACCATCTGAGCTCTGGGTTGGTTCTCATTAAACTAGTCCTCCACCACACAGCCCAGTCACAGACAAAGGCAAAGCAGGCAGCGCCCATTCATCACTTTCAAAAGGATGGCATTCTGGCCTAGTTTGCCTCCCCAGCCTGCTTTATGTAGGCTAATCCCAGATAAGTAACTGTTTTTCCTACATCATCCAGACCTTTCACTCCATCCTAGAATAAATTAGGAAGATAAAGCTCTGGCTCCCAGGCTAAAGCCTTGCCTAGACAGGGCCGGAATTTTAGGGAACTCCTGAAGGAAAACAGGCTAGGAAAAGAAATCAATCTGTAACCGGATTGAGGGGATGCATGCATGATGTAGTAAAAATCACACTGGCCTTGCAAATCAGAAGGCCTGACACTGAACACTAACAACGGATATGACTTTGGGCAAGCCACTTCTGTTCCATGGGCAACCCTCTGTAAAATGAGGAGGGGGTTATGTCAGCTCATTGCTCTGATTGAGCCCACCTCTAGCACTCTACGATTCTGGCTCATCGCTCCAAATCACCTGTACAAACTCAAGCTTACATCAGCAGTTTAGGGCAAATATCCCCAACTCGCCCCCTGAAAAAAGAAGGAGAAATAACAACAGCTAAACATGTATCACCTTGTCTGTCTTTGGTCCTGGTAGCTCATTTTTGCCAAACCCAAGTAAAAGAGGTAAAATTCCAGAAATCACCCGGCAAAAGAAGCAACAGCAGCAGCAGCAGCAATCATGCCAGATCTGGAGTCAGGAAGACTCATCTTCCTAAGTTAAAATATGGTCTCAGACACTTACCAGCTGTCATTTAATCCTGTTTGCCTCAGTTTTCTCATCTGTAAAATGAACTGGAGAAGGAAATGGCAAACCACTCAGTCCCTTTGCCAAAGAAATCCCAAATAGGGTCACAGAGAGTCAGACATGACAAATTGACTGAAAAGTAGCAGCAGCAGTAGTAGTAAATAGCTAACATTTATACAGAGCTTACTATACACCTAGGACTGTGCTAAACACTTTACAATATACTATAATGAAATCTAACCCATTATAGAAGGAAGAACATCAGATATTTGGAACACCATCTCTATCGCAAATGAGATGGGGAGAAGGGAGAAAATAAGGCAATAAGCAATCATATTGTATCCACTGTGTGCAAGGCACTATGTTAAATGACTTTTACAAATATTATCTCATTTGATCCTCACAACAACCTTGAGAGGTATATATTATTATTTATTATTCCCTTTTTACACATGAGGAAACTGAGACAGAAATGTAAGTGACTTGCCCAGTCACACAACTAGTAAATGTCTAAGACCAGATTTGAACTCAGGACTTTCTGAGGCCAGGCCTAGCACTCTGATACTACATGATCTTGAGCAAGTTACTTTTCATCTCCAAGCCTCAGTTTCCTTATATGTAAAATCATAAAAAATAAACTCTTTCCTACTTCCCTCCCAAGATGGCTGTGAGTTTCAAAGGAGAAGATATATAGAGATATATAGATATATCTCAAGGGCTTTGTCAACTGTAAAGCACTAGATAAATATTAACTATTACTGAAACAGGCTTCCCTGAAAGTCAACTTAGAGCTGTGGATAATTGTAGTCAAGGCATAAGTTCAAATCTTAATCTGGATGCTTGCCAAACCTGTGTGGAAAAAAAAAATCCCTAATCAATTGGACTTTTCCTCATCTGCAAAATGGGGATAACACTACACGTGGCACTTAACCTCACAGGTTGTTTGGCGAATTGAATGAAAGTGTCAATAAAATACATTTCAAACCCTAAAATATTATGTAAATTTCATATGTCATTAGAAAATAGAGTGTATTTTAGAATACAAAATTCTAAGTCGAAACTAGAGCTACGTGCAATATATATTCCCCTCTGGGCAAATCTTGCAAACTCTTAAAATAATAAAAGCTAGAAAAATGCTATCAAGGAAGCACACA
This sequence comes from Dromiciops gliroides, assembly GCF_019393635.1. NCBI lineage: Eukaryota > Metazoa > Chordata > Mammalia > Microbiotheria > Microbiotheriidae > Dromiciops > Dromiciops gliroides. The sequence goes on along the minus strand of NC_057862.1, from coordinate 297,825,726 downwards.
GCATGGGAAATCAAGAAGGGAAGTTTGTTCAAACAATATTCATACTGTCTCATGTTTCTAGATTGTGAAGAGGACAAGTAATGAGGGGCTCCGTAGAAGACAGGCTCTTAAAATTTCTGCACTTTATTTTGGTTCCGAGTTTTCCTTAGGACTTGGAACTGATAACCTATCCAACCTATATGACCTAAGGAAAATGCCTTTACTTCAAGGTAAGCTAATATTTCATTGGGACACATTTTCTGAATATACTTGCAATAGTGTAAAGCAGTGGGCCTTAGAGTTAGGAATTAAAATGCCTAATTGAGGGCAGCTAGGTGATTCAGTGGATAGAACACCACTCCTGGAGTCAGGAAGATCTGAATTCAAATCAGACCTCAGATACTTACTAGCTGTGTGACCCTGGGCAAGTCACTTAGCCCAGTTTGCCTCAGTTTCCTCGTGTGTAAAATGAGCTGGAGAAGGAAATGGCAAACCACTCTAGTATCTCTGTGGGTCATGAAGAGTCAGACAAGAATGAATAATAACAACAATAATAATTAACATTTATACAATATTTTAAGGTTTGCAAAGTGCCTTATGTATGTGAACAATAATAACTTTATGAAGTAGTTAATACCATTATCTGTATTTTTACAGATAAGGAAACTAAGATTGAGAGGTTAATTGATTTGCCCAAGTTTGCATAGCTAGTAAGTATCTGAGGCGGGACTGGAACTCAAGTCTTCTTGACTTCAATTCCAGCACTATCCATTATGCCACCAGCTGTCTCAAAAAAACCCAAGACCACCTGAATTTGAGTTACACTTCTAACTGTGACCCAAGACAAGTCACTCATCTCTCAGTGCTGACAGGCCACTATCTAATCAAGCAATCAATAAGCTTTTATTAAGTGCCAACTACATACCAGACAAAACCAGAAAGTGCAAGAATGGTTATTAATTTGCATTCGTAGAGTTTTCTAACCAGGAAGTTCTCTATGCTGAAAGTCTAGACCAAAAGCCCTGCATGAGCACATTTCTATGATGCTTTAGCACTTCCCTCACAGCAGCCCTGAGGCAGATGATGCAAGTATTAGCTCTATTTTAAGGGGAGAACACTTGCCCAAGGTGACAAGACTCAAGCCTTCCTCCAAAGTCCAATGGTTTTCTACAGCACCATGTTGCCTCTCTAATATGAAGATCCTACTCAATACACAAAGGAAGTAAAAGGTGAGCTAGAAGCAGGTCTGATGTTTTGGGGACCACTGCTATACCCAAGGCTCTTGGGCTTCAGGTCCTGGGAGCTGTCACAGCAGGGTCTTAGAGAAGATGGTGGTGGTTGTGGTGGCTTAAATGAACCACAGACCAGAGAGAACCAATTAGGATTTAATTCAATAAACATATAAATAGCTATTATGGGCTAAACTCTGAGAATACAAGTAAGAAAAAGAGACAGTGCCAAGGAGCTTACAATCTAATGGGAGAAGGCAATACATAAAAAGAGGCTGAAAAGCAGGAGAGGGAGACCCAACAGAGTAAGTGGCACAGGAGCATGTTGTTGTGTGGAGTTGAAAACAATCAAAGAAGATGATGGAAAATGGAGTTAACAGGAAGGCTTTGGGAGGAGTTGCGCTCCACTCTCCAGCCCACCATTCAGAAGGGAGAGACAACTGAGGGCATAGAGAAAGTTTATCAAAAAGTATCAAAATCTGAGTCAATGGTGATGAGATTTCAAGTGATCAAGCTTATTCCTGGGGTGGCATAATGTTCTATGGAGTCAAACTGATATAGGAGGTGGAAAAAGGGTTAATAGAAAAACCTAAGATCCAAGCTCTAATTCAGATATTAGCTCCAAAAGGGAGTTAGACCCCAGTTAATAGATAACTTACAAGTCAGGATGCTAGGTTATGATACCCACAGTGATCAGTACCCATAACGGGACCATCAAGGGTCAGGTCATATAACAATAAGACACAAGCCAGGGTATAAAAATTCTAATGAAAAATGAAACTAAGCATGGGAATCAGAAGGGAACATGCACAGAAAAGGCCAAATTTGTCCCCAGATTCACCTTATGACGTGTGAACCCCAAAAACACCTCCACTGAAAAAGGTACCTGCCTCGGGAGTTGGCTTAGGACCCCAGGAACTCCAAATTAGGATAAGCCCTCCCTTGTACCTCCCCAAGGTGGAAATTATTATAATGAGACTGATAATCAATTTATCCATACCATAAATATAACTGTCTTCTTTCACTATTCGAGATACCTTTCCACTACTCTGGTTCTCTCCCTGTGGTCACTCACAGTATTGCAATAAAACTTGAGAAACTGAGTCACTGAATCTTGTAATTCTTTTGGGATGACTCCAATCAATTTGACCCTAATTCCATCCCACATCAAAACCAAGAAGAACAGCTGATTGAAAATGGAGGACGATAAAAGGGAGGTGCCAAAAAAACCTTGCAATACAAGAACTGGTAAAAAGAATCAATGCACAAGCATTCATTAAGCACCTGTTGTATACCCTATTATTCACTGTGCACAAAGTAAAAGAAATGAGGATAGTTAGTCTCAAGAAAACAAACCTGGGGGGCAGCTAGGTGGCGCAGTGGATAAAGCACTGGCCCTGCATTCAAGAGTACCTGAGTTCAAATCCGACCTCAAACACTTGACACTTACTAGCTGTGTGACCCTGGGCAAGTCACTTAACCCTCATTGCCCCGAAAAAACAAAAAAAACCTCATCCTCGAGGATTTCAAAGTCTGCCATGTATTAGGATTATATTGGTTTTATCAGTTCTGAGAGGCCAAAACTAGCAGAGGCAGATTTTTACTCAATAGAATGAGACATTTCCAAAGAAGGAGAGCTAAAATAAAACGTGGCCTTAAGGATGTCATAGAAGGGGTTCTGGTTTCCAGGTATAGACTGAACTAGATGAGCTCTGGGGTCCTTTCACACTTGAATTGTGTGATTCTTGGAATATGTTGTGGGCCAGAGGACTAGACTTCCTAAAGCCCAAACTAACACTCAAATGCAATCTCATTATTTCCTATAGGGGAATACTTAGCTCGGATAATAATCTGGTTTAACTTCCCCTGTGGCTGCAAGGTCTGCCCTCCACCCTTAAAGAATAATGTAAGAACAAGTTTGAAGTGGCTGGAAGGCGAGACCTTCCTGGAACCACAAAATAAGATGTGCCCATGGGAAGTCCCTTGAAGAAACCTGAGAGTAAAAAGACCCCAAAATAGGTAGTCACTAAATATACTAAGGAGACAGCTAAAGTGACTAAGCAGATAAGAGTGCTGGGCCTGGGGTCAAAAAGACCTGAATTCAAATCTGACCTCAGACACACCCTAACCGTGTGACCATGGGCAAGTCAATTAGACTACTTACCTAAATCCACTGGAGAAGGAAATGGAAAACTACTTCAGTATCTTTGACAAGATGTGACCCAAATTTACTGAGAACTTAGTGAGAACACAGTAGCATACCCTCCCAAAGAGATCTACAGTTCTTCATAGTAACTTCATTCAGAACTGAGACATTTATAGAGCACTTATATTTGTAAAGTGCCTGGCACATAGTAGGTGTTTAATAAATGTTTGGGGGTGAATAGGTGGTACAGTGGATGGAGTGCCAAGTATGGAATCAGAAAGACTCCTCTTCCTGAGTTCAAATCTAGACTCAGACAGGCTGTGTGAGCCTGGACAAGGCACTTAACCCTGTTTACCTCAGTATCTTCATTTGTAAAATGGGCTGGAAAAAGAAATAGCAAACCACTCCAGTATCTTTGCCCAAAAAATCCCAAGTGGGGTCATGAAGAGTTGGACACAACCAAAAAACAACTATACCAAATAAATGTTTGTTGCCTCCTTCCCCTTTCTCCCCTACCCCAACCAAAGAAGGTACTTATCATTCTGACAAACCACATAGGTCTGTATCTAGCCTGAATATTCATCTGGTACTTAGGTGAAAATCTTTCAGCCTAGAGCTACAAATAAACAAATAAATGAAAAGCTAGGAAGAAAATTTGCCCAGCACATGATATTTTAAAAAGCCACTAATTTCTTCACATGACTTCCACCAAAGCCTTAGTGGCAACATTCAGCTCCAGAATAATCCACTCACTTGCTATTCATAGATCAAGAAAAAGAAGGCAACTTCAAGATGATTTAGGTCAATTCTCATTTTGCATGGGAGGAAATGGCAGTTCAGGAAGACAAAGTATGTTTCCCCAAATTCGCAGAGTAGGTGGCAGTTCGGGAACTAGAAATTCAGGTGTTTTGACTCCTGATCTAGTGTTCTTTTCTCTACAGCACCCATCTGTGCCGTTTCCTTCCCCCCCCCCCCCCAATGCTCCCTCTCCTCATCATCATGGTTTTCTGGTGTCCTTCAAGTCCTAGCTAAGATCTTCCTTTCTACAGTAAGCCTTTCCCAATCCTCCTTAATTCTGGTACCTTCCCTCTACTGATTATTTCCCCCTCCCTCCTGTATCTATGTTGTTTACACATAGCTTTTTTGCATGTTGTCTCTTCCATTAGACTGCAAACTCCTTGGGGGAGGATCTGCCTTTTAACTTTCTTTGTATTCCTGGCACTTAGCACGGTGCCTAGCACAGAGTAAGTGCTTAACAAATGTTTGTTGCCTTGACTGTATAATGGAACTAGAACCCAGATTCTAGATTCCTAATCCAATATCCTTCCTCTATATGCAACTTCAGTGTAAGTAGAGAGAAGACTGCACTGGGTGTCTGAAGGCCTGACCTGTAGTCTCAGCTCTGCCACTAACTGATTGAATGCCCTTGGTCAAATAGGAGGGCAATTAAGAATACCTTGCTACCCTCCATGAGTTCGAGTAACCAGACCCAAATCAACTAAATCCCAGTCCTGAAAGGGCTGGCAGATGTGACTACTAAGTCACTGTCATTGATCTTCAAAGGATCATAGAGAATGGGAGAAATATTCTAGAACTGGAGAAGGGCTGATTTTCAAATAAGGGAAGAGAGCAGAAGCTGTAAATTATAGGCAAGTGAGCTTGATTTTAATTCCTGTAAAAATGCTGGCATATATTAGGAGACGCATGGTTAGTGAACAAATAGAAAGAGAAGCAGTGATCACAAAGAGCCAGTATAGCCTAATCAAGAAGTCAGGCCAAAGTATTTCTCCTTTTTTTTTTTTTAAATTGGATGGAGCACGATTGGTTGATTTACATTTAATTCATGGCATTATTTACTTTTACATCTGACAAAGTCCCTTATCTTATTCTTGTGGATAAGATACAGATAGATAAGTAAGATAGGAAAAACTACAGATAAGTAGATTTGAAATAGATCAGGTGGCCAGACCCAAAGAGGAATCACTGTTTGATGTTATCTTGGAAGAATACTTCTAATAGAGTACCCTAAGAATCTGTCTTTGGTCCTGTTATTTAGCATGTCAATTCAAAGTCTACATAGGGTGAAAATGACCCCAAGAGGAGAGGAATAGCTAACAGGCTGGATCGGTGGTGTGTCAAACTACAACAGATAACTGAAGGCTACATGTTGACTTAAAAACTACAAATCAACATTATCTATGTTGTATTGTATTTTAAATTTTTATTGTTAGACATTTCCCAATTACATTTTAATCTGGTTCAAACCATACTCTAGAGTTTTGTATCTATTGCGTTTGACACCTCTGGGCCAGATGACAGTCCTGACCCCAAGGGAGTTTTGTAGATCCTATGATAATGGACCAATAAGATGAATTTTAATATGGATAAATTTAAAGTATTAATCTTGAGATAAAAAAAATAAAATTCAAGATAGGAGGACAGTGTGGCTAGACAGCAGTTTATCTGAAAAGGATCTGGGGGAAAGGATCTCTGTAATGCAAGATGAATTTTAGTCAACAATTTGATAAACTGCTAATGTGATCATAAGAGGCTCAAGCCGGATGATCTCTGAGCTAGAGAATGGGATTATAAATTTTTTAAAAAGACAATTCTAACCTCAAGAAGCTTACATTCCAGAGGGGAAGAAAATACAAATTCTTTTCTGGGAATGAGCTCCTGACTAGTTAGAATATATAACCTGACTCAAACCCAGAATTCTGCTCTCTAACTTATCTACATGCCATGATGCTGGTACCCTCCCAGAAACCTTTTCATTTCTAGTTCTGTGAATAGTAAGTATAGTAAATCAATAGTACCATTCCTGAAAAAGACATGTCAATCAATCGCCCTGTTCTGTTGCCTCACTCACCCTTCCCTGGTCCCTTCCCAGACCAAAATACTCCTTTCTCAGCCACAACTCCCTAATATGTATCATCTTCCCTTATATGAAAATGTAAACTCCTTCAGAGCAGGGACTGTTCTGGTTTTTGTATATGCATTTGTATATCTCCCACTTGTGTAGAATAACACCTGGCACAAATAAAATGACAACAACAGTAACATTTATATAGTGCTTACTATGTGCCTGGTACACATTAATTCCTAAATAAATTCCTTTTCATTTCTTCATTGATTTTGTTCATTCATTCTACGGTCCCTTCCAGCTCTGACATTTTATGTTTTTAATTTTTTAAGACCTTTTGTATTTCAGACATTCTCTGGCTCTATGATACTCAGGGCCTTACATATGGTTCTATAATAAGATTTCTTCTTCCTCCAATGAGGTCTGTAAGACCCTCATCTTTGGAACGAAGAATTCTTTCTAAATACTTTGGGGTTTCTTGCCTGAAAAATTTCCTTGTCTGAGCTCAGTACCTATACACAGACTTTTTAAATTTTTATTACTACAATTATTAAACATAAAGCACTTCTCCCCCTCGGGCTCTATTTCCCACAGGGTTCTAAGTTGCACCCAGGATTACTGCCAACATGATTGACTCATGTAGTTCATATTGTTCTTTCCCACTTTTTTCAACTGTAAATGAGTAAATCAGACAATTCAGGAATGTGACTCGTTCCAATCTCCCACCCCTAAGAAGCACAACATGCCTAATTTTAATAAAGGAAGGGAGGGCCTCCTTTTCCCCAATGACATTTTTTTTTTCAGGAAACTGTCTAAGGCAGGAAAATCACACAACCAGCAGGAAGATAAATTGGTACTTTTCGCAGCAAGATTTTTCACTTTGCTAATTGAAAAGAGATGAGCAACAGCTGACTTTTCCAGGCTGGCCTGTAGAAGGCGGGAACAAGACTCTTTGCCCAAGAGGGGCAATGAAACTTTATCTTGGACAAAGACAAATGACATAGAAACACATATACTTAACGATGCATAAAGACAAGGCCCACAACCCTATTCTCATGCCTTCTTTTTGAGAACTTGGGCACATGGAGGGCCTCTTTGGTTGTAGGAGGAAGGAGGCAGAAAGGTTGTAATTCAAAAGAAGAAAATTAAGGCTTTTCTGTTTCTTTTCTGCTCCTACTGATAATGGTTCATAAATGGCTGGTGCCCTGCCTGCCGCCCACTGGGTTCCGTAGATACTCCAAAGCAGCTACCTTTCCTTTTCCCCTCCTCCCCTCCCTCCCTCCCTCCCTCTCTTTTTTCCTAGGGATTTAGCTAAAGAAGGAATGAATGTTAGAGCTAGAAATGGCCTTGGAATTATAAAACATAAATATTAAGAGTTAGAAGAGTCTTTAAAGGTTATCAAAGACCTTATCCATTCACTTCTTCATTTTTGTATACATTGTTCCTTTTATATATTGTGAGAAAATAATGGTTTGTGGGACTCCCAGAGGTTCCCCTCCCCCCCCCCCCATTATATTAAGATTGGTTGGATTGACTTTGCTGATTGACTCACTTGGAATTAACTTGATTAGAACCATACCTACCTGAAGGCCTGGCCCTCAGGGGATATGTTCTCTGAACCCTGGCCTCAGCTCCTTCTGCTCATGGACCACCCTCAGGTCCAGTGAACCAATGGATTTGGGTGATGCTAGCCAATTAGCTTTGAGCAGTGTGGAACAGCAGCCTCTCCTCTGCACCCAAAGAAAGCATACGCACTCACTTAGGGTATCACATGTGCTTGGGGAGGACTTGGAGGAAGAAGCAGGCCAGACTGAGCTCTTATCTCTCCTCTAGGGTAGATAGGCTTCTTAACTTTCTGAGCCAAGTGGTCTCTCTTTACTAAGATTTGGTATGCTTTAATAAATGCTTAATGCCCAAAAACTGGTGCTAAAGCTTCTAATTTATAAATAACAAATATATTAGAAACCCCAGCTAATTTTCCCCAAACTTGGGACAGAAATAAGGTGACCACATATAATTTTATTTGCCACAATATTCAAAGTTAATGTATGCTTTGCTGGTTCTGTTTTGTCCTCACTAATTACTTGTCTCTCCCACTTTTGTTTACATTCACCATACCTAAGCAAATCAAATATAAACATGTTAACATTTTTAAAAACATATTTAATGACGTATGGACCGAAAGAGAAATGTGGAGGGAGGAAGGTACTATTTTAGTCATCTAAGTGTAAGGTGATGAGGGCTTGAGCCAGGATGGTAGAAATCAGAATGGAAAGGAACAAATGCAAGAGATATTACAAGATTTGGTTTGGTGACTGATAAAAGCTTGTCATGTTGCAATAGACAATGAACTGGATCCACATGGGGCCTGGGTTCAAATCCTTGCTCTGCCACTAAATACCTGCATGATATTGGGCAAGTCACTTAACATCTCTAGGCCTCAATTTCCTTGCCTGTAAAAGGTGGGGGCTGGACTAAATTCTCTCTTCTGTTCTTTCCAATTCTAAAATCAATGTTTCTTAAGGATGTTCATTTTTAGGGGCAGCTAGGTGGCACAGTGGATAGAGCACTGGCCCTGGAGTCAGGAGTACCTGAGTTCAAATCCCGCCTCAGACACTTAACACTTACTAGCTGTGTGACCCTGGGCAAGTCACTTAACCCCAACTGCCTCACTTAAAAAAAAAAAAAAAAAAGGATGTTCATTTTGCAGAGGCCAAAAAAGATAACACTAAGTTGGCAGTCAGTGCCTGAAATGTCTCATTCTTCACTTATCCAGAAAAGCAGAAACATTAAAAAAAAAAAAAAAGAAAGAAAACAACCATTCCTTTGCTCATTGCCTAGGCAAAACTAGGCAGCCAACTATATAATGGAGATCATGTGGAAAGTACATAATATTAGGGGAAAAGTTTAGTCCTATGCTATTAGCTAGCTATGTGATGATATAAGACGAGTTACCTCCCCTCTTTAGACCTGAGTTTATGCCTCTTAAAATGTAGGGCATTGAAGAGGTCCCATTAGGGTCCCATGATGTTCTAAAACAGGAATTCTGACCCTTTTTTGTACTATAGACCCCTCTTGGCAGCCTAGTGAAGCCTATGGACCCCTTCTCAGACTGTTTTTTACATGAATAAAGTAAAATACATAGGGTTACTGAAAAAAACAATTACATTGAACTTGAATTGAGAGGAGAAAATACATCTTTATTTCAGAGACCCGTCCTTGAACTTTATCCATAGACCCCAGGTTAAGGACCTTTGCTCTAAAAACCTCTCCAACTTGATAATTCAATTCTCAGTTAGATTATTATCCAAACCTGATATGAACTTTGATAGGTGAGCTAGGGGTAGGGACAAAATCACTACACACCCATCCACTGGAAAACAAGACTCAACATAGGGTGGGAGCAGGGATCCCTTTTATCATCAAAGGGACAAAAGCTAAGAAAACAACCAGTGGTTACTAGTTACTAGAAACCTGGAAGAGAGACAGGCCTGAAAATCAATTCACTGACAGATCCCTAGAGTTGGAGTTGCTGAGGAATAAAATAGTATCAAATGTTGGCTCCTGTCCTTCCACCCACTCCGCTAACACACTCAATAGCAACCTGACGGTTATGGCTGGAGAGGAGTCAAGTTCTAGTTCTGGGTGTGACACTAATTTACTGTGTGACCTCAGGCAAGCTGCTTCTGATGCTCAATTTTTCTCATCTATAAAATGAAGTGTTTGGATAAGCCTTCTACAGATTTTCTATATGCTCCCTCCTACTGCTAAAATTTTGTGTACATTCCACCAATGATGTTCCAGCACAACGTTCTAAAGTCTTATAATTCTGAGGTTCCTTCTAGCTCCAACAGTAGCTAATAAAGGCAGTGAGGTGGTGCAATGGATAGAGCACTGAGCCTGGAGGCAGGGAGAACTGAGTTCAAATTTGACCTTACTCACTAGCTATATGACCCTGAGGCTCTATCTGTCTTAATTTCCTCAACTATAAAATAGGGATAATAGCACCTATCTCCCAAAGTAGTTGTGAGACTCAAATGAAATGATATTTGTAGAGCACTTAGCACAGTGCCTGATCCATAGCAGATGCTTAATAACCTTTCTTCCTTCCCTATCATTCCATGGTTCCATGATATATGCACTTCCTCTGACACATTTGTTATCTCAAGTTAGGGGATGTGTCAGTATAATAAAAAGAAATTTTAGGTTTGAGCCTCAATGACCCAAGAGTTTGTCCCAAATAGGCTGGTAAGAACTATTGTTCATTTAATCTGAGGTTACATGGAAACAAATCTAAGGCCTTTTTCTGAACTATCTCATGTTTTTACAGCACTTTGTGGTTACAAAACACTTTGCAAACCCAGTTACCTCATCTGATCCCTCACAATCACTCTGTGAGGTAAATGAAGCTGGTTTTCTTGGAAGGGGACATTGAGGCTCAGAAAAATAAAAATACTTGCCTAAGATTACAAGGTCAAGCTCATGGCAGAGCTAGCCCTTGGAAGCAGAAGACTTGGCTATTTCCATACCATTTGGTCTTCAAATTGCAGGCAAGACATATTTCAGAAGGTATCTCCTATAGATACAACCCCCACCCCGCCAAGTCAAAAGGCCAGAAGGGCCTGGTTCCCATGATTCCAGACTATGTCATCCTGATGCAGAAAAAATAATACCAGATAAAAGGAAACCAGGGGAAAGCGGCAGAAAATAGCCCTATCCCTCTTCTAGCTGGATGAGCCAGAGTGGCACCACAGCCCAGAAAAAAAGAGGCCTTTTCTTCAGTATTTTCCCATAATATACCATCTTCACACACTACAGGGGCAGATCACGTAACCTCACATTCAGCAGTGCCACAAGCTTTTAACTCAGTAGAACAGGATTAGGAGCTCTGCAAATCCAAGGGAAAGATCAAAGTGACACCAAGCTCCTGGAGTCCAACCCCCTCCCAGCTTCACATGCTGCAAGGGAGCGGGAGGGCAAAACAAGAGGCTGAAAAATGAGTCAGGACTAAAAGAACAGTGTGTCCTAAATACTTTCCAACTACATGTAAATAAAAATCTCTCCTATCTTGACATCACTATTAGAAGGGTTTAGAATCAACAGAGGTAGCATCATATCCAATCATCATGCCTACAAGAAACACTTGACCTAAAAAAAAAAATTCCCAATGGGGCATGAAATCCCAAGAGCATTAAAGAGTTTTCATTTCCTAAAGTGACATGGGGACCCAGAGCCACACAAGAAACACAGCAGAAAGAAAGAGGCCTAATAGAGTGAAGGAGATAATAATGAGAAAGACTACAAAAGTGGATTATATACCATGAAACGATAGGATATGATGGAAAGAAAACTCAAAGTCAGGAGTTCTAGTCCCATCCATGCATAACTCTTATGTAACCCCAATGTATAACCTCTCTGGGTTTCATTTTCCTTATTTAAAAAAATAAAATAAAGTTCTCTGATTCTATCGCCTCTTCCTTTTTAAGGCTTTAAAATTCTATGGCTCTTAAAAAAAAACTGAACAGGGTATAGTTACAATGATCAAGTTTGGCTCAAGAGAAAAGTTGAGAAATTGCACCTCCCTGACTAGAAAAAAAAATTCAGTAGCACAATTCTCTGATAAAGATGTGACACTCAGGATATAAAATGGATTAACTCAATTCTATTAAGAATAATAGGGGGGAAGCTAGATGGTGCAGTGGATAGAGCACTGGCCCTGGATTCAGGAGTACCTGAGTTCAATCCGGCCTCAGACACTTAACACTTACTAGCTGTGTGACCCTGGGCAAGTCACTTAACCCCAATTGCCTCACTAAAAAATAATAAGAAGAATAATAAATAAGAATAATAGGGCTTGGAAAGTCAGAAGGAGGGAGCTGCTGTGCTGATACAGGAAGCGAGCCCAACCCCACAGTCACCCTGACACAGAGCCAGTCCCAGGAAGACCTCACCAGAGAAGGAGACCCCCAGAGCCTCTGAATCAGCTGAAGCGCCAGTGTAGTCTGGAACTAAGCTCACAGTCTGGTGAGAGGGCTGAGCCCTGGGCAGGGGGGAGACTACAGGGGTCTATGCTGGTGCTGAGGAAGAACTTGGGTTTTTCACCCCTACTGGGAACCAGGAGGTAGGCTTGAGTAGCAGTGGCCAAGGTGGGAGAGGGGCACAGGCTCATTGGAGCTAACAACCACAACACACAAAGCTAGTTGATTAGCAAGTTGGTCTGGGGTCATCTAGGACCAGGAAATATGCCAGGTGAGTGAAGAACCTGATCCTCCTTAAATCATACCACCTGGGACTTCTGAAGCTTGGGAAACTGCTGCCTGGAAACAGTTCCCCACTTTAAGGAGCTAAAAGTCAAGCAAAAGAAAGGCAAGATGAGCAGACAGAGAAAGGTGAGGACCATAGAAAGTTTCTTCAGTAACAAGAAAGACCAAGGTGCACCCTCAGAGGAAGATGTTAACATCAGGGCCCCTATATCTAAAGCTTCCAAGAAAAATATGAATTGGTCTCAGGCCATAGAGGTGCTCAAAAAGGACTTTGAAGATAAAGTTAGAGAGGTAGAGGAAAAAATGGAAATAGACATGAGGGTGATGCAGGAAAGACATGAGAAAAAAGGTCAACATCTTGAAAAGCCAAATGGAAAAGCTCTCTGATGAAAATAATTGCCTAAGAATTAGGATTGAACAAATGGAAGCCAGTGACTTTATGAGAAACCAAGACACAATGAATAAATCCAAATGAATAAAAAAATAAGAGGGCAATGTGAAATATCTTCTGGGAAAAACTGCTGGCCTGGAAAATAGGTCCAGGAGAGATCATTTGAAAATTATTGGTCTACCTGAATACCATGATCAAGGAAAGAGCTTGGACATCATCTTCCAAGATATTCTCAGGGAAAATTGCCCTGAAATTCTAGAAGCCGAAGCTAAAATAGAAATTGAAAGAATTCATCAATCACCTCCAGAAAAAGATCCCAAAAGGAAAACTCCTAGGAATATTATAGCCAAATTCCAGAGCTCTCAGGTCAAGGAGAAAATATTGCAAGCTGCCAAAAAGAAAGAATTCAAGTACTGTGGAGCCCCAGTCAGGATAGCACAAGATCTAGCAGCTTCTACATTAAAGGACTGGAGGGCATGGAATATGATATTCCAGAGGGCAAAGGAATTGGGATTACAACCAAGAGTAACCTATCCAGCAAAACTCAGCATAATCTTTCAGAGGAAAAAATGTGACTTTAATGAAAAAGAGGACTTTCAGGTATTCATGATGAAAAGACCTGAACTGAATGGCAAATTTGACTTTCAAATATAAGACCCTAGAGAACTATAAAAAATTGGAGTTGGGGGACATACCTGTGGTCATATAGTGGGTGACTGTTTTGTGTCTGAGGCCGAGTTTTGGCTGGGATCCCCCTGGGTCCAGGGGTAGTGTTTTGTCCACTGTGTCACCTAGCTGCCCCATGATGACATCCTTAGGGTTAAAATTGAGGGGTGAGGGGGATGCACTGTGGGAGGGGGAAGGACAGAGGTGAAATCCTACATGAAAGAAACAGGAAAAGGTTTATGGAGTGGGGAAAGAGACAGGAGAGGAACAGGGCAGTAAATGAATTTTACACTCATCAGAAAAGGCTCAAAGACCTTAAACTCATCAGAGTTGGCTCAAGGAGGGACTAACACACACACACCCCCAACTGGGTGGAGTAATCTATTTAATCTGGGCAGTAATTGAGCCTAACACTCATCAGAATTGGCTCAAAGACCTCAATCTCTTTAGAATTGGCTCAAGGAGGGAATAAGGTACACACTCAGTTGGGTGGAGTAATCTCTCTAACCCTACAGGAAAATAGGAGGGGAAGGGGATAAAAAGAGAGGGGCAAAAGAGGGAAGGGCAGAGTAGGGGAGAGGACAGACAAATCCTTTTGAAGAGTGATAGGATGAAAGAAGATGGATAATAGAATAAATATCATGGGGAAAGGAATAGGATGGAAGGAAAACTTAACAATAGTAATCATGAAAAAGAGAAAAGGGGGTAAAATTGTACAGAAAATATACCAACTCTTTGTGAAGGTTAAGAATTGAGAATCAGGGGATTGTCTATCAATTGAGTAATGACGGAAGAAGCTGTGCTATATGATCGTGGTGGAATGGTCTTGTGCTATAGGAAATGACAAACAGATAAAGTTAGAGAGGTAGAGGAAAAAATGGAAATAGACATGAGGGTAGCAGTGACCAGAAAAACCTGGAAAGATTAATGAACACTGATGTATAGCGAAGTGAGCAGAGCTGGGAGGACATTGTGCATAGTGACAGCAGTATTGTTCAATGAGCAAATGTGCATGACTTAACTACTCTCAGCAATGCAATGATCCAAGACAATCCCAAGGAACTAATGAGGAAGCTTACTATTCACCCCCATAGAAAGAACTGATAAAAAGAACACTTGTGCATTGTACATATATAACCTGATTGTGATCTTGTGGAGGGGGGAAGAAAGGAAGGGAGAAAAATTTGGAACTCTAAATCTTATGAAAATGAATGTTGAAAACTACCCTTACATGTAACTGGGAAAAAGAAAATAAAAGTTTGTGGCAAAGAAAAAAAAAGAATAATAGCCATTCCCCAAGAAATAAAAAGCAAAAGGACATGAACAGACATATCTAAGGGAAAGAAATTAAAGATGTCAACAATCCTATGAAGAAATGCTCCAAATAACTTATAGACAAGTGTATATTAAAATCTGAAGTTCCAATTCATACTCAGATTTGCAAAGATGACCAAAAAAATGGCCATTGTCGCAGAAGCAGCAGGAAAAGAAACATACTAATAAACTGTAAGTGGAACTGTGAATTGGTTCAGCTATTATAGAAAGCAATTTGGAACTATGTCCAAAATGTCACTTGACTGTGCATATCCTCTTACCTGAAAGAGATCAAAGAAAGAGAAAAAGGAAACATGTATACAAAAATACCAAATACCAAACAACAACAAACAAAAAATATCAAAGACCTGAAAACTAAGAGGGGAGGCATCAGTTGGGGAATGGCTGGCCTAAATGTAATGAAATATTAATGTGCTATTAATGTACTATAATGAACTATTAATGTTAGGAAATGATAAAAGAAACAGGATCAGAGAAACCCAGGACATCTTGTATGAATTGATATAGAGTGAAGTAAGTAGATCTTGGAAAATAATGTATATAACAACAAAAACATTTTAAAGAAAAATCATTTTTAAAGGACTTAAGAAATCTGATCAATGCAATGACCAGTCGATGATTCTAGAGGAGCAATGATGAAACCTGCTACCCACCTTTTGACAGTGGAGTGATGAATGAGACATAAATTGTTAGACAAGACCAAAGTGGGGATTTGTCTTGCTTGAGTATGCATATTTGATACAAGAGTTTTGTTTTTCTTTCAACTGGGTGAGTGAGGGTGAGGAATGAGAAGAACTAGTGATAAGGTTACCAAAATGAAGGGAGTGGGAGAAAAGAAAAGTGGGTCATTTGAAGCATTTGAGAAAATGTGCAGAAGAGAATAGAGAAAGGGTCAGCAGGAAACACAATCAGGGCAATTTGAAAAGAAAGTTGAATGTGTTGTGTATTTGGAAGAAGCAAGCCATCCATAGTACAAATTTGTGGCTGCATATGTAATTTTCCTTTTCTGTTTTGCTCTCTATGTGGAAATGCTCATCATAAGATGTTTATGTTTATGGTCAAAATCTTAAAAATAATTTTAATGCATCTCCTTTCATTCTTTGCAGAAGTAGGGAAACTGTGACTATGGAATATAATGCAATTCTATCAGATTTGACTGATGTATTAATTGGTTTTGCTGAACAGCTTTTTCTCCTTTGTTTATGTGTTCTAAGGGATGGCTCACTGGGTAGAGGAGGGAGGACACATATATTCCAAAATGAAGGAGGTATTGTAAAAATAGAAGACAGATATACAAATATAAATAAAGTCACCTAGAGTTCTATGCATTTCTGAACAGCAAATTTCTGACCCAACATATCTAGATAAATCCCCTGGTTACAAAACAGAATAAAAAAATCACCTTATCCCCGGATGGGGGAGGAAAGGGCTGCACTTTATAAGGGCAATAAGAAAGCCATGCCCTAGCAAACAAAAAGCAAATGGCAGTTTGGAGAGACCCTGGTTGTGTGCTTACCATTAAAAACCAAGTAATGACATTTACACAGCAGCATTAGTCTGATACAGCAAGAAGAAACATAACTGTGAGAAATAAAATACAGACCACTTAGTCTCCACTAAGTGAAACGCTGCTGTTAGAGAATATAGATGATGTAAAAATAAATTTAAATAAAAATGTATTGGGTGGGAAAAAAATGCACTGCTCTAATATCCACAATGCTACTGGGTCTCTCCCCCTTCCCCCCCTCCACTTCTTATCTCCTCTTCTACCCCAACAGAACACAGGAAACTCAAGCATAGAACAGAGCCCTGGGTGTTATGTAACTGTCTGATTCCTCATCAAGAGCTCCCTAATGCTGAGCCTAGGCCAATATAACCAGAGGCTGGACCTCAGGCAACTAACTCATTTAACCCCAGGAGTAACTCAATTTCTCCTGACTACAAAGGGAGATAATAATACCTGCTCCCTAGTCAGAGAATTAAGCTTTGAAGATGAATAGGGCAATACTAAATGCTATTACTAATGATAGATAAGGCAGAGATAAATGGACTCATCCCAAAGCTTCCACATTGAAATCTGGGAGTTTAACAGGCTCCCCACAACTAGAATCTTTAATGTTTTATGTGGTAGAAAGAGCTCTAGATTTAGAGCCTGGAGACAAGTTTGGATTCCTATTTTAGCTCAAACACTGCTATGTGACCATGGGGAAATCATTTCACTCCTCTGAACCTAAAACTCCTCACCTATGAAATGGAGACAACAATCCCACACTACTAGTCTCATGGAGTGTTGTGATGAAAGTGATGAAATGACATACATATACCATCATTTGTTCAGTCATTCCTCAACTGGTGGATGTACTGTTAGCATCTAGTTCTATGATATTTCTGTAATACGGGTCTTTTTCATCTTTTTTGTTTTTGTTTTTGTGGGACAGGTTCAGTAATAGTATCACTGAGTCAAAGAGTATGCACAGTTTAGTGAATCTGAGAGTACCAAAGTGACTTTTTACTTCCAAATGGCTTTCCAGAATAGCTGGACTAATTCACAGCTCCACCAACAATGTAAGAGAGTATCTGCTTTGCAAACCTGAAAATGCTATAAGAAATGAGAGCAATAATGAATACCACAACCTGTTCAGAAGGCTATCCTGCAGTAGAAGGAGTGCTGAACTCAGAAAATTGAATATGGAGCCATAAAACTTAAGGTCAAATGCTAACTGTCACTTACTGTAACCAGTACAACTTTGGGTAAATCACTTCACTTCTTTGGGACTCAATCTTCCCATCTGCAAAATAAGGACTACATGACCTCTAAAGTCCTTTCTACCTCTAGATCAATAATCCCTTGATCCTTTATCTGGATCTGTGCTTTGCACAGATTGGTTTCTCTCCCCTTCCAGTGGAAAGTAAGCTCTTAGAGGGCAGGGATGGTGCTGTTTCTCTATCTTTGTATCCCTAATTTCAAAAGGGCAATACTTGGCTAATAAATAGGTATTGAATTTAATAAAAGAGCTGGGCTCTAAGCTAGGTCTGGGTAAATAGGAGACAGTAACAGAAATCTTAGCCACCCGACCTTTACCAAAAAAACTAACCCCATTCTGAAAGGCCAGGTTGAGGATTACAGTGACCGGAACTACCTTCACAAAGGATGCATTTCCTAAAGAAGAGCTCATTAGGAAAGAGAAAATGCTGGCGTTCAAGATCTGTGATAGGAAGAGGGCAGCTTTACCAGCTGCCACAGACAATAATGCTCTTGTGACTGGGAAGGGTGAGCCTGTGTTCCTTGTGAAGCTGTTAATTCAGAAGACAGGAGTTAACCTCCTTATATTACAACCCTAGAGTCAACAGAAAGACAGATTCGAGTAGACAATTAGACCTTCTTTTTCCCCTGACAGTAGACTGTCTATTTTTAGAAATGGGTCAACTTCCTCTCAGTGGCTGTTAACATGAGTATGTCTGTCAGCCCTGCCTACCTATATATGGCTATTTTGTACCCAGGGTTCTCCTCTCCATATGCCTCTTTGTGACAAATGCTTCACAAATTACAATAAGGATGTGGGAATGAGAATAGGGGAGATTGTACACAGATAAGAGGATGCTCAGTGGAAATGGTAAAAGTACATTAACTCATAGACATTAAAAAGTCAATCTAACTGCATCAAGATATTACTCCAAAAATGTTTGTACTATCACAGGTCAGTGATGGACCAATAAAAAAGGCAGATTTCTTTCATTACTCATTTACAGCACAATACCTCATGTAGTTGTCACTTATCACTTTCATACTTTTGTTATAAAAGGAGGAAGCACAATTTACTGGGAAGATTAGGATCCAGGATACCTGGCTCCCAGTATTAGCTTTTCAGTAACCCACATGTGAAAGGGACGTTAGAGATTACCTAATCCAACCCAGTCTCATTTTACAAAAAAGAAAACTGAGGCCCAGAGTCAGGGAGTGAATTAGCCAAGTTTGAAAAGTCAGTTAGCAGAGGTATGAGTATGTCAGTATCCTTGACCAGCTTCCTTTCCACTTCAGCCTGCCATTCCTAATATAATGGCTCACAGTATTAGTTCTATAGTGCTTGAAGGTTTACAAAACATTTTCCTCATAACAAGTAGTGAGGCAAGTATTATGAGTATTACTTTTCTTGATTTTATAGATGAGGCAGCTCAGGCTCCAGGGAAAAGACTTCCCCAAGGTCCTATGGCCAGAATAGTAAGAGCCAAGATTTGAACTGGTCTCCCCAAATCTAGTTAACTTCCCGGTACATGGAGCTGCCTCCTGTAATAGTAATTGTATTTGATAATGGTCCTTCAAAAGAGTCAAACCACTAACACCATAACTAGTCTTTACTCTGATTGCTTTTGACAGAGCTAAGTGGGTAGTTCCACCAATGGCTATAAGACACCACCATTTATCCAAAAGAATAAAGTTTGTCAACAATGGTTTCCAATAACAAAGGTCTCTCTAGAGGTACAGGGTATAAGACTCCTAGTTACAGACAATACAACAATGTCAGTATGGCTGGGAAATGATTATTGCTCCAGTAGCTCAGATCAGGAATCCAGAGACAGGAGAATGAGTAAATCCCCTAAAGTCAACAATTCCCTTGTGAGGCTGTAGTGCCTTAAATCACAAGAAGGAACTACAGGAAAGAAAAAACACAACAAACACTGCTCTTCAGATAACGACAAATGTGACTTATAAGAGGCAGCAAGAACTCCAAAGAAAGAAACTTCATTTGCATGCTTGGTCTTCATTTTCATTCTCAAAAGAGTAGGCAAGAAAGGACCTCGAACTTACAGAACCCATAGTTATTAGATGATTCCTGGAAAATGAACTAACCTGCCTCCAATAAAATCCCTCTCCTAAGAATAGTGTACATCCAACCTCGATGATCCAAAAAGGTTTAACCTCAGTCATAAAACATTAAGCTGAAGGGGAACCTTAAAATTATAAAACTAAAGAAGACCAGAATCGGAAGAGATCACCCACTTCCAGTTCAAAGCTCTAACTTTCACAAAAGGGTAAACTAAGTCCCCAAAAGGAAATAATCTAAGGTTACACAATAAGTTAAAAGAATTTACCTTTGCTTCGGTTTCTTAAAAATCTATAGAGGAATCTCAGAGCATCACATTTACAATACTTAGATAATCCAGATGTTGGAGTAAATAGACAATTTGGTTGTTCTGCACTTAATTGCATAGTATAGTACACTTTAATTGTTTTCTAATTGTTTCTTCTGTGTTATTAGTTTTGTCTCTCCAAGGATAGGAACCATCTCTTACACTTCTATAATTTCAATAGGACTCAGTCTAGTATTCAAAATACAGCATATTTTTAATAAACACCTTCACATGGTTAAATATAAATATGGACACCATTACCCCAAGTAGCTAGCTCAGAGTCACTGAAGTCTAAGAAAGGACTTTAAGGCACAAAAAGATACTATGGGAGGTTGGAGATTATTTTAAAACAAAAGCCTGTAAAGATACTTTTGTTCCACTTTTATTTAAAAGCAAAACCTAATTATGTAATTGATGGAATTGTTTTGGGGGGTTTTATTTTTGTTTGGTTTGGTTCAGTGGGGAAGGGAAGAGGGAAAGACAAGTGGATAAAAAAGTATGATATTTGAAAACACTTTAAAAGCATCACCTAATCATTTACATGCCAGTGAATCTCATTATTTACTTTAGTACTAAAGGTTTTTTATATCTTTAATAAACATTCTTATTTAAAGTTTTGAGTTCTCAATTCTATCCTTTCCTCTCTCCCTTCCCTCCCCCCACCCCTTCCTAAGGTGGTAAGCAATCAGATGGAAGTTATACATGTAGCACTGGGTTTTTAAATGCTAGACCAGGGTGCCTGGCACTTAACAGGACCAGATTCATTAACTGGCTAAACCTCAGTTCAAAAAAAGATGTGAGGAGCTGCACTACTGTACAAGAAATTATTTTCAACACCTTCCCCACTCAGACTTGGTTGAAGACAGACCAACTGTATACCCCAAATCATCAGAAGTATTAGTGCAATATCAGATTGCTTGCTGTCTTGGGGAAGGGGGAGTAAAGGGAAGGAGGGAGAAAAATTTGAAACTCAAAATCTTATTAAAAATGAATGTTGAGGGGCAGCTAGGTGGCACAGTGGATAAAGCACTGGCCTTGGATTCAGGAGGACCTGAGTTCAAATCCAGCCTCAAACACTTGACAATTACTAGCTGTGTGACCCTGGGCAAGTCACTTAATCCCAATTGCCTCCCTTAAAAAAAAAAAACTACAAAAAAAATTAATGTTGAAAACTATCTTTACATGTAGCTGGAAAAAAATAGAATACTATCAATATGGGGTGGGGGGGAGTAGTAGTATTGCACCCCAGACCTGTTATAATAGGTGTTATAACCATTTGGAAATTATTGTTGCACCTAGTATGAGATGATGGTCCAAGCCTAATTTCAATAGGATCACTTTCCAGTTTTCCCAATATTTTTTGTCAAATAATTAATCCTTACCCTTGTGGTTTAGGTCTTTAGGTTTACAGAACACTGCACTACTGTCTTCATTTGCTTCTGAACCTGGTACCTAATCTACTGTTCTATTTTTAACCAGCATCATATAATTTTGATAATTACTGCTTTGTGTAGCCAAGTTTGAAGTTTGGTACTGTGAGGTCTTTACTTCTATCTCTTGCTTGATATGGACTAGCCAAATCATTGGTACTCCCTCCAGCAAGTTGATCATTTGTTAGAATCGTGTCATGACTACACCATGCTGTGGTCACTGGGTTGATCAGAGTTGTTGGGTACCAAAGTTATGGAACTACATGGAATTTCCCCCCTCCACTCCCCACACCCCCAGTGATTGAATTACAAGAGAAACCCAATATAACCTAAACTTACTGATCCAAATAGATTGAATTCTATGGAGGGATCAGGATGTTTCAAGGGGTAGAAAGCCTTAGAAATTACACAGTCCACCACTCTCCTTTTCAAGATGAAGAAACCAAAGTGCAAGGAGGGAGATGTATGATTACTAGCTGTGTAAGCCTAGGCATGTGATTTTTTTTCTTTTTTAATTTTTTGCGGGGCAATGAGGGTTAAGTGACTTGCCCAGGGTCACACAGCTAGTAAGTGTCAAGTGTCTGAGGCCGGATTTGAACTCAGGAACTCCTGAATTCAGGGCCGGTGCTTTATCCACTGCGCCACCTAGCTGCCCCCGGCATGTGATTTTAACCTCCCAGTGCTGCCAGATAACTCTCTAATACCTCTTAAGTTGTAGAACTGGTTGTAAGTCTTTGACACAGTGGACAGAGTGGGAGATTCAGTGTCAGAAAGATATGATTGAATGTGGCCTTAGACACATACTAGCTGTGTGACCTTGAACAAGTCACTTAATCCCTGTTTGCCTCAGTTTTCTCAACTGTAAATGGGGATAATAATAGCACCTACCTCCCAGGGTTGTTGTGAAGATCAAATAAGATAATATTTGTAAAGTACTTAGCACAATACCTGGCACATAGTGGGGAGCTACATAGCCACTGTCTATAGGTGGTGGTAGTGGTAGTAGTGGTAGTAGTGGTAGTGGTGGTAGTAGTGGTAGTAGTAGTAGTAGTGGTGGTGGTGGTGGTGGTGGTGGTGGTAGTAGTAGTAGTACAAGAAGAAGAAGAAGAAGCAGGAGCAGCAGGAGCAGCATATAGTAGGTGCTACATAAATGGTAGCTATCAATGGTGATGATGGTGGTAGTAGTAGTATCACCCAAACAGGGAATTTTATCACTGGGGGATTCCCTATACCAATGAAATGGTCTGAACAACAACAAAAAAATTGAACCACATACCATTTTTGATGCCTCATTTATCCAATATCATTGAAGAAATGATCTGTTACACATATGGCATTTCCCAGATAATTGGATTACCTATTTAAGTACCCAAATTTGTTTCTATTTTCAGCATTTTTGAAGGAAAATTATTGTAAAAAATATCATGTACTCCCCCAGTCTTCTTCCACTGAAAATTCTGAAGGTAATTGAGACTTTTCTTGGTAACTCAGGATGGCAAGGATTGAATCAGATTGTAAAGAGCTAAAAATGCCAAACAGAGGAGTTGTACTTTACATTAGAGTCAAGAGGGAGCCACTGGAACATCTAGAGTAGGGAAGGGACATGGTCAAACCTCTGTGTGTGTGTGTGTGTGTGTGTGTGTGTTTTCTTATTATTGAAGAGTAGGGAAGTAATTATTACTGAAGAATAGAGAAGAGCTTGGCAGGCAAAGATGCAGGCCAGGAAAAGCTATTGTAGGGAAAGGAATCAGTCAAATCAAGGTAGGAAGGCAGAGTCTGTCTATGTCCAATAAGTGAGAGAAGTGCAAGAATCCTGCAGAGGAATAGTGGTAAGTAAGGCTAGAAAAGTTGACTGAGGGCAGATGATAGAAGGCATTGAATGACAGCCCAAAGGATTTATTCAGTAGACAATGGGGGCACCGATTCAAGGCTTTTAGACCAAGGGAGTAATGTGATCAGAGCATCACTGATTATGTCTGGGAAAAGAAAAAAAGCCTTATCTAACCATGGCTATCAATCTTTGCTGACCTTTGTTCAGTAGACTAGGTTATGTTTTGGAAGTGTAACATGTAGTAGCTTAGGTCTTGGCCTTGGTTCCATGCTGAAAGGCACAAAATAAAGGGTTCATTCAGAGTGATTTTCTTTTTTAAATAAAGTAGCAAAGGAATAAAGACCATCCATTCCTTTCCTCTCTGTTAAAACAACACAAATAGGGTTTTCCCTGTTCTCTTTTTCCTTTCTCAAAGTTTTAATCAAGCTGTAAAAGCAAGTAATCCCCTCTGAACAATGGTAAAGTTTATCTAATTTAAGAGATGATGGACACAAATCCTTGACTTAAAAAAAAAAATTGAATCTTAGCTATAATCATTAGATATAGCCTAAGAAGGGACCCTCCATAGATATTTTAGACCACCAACTCCATTTTATAGATAAGGAAATTAAGACCCAGGGAAATAAGTAACTTGCCTAAGGTCACACAGATACTAAAGCTGTCAGATCTGGGAATCTGAACACAGGTCTTCTGACTCCTGAGTCAGCATTTTTTTCATGTGATGCCACACTGCCTCACCACAAAAATAAGTAAATGTTATCTCCTTGAGTCATTAACCTGATTTACTGTCTATATTTTCCACTCTGCTATCATCACTAAGATTCAGCTAGTTTAGCTGATAGAAGACAAGACTCAATGTGGAAAAAAAAACATGGTTTCACTGAGCAAATGAGTTTTTTAGGGAGCAGTACATAATAATAATAATAACACAAAGAGCCTTGGGTGGGGAATTCAGATGCCTGGGTTCTAGACCCCACTCTATTCCTGACTATTTGCTCTTGGGAGAGTTGCTTTCCCTCCCTGGGCTCCTGGAAAATGAAATGCTAAGGATAAATGTTCTTTAAGATCCCTCCTTGTTCTAACATTCTATCTGTCTAGTCTCAGAACTATCTCAAATCAAGTTTCCTTCTGTCAATCTAAAAATGTCAGAGAAAAGGGTATGTGTGCCTATATATTGACAAGATTTTCTAGATATTCTCCATCCATTTTCTCTGCATATTCATTTAAGTCTTTTCTACCTGAATCAGTCCACTGTTATATAACTATATGCACATCATTAGCTTGGGACTTGTGGGTTCTGTTTTTACTACCTGACAGGCATCCATTCAGATTCACAGTTAAGAGTACCACAATGTGTAAGTTCTTTATCTAAACAGTAAACAGAATCCCCTAGGGGGTAAATTCCAGTTTGTTAGTGGTGCTGATAGGTCACCATAATTTTCTTGAGACCATCTGACAAACAGAAGACCAGAGACTATATAGTTTGATGAAATTACAAGCCCAAGAAGGGAAATTTAAAGCTGTTCAATTCTCAGGCCCTAGACTTGGAGAACAAGACTGAGTCACCATGCATATCAGAATGAATTCTTAGCTTCACAGAACTACGGAGCATCAACACTAGAAGAAAATCTAAAATCATTCAGTCCAACACCCACGCATGCAAGTGAGTGCCCTCCTCACAATGCTGTAGCAGCCTGCTATCATGAAACCTCCTTTCTGTAAACTCACTGTATGTTTTGTTTTTGTTTTTGACTGTATGTTTTTACAGAAAGGCTTTACTGCCACATTTGTCAAATTTCTGGACCTTCTGGGTATTCGAGATGAATGTTAAGATGATGACAAGTGACTCCTTGGCTTTTGGTGCAGTAGAAAAGATACTAAACCTAGAGAAGACTGGATTTGGGTTCCAATTCTGGCTGTTACCCCTGTGAAACCATGACCAAATTAGTTGTCAAATGCAGGTAATGTTACCTACCGCCTGTGGTTATTTTATAGAATTATTGCTATATATCTAAACTTTTAATTTCATCCATCTAGAATTGAGCTCCATACACTACAGGGGTTTAATAAATGTACTGGTAAAGCAAATAACAGAAGTGAAGGTGCTTTGCAACCAGAACTTGCTATATTACAGAGATGAGAGATCATTATTATAAATGACTGCATCCAAAAGATATTTTAAGAAAAGTCAACAAATTCAAACATTAAGCACCTACTATGTGCAAGAGAAAGAATCCCACCCATCCATCCCAAATGTACCTGATTTAAGCTAATAAAATTCTCAGCCCATTGGTGGAATCAGATGAAACACAGAAACACAGAGGCTAGAAGAATAAGAGGGAGACAATCTACCTGCCTACTTGTAACATCTTCCCTGGACAATCAAGCACTTCTCACTCCTACAAAGAAAACTTAAGTTGGGTGTTCTATAAAGTGTTTTAGGGTTTTTCTTTTTTCCAGGGGGTGAGGGAGATAATTAAGACATCACCAATCAGAAATACTGTCTCGAATACTACCTGGGAGTTTGACAATGAAAAGGAATTTGACAATGAAAGAAAGATCCCTTGTGTGTAACAAAATATCCATTTAAACCCAAACTTGCACCAGTCTAAGTAAAAGTAACTCATTTTCTCATCTAAGAACTACCATTAAAAGTACCTATATAGGGGCAGCTAGATGGCACAGTGGATAGAGCACCGGCCCTGGAGTCAGGAGTACCTGAGTTCAAAAATTGGCCTCAGACACTTAACACTTACTAGCTGTGTGACCCTGGGTAAGTCACTTAACCCCAATTGCCTCACTAAAAAAAAAAAGTACTTATATAGATATCTATCTATCTATATGTATATGTATATAGATATATAGATATAACCTATAGTCTAGGGGAGGGGGGAGGGAGGGAGGGAGAAAAATCTGAAATTGTAAAGCTTGTATAAACAAAAGTTGAGAACTATCTTTACATGTAATGGAAAAAATAAAACAAAAACAGTTTCCAAAAAAAAAAGTACCTATATAGGGCAGCTAGGTGGTGCAGTGGATAGAGCATTGGCCCTGGAGTCTGGAGGACCTGAGTTCAAATCTGGCCTCAGACACTTGATACTAGCTGTGTGACCTGGGCAAGTCACTTAACCCCAATTGCCTCTCACACACACACACACACACACACACACACACAAAGTACCTATATGACATTAAAAGTACCTATCTCAGACAAATCACTTGAGTTACTTCTCTTGTTTCCTCCTCAGCCAAATGAAGGGACTGACCGAGAGGTATGAAAGGGCCCTCCCAGTCTCAACAAATCAGGATTCCTCTATTTACTACCCTGCCCCTCCCTACCTCACCCCACACACAGCCAGCTTACTAAATAAACTGAAATATCAAATCCTGATTTCTGGGCTTTAGAAACTAAAGAGAAATTCTTTTCATAGGAACTGCAATGCAAAAATAGATGTTTTTCCTCATTAATTTTCCAAAATGCCTTTTAAAGAACATCAGAAAAGATGAGTTTAATCTTCACCTGCAGGCAAATACTTTAGAATAACCACCAGAAGCCGGAACTGAGCAGCCAAAAATGTGGAAGAACAAGGAACTACCACCACAGCTCTGGAGGGGAGGAGAGAGCAAAGCAGAGCCAGACACAGCATCATTCAAAGAAGAGGGAACAGGCTGTGACAGGCACTTACTGATCCTAAATTCCAAGGTTTTCTCAAGGAAAAATGGATCCAAAAGTTATGAGCTTAGGATGACAGGTTTTGTTGTCCCCATCTCATATGAATTTTCAGTTCATAAAAAGGAAAAACGCTTATGCTAAAGTTAAATCCTATCCTAGCTACCTAATCCACAGCAGTAGAAACAGAAAGAACACTGCCCTCATTTTCTAAGAGACCTTGGGCAAGTCACAAAATCTCAGACCTTATTAATGGCAATCTATAACCAAGGAGAATTCTCTTTCTAATATCCTTGACAAGTAGGTAGGTCATTTGAGCTTGGAAAATTTCTGTAACTGAAAGAAAACCCATTACACTTCCTCCAGAGGCATGTGATTACTAGGACTTGTTTTCTTTATATCAAGCCTCCCATCTCTGTCACTTCCACCAAGTGCTCCTACTCCCTGCTTCCCAAGAAGAACAAGTCCAACCTTTCCTACCCTATAACATCCCTTTGGGTTTTTTTGCTTTTTGTTTTGTTTTGTTTTTTTGGTGAGGCAATTGGGGTTAAGTGACTTGCCTAGGGTCACACAGCTAGTGAGTGTTAAGTATCTGAGGCCAGATTTGAACTCAGGTCTTCTTGACTCCAGGGCCCGTGCTCTATCCACTGCGCCACCTAGCTGCCCCCTATAACATCCCTTTGTACACTTGAACAGAGGAATCATGCCTCCCCATCATCTCCTTTTCACATGGGTGAAACATTACCATATGCTTAAACTGTCACCCATTCAGTCATCTCTTGGATGTGCTGTGACACCCCCAAACTTCGTTCCATTTCTTCATCTGTGAAATGGGACTATTACTATTTGATTGCTTGCCCCACTGGAGCAAATAACATAAGTGATGTAAAAACACTTTATACCTAATACCACCACTAACATTTGTTGCCAGAGCCTACTATATGTGTATATACACATATGTTCACATATACAAATATAGACCTCTATACACACATGCATAAACATCTGTGAATAGAAATGCTACATATATATCACAAATGTGAGTTGAAACACTAAAGACATCTCTATTCTCATGAGCCAAACCCGTGCTTATAAGAAAGAATTGGAAATTAACACTCATACTATAATTGATAAACATATTTATTATTTTATTTCAATCCTAACACTCCAGTTTTGCTGTTACCAAGACCGTGCATCCCTAAAGAGCAACTTGAAAGGATGCTTTAAATTTTATTCCAGACAAATGTGGCCTTCACTTGCTGATTAAGAGGTCAACAAAGAGGAGGAATTCAGCTTTAGCCTAAAGTCTGGGCCTTCTTTGCATTTTCTCTAAAAGTAATTTCCTTCTCAGGAGCAAATAATCCCAGAATTGATTAGGCCCCAGGCCCCTTGCTAAATCCCTACATCACCACAATTACCCCTAGCCACCCACCCACCAACCATCCCCTAGTGAAGGTGGAAAAGATTCTAAACTGGCCTTAAATCCTTAGAACCTTAACCTTTGTTATGGGGTTGGCCAACCCTCCAGGCCTTCCAAAGCATGATTTCATTATTTTTCTTTTACTGGCTAGGCTTACCCCCTAATTAAACTTACACACACACACACACACACACACTCTCTCTCTCTCTCTCTCTCTCTCACACACACACACACACACACACACACACACACACACACACACACACACACACACACACACACACAGCAGCCATTATCACAAACCCAATCACCCTCTTCATGCAGCAAGTCTATGCCTGGGCCGCCCACATGGTATTCCTTGGTAAATATAAACAGTGTGTCAAGAGACAGCTCCGGCATCTGTTTACCTCCCCTAGAGAGCAAAGCGAAATTGAAGAAGGAAATTGGCTTCTCCCGGCTCGGGGAGAGCAGAAGCAGAGAGATGGGAGCAGAGAGGACTAGCTGCTTAAGGTAACAGGTGAAGCCACACTCAAACCGGTGAGAGCAGCTCTCCCTACCCACACCAGGGACTCAAACCCTCTATGGACCAGACAATCCAGGGGAGGCCAAAGAGAGAACTTTCCTCCGGGTCCTCAAAAGATAACACAGCATTCCAAGTCCACATCAACACCCTCCCCACAAAAGTGGCCGCTCCTCCCACCATCCATTGAAGTCTCTTAAGATCACGCAACCTGGACGAAGTTAAGAACAGAGCCCTAAGTTCCCAAGTACAGACAACTCAATTTGAGAAATTGTCCCGAGGAATTTCCAAAACTCCGACTCTTCCCCGCTAGCGGGAGTCCCTCAAAGCACTTTCACTACCGGCTCGGAAGACTGCCAGACCCCCTGGGGAGAGGAAAGAAAGAGCCGGCTTCTTACCGTTGAGTCCATTGGAGATGCTCCGCTGGTGCAGGGGCGCGGACAGGTCGTCCAACGATCTTCTGGTGGCGCCGGCCTTGGCTTCCGCTGCTTTGTGAAGGGGGGGCCCGGAGGCTGCGGGCTGCTGCGGCTGCGGGGGGCCAGGCGGCGGCAGGTGCCCGTGGGGGTGCAACGGGTGGTGGTGGTGGTCTGGGCTGCCGCCGCTGCCAGTGCTGGACGTGCTGCTGCCGTCACCCACGTCGCGGGGCCCCGCACCGCCGGCGCCCCCCGCCAGGTTGGTGAGGCTGGCCTGGCTGTCGATGGAGCTGCGGGAGCCGGCGCCGCTGCGCTCCTCGTCCAGCATAAGCACGATCTCCTTGAGCTCCAGGTTCTCCCGCAGCAGGGCCTCCTGGCGGGCCTCCAATTCGCGCAGCTTCTGCTGGGACAGGGCCACCTCCTTCCACAGCACGCCGGCCGTGTGCCGACCGAAGCGTTGCCACTCGCGCGACAGCTTCTTGCCCTTTTGCCGGTCGTCGTCCAGGAAGCAGCAGAGCTCCCGCAGCTCGTGGTTGTCGTCCTGCAGTTTCTGGTTGACCTCCTTGAGGCCGCGGATCTCGTGGAGGTGCAGCTGCAGTCGCCGGTTTACGTCCTTCATCAGGTTGCCGTGTTCCACCATGAGGCCCATCTTCTCGCCCTCTGCCCGTCGCAGCCGCCGAGCCAGCTCCTCCTTACTCCAGCGTAGCAGCTCCTCGTCCGGAACCTTGCTCAGATCCTCCTTGCCAGACCCTTCCGACGTGTTCTTGGCCATCGCGGCCCGGAGAGGGAGGCGCTGGACACCTTTGAGTGGGGAGGAGGAGAGAAAGTGACTTTTTTTCCTCCCCCTCCCCTCTCTCTCGTTCCCTCGCACTCGCTCCCCGGTCACCGGCGCATCTCCGGTAAGTTGGGCTAGTCTCCCCTTCCCGCACACTCCGACCAAAGAATACCTCTGCCTTGGGTGGGAGGGGCAGACGCACTCCCTCAGCGCCCCCTTCCCCCGGCCCGGAGGCGAGGTGAGAGAGAGCGAGAGCCGGCACCTGCTGGACTCCGGGCTGCAGGGCAGCCTGTTCTCCGTAGACAATCGGGCTCGGGGCGCTCGGCTCTCCGCGGCTCTCCGCTCCTCTCCGAAGCGCACCTGGGGCTCTAGGCGGCCGTCTCGCTCCTGGCAAGAGGCGGAGAAATCTCACTGCCCCGAGCTAAGCGCGGGCGAGTCAGTCTCCGAGAAAGGCTCCGGCATCTGGAACGTCTCAATGGCCCCGCGGCCGACGGAGACCCTCGCCGTGCCAGTTCCCACTCGCCATCTGCTTCGACGTGGCTGCTTTGCCCTTGCCCCCCCACCTCGAAACGCCGCACGGCTGCACACAGGTCCCCACTTAGCCCGCGTCCTGCCCCGCCTCCGGCTTCGGCTTCGCCCCTTCACCCGCTCGCCTTCCGTCAGCTTGCCTCGACTCAATGCACTGGGAGCCCGCTTGCGGTGGCAGAGCGTTCCGCTCTATGGTCAGGAGGAGGAGGAGGAGACGGAGACTGAGAGACCCCTCCCCCTCCCCCGGGCTCTCCGAGCCCGAGGCGGCCCCACCTACCCTAGGAGGGAGGAGCGAACGTAACAGCTCCGGCTTCGCCCGCCTGCCTGCGGGAAAACTGCTGGGGGAGGGGGGGAGGGAAGATTGAAGGAAAGGAGGCGGAGAGAAGCGCTGACCAGCCCACCTTGTAACCTCCCCCACTCCACCCGCACCTCGCCTAGAGTCCTCCGGACCGGGCGCCAGGCCAGAGGTGGAGAGGAGCCGGGCTCCCACCCTACGCCTGCCCGATTGGGTGATTCCGAGGGGGTGTGGGAGGGGCGGGATGGGCTCGGGGGGAGTACGCCTAGATGGTTGAGTCTTTTCAGGTTGCGGTTGCCTCCTCCCTCCAGTGCCCCAAAGCTCCCCTCCCCTGCTCTCTCCCGGCAGGTTCAAGTTACTGCTCCGAGAGAATGGATGTTTCGGCCCCTCCCCCACTCAGCCAATCAGAAGGCTGTAAAGCGCTTTGAAAATCCAGGTACAAAATGGGCCTGGGACGGGGTTCAAAAGGTAGGGTTGGAACTGGTCTTAAAGGAGACGAGATGGATATTCTGCTTCTCCCCACCCCCTACCACGCTTCTCTTTCTCCAACTCCCCGCCCTCCCCCAAATAATCACAGAGATGGCCTTTGCTGAAATCCTCTTCTGCCTCCCTGAAATGTCCTGGGAGGCTAAACAAAATCCATTTCGATTCCTCAGTATAAGATCTGAACCGGGGCGGAGAGAAGGGGGGCGGTCTCGGAGTTCTCAGCTGATAATGGCTGTTATTCGGGCGGCCAGGGAGGGCAGGACGGAGGGAAAGAGGGAGCGGCTTGGTGGTAGAAGGCTCCCTTTCTTACCTCTCTACCTGGAAGGGTGAGGTGAAATGGGGGCGGGAGAGTTAATATGGCCTAGGGTTGACTCAGTAACTTCTCTGAGCTTCAGTGTACTCATCTGCAATAAAAATTCGCATTCTAGTTGGGTTTTGAAAGTTCACAAATCTCTGCCTTCACAGTGCCAGTATGGTTATCCTCACTTTACAAATGAGGAAACTGAGGCTAACCAGTGGGTTTCTAAAATGCTTTACTGTTCTTAATCTTCTTACTCTACATAAAGTGATCAGTGAGTCCTTAATTGTCAAATTTAATGGTCCATTCTCCAGCCTCGGGCTGATGCTCTAACTTCTCTGCAGCATTTAATTCAGTTTACCACTCCTCACCTCCTCGGTCCCTCTGGGCCCTTAGGATCTTTTCCACATTGGTTTCACTTGGCTCTCCTCCTAAAGGCCTGAACACTCTTTTTTTTTTTTAATGTATGAGGTATTTTATTTTTTCCTGAACACTCTTTTTAAAAGTCTCTTTTGAAATCCTAATGGAACCTTAATGAATTGTATGGATTGGTGATGATTTGGGATATATATATATATATATATATATATATATATATATATATATATATATATATATATATATATATATATATATATATATATGTAAAATAAAATCCTTGAAGATAAATAAACAGAAGTCTCTTTTACAGGATTGTTATCCATTTCAAGTCCCTACTTTTCTTTCCACAGTTTGACTTGGTGACCTTACCAGTTCTCTCTAGTTCAATTATCATCTCATATATGCAAAGAGACAGAGATTAATAGTCACACAGAGATAATCCAACTGTAGTCTGTCTTCTGAGCTCCATTCTCATATCACCAACTGCCTATGGGCATTTCAAACGTGAATGTTAGTCAAACATCACAAACTCACTTGTGCCCCAAACAGCTGGTTATCTTTCCACCCAAGCCCACCCCTCTTCTGAACTTCCCTATTTCTGCTTGAGGGCACCAACCTAGGTGTCCTCACTCTACCTTAACCCACATATCAACAGATGCCAAATCTTGTCATTTGTAACTCCCTGACATGCCTTGCATTGTTTCCCTTCCTCTCTAATCCCACTGCTACAATTCTTGTTCGGTCCTTTATCAGCTCTGGCTTGGACTATTACAATAGCTTTCTTTTTTTTTTCCAGGCAATGGGGGTTAAGTGACTTGCCCAGGGTCACACAGCTAGTAAGTGTCAAGTGTCTGAGGTCGGATTTGAACTCAGGCACTCCTGAATCCAGGGCCAGTGCTTTAACCACTGCGCCATCTAGCTGCCCTATTACAATAGCTTTCTAAATGTTCTCTCCCCATTTTAATCAATTCTCTACATAACCAACAAAGTCATTTTCCTGAACTTCAGGTCTGATGATTCTTTCACCTCTAGGATCAAAAATTCTTCTGCCATTTAAAGCTCACAAGGTCATCCCATACTCCCTTTCTAGCACTTGACTCCTTTCTATGGTCCAGTTGAACGGGGCTGGTTATTCCCCACATGTAATACTCCCTCTCTCTTCTTGATGCCTTTGCAATGGCTATCCTCCATGCCTGGAACTCACCCCTTCTACCACTTGGAATCCTGAAGGGATGACCTGTTTTGATTTTGTCTTTGTATCTCCAATGTACCTCAGTGCCTGGGGTCATATAGTAGTACTTAATAAAAGATTGTTAATTGATTCATTTCTAGGACTAGAGAAAGGGGGTATGACATGCTTATTAGGACTTCCTCTGGTGACTTTTTGTTTATTTATTTTAACTGTAGGGGCCAGGATTCTTACAATTTTGGGAAGCCTTCCCTGACATTTTGGGTCTTTATGCTGTCATTAGCTTCCCTACAGCAACCTATAATAACAATAACAACACCTTATATTTATATGATGTTTTACATTTACAATGGGAGTAGGTAGGACTGATAATATTATCCCCACTTTACAAATGAGGAAACTGAGTCCAAGAGAGGAAGACACTTCCCCAAGGTCACATTAAGTTATCAAGAACCAAGAACTCAGATCTTCTGTGTACTTTCCATTGACACTTAGATACTCTTCATAATCAGTCAATCAGTTAGCATTTGTTAGGCACTTACTATGTGCCAGGCACTGAACCAAGTGCCAAGAATGCAAATATGAAAAAG
Organism: Dromiciops gliroides; assembly: GCF_019393635.1. NCBI lineage: Eukaryota > Metazoa > Chordata > Mammalia > Microbiotheria > Microbiotheriidae > Dromiciops > Dromiciops gliroides. The sequence continues at coordinate 297,791,898 of NC_057862.1, read as the reverse complement.
AAAAAGTCCCTGCCCTCAAAGAACATATAATCCATTGGAGAAAGACAACACACAAAAGGAGGGGAGAAGATACTTGAAAGCATGATAGAAAAGTCCAAGGGAGTGTATCCAGGTCACAAATAAAGAGATGACTAGCTTGGGCCCCCACTTCACTGGAGGCTTTAGAAGGAGCTCTTCCTTCCATTTCCCTCCAATCAAAGGGGTTGATGGTATTGAGGGTCTGATGAAGGCTAACAAATAGCAGTTATTTATTGGGCTCCTTCTTTCTTTCTTTCTTTCTTTCTTTTGGGGGGTGAGGCAATTGGGATTAAGTGACTTGCCCAGGGTCACACAGCTAGTAAGTGTCAAGTGTCTGAGGCCGGATTTGAACTCAGGTCCTCCTGAATTCAGGGCTGGTGCTTTATCCACTGCGCCACCTAGCTGCCCCTATTGGGCTATTTCTTGTAAAAATCCCTAATGTTCTCCACCCTGCTGTTCAGCGCTTCACAAATATAATCTCAATTTTTCTTCACAACACTCTAGGAGGTAGGTGCTACTATTATCCCCATTTTATGATTGAAGAAACTGAGGCCAACTGCAATTAAATGACTTGTCCAAGAACACACACCTAGTAGGTATCAGATCAAATTTGAAGTCAGGTCTTCCTAACTCCAGGCCTAGTGCTCTATAAACTTCAACATCTAACTGTTAAGGAACCTATTGTATGAATGGGCCTTACTTCCATCTACTTGGAGGAGATAAGAATTCATTTCCACCAAACCTGTAAATTATGTCTGCTTATCACTATCAACAGTAAGCATTTGCAATAATGATAATGAGAACAACTAACATTTCTCTAGTGCTGTTAAAGTCTATCTAGGATTTTCCCCAGAGCAACACTGGAATTGGTTGTTCAAGTATTCCCATTTTACAGATGAGGAAACACACACACACACACACACACACACACACACACACACACGGAGAAAGAGAGAGATGATTTCCCCAGATATCACAGATAATAAGCACAGAACAATGATTTTAACCCAAACCACAGAATTACAAAATACAATTTGGAAGGCACCTCAACATCCATCTAGTCCTAAAGGAATCACTGCTATAATATACCACCAAATGTTTATCCAAACTTTGATTGAAGATCTCTAAGGGAGCCCATCACCACTCAAGGAAACCAAATCAATGCAATCACAAACCATGATTTCACAGGAATCATGTTGAAACAAGCTACCTACCTCCTGACTGAGAAGTGACATGTCAGAGACAATTTTTTTTTTTTGACATGGTCAGTGTGGGAATGTGTTTTGCTTGACTATACATATATGTAACAAAGGTTTGTTTTTCTTGTTTCCTCAGTGCATGTATGGAGTTTGCAGAGATGAGAGGGAGAGGAGGCTTTTCATTTGAAAAATGATAATAATTAAAAAAATAGAGGAAATCTTTTTCCCTTTAAGACAACTTTTAAATTTTAGGAGATTTTTTTTCCCTTTTGTTTCTGACATCAAGGCTAAATTTGCCTATTTGCAACTTCAACCTATTGCTCCTGGTTTTTCCCTCTGAGGCCAAGATGACTGTATCACAATGACCCTTCAACTATTTGGTATAGCTTTCATGTCTTCCTGAGTCTTCCATTCTCCTTTCTTCCAGAATCTCATCCACAATTCCTTCAACCATCCTCCTATGACATAGAATCAGGGTCTTATAATCCTGGTTCTCCTTCTCTGGATGTTCTTCAACTCATTAATGTCCTTCTTAAACTGTGGTGCCCAGAACTGAACACAACTCTCCTGACTAAATGGCTGACACCCTTTCCATTGCACCACCATGCCTTTATGAAGCCCTACTCTAGGCAAAGACCTGGACTAGGAATTCAGGACAAAATGTCTAAAGCTCTGTCCCTGTCCTGAAATGGATTACAGTCTAGTTAGAGAAACAAATAGGGTATAGACACAACAAAAAATAACCAGCATTACATAATCAAGGGCTAAATGCCTGATACTCTTTCCTTGTCCCCTCCTTGACTCGCAAACATCTATTATTTCAGCTTTATGCCACCTCTACCCCTTAGCCCAGCATCCTGCACAGAGTAACAGTTGTATTTGTTTCAACAGACAGAAAAATGATAAGATAATAACAAATTTTTATAGAAGATTACAGTTTACAAATTGCCTTCCTCAAAATAACCCTGAGAGTAGCAAGCATTATTATCTTCATTTTTTAGATGGTGAAACTGAAGCTAGGAAAGTGAGAATGACTTAACCAGTATCACACAGGGGAATATGAAGTGGGATAAGAATTGCAAGTTCCTACTAAGTCACCTGGGGTTGCCTAAAATTAGTGGATAAGGGAACTATGTAATCAGTCAATTAAAAAAAAATCATAACTGAAGAAAATACTAAATTTCTGTGAGAGATCATTGAACATAAAGATGTAATTTCCCCCCTCACCCCATCCACATTCATAGACCTAAGTTAAGAATCCCTGGCCTAGAAGGCTATTTTATTTTATTTTATTTTTGTGGGGCTATCGGGGGTTAAGTGACTTGCCCAGGGTCACACAGCCAGTAAGTGTCAAGTGTCTGAGGCTGGATTTGAACTCAGGTACTCCTGAATCCAGGGCTGGTGCTTTATCCACTGCACCACCTAGCTACCCCAGAAGGCTCTTTTAAAAAACAAAAACATGTCAATTGAACTACTACAGTTGCTGAAATAGAGTACATTTTTCTGGTTTGCTTGATTTAAACAGGTCCTCATGATAAACATGAGGGGGCAGAGAGACAGACATCTTGCTGTAAGAGGAAAAAATATCAGGGACTGTCTGCCCTTCTTTTCTTTTCTTTTTGTGCTACTAAAAATCCTTGGGGTTTAGTCGATAATTCCCTTTTTAGGTATTTCATCTGTATTTGCAATGACCAAGAGAGGAGAGGAAGAAATACACTTGTTTTATTGCAAAGTTTAAGAGACTATGGGTGTGGGGGCGGCTAGGTGGCACAGTGGATAAAGCACCGGCCCTGGATTCAGGAGTACCTGAGTTCAAGTCCGGCCTCAGACACTTAACACTTACTGGCTGTGTGACCCTGGGCAAGTCACTTAACCCCAATTGCCTCACTAAAAAAAAAAAAAAAAGAGAGAGAGACTATGGGTGTGAAGTAGTGCAGAGATTTCTGTTGGATTTGATTAACTTTTTCTTGGTTAGAGGGGAGAGTTCAATGGGTGGGGACTAGGTTTGAGGGGGCTGGACAGGTAGAAAAGTCCCTACATAAAAACAAAAGGCTTCAGAAGAATTCACTTTTATGTAACAACGCCCAAGCCTGGGGCAGTTTTGCTGAGGGACTGCCCTGTGGCTGGGCAAGGGAGATGTAACTCCAGGCGGTTTCTGAGAATGCTCCATATCTGTGGTTCTGGTGGTTCCAGAGATACTTTGAGAGCAGACCTGTGGTTTCAGGACAGCCCTTCTCTTACTCTGCACAGAGGTGGGCCAGATCTCGGATTATGTGTCCATGCCATCTACAAGATGCATATATTGATTGAGATAACCCTCATACACATGTCCTACATTTAAAATAATTTTAGTTTTGACTCCATTTAGTCTACACCATGTCACCTCAGGTAAATTGTTTAACTTCTTACAGTCTCAGGTGCCTACAGTGCCTGCAATTCCACCATTTAACTGGAAGGAACAACCAACCACCACAAAACAATGGAATCCTGAATGTTGCAGAGTTACAAATAACAAGCTTGGGTGAAAGAAGAGATATGAGAAAACACCTCCCCCATTCCTTCACTGAGGTGAGGTGGAAGATATGTAGATATGGAACAATGCATATATTTTCAGATTTTTTAAATGTATTGATTGGTTTTAATGTTTTTTTTTCTTTTTCTTTAAAATGAATATTCTTTGTCATATTACATGAGTCTCTGGGAAGGGGAAGAAGAGGGATACTGGGAGAAATTCAGATGATGTGAAAACACAAGATAAGATAAAATTTATATTAAAAATAAAAATCTAGCTTTTAAAGAGGTCTCTGGGTGTTGTGTCATTTCTGTCTGTTAAAATAAAATATTGATAAATTTATTTCAGAGAGAGAGAAAATATACTTGCTAGAACAAAAGCATTAAAATTTACTTGTAGGGGGCAGCTAGGTGGCGCAATGGATAAGGCACTAGCCTTGGATTCAGGAGGACCTGAGTTCAAACCCAGCCTCAGACACTTACTAGCTGTGTGACCCTGGGCAAGTCACTTAAACCCCATTGCCCTGCAAAACAAAACAAAACAAACAAAAAAAAAATTTACTTGTAAATCTTTCTGTCTAGTCCTCACCCTTTTTTCCCATGGCAGTTCATTTATGACCTAATAAATCTCTCAGACATTGGCTTATTTAGGTTAGCTATTTCTTTCTTTGTCTTGGAACTTTATATTTTTTAAAGATTTTCATTCATTTCATTTTTGCTCACATAGAACTATACATAATAGTTTTTGAAAGTTTTGCTTATTTTCCCTCCATTTCTTGTGATTTCTTATTTTTTGGTTGATAATTTCTCTCTCTCTCTCTCTCTTTCTCACTCTCACTTTCTTTAAGAGACAAATATGCTTTTGATACCTAAAGTAGGGAAGGATAAGGCAGACAAAGATAATAGTAGACCAATATTGCTAATGAAGACCACTGCAAATATATTTAAATATTGGAAATAAATTATAACAATATATACTAAAAAGAATGAATTGTGACCAGGTTGGATTTATATCAGGAATACAAGGGTTGTTCAACATTAGGAACACAATGAACATGATTAATAACAAAAAAATTTAAAACTATGTGGTTTTCGATCCAACCTTTTAGGATGAATGCTGAAAAAGCCAGTGATAAAATACAATGTTTCTTTATGTTGAAAACACTAAAAAGCATAACAATAGAAATATTTTCTCAAGATGATAAAAAGTATTATCTGAAATCAATATGAAGCTTTATTTGTAATGAAGAAATATGACACAACTTATTAAGAACAGGTGAAACAATGGTACTTACTATTACCATTATTATTCAGCACAGTTCTCACAGTGCTAATGATAGGAACTTGACAAAAGGAGTAAACACTGGCAAAGAAGCTAAAATATCTCTTTCTAGATGACATGATGGTTTGTTGAGATAATCAACAGCAAAACAATTTAGAGAATAGAGGGCATCAACAAAGTAACAGGATACACAATGATCTCACAGAATCATCAGTATGTTTATGTTATTCAAGAAAACTAGGAAAAATGGATAGAAAATAAATACCATTCAAGCAAACAACAAAATATATTAAATGTCTGGAAGTTAGCCTGCTAAGACTCAGAGAATGTATAGAAAGAAAATTTTTATAGAAAGAAAGAAAGAAGTAGATACCTGGAGAAGGGAAGGGGAGGAAGGAAATAAACATTTACATAATGCCTGTGATCGAGGGGAAAATAGGTGGTGGGGGTCCTTAGGTATTCCTCTTTAAAGAATTACACTCTCTTGCACACAATCCAATAGAATAAAATAGGCTTTTATTAGGATGCTTAGAGAAAGTGACCAAGAGGGAAAGTCAAAGACTCCTCTCAGGGGAGGAGATATCTTAGAGACGTCTTGCTTGCTCATCTAACAGAAGAGAGGCAGAAGCTTTTATATAGGACAAATGGTGGTGGGGACGAATGGGGTGACCACCTGATTATGGAAAGTTCCCTTTGGGGTGGGGAAAGCTTGAATGAGAGGTGGTGGTCTGGAGTTGTCTCTGTCCCTTGGCTCCCATCAGGCAGCAGTCATGCCTAATAGGTTTATCTCCCTTCTTTTTTTTTTTTCTCCCTTACTTCTAAGGTGTGTCCATCCTTTAGTTTAGCTTCTCAAGGATACCCCAGATCCATATCACTACTATGTATGTGCCAAGCATTTCACTTGGTCCTTGCAACAACCCTGCAAGGCAGACGCTATTTTATCTCCATTTTATATTTGAGGAAACTGAGGCAAACAAATTAAATTATTTGCCCAGGATCACACAATCAGTGAGTATGAGGCCAGATTTAAATCCCACTCTTCCTGACTTCAGGCCCAACATCCTAGCCACTGTGCCACTAATTACCTCCAGAATCCAATGTTCTTGGCCTAGCTAAGCTAGTACAGTAAATATTACATTACTACCAAAATTAACCTACAGATTTAACACTAAACCAGTCAAAATGCAAAAGGAATATTTTGTAGAACTGGACAAAACAAAAACAAAATTAATATGGAAATACAAAAAGGCTTAAAGAAGGGGGAAAATGGGGCAAAGTTGGATGAAATAGGAATGGCATTTTTCAGGTCTAAAATATATGTTATCAAAAAAAATATAGGGGCAGCTAGGTGATGCAGTGGATAAAGCACTGGCCTTGGATTCAGGAGGACCTGAGTTCAAATCCGGCCTCAGACACGTGACACTTACTAGCTGTGTGACCCTGGGCAAGTCACTTAACCCCAATTGCCTCACCAAAAAAAATATAGATAGATAGATAGATATAGATATAGATATTTATATATGTTACCTGATACCAGACTTTTTTAAAAACAGAAAAATAGATCAGTAGATCTATTTAGATGTTATCAAATCTAGATTAGGTAAACAAAATTTAGAACCAAATGTTATTGTTATTTGATATTTGATAAACTCAAGAACAAAACTCATTGGGGAAGGAACTCGAAATTCAACAAAAACTCCAGGGAAAAGTAAATAGTATTCCCCCCACCCCTGAAAATGTTTGCTCAACATTTAACATGAAACACTAAATTCCAAATAAATAAATTACAAATGGATCAATGATCTAAATTTTAAAAAGAAAATGGACAGTCAGAATGCTCCACTGCCCCCCTAGTGATGTCAGTCAGGAAGAAATGAGGCAGGGTTCCAACATGTGTAGTGGACTCCCTGTGGGGAAATTATAAGAGAAGATGGGCAAGAATCATTGCATGGATGGGCAGACACGGATGCATTGCAATCTGCATCTTTGGAACATACTTCCAGATTGATGAGATCACACACACCATTAAAAAAAAAAATAAAGGAGATCAGAAGACTAGATTTTGCTTACCTATGGATAGGAAGAAAAATTATTAGCCAGCTGTTATAGAGAAGAAATAATTAAAGGAACAATATTTTATTTTGATTATATAAAAACACAATGAATTTGCCTAAATAAAAGCAATACATTCAGAATAAGAGGAAAATACATAGACCAGACGGCAACTTTACATTAAACATCTCGAATAAAAATCTTTTCTTTTATACTTTCAGTTTTGTTGATATGTTTTGTTTCTATTTTACAAACATTTCTAAATCATTTCCACTTTAGGAGAGTTCTCTTGCAACAAAGTAAAACTAAAAAGACACTCACTTCATCTGAAAATTCATGTAATATTTCACATCGGTCTCATCTCCCCCCCCCCATTTCTATATTTAAGAAAAAATTGACAGAAATCTATTTTCTCCTCATCTTTCCTTCCACCCCATGAGGAAAAAGCAAAGAAGAGAAAAGTAACATATTTGTTGTAATAAATATACATAAATCTAGCAAAACAAAATCCCTCAATGGCTATACACAAATACATATAAGTAAATGTGTGTATCTCCTTCTGCACCCTAAATCTATCATCTTTCTGTAATGAATAGTCAATCCTTGTTCCTTAGGAATCATGTATGTTCATTATAGTGATCATAGTTCTTAAGATTTTCAAACTTATTTGTTTTTACAGTGTAGTTATCATGCAAATTATTCTCTTGATTCTATTCATTTCAGTTTTCATTAGTTTACAAATAAAAGTCCCCAAAATAATTCATTTTTATAATATTGATATCATAAATTATTCTTCTCTTTCTGTTTTATCACTCTTCATCAGCTCATATGATTCAATTATTTTAAAATAATCTATTTCTTCATTTCTTACAACATAATAGTATTCTATTACAATCATGTATCACACTTTATTCAGACATTCCTCAATTGTTGAACATCCCCTTAGTTTCCTTTTTTTTGCTACCACACATACAAAAAAAAAAGTTGTATAAACATTTCTCTACATAAAGGACCTTCTCCTCTTTCTTTAATCTGTTTTGGGTATAAGCCTAGTAGTGGTATAGCTGGGTCAAAGGGCAAGCACTATTTAGCAACTTTTTGTGTATAATTCCAAATTGCTTTCCAGAATGGTTGTATCCAGTCACAGACCTGATAAAAGTCTGACACGCAAAGTTTATAAGAAATTGACATATTTGCTAGTAATAGAATATTCTCCAATATAAGTGGTCAAAAGATATGAACAATCAGTTCTCGAAATATTTAAACAACCACTTGAATTGGCATTCAAAATTAATAATTAGATTCAAATTAAAACAACTCTGAGATGCTCTCCTACATTTATAAAACAAACGATAGCAACAGATGACAAAATTCAGCATCAGCAGAGATGTGGAAAACAGCATGCTAATTCATTGATAGTGGAGTTATAAATGTTGATCTTATCATTTTGAAATAATGATGAATAAAACAGTTATTAAGCATTTACCATGTGCAAAGTACTGGGCCAAGCACTGGAGATACAAACAGAAAATTAAAAGTCTTTCTAGGAGCTTACATTTTAATATGGAAGATAACACATATGGAAGGTTCAGCCACAAATCTCATGGTTATTAGGGTAGTAGTAGCAGCAAAAAAAGAAAAAAAGTAGTAGCAAAACAGAAGTCAATACTTCCTCAATGTCATTTCCACTGATAACATCTTATCAGTTTCTGACTTTGAAACAATTTGACAGTGCCAAGTACTTTGGTGATAAAAACTTTCTCAAGTGTCCAGTTCATTTTGAAGGTCTATCTTCATCATAATATGTGGGTGATGGTGGTCAAGGTGGTTTGATCTGTCTGGTCTATGCTGTTATCCCCCTCTCTCTGCTTCTTTCTGTTTCTCTCTCTGTTTCTCTCTTTGTCTCTGCTTCTCTCTCTCTGTGTTTCAATAAGGCTGGTTTGCCTGCCCTTTGAGTAGCCATTGGGTGAATATGAATGGCCTCTTCTTCACAGGAACCAGCTCCCTAGATGATGAATGTGAGAACTAGGCTAGTAGCTGGGCTGCTAGTCTGGTTTGGAGGGAAGATCATTGTTACCCTCAGGGCTTCTGTGCTTATCTGCATATTGGTGTCAATTGGTCAGCAACTGTTGCTGAGGGTGATGACATCATCCGTGGGCCCAGTGATGGTGATTGCCTTTCTCCATAATGGAAGGCAGTATGGAATTATACAGTTATCTAACTATACAATAATTTTTAAAAATGTTAATGCCAAGGCAACTAGGTGGCACAGTGGATAAAGCAGTGGCCCTGGATTCAGGAGAACCTGAGTTCAAATCCAGGTTCAGACACTTGACACTAGCTGTGTGACCCTGGGCAAGTCACTTGACCCTCATTGCCCCCCCCCAAAAAAAAGAGTTCACACTATTGATTTAGGGCAGCTAGGTGGCGCAGTGGATAGAGCACCAGCCCTGGATTCAGGAGGACCTGAGTTCAAATCCGACCTCAGACACTTAACACTGGCTGTGTGACCCTGTGCAAGTCACTTAACCCCAATTGCCTCACAAAAAAAATGTTAATGCCATTTGACCTCCAAATCTGATTTTACGGTTTATAATTCTAAGGAAGTTTATAACAGGTAGAAAGGTACTATTTTTTTTTAATGTTCATAACAGTATTATTTATAATAGAGAAAAAGACTAGAAATAAACTGTTCAGTGATTGGAAAATAGCTAAATAAATTGAATCTAATGGAATATCATTGGGCTGAAAGAAGTAGCAATGATGAGAATACAAACATAGAAGTGAAATCTCATATGAAGTGACACAGAATTTAAAAAAAAAAACAGAACCAAAACAACATTATATACACTGACTTCAACTGTGTAAAGAAAGAAAAAAAATCCAACATCAGCAAAACTCATGATAAATACAATGGATAATAACAAACAGCAGATAAGTGATGGAAGAGGACAGCAGCGTGTGCAGTTCACAATCACAACTTTCATATTATTTTACTTAATTTTTTAGGTTGTTTTATTGCCTGTTTTATTTATTCTATCATTGGCTTTAATGGAGAATTTAATTTCTTTTTTATTATTGTTTAAGATTTTCTTATATTGTCTTTTGGTTTAGTGTTATGTTTAAACTTTTTTTTTAGTGAGGCAATTGGGGTTAAGTGACTTGCCGAGGGTCACACAGCTAGCAAGTGTTAAGAGTATGAGGCCGGATTTGAACTCAGGTACTCCTGACTCCAGGGCCGGTGCTCTATCCACTGTGCCACCTAGCTGCCCCATATTTAAACATTTGTATTGATGAAAATTAAAACAAAATTAATTGTTTTTAAATGAGAGGATTAGAATAAGCTTCTTTCCTGGGTAACATTGTACTTTTGCTCATTGTCTAAATGACTTATTTGACAAATAATGATGAACTTCCTGTGCCAACTCATGTATTATTAGTTCCCTTTTTATGTACTTGACTTGCCTCCCCCAATAGATTATAAACTTCTTGAAGATACCTCATACTTCTGCTATAACCCCACAGCACCATGCATAAGGCTGGCTGGATACACTGTAAGTACTCAGTAAGTATTTACCAAGTGATGGATGGATGGTTTAAAGCCCTGTCCCCCAAATCTTGTGGGAGTGCTCTAGACTGGAAGGTCTAACGAGAGAGGCCATGGTTCTGTCCCCAGCTCTATAACTAATCAGTCAAGGCCCTTTTCTCTGGGCCTCCTTTTTCCTATCTATAAAAGTTAAGTGAGTAGAACTAGATGATTCCCGAGGCCCTTTCCATCTGTGATGTGACATTTTGTATGATAAGATTGTAATGCTCCTATCTTCGACATCCTACGTTCCAGGATTCTAAGGTCATTTCTGTCACAGGCAGTATTTTAGGAATCTAAGGCCCCATCTATCTTTGACATTTGTCTTCTAGGATTCAGTCCCCCTCCAGCTCTGACAGTCTTTGTTATGTTTCTGAAATCCCTCCGAATGCTGACATCCTGTGTTCTGTGGATCTAAGATCCCTTCTGCTAGAGTGGAAACATCCTTTGCTGGCAAAATGCTCATATTTCTCATTAAGGACTATGTAAGCAATCTATCTTCTCCTATTCATACAGAGAATTTTCTTCTTTGAATTATTCTCCCTTGAACAGAGGAGAACAGAAGAATTTCCCTTTTGTCACACTAATGACAAAGCTAGACTGCTTTGAGTTATCATGGTATCTAATGACTGTCCAAATTCCATCTCCTGCCTGAGCTAATTGTATTCAGGACAGGCTGTAGGAAAGCTCTGGCAAGAATCTTATTCATCACCCTTCAGAGGTGTGGCTTTTAGCAGTCAATCCATTAGTAGGTATCCTTTTTATAAAGACAAAACACAAGTAAGTGACATTTTCTCATATTATTCAATGGTATTCCAGGAACCAGATGAGTACCAAAGTTAATAATCTCCCTAAATAGGCTGTGGAGGAATGAAACTGAAATATTCGTGATGGTAAAAGCAACAGAATTTGTTGAAAAGAATGGTGACCTAAGATGCAAAAGACCATTCTCTTGCTCCAGTGCAGCTAACAATAATCCTGGGTCACATTTCTTTATAGTTTACAAAGCACTTTGCATGTACTCTTTCTTCTGTTCCCTTAATATTCCCATTTTACTGATGAAGAAACTATCTAAGTCATGTTAAGTGGCTTCCCTGTGGTCAAACAGCTAGTAAAGTAAAAAATTGATTCCTGGGCCAGTGGCCTTCCTACCACACCATTTTGTTTGAGTAGGAGGGGGTGCTTAACTGGAAAAATCCCCAGAGAGAAAGGTTCGAAAAGTTAGGATAGGAATGAAGCCTATGGATCTGGCAATTACAACGTCACTGACAAAAACTTTAAGAGAAAGGGGTTTTTTTTGTTGTTGTTGTTTTTTTAGTGAGGCAATTGGGGTTAAGTGACTTGCCCAGGGTCACACAGCTAATAAGTGTTAAGTGTCTGAGGCCGGATTTGAACCCAAGTACTCTTGACTCCAGGGCCGGTGCTCTATCCACTGCGCCACCTAGCTGCCCTAAGAGAAAGTTTTAGTGCAATAGCAGGGGCAGAAGCCAAGTTGAAAGGGGTTGAGGGAAAAGTGGGTAACTACTTTTCAGGAAGTAGTATCAGTAAAAAGTAGAAAACGTGACCAAGCACTTTAGCAATGAATAGGGAAGAGAGAGTTAGGATAGTACGTAGATGGGGTAGAAACATCAAGAGAAAGGTTTTGTTTTGTTTTGTTTTGGGAGGTGGTTAAGAATCCAAAGAAGTTCTTCACAATACAGGGCTCTGCTCACTAAAGGCATCACATAAATGATTGGTGAATGAATTGGTTTGGATTGAGGGGAGTCCTGCCTTTCATTCACCAATGCAGCATATCTGATATATGAGTAACATAGAGAGGTACCTTCTTTTCTACACACACACACACACACACACACACACACACATATAGAGTGTATATGTGTATGTGTATGTGCATGTGTATGTGTATATATATGTATACAGGTGTCTTCCTTATAGAGATTATAAGGATGTAGGCTCCATACAACCTTTACTTATGCAGACATAAATAAGAGTATTTCTCTTCTCTTCTCCTCTTCTCTCTCTATATTGAAAAAATCTAGAGAAAGTTTTTTTTTTCTTACTGCGGATGTTGATGTGTAATCAAGGGATTTCTGCTAGATGGAATAATAAATCTGTAGGAAGTCTTTCCTAGTCTCCTTATCCCTCCACCCCATTTCTGGTGCTTTTCCTCTGAGATTATTTTCTATTTCTACTGTATAATATATCTCATATGTACATAGTTATTTGGTGGCACAATGAATAGAGTGCCAGGCCTGGAGTCAGGAAAATTCATCTTCCTGAGTTCAAATCTGGTCTCAGACACTTACTAGCTGTGTGACTCTGGGCAAATCATTTAACCCTGTTTGCCTCAGTTTCCTCATCTGTAAAATAAGCTGGAGAAGGAAATGGCAAATCACTCAGTATCTTTGCCAAGAAAACCCCAAATAGGGTCAGGCAGAGTTGAACAGGACTGAAATGACTAAGGGCTCATGGAGACAGTTTGTAGAGATTTGTTTTGAATCCTATGCTACTATTCTCTCTACTACATACACACCATGGCAGTGATTCCAGGAGGAAATCCCCGATAGAATTAGGTTCCGGACTGTGGGGACCATTCAGTGTCTGTCCAGCCAACTCACCAGCTGATCTTGTACAGCAAAGTGAGAAGCTACATGCCCCAAGTGAGAAGAGACTATGGCTCAGATCAATTAGTAATCCAGCTGCTGCATGCTACCAAACTGTGAGCAAGAAGGAAGCCTTAATGTCATGGAAAATAGAGATAATAGTCACCAGAGCCTCACATTTTGTCTCGTAAAAGCTGTGTCCGAGCCATCGGCTCTGAGTTCTGACTCAGTATGGAGCAGCCACAAAGCTCAGATGCAGAAGCAGGGCCACGGGTTTTTCCTCCAAAGGTTGGGAAAGCAGAACACGCATTACAACGCATCCTTTGTGGCCACTAACCTGTAATCAGCAAGGTGAGGCTTTTGGCAGAGTGCTGGTGAAACCTCCCAGTGAGGCTGGGCACTCCCAAATAATGTGCCAAGAGGCACATTACCTAGCATATAGTAGGCACTTCACAAAGGCTTGTTGAGTGACTGACTGACCGACTGACTGGTATTACCATAGTCCTGGCTAGTTGGCAAAGGAGCAGCTCTTTTCAGCCTGAAAAACAAGTAGCATGAAGTGGAAAACTCAAGCTCCTAAATTTAAAAAAAAATTGTTTTAAAGCACTCTTTATCCTTGTCAAATGTAACATAATCTAACCCATATCTATTTCAAAGATTTTGTGTCAATGGGTTTGTTTGTTTTTTTAAGGAGGAAAAAAAAAGTAGAAATTTACATGGAACTTTGCAAAATGATTTATATATATTTTTTTCCTGGCTTTACCACGTGCTACCCATATGACTTTGGCCAAATCACTGAATTTATCTGGATCTCACTTTCCTTATTAGTACAATGAGAGAGTTATTCTAAATCTCTAAGGTCCCTTCTACCTATAAATCCTGTGATTTGAGGATGCTATGGTCTCATTTTAAAAAGTTTATGGATAAACTTGTTTTACCTTCCATCAACAAGTAGAAATGACTGGATATACTATGAATAAGAAGCAAAGCAAGATGAACAAAAGTCTTAATATACCAGACTCCCATATAAAACTAACCTATAATTTCATTGGCTTTGTATGATCAAAGGATCATAGATCCTGAGCTGAAAGGGACCCTTCCAAAACTTTCATCTTACACTTAAGGAAACTGAGACCCAGAGAGGCTAAGTGATTTCTTAAGGCCACTCAAAGTTTTGGAGTCTGAGGTAAAATTTGAACCCAGGTCCTCAGGCTCCAGAATCAGTGCTTTTTTTTCTATTATACCACTAAGCCCTACAGCTTAAACAGTGTTATTGTTTGTCCTTTATTCTAGAAGAGGACCATGACATCAGAGTGGTGATATGACTTGCAGTGACTTGGATTTAAGCAAGAGAGAGATGTGCAAGGTCACCAATCTCACTCTCTCCTCCAGAGCCATATGGGTCCAGTGGCAAGATATACATCAGGAGGACTGGAGATGGCCCCAGTGTTTGAGGCAATCAGGGTTAAGTGACTTGCCCAGGGTCACAAAGCTAGTAAGTATCAAGTGTCTGAGGCTGGATTTGAACTCAGGTTCTCCTGACTCCAGGGCCACTGCTCTTTCCACTGTGCCACCTAGCTGCCTCAACTTACAAATAGTAGCAAATTAATACCTAATATTTCATTAACATTTTAGGTTTGTACAAAGCATTTTCCTGACAACTACCCTATAAGGTAGGCTGTATAAGGGTTATTAGCCCGATTTTATATATTAGGAACTGGGGAAAGCCAATAGAGTTTAAATGACTTGTTCAAGGTTATATAAATAATAAAGAACAGAAGTTAAGAATCAAAGCCTGGTCTAACTCCAGAGCCAGTGATTCCTCTACAAATCATGGTCAGGGGTGGGACATTCGTCAACGATTGTTGCCTTTCTCAGATTCCCTCAGCCAAGCAGGGTAACATGAGTTATTAAACTTAAGCATTTCCCTAATTGATCTTCAGCTAGTGGGTATCCACTTCAGGTTTAGAAGGTTTAACTGAAGCATGTCAATGCAGTAATTCATTAAACCCTGGAGGTCTATGTAACACTCTAAATGCCCTTTGTTTGATTAGTGGAAATCTAAGAGGCCACTAGTGGACTCATAATGCTGTGACTTATCCCATGGTCCCTTGGGCCAACTTTATCTTATAAGGCTAAATGCATGTGGTCAGCAAATTAAGGAGGCTCTCATACTGAATACACCATATCTGATAATATTATGACTATTTCAATTTGATACTTTGCCAAAAAATGGGAAACAAAATGAGTGCCTCCTATGAACTTGGAAATGGCAGAACAAGTCGTGCTGTATTGCTGCAATGGGAAATTGCTGGTCTGTAAGAATTGGTGAATATCAGGCATTTAGAGAAGTATGGCAAAATTTGTGTGAATTGACATAGGGTGAGCAAAGCAGAATCTGACCAATACAAATGATTAAAATAATGTAAATTAAAACAATATTTAAAGACACCAGAAGGCAGATGAAATGCAATAGCCAATCTCCAGTGATGAATTACAAATCCTTCTCTCAGTAAGGAGGTGGTGGGCTATGGATATAGACCATTACATAGGTTGTCAGATTTGGTAGATTTGTAATTTGGTTTTCCTTTACTATTTTTATTTTTTATAAAGGGAGAGTGGGGGAAAAAACCTCTAGGGGGCAGCTAGGTGGCACAGTAGATAGAGCACTGGCCCTGGAGTCAGAAGGACCTGAGTTCAAATTCGACCTCAGACACTTGACACCTACTAGCTGTGTGATCCTCGGCAAGTCACTTAACCCCAATTGCCTCGCCAAAAAAAATTAAAATAAAAAAATAAAGCAAAATAAAGGGAGGGTGGGGGACAGAAAAATGATCTATTGCTGGTGACTTATATAAAAATGAGTTTCAAAAAATGAGTATCAATAAAACTTTTAAATTCAAAAAACACATAGGCAAGATAGGACATTTAAAGATGAAGCAGAATAGTCTAGAAAGGAAACAAGAGAGTAGTATTATGAAGATGTCACTAGTAAATAGAATCATAAACTGTTAAGAACTAGAAAATACCCTAGATCACAGAACCCAGAATGTCAGAACTGGGCTTTAGAATCCTAAAACATAGACAGGTAGGCTTGAAAGGACCATGTGATCATTGAGCTATGGGATATCAGGAACCTTAGAATCATAGAACATAGAATAATGTCAGAGTTGTAAAGGACATTGAATATTGAATGTCAGATCTGGAAGGAATCATAGAACAAGGAACATCAGAGCTGGAAGGGACCTTAGAACCATGGACACAGGTCCTCAAAACTGGAACAATTGAAATGACCTAATCCAATCATCTCATTTAATAAATAAGGAAATCAAAGTCCAGAGAAGAGAGTCATAAGCAGGGAGGGATGATCAGAGCTTTACCCCAGATTCCAACATAGGTAGAGGGAGTTGGGGAGTACACTTCCTTGTATATATGCTGGCAAACCCTATAAAGGTTCTGCCCCTTCCCAGGCCTGCCTCTGTTTCAAAGGTCCTGACTTCTCCCTGCTGTTTCCTCAATCTCTGGTCTTCTCTCAGGGCTTGTCCAGTTCTATTGAACGGGCTCTGAGGCAGACTATTCTCTATACCACATGCTCCACCCCTCATGACCTCTTTCCAAGGGTCAGTGAGATTGCATCCAACTAGGAGACAGCTTTCCTCTGTGGGGTAAGCGGGGGGGGGGGGGGGGGGGGGGGGGGGGGAAAGCAACTACATTCTCAGCTCTGCTTGATTGGAGGACCACGCCCTCCTAGAATGTGTGACAGCTGAACAGAGACAATTTGATCATAGTGTGACATATACCCTTGGTTTGGGGAAAGTGGATTTAAAAGAGTTCAGAAGAAAAATATGTAGGATTCCACAGACTATAAAATGCTACAGTCAGTCAGGAAGGAGGCTTGAGAGGTCTTGGATACACAAGGATCTTACCACCCAATTTAGATTTCCTTTTCTTTTCTTTTTAAAAATTTTTACAATTTTTGGCAGGGCAATGAAGGTTAAGTGACTTGCCCAGAGTCACACAGCTAGTAAGTGTCAAGTGTCTGATGCCAGATTTGAACTCAGGTCCTCCTGAATCCAGGGCTGGTGTTTTATCCACTGTGCCACCTAGCTGCCCCCCACCCCCAATTTAGATTTTAAGAAGAAATATACAGTTATCCTTTCCACATTGTGACTTTCCACATCATGGTTTTGATATATCATGGGTCAGCATAAGAAATTAAATGGGAATTTTTTGGGAGTTTTGTAGAAGGTGAAGGCCAGCAGATGACACAGAAAAAGTTTAGAAATCCAGAAATGCATAAAATATATGTATAGTATTGTCAACATTTGTTTTGTTTTGTTGAGGCAATTGGGGTTAAGTGACTTGCCCAGGGTCACACAGCTAGTAAGTGCCAAGTGCCTGAGGCCAGATCTGAACTGAGGTCCTCCTGAATCCAGGGCTGGTGCTCTATCCACTGCGCCACCTAGCTGTCCTATGTATAGTATTGTATAATATCAACCCGCATTTTACAATAAGGTACTATAAACACCCCATAAAAGAAAAAAAACCTCAGACTTCTCCTCTGGTATGAAGGGAGAGCCAAAAAATTTTACACAGATTTTCTAGATCATGGGCACATCACACCCCTAGCCCCTTCAATGTGGAAGGGATAACTGTACAGAAGATGGAAACGAGGCCAGAAAACAGACAAGTAGAAGAACATAGTATGGTCCTGTAAAAAAGTAGTGTGAGGATTGCAAAAGCTCCTAATGAGCTGAGGTTGGTAAAGGATGCAAAGGACAACAAAAAAGAGGAGGGGTAGCTGTTGTAAATCCTTCATTTTTTTGAAGAAGACCAATGACATCATGGGGGCGATGCCTTTGCCTTGACTTGTGTGTGAATTGGATTTAATTTAAGGCAGGATCACACAGTCATCAGACTTACTTTCTTCCAAAGTCATTGAAATCCAATGTCAGGACAAAAGTCAGGATGATTGGCAATGGCTCAGGATGACCTTGGCATCTTCCATGTCTGATCAAGCCCATAGCATTCCATAGGGCCTGCTTCAGCCGCCTTTGTGGTCATAACTATATTGGAGGAAAAAGGAAGGTCAAAGAAGGAATGTGACTTTGCTTGGGATGGATGGGTCAATATTAACTGACAACAGAGAAAAGGCAAGAGCACAAAAATGCAATTTTGCTTCTGGTTGTTTTTTCTGCCAAAGAAAATGACTCTTTCCCTGGAAATAACAGAACAAAGATGAACAACAGGGAATTGATACCTAAGATTAGTAAGGAAATAGTAAGGAAGCACCCAGATCCCCTTGAAGAACTCAAGTCATCTGGCCTGAATGGACAACAACTTTGAGTACTGAGAGGAGTGGTTGGTTGGTGTGATTATTGCTGTCTGTGATGTATAAAAGATCATTGAAAACAGGACTAGAGAGGCAAAGAGTGCTATCAGAAAGGGGAAAAGAACATAGTGTTCATAAATTAGGCCAATAGGCTTGAGAACGAACATAAAAGACATGATGATGAACATCTAGTAAAGGAAGTGCTGACTACAAAGGGCCATGAAAGCACCATCAAGAACAAGTCATGCCACACTAACTTCCTTTTGTTCGTTTGTTTTTTTTTTAAAAAAAAAAAACAAGATTAAACTAAGTAGATGAAGGGATTGCCATGCATATTACTTACCAAATTCTAACAAAGCTTTGAATAAAGTATATCATGCCCTCCTCACACCTGAGGGTTAGAAGGCAGCAGATGACAGTCTCATAGGACAAGGATGCAGGAATCTAGTTGCATAACCCCCTCAGAGTTTCTATCATGGTGAAGGTATACTCTAAGATTGGGAATTAGGTGGTAGGAGATCTGGAAATAGCATAGGGTCTGATTTACAGGGCTCCAGTTGGCAATGTTAGCAAAGAATAGATGACTTAAGAAATGGAGTATTGGGCTGGCAAGGTAGTGGAGAGGGAGCGGTAGTAGAAAGATCAGGGGAGAAGTGTCACTTACAGGGGGCTGGACAGCTGGGGTCCTGCATGCAGCACTTTTGAGAAGCTTCACTGTCTGGAGGTAGTAGCAACAGCATTGGGACTAGGAGACATACCCCAGGCTTAGTGAAGGTTCCTGGGCCACAGGTGGAGGGTAGATTCCTAGATTCCTCCCCGCTGCCCCCCCCATTATCCCTCTCCCCTTTCCATTCATTCAGAGAAAGCTGAAAAACCCTTGGGTTTCCTATTTTTTTTTTTTTACTCCCCACTGCCAATAGTAGTTTGTACCCTTTTTTACTTTTTGGAGGTAATCAAGATTAAGTGACTTGCCCAGTGTCAAACAGTAAGTGTTTGAGGCCAGATTTGTACTCTTTTTTTAAATAAATAAGTTTATCCTTATTGTTTGTGGCCACATCATTGTTTGGGATCAGACTGTGCAATGGAGGGTAATTTTGATGAGCTTTCTTCATCTTATGGAATGTCCAAGATGGAAGCTCCCTTCCTTTATGTTGGGATATTATTTGTCCCCCTGGTAACTATTGAGCTACCTTTTAGTATTATGAATGATTCTATAAATCTCCCCCAAAATAATACCTTAAAATTTGAATTCAGGGTTCACTTGGATTTCCCCTAGAAGAACTAGTTGGATTACCTATGAGTGGTAAGTACATGCCTAAGACCACATACAGTTAAGCCTTCTTTTCCCACAATGATCCAAGAGAAAGGAGTGGAGAGAGCTAACAGGGACCAGACAGGAAAGGGGCATCCAGGAGGAAGGTATAGGAATGGTCTGTGAGGATTTCTCCCCCATCTCCTTTCTAGTTGGGACTGGGGAGTGAGGAGAGCACAGATACTGCCATGCCACAGGAACCCCTGATGATTACTCGGTTTTTGTGGGGCAGAATAAAGGATATGAACCAGATGATAATGTAATTAGAAGACTTCAGAACTGGTTGAATGTCAGGACTAAAGAATAGTTGTTAATGGTTTAATGTCAGCACGGCGGGGGGTTGTCCGTGAAGTAGCCCAGGCTTCTCTGCTTGGCGCTGTGCTGCTTAACATTTTGTTTCAGTGTCTTGGGTAGAGGAATAGATGGCATGTTCATCAGATTTGCAGATGGAACAAAGCTGGGATAGATGACTGACTGGCTGGACGACAGAATCAGGAACCAGAAAGATTGGCTAAAGCACTGGGCTGAATCTAATGAGATGAAATCCACTTAGGGTAACTGTAGCATCTTATATTTGAGTACCAAGAAAACCACCTTCACAAGCATAAGATGGGAGACAGTAGTTGTTCAGCAAATGATCTGAGGGTTTTGGAGGACTGCTAGCTCCATAGAAGTCAGCATTGGGATGTGGCATCCCACAAAAGCTAATGGGCTCTTAGGCTTCACTGAGAGATAAAACTTCCAGGAAGAGAAGCAAGAATCTCTCACTGTATTCTGCCCTTATCAACCTTCATCTGGAGTATTATTTGTTGGTTTTGTTTTGTTTTGTTTTTTTCTGGTTGGGCAATGAGGGTTAAGTGACTTGCCCAAGGTCACACAGCTAGTAAGTGTTAAGTGTCTGAGGCCAGATTTTTTTTTTTCCTGAGGTCGGATTTTAACTCAGGTCCTCCTGAATCCAGGGCCGGTGCACCACCTAGTTGCCCCTCATCTGGTGTATTATGTTTAGTTCTAGGTGCCCTGATTTTTAAAGGACACAGACATTTAACAGTCATATGACCCTGGGCAAGTCACTTAATCTCTGTCTACCTTAGTTCCTTCATGTGTAAAATGGGATAACCACATCTGTCTCACAGGATTGTTATGAAGATCAAGTAAGATAATGCAAACCTTAAAACACTACATGGGGGCAGCTAGGTGGTGAAGTGGATAAAGAACAGGACTTGGATTTAGGAGGACCTGAGTTCAAATCTGGCCTCAGACACTTGACACTTACTAGCTGTGTGACCCTGGACAAATCAGTTAACCCTCATTGCCCCACAAAACAAACAAACAAAACCCCCCCCAAAAAAAACACTATATGGGGGCAGCTAGGTGGTGAAGTGGATAAAGAACTGGCCCTGGATTCAGGAGAACCTAAGTTCAAATTCAGCCTCAGACACTTCACACTTGCTAGCTGTGTGACCTTGGTCAAGTCACTTAACCCTCACTGCCCTGCCCCCCAAAAAAAGAGTGGGGGGAAAATAAAAACACCATATGAATGTTAGCTAAACCAGGATGGTGAGGAGCCCTGGGTTCATGGCTTATGGAGATTGGTTAAAGGAACTAAGGAATGGTTAGCCCAGAGAAGAAAAGACTGAGGGGGGAACATACAAATTTTTGAAGAACTGACATGTGGAAAAGGATTGTTGTTCATCTTTTGTTTTCAAAGAGAACCAGTGACATCAAGAGTTGATGCCTTGGCATTCAGATGAATTGGATTTAAGTGAGGCAGAGCTGCACAAAGTTGTCAGCCTCACTCTGTTTTCCAGTCATTGAAGTTCAGTGGCAGGACAAAAGTAAGGGCAACTGGTAGTGGTCCAGGATGCAGAGGGTGACTTGGGCATCATCAATGTCTGACCAAGCTTTAAGCATTCCACAGTGCCTACTTCAGCCTCCTTCATGACTGTTGGAACAGATTGTTCTCAGCTGCCCATTCTACAACGTGCTTGGGGTAGATGGTCCCCTAACTTACTGATGGGCTGGAGGCCTGTTGGTTCCCCTCTCCCTTAGACTTGTTCTTTTTGGCTCTGGTTGGCAGAACCAGGAGTAGGGGGTGGGAGGTGTAAAGAAGCCATTTTAGGTTTGATGTCAGGAATAACTTCCTACTGATTACTACTGTCCTGGAGAGATCATGGATTACTCCTCCTCCTTGGAGGTGTTCAAACAGAGGCTACATGACCCCTTGTCGGCCATGTTATACTCCTCATTTCTTTCCTGTGTGGGTTGAGCTAGGTGGCCACAGAGATCCCTTGCAGGTCTCAAATTCTGTGGTTCTATGTCAAATCCCTCTAGTCTTTCAGTCACTTAGCAAGAATTAGGAAACACTTCTTGGTTCACATTGAAAATCATAGGTGTGTTTAATTTTTTTTTAAATCCTCATGGAAAAAGGAATAGGAGCCCCTTATATAATTATCTATCACATCAGGATTTTTGGATAAAGTAGCTCTCTTCCCACAATGGGCACAGGCAAATCTTGGGAAGGTGAGCTCTTGACCTCTGAGACATCAGTGAGCCTAGGGCAGATCATGCTGGTCACAAGATATGCCCCAGATAAGGGCATTCCTATCCGTAGGCTGTTATCAATCCAGCTGTCACCTGGAGACTTCAGATAACATACTGGTAAGAGTCAGGTAGATAATTCTATTCTGAGCTCATCCAAGTGAAACACTGGCTGCAGCCCCTGCTTCCCATGGAGAAACAAACAGCAAACAAGCCCTTTAGAAGGTTTGGATTTTTGCTTGTAAATTCATCTATCATTTGGCATGGGTTACCATTTCCCAGGTGTCAATGGGGGTGTGTGTGTCAATTTCTGCTCCATTTAAAAAAATAAAAGTATTTTATTATTTTCCAGTTACATGTAAGGATAGTTTTTAACATTTGTTTTCATAGGATTTTTAGTTTCCAATTTTTCTCCCACCCTTCCTTCTCTCCCTCCTCCCCAAGACAAAAAGCAATCTGATATAGTTTATATATGTACAATCACATTAAACATATTTCTGCATTAATAATTTTGTGAAAGAAGAATCAATCTGCTCCATTTTCTTAAGGTGGCAGCCACACCACTGGAAAGACAATATATCTCACCCGCCAGGCTCAGGTGCTTTTTTTCCCCAAGTGTTCCCCAGCTGTATAGACTTTTCTCTCAAATGCTTTCTTCTCACAGAAACCCAATCACATAATATTGTCTCAATTTTGCAGAATAGGAAACTGAGGTTCAAGAGTGAGGAAGTGACTTCCTAACAGCTAGTAAAATAGCAAAGTCAGGACCCCAGTGAGGTATTTTATCTCCAAATCCAATACTCTTTCTCCTACACCACTGAAAATTTGTCACTTGAAACAATTTCTGATTTTTAAAATAATTTGGTTTTTGTTGTGAAATTTGCAAACAAACATATTTCCATGTACAAAGAACAGAAAAGGGGATTATATATATACATATATGTATGTATAAGTGTATGTATGTATGTATGTATGTATGTGTGTGTGTATATATATATATATATATATATATATGAAACATTTAAAATCACAGAAGAGAACAGGAGAAAATTCAGAAAGGGACACAGATAAGTTGAGCGATTTTATTACTGTTGTGCTAAATCAAATATGTATTGCTCAACTTATCTGTGTCCCTTTCTGAATTTTCTTCCATTCTCTTCTGTGATTTTAAATGTTTCAACTCTCATTTCTTGCTTCTCTTTTTGCATCACTATCACTACACCTCTCCCAATTCTTACCCCCTTATCGCTGCCCAGTAAACAGAATCCCTCTCTTGTAACAATTAAGTACAAAAAATATTTATAGCTGCTCTTTAAGTGGTGGCAAGGAATTGGAAGTTGAGGGGATGCCCATCAATTGGGGAATGGCTGGACAAGTTGTGGTATATGAATACAATGGAATACTATTGTGCTGTAAGAAACGATGAGCAGGAGGAGTTCAGAGAAACCTGGAGGGTCTTGAGTGGGCTGATGATGAGTGAGTGAGCAGAACCAGAAGAACATTGTACACAGTATCATCAACATTGAGTGTTGATCTACTGTGATGGACTATATTCTTCTCACCAATGCAATGGTACAGAAGAGTTCCAGGGAACTCACGATAGAAGAGGATCTCCAAATCCAAGAAAAAAAAAAAAGAACTGTGGAGTATAGATGCTGAATGAACCATACTATTTCTTTTGTTTTTGGTGCTGTTGTTTTTTCTATTTTGAGGTTTTTTATCATTGCTCTGATTTTTCTCTTATAACATGACTAATGCAGAAATAGGATTAATGTTTTGAACTCAGGTCCTCTGGAATCCAGGGTTGGTGCTTTATCTACTGTGCCACCTAGCTGCCCCCAGTTGTTGTTCTTTGAGTTAAGAATAAAGTATTTTTTGTAGCAGAAGCATATCATGAAAATTCTACGGCCCCCTTTTCATTCTCATCCTTGTTCGAGTTTTGGAACTAAGAGGGAAGTTATTGACTTTCAACCTTGCCTTCCTCCTTCCTTTCTATCCTTCCTCCACAAACATTTATAAGAGCCTATTAAATAGAGAGGTAGCATGGTTTAGTGTGCTAGTCTTATAGTCAGGAAAACCCAGATTTATTAGCTTGGTAACTCTGGGTTTGTCACTTAACTTTTCTGTGTTTGAGGAAATTCCCCAGGACTTAATACTTTTGTTGTTCAGTTGAGTTTTCTTGGCAAAGATACCAGAGTGGTTTGCCATTTTCCAGATGAGCAAACTGAAGCAAACAGGGTTAAGTGACTTGCCTAGGGTTACACCACGAGTGAGTGTCTGAGGCTGGATTTAAACTGACAAAGATGAGTCTTCCTGATTCCAGGCCTGGTGCTCTATCCACTGAGCCACCTACTTGCCCTTGCTTACATACTTAGTCATTAGTAACTTGTAGAGGGAGTTCCCACTTCCTTTTCTGTGGAAATCACAGATTTTTTTTTTTTGGTGAGGCAATTGGGGTTAAGTGACTTGCCCAGGGTTACACAGCTAGTAAGTGTTAAGTGTCTGAGGCCAGATTTGAACTCAGGTCCTCCTGAATCCAGGGCTGGTGCTCTATCCACTGCACCACCTAGCTGCCCCCACAGATCTTATTTTAGAAAGTCCTGCAACTGTGTTGATCGGATCCAATAAAACTTTATTGAATCTTAAATGGTCTCTCACTGCAGCAAGGAAATCTTTTTATTCTTTCCTAATTGATTCTCTATCATATTCTCCACAATGGCTATTACAAATCCCTCAAACTTCCCACTGAACTCTTATCCTTTCAGCTGAGGCCTTTCCTTCACATTTTAACCCCCCCCCCCAACCCCCATTAAGGAATCCACTGAGAACGACCTCTTTTCCTCCTTCCTCATTTTATAATTCCTCGTCATTTCTTCCTTTACCCAATCTCTACTGAAGAGGTGGTTCTTCTCTTCAACAAGTCCATCTCCTCTGCATGTACCCTTGATCCCATTCCCTGATATCTTTGCCAGCATATTGCCCTATTCTAAACCCACTCCCCCTTAATCTCTAATCTCTATTGATTCCTTTCCTCGGAGCTACAAATGTGCCATGTTTCCCATTGTTATTGTTATTGTTATTAACAGCTATGAAAGGTCAAGTGACTTGTACAAGGTCAGTCTGAGTTTATATTTGAACTTGGGTCTTTCTGACCCTAAGTCTAGTGCTCTAGACATTGTGCCACTTAAATGTCCTGGCCCCTACTCCATTTTATTATCCCTACTAACTATTATCCTATATCTCTTTTCCATTTCTTAGTCAAACTCTTTGAAAGAAGCCATCTACAGGTGGTCCCTCAACTTTTCTGCTCATACTCTTTTCTTAATCCCCTGCATATGGTTTCAAACCTAACCTCATCACTCACTGAAAGTTTCTTCTACAACTATCTCCTTTCTTCCAGTTCTAATGGCCCCTTCTCAATCTTCAGTCTTCTTGACCTCTCTACTTCATCTGAAACTGTTAATCATTCACTCCTCCTGCACATTATCTCCTCTGTGGGTTTTGGGGGACACTTTTCCAGGTTTTTCTCCTTCCTTTCCACCCTTTCCTAAGTCTTCTTTGCTAATGCAAAATTCATGTTATGCTCACTAAATGCTGGTGCCCCTCCCCCACATCTGTTCTAAAGCCCTCTTTTCCCTTTACATTCTCTCGATGACCTCATCAGTTTATATCAGTTCAATTATCATCTTTATGCAGATGACTCCAAGATCTATATGTCCAACCCAATTCTCCCCTAAGTTCCAGTACCAAATTACCAATGGCCTATTGGACTTTTCCAACTAGATTTTCCAGAGGCAGCTCAAGCTAACATATAAAAACCACACAACTCACTATTTTCCTTCCCAAACCTACTGTTCTTCTGAAATTCCCTGTTAGTGTTGAGGTCACCACCATATTCTCAGTCACCCAACCTGACAACCTTTGTGTCATCCTTGACTCCTTATACTTACTCATGTCACATATCTAGTTCATTGTGAAATCTTGTTGTCTCTACCTTCATATTGCTCCTATATGTTTCCTTTCTACTCACATAACCACAATCCTAGTTCAAGCCCTCTTACTTTTTAGCCTAGGCTAATTTAACAGCCTTCTGGTAGGGCTTCTTGCTTCAAGTCTCTTCTCATTCCAGTCCATTCTTCACACAGCTGCCAAAGTGATTGTCCTAAAGCACAGATCTAGTCATCCTTCTCTCTTCCCCATCAAGAAACTCCAGTGTTTCCTTTGGGATCAAATAGCCTATCAAACTAGAAAGATCTTGAATAGAGAAAATTGAAGGACTATTTAGTTATACTTAATATATGTTCGTTGTGCTGGAAATGAATTTGAATTCCTGTGTGGATAGAACTGAGTGCCATGTTAGGGACAGCCCAGCATCTGCTATGGCAGATGCCCTGTATAAGTAGCATGGCTTGGGGACACAGAGCTGGTCTCAGAGTCAAGAAGACCTGGGTTCAAGTCCTGCCTCTGACACATACTGGACAAAGTCACTTAACCCTTTGGTGTCTCAGCTGACTCTGTAAGACCCCAAGGTTCAGAGAAGATGGCTATTTGCTTTGGTAGAAGAAAATGCCTCACTCGGGACTCCAAATACCAATAAAATCACAGACTCATCAGAGGGAAGGTCACCAAGGTGAAGAACATGGGAGAAGGATGACAGGTGAATGAATAGACATAGGTTAATAATAATAATTCACTGTCATAGAGCATTTTAAGTTTATGAAGCATAACCTTGTGCAAGTATATCCATTTTATAGATGAGGAAGCTGAGGATAAATGACTTGCCCAAGGCCTCACATCTAGTTAGGTGTGGGAATCAGGATTTGAACCTGTCTCCAGAACTCTAACCACTATGCCATGTTGGTATCTTGGTGAGTTCTATCATTCCATCCTGTAAGCCTTCTGGAAAAAAAAAAAAAGGAAATGAGAGTGAGTACTCATCAGCTTCTCTTTAGCCTATTTCTTGCCCCTCCCTGAGACACACCTGTGTTAAAGATCCTTTTGGGGGGAGTGAATACTTGTCTGTGGTGGCTGATGATCAGGTATGTTTCTCTATAATTGGATAGTATCTGCCAAGAGGAAATAGGAGCTATGGGTGGAGGTGAGGGATGAGTGGCATTGCTTCCCTGGTATTTTTTTTCTGACACAGAGAAAGAATCACATTACACCCTTACTAAATATTTCATTCTAGGTTACAGCAAGAGGCTTAAAAATTCATTCTCCTTTGGAGAGCCACAGGAAGTCAACTATATCCTCCAATTCTGTTTCATTACAGTATCCATTCTTTATATAATTATTGTTCCTCTACCTTGGGGGATATTTACTTTATGGAAGAACTTTGGGGTAATAGAAAAGCACTGTGGAGGTAAATGGTTTTGAAGTCTTTTTTATTAAAAATATATATTTTTAAAAACTCTTTCCCTATCTTTGGGGCTAGGGGTGGGCAGTGGATAGAGTTCTCATCTTGGAGTCAGGAAGACTTGTCTTACTGAGTTCAAATATGGCTTCACACTAACTGTATGACCCTGGGCAAGTCACAACCTCTGTGTGCCTCAGTTTTGTCACGTGAAAAATAATAGCATCTACTTCTTAGGGTTGTTGTGAGGATAACATATATAAAGGACTTTGCAAACCTTAAAGCACTATATAAATGTTAGTTATTATCAAAGAACTGGATTTTAAAAAATCTTAATAGTATTTTTCCCAGTTATATGTAAAGATAGTTTTCAACATTTGTTTTTATAACATTTTGAGTTCCAAATTTTTATTCCTCCCTTCCTTCCGTCCCCCTCCCTCCTCCCCACAAAAGAAAGAAATCTCATATAGGTTATATATTTCAATCGTGTTAACCATATTTCTGCATTAGTCATGTTGTGAAAGAAGAATCAGAACAAAAGGAAAAAACCTCAAAAAAGAAAACAAAAACAACAAAAAAGTAGAAATAGTATGGTTTAATCTGCATTCAAATTGCACAGTTATTTTTTCTGGATGTGGAGAGCATTTTCCATCATGAGTCCTTTGGAATTGTTTTGGTTCATTGTGTTGCTGAGAAGAGCTAAGTCTGTCACAGTTGATCATCACACAATGTTGCTGTTGCTGTGTACAATGTTCTCCTGGTTCTGCTCACTTCACTCAGCATCAGTCCACTTAAGTCTTTTGAGGAAAGAACTGAGTTGTTGTTTTTTAAAATTTATTTCATTTATTTATTTGTTTGTTTGTTTTGCAGGGCAATGAGGGTTAAGTGACTTGCCCAGGGTCACACAGCTAGTAAGTGTCAAGTGTCTGAGGTCGGATTTGAACTCAGGTCCTCCTGAATCCAGGGCTGCTACTTTATCTACTGTGCCACCTAGCTTCCCAGAACTGAGTTTTAATGCCAGCTCTAATACTTACTAGCTGTGACCTTGAACAAGTCATTTTACTTAGTTATTACATCTGTAGACTAGAGATGAGAGGTAGCGTAATATAATGATTAGAGAGTCAATGTCAGTGTCAAGAAGATGGGATCAAGTCCTGACTCTGAGATACATTGACTCTGTGACCCTGAGTAAGTCATTTAAATTCTTGCAGAGCAGGCACCTATCAATGTCAGCAGAAGTTGTTTATATCAACTGTCTGAAAAAGACAAAAGGGGAGGAAAAGAAATAAGCATTAATATACTGCATTAAATGCTTTTTACAAATATGACCTCATTTGATCCTCTCAGCAACCCTGGGAGATAAGTACTGTTATTATTTCCCATTTTAAAGTTGAAGGAAGTCTGGCTAACAGAGGTTAAAGTGACTCACTCAGGGTCACACAGCTAGTCTGAAGTCAAATTTGAACTCAAGTCTTCCTGACTCCAAGTTCAGCACTTCCACTGCATTGAGCCACCAGCTGTGTAATGGATAGGAATAATCAAAGTTATGCTTTCTACCTTGCAGGTTTGAGGATAGTGATTTGCAAAGTTAGAAACAGATTGAGGAATTGCTAGGGGATGGGTAGAGGGTACC
Organism: Dromiciops gliroides; assembly: GCF_019393635.1. Lineage (NCBI taxonomy): Eukaryota > Metazoa > Chordata > Mammalia > Microbiotheria > Microbiotheriidae > Dromiciops > Dromiciops gliroides. Next base: position 297,762,476 of record NC_057862.1, on the reverse strand, counting down.
AATGATGGTGGTAGTGGTGGTGGTGGTAGTAGTAGTAGTAGTAGTAGTAGTAGTAGTAGTAGTAATTGTAGTAGTTAGTAACCATCTTACTTTTCTGCTGCTCCATTTTAGAGTAAAGTTTACTTTAATTTCTTGAAGATTTTGCATCAGGAGGATTTGAGTTCAAGTTCAGCATCAGACATTTACTAGCTGTGTGACCCTGGTCAAGTCATGTAAGCCCGATTGCCTAAAAAAGAAAAAAAAAAAAGAAAAGATTTTATTAGTTTGTTTTCTTTCAAGCTGGAAAAGCTTCCCTTATGGTCCTGGCATTGGATTATGTGAAGAACACCTGAAGACCAACCTCTCCAAGAAAAAAGACACTTGTTCCAAAAAAACTGCTTCCAAGGAATTTGTTTTTCCAGCCTTAGAAACTCATAAGGAATGGGGCAGTTAGGTGGCACAATGGATAGAGCACCGGCCCTGGAGTCAGGAGTACCTGAGTTCAAATCTGGCCTCAGACACTTGACATTTACTAGCTGTGTGACCCTGGGCAAGTCACTTAACCCCCATTGCCCCGCAAAAAAAAAAAAAAAAAGATTGATTGTTAAGGAATGGAGGAGCCATGTAATCTGCACTGGGGCCAGGAGGACCCACACATAACAACTCCTTAAAGTATTGAAATAAATAGTAACATCTCACATAAGTGCAGTATTTTGCAGTTTTTTGTTGTTCAGTTAGTCAATTGTATACCATTCTTAGTGACCTCATGGACCATAGCAGGCCAGGCCCTTCTATCCTCCACTGTCACTCTAAGTGTGTCCAAGTTCATATGTATCAGTTCCATGACACTACCTATCCTCTTCTGTCTCCTCCTTTTGCCTTCAATTTTTCCCAACATTAAGGTCTTTTCCAATGAGTCCCATCTTCTCAGTATGTGGCCAAAGTATTTATACTTCGGCTTCAGTATCTGACCTTTCAGTGAATAGCCTGAAATAACTTCTTTAAATATGAAGTACTGTAGTGCACATCTCATCCAATCCCAGGAAAGTAATATCCCTACTTTAGAGGTAAGGAAACTGGGATTCAGAGAGGGTAAGAGACTTTGCTAGTCAGACAGTTAGTTAATGACGGAGTCAGAACCACCACCCAAGTTTTTTGAAGATACATCACTGTATCTGGAATCTGAATGCCAAGGTTTTAGTTTTAGAGTCAATGTTTGGCGAGTTAGCCCCAGGCCAAAGACTTGCTGGATGCCCCCAGCTTCACTACAGAGATGTATGCAAGCGAGACTTGAGGGCTCTGGGAATAGACACCGGCAGCTGGGAGGAGATGGCCAGGGATGGTGCCTGACGGAGTTCAGTACTCAGGAGCAGCTTGCGCCCAGCTGAGATCGGCCTTCAAGCTCTGGAGGAAGAAAAACAAATGAGACACAGGAACCGATGGGCAACAGAGCGCAGTTTTCCGATGTCCTCTTTGCAGCAGGAGCTGCGGCTCCTGTATCAGACTGCACAGCCACGCTGTGGCCTGTGGTCTTCAAGGCGCTGATCCATGGTTGTCCGTGACTGGTGGAAGCCTACTACTACAATGTTTGGGGCAGTTAGATGGTGTAAGGGGGCAGCTAGGTGATGCAGTGGATAAAGCACCGGCCCTGGATTCAGCAGGACCTGAGTTCAAATCCAGCTTCAGACACTTGACATTTACTAGCTGTGTGACCTTGGGCAAGTCACTTAACCCTCACTGCCCTGCCAAAATAAATAAATAAAAAAATAGAGTCAATGTTTACTTGCTATGACAGCTACATGACCCTAGATGAGTCACTTCCTCTGTCTGAGCCTCAATTTCCTCCTCTTTAAAAAGAGGAGAGTGGTCTATGTTACCTCTGAGATTGCTAAATCCTATGAAATTATAAGATCATAGATCTTGGTCAGGAAGGGCCCCCAGAAGCCAGTTAGTCCACTTCCTTTATTTTATTGTTAAAGAAACTAAGAGCCAGAGGATTTAAGTGACTTGCTCCAGGTTACACAGTTAGTAAACATTAGAGAGGAGGTGGGTGGAGAAGAGGAGAGGGGGGGATTCGAATACATCTTCTCTGATATCCAAATTATTTCTTTTTCCACTGTATTACATTGACTGTCAAAGGCTTTGAAGTGCATTAAGATCATAAACTTCAAGATTTCATTGTGAGCATTCTCTTCATCAATGAAGATTACAGCCATTAGTAAATAAATGGTCTTCAGAAATTACTGTGGTTAAAATAACTCACATGATATTGGTAGTAGTGGTGGTAATGGTGATGACAAGTCTAGAAGGGGCCTTAGATTCATAGAACATGGAATGTCAGAATTGGAAGAACCACTGAGATCTTTAGTGATGAATGTCTCCAAACTAATCTAGGTTAACTCTCAGGTAACAGGCATATGGTGCATTTCTAGGGCCATACTTGTAGCCTCTTCACCCTACCAGATCTTGGTGTCTTCCTAATACATTGTCAGAGGTCAGGTCACCTCTTAAGATGATATATTCAGGATACAAAGAGTAGGGTGGAGAGAAGAGGAGAGGGGAGGAGATGATGGGAGAGAAGGGCGGGGGGAGAATGAAAGAGAAGAGAAGAGAAAAGAAAGGCGAGGAAAAACCTGGAAAGACTTACATGAATTGATGCTGAATGAAATGAGCAGAACCAAGAGAACATTGTGCATAGTATCCATGATGGAAATTGCTCTCCACATCCAGAAAAAGAACTATGGAGTTGAATGCAGATAGAAGCATATTTTTTTCACTTTTGTTTTTGTTTTTCTGTTGTTGTTTCTTCTTTCTTGTGTTTTTTTTTCCTTTTGTTCTGATCTTATCTCACAACATGATTAATGTGGAAATATGTTTAACATGATTGTAATATATAACCTATATCAGATTGCTTGTTGGTTTTGGGAGGGGGAGGGAAGGGAGGGAGGGAGAGAAATCTGGAACTCAAAATCTTACAAAAATGAATGTTGAATACTATCTTTACATGTAATTGGAAAAAATAAAAGAAATACAATTTTTTTTTTTTAGTGAGGCAATTGGGGTTAAGTGACTTGCCCAGGGTCACACAGCTAGTAAGTGTTAAGTGTCTGAGGCCGGATTTGAACCCAGGTACTCCTGACTCCAGGGCCGGTGCTCCATCCACTGCACCACCTAGCTGCCCCTAAGAAATACAATTTTTAAAAGAAAAGAAAGGAGAGGAGGAAAAGAGAGGAGAGGAGAAAGGAGGGGAGAAGAGGAAAGAAGAAGAGAGGAGAGGGAAAGGGAGGAAAGATGCAGAGACTACTCTGGGAAAGTCACTTAACCTCTATGTGCCTTCCTAGGACTTCTCTACTAAGTCATAGATGAGTGAATTCTCACACAACAGATTTCCCCTTTCCCATGATGACAAAATGACAGATCCTTCATCTGCATTCCTCTGTGTGTGTGTGTGTGTGTGTGTGTGTGTGTGTGCGCGCGCGCGTGTGTGATAAAAGCCAGGGATATTTCTTTAAGGGAAAATGATGAAAGGGGCATTTGGCCAATAATCCCAGGGTTTATGAAGGGAATACCTTGCCTTGGTTGTCTTGGTATATGGTTAAGTACCACTCTTGGGCATGTCCCCTTTAGGTGAGTCCCCTATTTGTTCTCTGTCTTTACTCTTAAAGGTTGGGCAACTGTATGAATATCATTTGGAAAAAGGATTGCAGTCCCTTACAGCTCCTGCCACATGGAGACCCAGGTGTCATGGGTTATATGAACCTTAGACTGTGGCAATGAGCCTCATTCTCTGGCAGGGTGGGACTTTTTTTTTCAGGGCACTGAGGGTTAAGTGACTTGCCCATGGTCCCACAGCTAGTAAGTGTCAAGTGTCTGAGGTTGGATTTGAACTCAGGTCCTCCTGAATCCAGGGCTGGTGTTTTATCCACTGTGACACCTGGGAGGGACTTTTTATTAAATTTGCTGCTACCCGACCCACATTTCCATGATTGCAGTGACCACACAGCCTTGTTCTCCTTGGCCTGTCTGCTGTTTGTGATCAGATCTTCCCTTCCTGTAGTTAAAGAACTACCATCTGTCTTTCTCTTGACTCAGACAGGGCAAGATTAAGGTTGATGACAGAAAAGGCAAGATGTATACATTCGAGGGCATGGTTGTCCCTAAAGTCTTAGTGAAGTCGGAAATTTTAATAACTTAAACACTGCACTAAGATCTTTAGGATACCGTGTATGTCACAGAATATACATTTCTAGAATTGGAAGGAATCTTATACTCACAAAGCATAGAATAACAGAGCTGGGAGGAGGCAACACAGTACTGACTTCAAATCAGTAGAGAGTGATGTTTGAATTCTGCCTCTCACACTACCTTTGTTTCCATAGGTAGGTCACATATCCTTTCTGAGACTCAATTTTCTCATCTACAAAATGAGGATAAAAATACCTACAGTGCCTACATTACAGGATAATTGGGAGGGTCAGAAACATATGTACACTGGTTAAAGTTTAAAGTACTATATAAATACCAGCTATTATTCTTATTGTTATATTAGAGCTAGAAGAAATATTAGAATCTTATTGTTAGATTACAGCTAGAAGAGAATCATATGTCAGAATTGGCAGGAACATTAGTGTTATAAAACAATCCTATGTGGTGGTTGGAAGGGACTTTCTCTCTCTCTCTCTCTCTCTCTCTCTCTCTCTCTCTCTCTCTCTCTCTCTCTTTCTTTCTTTCTTTCCAGGGCAATGAGGGTTAAGCGACTTGCCCAGGGTCACACAGCTAGCAAGTGTAGCAAGTGTCAAGTGTCTGAAGCCAGATTGGAACTCAGGTCCTCCTGAATCTAGGGCTGCTGTTTTATCTACTGCACCACCTAGCTGCCCTCCTGGAAGGGACATTTGTTCCATATCTCATGGAATAGTAGAATAAATCAGTTAGTCAATGAATGATTACTAAGCACTTACTTTTTGTTTGACACTGTGCTAAGGATGGGGAATACACAAAATTAAAAAAAAAAAATCCCTGCCCTCATGGATCCCATATTCTGATAGGAGAGATAACATGTAAATAACTAGATACAGAGAAGATATATAGTAAGATATGATCATGGTAATCAGACTATCACAATAACCTGCTAGTCAGACTCTTTGCCTCAAGTCTCTCCTAGCTCCAGTCTGTCTTCTGCTCAAGCTGCCCAAGCGACCTTCTTGAAGGACATGTCTGACAATGTCTTGCTTCATTCCCCTCTCCCTCTTTTCCCCTTATTCAACCAACTCCAGTGGCTTCCAATCACCTCCAGGTGATAAAATATAAAGTCTTCCTGTTGGCTTTTAAAGTCCTTCCTAATCAGGTCACCTCTTACCTTTCCAGTCTTTTTACACCTCACTCACCTCTCCTGCACCCTCCCCCATTGTATTCTGCAATCTAGTGATTCTGGCACCCATGCCATTTTTCACACAAAAAACACTCAGATAAGGGAAGACTAAGAAGGTCGAAGGCAAAGAAGGCAAGAGGTATATGTGTGAGGACAACATAGCAGTTGTCCCAAAAGTCTTAGTGCATTTGGAAGTTTGAATAGCTTAACACTGCACTAAAATCTTTAAGATGTCCCATATGTCATAGAATTTATACTGCTAGAATTGTAAAGAACTTTAGAAGCAGAAAAGCCTAGAATAACAGAGGTGGGAGGAGGCAGTGTGGTATTGACTTCAAATCAGGAGAAACCTGGGTTTGAATTCTGACTTTCACACTAGCTCCATCTCCCAAACAGATGGCATTTTTACTGGCTTTCTCATGCCTGGAACTCTCATTCTGTCTTGCTCTCTCTCCCCTCAACCCTACTGATTTAAAAAAATTTAAAGGCAGTTAGGGTTAAGTGACTTGTCCAGGGTCACACAGCTAGTAAGTGTCTGAGGCTATATTTGGACTCAAGTCCTCCTGACTGAAGAGCTGGTGCTCTATTCACTCCACCACTTAGCTTCCCCAGCTGGTTTCCTCTAAGTGTCAGCTAAAAATTCACCTTATACAAGAAGCTTTTTTCAATTCCCCTTAATGATAGTGCTTTCCCTCTCCGAATTATCTTGTTTGTATATAGCTTTTTACATGTTGTCTCCCCCATTAGACTCTAAGTTTTTCCTAGCAGGGACTGTCTTTTACCTTTCTTTGTATGCCCAATGCTTAGCACAGTGCCCAGCACATAGTAGGTGTTTAATAAATGCTTGTTGACTAAAAGTATTTAGCATATAGTAAGTACTCAATAAATTCTTGTTGTCTCAATGACTCACTAAACTTAGAGATCACATGGGCCAACCTCTTTATTTCCCCCGGTGTCTAGTACAGGGCTATCCAGAATAGATTCAACTTTTGCTGACTGATTGACAAATGGATTTGCTGAGTCTATACATAAAGCCATAATGAGCAAGCCTCCTACCATTTGTGGGCCTTAGCCATCCCATCTCCAAAATGGAGCATCAAGAATCCACAGGGTTATTTCAAAGGATAATTATCATATATCCTCTTAGAAATTGCATGGTGCTTTGAAGATGAGAAACAGAAGCCACCTGCTAAGTATTGTCATTATTGTTAATAATACTGCCTTCCTTCTAAACAAAAGATCAGGCTGTTCTTATTTGCTTTTAATTAGTAGGTGAAATAATGATACTATGTGTTTGTTTATTTAGGAAAATATAAACATAATGCATTTAGTCCTATCCTGCAATTACCTACCTGGCTACAAGACTTCTATAAATTCCTGGACCACATCCTGGGAAGGTATGCCTTTTAGGAATTTGGGAGTCATGATTTTAGTTTATAAATATTGTCATGTGCCCAGCCTTTCAGCCGCCCTGGAAAGGAAGCCCAAATATGCTCATATAAATGACTAGCCTGCTAATTGAACCATTAAATGTCAGAACTGAATGGGTGTTAGAATCATGGGGTTGTTGGGGAAGAGGAGGCTTTCAAAATGAACCCTCCCCCCAAAAGCACTGGCCCTGGATTCAAGAGGACTTGAGTTCAAATCTGACCTCAGACACTTGACACTTACTAGCTGTGACCCTGGGCAAGTCACTTTAATCCTCATTGCCCCACAAAAAATAAAAATTTTTTAAAAAACGAAAACCCCCTTTTCAGAGAAGGAAAAACTGAGGCCCAGAAAGGAGAAGGCACTTGACCAGTGTCACTGAGGCAGCCTGTGGGAGAGTTTTGTTTCCATTTATTTATTTATTTTTTGGTGAGGCAATTGGCATTAAGTGACTTGCCCAGGTTCACACAGCTAGTGTCAAGTGTCTGAGGTTGGATTTGAATTCAGGTCCTCCTGAATCCAGGGCCGGTGCTCTATCCACTGCACCACCTAGCTGCCCCGCTGTGGGAGAGTTTTGAAGGCAGCCTCCATTTTAAGATTCCTAGCTCTCCAATCCCTTTATTGCTCATAATTGAATTCTAAAATTTTAATCTAATACAGAAATGTTTTACATGATTGCACATATACAACCTGTATCAAATTGCTTACCATCTTAAGGAGGAGGGAGAAAAGGGAGGCAAAGAGGGAGAAAATTAGAAACTCAAAATTTTATTTAAAAATGAATGCTAAAAATTATCTTTACATATAATTGGAAAGAATGAAATGCTATTTTAAAAGGAAAAAGCCTACATTAAGCAAACTTAATATATGAAAGCCTAAAAACAGAAAAAAAAATTGGAGTGGGGAGAATGGATTTATATTCATTCAATTCAATGAACATTTTTCTAAAGTGTCTAAAATCTTCACGGTCCAGTGTTCAGACTTTATGGAAATAATCAGCCTAGGACCCTTCTAAAATACAACTTCTCTCTCCAGCACCCCTAGTGCATTTAAAATGATTTTGATTTGAAAAAATGTGAACTTTGATGAAAAGATGAATTACATAAAGCAATATTTTAAGATGTAGAACTGGAAGAAGTCATAGAGGTCAAGTCCCATATCCTCATTTTATAGGGAAAGACACTAAAGCCCAGAGAGATCAGCGTTGTTGTTGTTCATCCTTTGTTTTTTTTTGTTGTTTTGTGGGACAATGAGGGTTAAGTGACTTGCCCAGGGTCACATAGCTAGTAAGTATCAAGTATCTGAGGCTGGATTTGAACTCAGGTCCTCCTGAATCCAGGGCCGGTGCTCTATATACTGCACCACCTAGCTTCCCCCTCATCCTTTGTTCCTGAAGAGGACCAATGGCATCACAAGGGTGATGTCTTGACCTGTGAGTGAATTGGATTTAAGTGAGGCAGAGTTGCCCAAAGTCATCAGCCTCACTCTCTCTTTCACAGTCATTGTCGCGCAGTGGCCTCAGAGAGATGGAATAATTTTCCAAGGTCACACAAGTAGTAAGTAGCAGAGATGGAATGTGGACCCAGGTTCTCTGAGTCTTTGCAGCTTTTGCTCTTACCACGTATATCCAATCAGTTGTGAAATCTTATTTTTACCTTTACAACTTGTTTTTTATAGGAGCCCTTTGCTCATGGCCCTTGGCCACCACCCTAGTTGAAGACTCAGCTCAAATGCCACCTTCTTCAGGAGGACTTTCAAGGTATTCCTGGCTGTTAATGCTCTTTAGGCAAAGGTTTCCTTTAATCTGCTACTCAGCATATACTGTAACTTCTATTTATCTACTTATACTAATGTTATTTCTCCCTTTAGAACGTAAGCCCCTTAAAGGAAAGGACTGTTTTTATTTTTCATTTTTATCTCTAGTGCCTTAGCACAGGGTCTGTCACATAATAATTGCTTAATAAATACTTGTTGATTGATTGATCCATTAACTACATTATATTGCCTCTAGAGAATATAGAGAAAACTATAATACAATATTCATGAGAAGACTAAATTAAAAGGTCACAAGACTCATGGCAGAGAGAATGGACATTAACCAAATTAAAGTTAAAGCACATACCCTTCCTTTCTGTTAACATGCAGGAGAAGAAGAAGAAGAAAAAAGGGCTGTTGGTCACAGAAGAGATGGTTTTGGAATATGAATGGATCAATGCAAGGACATAGAATTTCTGGACAGGTCACTGACTCTTGTGGTAGAACACCTGGATTCAAATCCTACTTCTCTGGAACTCTATATTTGTGACCATTTCTATCCTTTAGTTTCTTGATTTGTAAAGTGATGTGCTTAGACTTCATGGTGTCCAAGGTTCCTTCTAGCTCTAAGTGTATAATCCTTTGAAAACCAAATATTTTTGTGTTCTTTAGGCCTTGGCCAAAAATCATAGAGTTCTAGATCATTAAAGCTGAAAAGGACCTTAGAGATCATTTATTTGAATCCCCTTATTTTATAGATAAGAAAGTTGAAGCCCAGAAATGGATCATAAGATCATAGACATAGAGCTGTGACCCCTGGGCTGTCATTTAACCCCGCTATGCCTCAATTTTCTCCCCTGGGCTTGTGAGGCTCTTCCAGATCTAATGAATGATCTATAGCTCTATGATTTTTGATCAAGGGCTAAAGAAAGAGCAGATAATTTCTCTTTATAGATTTAGAGCTGGAAAGGACATTGAAAGCCATCACATGCCATCTCTTCATTTTTCAAATGCAGAAATGAGGCTGACAGAGGAGGTTAAGGAACTTGCCTAGGGTCATCCAGCTAAGCAACTGTCTGAGGTGGGATTTGAATTAAGATATTCTTTTTTTTTTTTGGTGAGGCAATTGGGGTTAAGTGACTTGCCCAGGGTCACACAGCTAGTAAGTGTTAAGTGTCTGAGGCTGGATTTGAACTCAGGTCCTCTTGACTCCAGGGCCAGTGCTCTATCCACTGTGCCACCTAGCTGCCCCATAGATATTCTTGATTCCAGATCCAGTGTCTTATATACTACACCACATTACTATTGATTCTGTAAGATATATATAATATATATATTTTGGGGGGGGGGGAGGGCAATGAGGGTTAAATGACTTGCCCAGGGTCACAATCTAGTAAGTGTCAAGTGTCTGAGGCCAGATTTGAGCTCAGGTCCTCTTGAATCCAGGACCAGTGCTTTATCCACTGCACCACCTAGCTGTCCCTTGTAATCTATATATTAGCAAGTATGTACTGGATGCATCTTAAGGGCCTAGTCTTGTGCAATCTTCAGAGTGGTAAGTTGTACTTATGAAGCCCTCTATATTCACTATCTCATCTGACTATCACAACACTCCTAGGAAATATTGCAAGGCAAATGAGATAGTGGAGTAGAAGTATCATTTCTTGATAGGGAAGGAAACTGAGACTCAAGCAAAGAGAATTGTTGGTGTCAACACAGATGATTAGTAAGAGAACCACAAGTTAAACCTAGACCTCCTGACTCTAAGTTGAGTGTTTGTTTTATAATATTATACTTCTAGAGTCCTTCCCTGCCTTCGAAGAGTTCATAGTTGAGTTGAGGAGACAAAATAAACACACATTAAGCTGCAGAGATGGGTTTGTGATGGAACTCCCTTCCAGCTCTGAATCATTATGATAACTAAACATATAATTATTTAATTTTTATTGTTATCAAAATGACAAAATGACATTTCCAAAAAGTTTTACTTCAGTGTCTTTGTGGCATGGAGTTAAATGTGGGTTCTTGAAAATTATGGCAGTAGATAAACTTCAGAAAAACCTGGGAAGACTTATATGAACTGATGCAAAGTAAAGTCAGCATAACTAGGAGAACATTGTGCACAGCAATATTGTAATGATGATTAACTGTAAAAGACTTAGCCACTCTGATCAATACAATGATACATGACATTTCCAAAGGATTCATGATGAAAAGCATTATCCTGAGAGAGAGAAAGAGGAAACTAATGAACTCTGAGTACGAATTGAAGCATATTTTTTTCACTGTATTTTTGTTTTGTTTTGTTTTGCTTTGCTTTTGGAAACATGGCTAATATGAAAAAATGTTTTGCACATCTTTATATATATAATGGGTATTGTGTTTCTTGCCTTCTCAATGGGTAAGGTAGAAGATGGAGGGAGGGAGAGATTGGAAATGAAAATAAAATTTTTTAGGCTTTGACAGATATTGCCATGTTGGATAGCCTTTGTGACAGTCCCAATGACAGATTGTGTCTGTTGTGTCTCTTGTCTGGCTCTGGAAGTTTGCAGCTAAGTATAGAAACACATCATCAGTAGGCTGGCTACTTGGAACTGAGTCTTTCAGCCACACAAAAAAAGAAAAGTAAAAAATGTTTCTCAGTACCATGTGGACCCTTTCTACATTAATTCTAGTATAGTAACAGAAGGAGGGGCAACAGGTATTAGGAATCACACAATTTTTTTGGTTATCTATAAATATTGACAAATATACATACACTAAAAGGTACGATTTGCATCTCAATGACCAACCAACAAACATACTATAGGAAGAACTGAACTCATCAATACTGACATTCTCATCACAAATAAAAAAATCAAATAAAAAGAAATTGGAAATCAATTAAAGGTTACCTCATGCATTCTGGTTAGAGAGAATAATACAGCTGGTAAATTCAGTCTCATGTGCTCCAAAGCAACATAAAACATTATTTCATGTAATACTTGGTCATCTTGTCTTACAGTTCTCATCATAATCATATTCAGAAACACCACCATGAAAATAATTTCTGTTTATATACATATACATATATATATATACACATATGTATATAGAAGATTGCAGAAGCAGAAGCTTCTTCCCATTTTTTCTTCTACCTCTCTTACTTTATTTTCAAAATCCCTTTTTGAGCACTTCCATGGCCTGAGACCAATTCATATTTTTCTTGGAAGCTTTGGATGTAGGAGCTTTGACTTTGTTATCTTCTTCTGAGGGTGTATTTTGATCTTCCTTATCACCATAGAAACCTTTTTTTTTTTTTTAATGTTTGCTCATTTCCCCAGTCTATTTCTTGACTTTTAATTCTTTATTAAAATGGGACACTGCTTCCAGGGTGGAGGGTACAGTGTCCCAAACTTCAGGGGGGTTGTGCAGCTCTTTTCAGAGATACTTCTAGGGATTTGTAAGTTTGTAGTTCTTCCAAGGTAGTATGATTTAAGGAGAGGTATGTTTACTACTCTCCTGGCCTGTGCTCTGGTCTTCAAGCAACCACAGGCCTGATTTTCTGCCCTGGGACTATGAACAGAATCCCACTCCACTGTGGTTACAAGCTCCAGTGTGCTTGTGCTCCTCCCTGGTCTGGGACCAAAATAGAAGCTTCTTGCAGAAGAATTTGAAAAGATCTTGCAACCCAAGTTAACATATACTTCAATACATGATGTCTTCAATGTGAAGCTGGGCATAAGAAATAATAATGAAAAAATATGATGACAGATGTGGCTCAGATTTGAGAAATGTAAAATAGCATCACAAAAAGGGAAATGGACTATATAACTAAACAAACTGGGAATATAGTAGAAGCAGCTATCTATATATAGTCACAACATTGAATAATTAGAACAAAGGTCAATTAAATAGTTAGACCAAATTGATATCAAGTAAGATGACTAGACATGAGAAAAAAACAAGAATAGTTCCAACAACTTCAGCATGACATATTCAAACCATTGATGTTTTGGTTTTTTTTAATTAATAAAGTATTTTTTTTTCTGTTACATGTAAAGATAGTTCTCAACCTTTGTTTATACAAGCTTTACAATTTCAGATTTTTCTCCCTCCCTCCCCTCCCTCCCCATTCCCCTAGACAGCAGGTAATCTGATACAGGTTTTATATATATATATATATATATATATATATATATATATATATATACACATAATAACATTAATCCTATTTCTGCATTAGTCATGTTATAAGAGAAAAAAAATCAGAGCAATGATGGAAAACCTCAAAATAGATAAAAAACAACAGCATCAAAAACAAAAGAAATAGTATGGTTCATTTAGCATCTATACTCTGCAGTTCTTTTTTTTTTCCTGGATTTGGAGATCCTCTTCCATCATGAGTTCCCTGGAAATCTTCTGTGCCATTGCATTGGTGAGAAGAATATAGTCCATCACAGTAGATCAACACTCAATGTTGATGTTACTGTGCACAATGTTCTTCTAGTTCTGCTCATCTCACTCATCATCAGCCCATGCAAGACCCTCCAGGTTTCTCTGAACTCTTCCTGCTCATCGTTTCTTATAGCACAGTAGTATTCCATTGTATTCATATACCACAACTTGTCCAGCCATTCCCCAATTGATGGGCACCCCCTCAACTTCCAATTCTTTGCCACCACGTAAAGAGCAGCTATAAATATTTTTGTACATGTGGGTCCCTTTCCCCCTTCCATGATCTCTTTGGGAAAACCATTGATGTTTAAAAGTGGGAAATGGAAAAAGGCAAAGATACTAACCTTGATTAGTGCCATTTCCTGCAAAAGTTTAACTGGTATGTAGTAGTCACCACAGAAGCAAGTCTAAAAGAACTCATCAACTGCCTTAGCCAAGAAGCACTTGACCTTAAAAAGCACTGAGGGAGCAGCTAGGTGGCGCAGTGGATAAAGCACTGACCCTGGAGTCAGGAGTACCTGAGTTCAAATCCGGCCTCAGACACTTAACACTTACTAGCTGTGTGACCCTGGGCAAGTCACTTAACCCCAATTGCCTCACTTAAAAAAAAAAAAGCAGTTAGACATTGCAGTAAAGGGCAATATTGTTTTAAAAAATACACTTGTTTATAAATTGTCACAGAAGAATCATTTCATAAAACATTAAAAATAGCAGAAGTGAAAACAACTATAAAGAAGGCAGCAGTTTGGGTATGGTTATAGGAATATAGGACAGGACAAATGTCACCTATTTTACTCTACCCTTCTAGTATTTCTTTTTTTCTTTTTTCTTTTGCTGGGCAATGAGGGTTAAGTGACTTGCCCAGGGTCACACAGCTAGTTAAGTGTCAAGTGTCTGAGGCTGGATTTGAACTCAAGTCTTCCTGAATCCAAGGCCAGTGCTTTATCCACTGTGCCACCTAGCTACCCCTCTAGTATTTCTTTCTTTCTTTCTTTCTTTTTTTTTTTTAGTGAGGCAATTGGGGTTAAGTGACTTGCCCAGGGTCACATAGCTAGTAAGTGTTAAGTGTCTGAGCCTGCATTTGAACTCAGGCACTCCTGACTCCAGGGCTGGTGCTCTATCTACTGCGCCACCTAGCTGCCCCCGCCTCTAGTATTTCTTTTTTTTTTCCTTTTTCTTTTTTTTTTTTTTTTTTTTTGCGGGTTAATGGAGGTTAAGTGACTTGCCCAGGGTCACACAACTAGTAAGTGTCAAGTGTCTGAGGCCGGATTTGAACTCAAGAACTCCTGACTCCAGGGTCAGTGCTTTATTCACTGCGCCACCTAGCTGCCCCCTCTAGTATTTCTAAGTAAAGATTTAAGGTAGATTATATGGTTTTGGAACTAGCTGCTAAGAGCATGATTGGAATTGAAAGGAGTTTACTAATCTCAATCCAAATATCAAGGAAAGAAAAGTAGTCAAAAAGACAAATTTGATTCAAAGCTCTCTTTTGTAATGACTAGACATGGCTGTGGATCTGACTTTCAAAAGAGTTAAAATAGCACTGAAGCTATAAGCTGACTCACAAAACTGCACTGGTTGCCATAATTCAGTAGAGAGGTAGATGATGGCAGTAGCAGCTGAGTGGAGAAGTAGACTGGATATAACTCAGCAAGTATCCCTCAGGTCAAATTTGTTAGCTTGTTTATTTTGTTATTTTGCTTCCCCCTCAGTGGGAAAATCCTCAAAACCCACTGGATATTTGGTTTCAGGTGAATACATTCCCTTCCCCTTCCATTATACCCCTTAGAAAGCTAGTGTCAGAGTCATACCAATTGCATTGTAGTTTTACTTTGCAAAATTGAAAGCAGGTAGGCAGCTCAGTGACTAGGATGCTGGGCTCGGAGTCAGGTAGACCTGAGTTCAAATCCAGTCTCAGACACTTCCTAGCTATGTGACCCTGGGCAAATAACCCTGTTTGCCTCAATTCACTGGAGAAGGAAATGGCAAATCATTCCAGTATCTTTGCAAGAGAACCATATGGCCAGTATTGGTGTGCTGTGGTCCGTGAGATCATAAAGAGTGGGACAGAACTGAATGACTCAACAACAACAACAACAACAACAACAACTGAATTCATGACCTTTCTCCTGCATTTCTGAAGCTACACCTAAATCATTGCCTTCCTTACATACAACTATAGATGTTGTTGACCCACTTCAGTCACTTCTTCCTAAGAACATTCATAGGTATAACTGTTAAGAAGAAAATACATAAAGAGAAAATGGAACAAATTTGTCACAATATTTTAAAGATTTTATTCATCATGACATCTGGCATCAGACACTTCTAGCTGTGTGACTCTGGGCAAGTCACTTAACCCTCATTGCCCAGCAAAAAAAAGAGAGAGATTTCATCATGACAAAGAAACTACTCCATTTAGAATCTAATATACCAATTGCTGTTGTGCCACAATTGGAAAAGTCATTAATAATTAATTAATTAATAATATGAAACTCCAAAGAGTAGATGGACCAGGTCAAGTTATACAATGATGAAATCTGTACTGGAAATGATATAATCTAGCTCCAGAAGAGGACCATACCTAAAGAATAGTAAAAAAAAAAATGATGGATTATATTATTATCAACCCCAAAAGATGATTAGGAGAATATCTATTGCTATCAACCCCTATTTCTATTTTCTTATTTTTATATATAATCTTCATGAGAATCATCTAGACACACAGCAAGGGTATCCTTGTTGCAAATATTAGAAGGAAAAAAAGCAGGCTTTTGGAAATGATTTTCGACAATAGACTATATTTTTCTTTTAGGAGACGATTGACTGAAAGGTGAAAAGAACATAAAATCCTGCTGTGCTTATTGCTTGTTGATTACAGAAAAGCATTTGACACTTGCAGGGTAAAATGCAGCCTTAATGGTTCTCATCCATCAAGGGGCCTCCCAAGCAAATGTTAAGTCACAATGTCTTAACTGCTAAATCCATAACCTTTTCTCAGTCTTCATTCTCCTTGACTTTTCTGCAGCCTTTTACCCTGTCAACCCCCACTGCCCCCTACCTGGACAATCTCATTTCTTGGCTTTGCTTTTTCTTGGGTATTATTCCTTCTCAGTATCCTTTGTTGAATCATTTCCTCTATATCACATGTGACTGTACCCAAAGCTCTGTCCTTGGTCTTCTCCTTTCTATGTAGTCTCTTTTTTGCTGATCTGGGCAACCAGGTTGTGATCTAGGCAGTGGTTGGAGTTGTGAGCAGCTGAAATTGGCTTGGGGCACCCCAAATGGGCCACGCTCCTCCCCCAGCGCTACGGCTCACCCAAACCACCCCAGACACGTAAGCCTCACCAGCCACATGTAGCGCCCCCCCATCAGCGGGGATGAACAGGAACGGCCCCAGAGACACCGAAGCTTCCTCCACCCAGCCCCAGCTCCAGGTCCGAACCGCAGGAAGGCTTAATGCGCCTGTAGGCCTTGGACACCTGCCCCAGCATTTTTTCATGGGTGTGGCATGGCCCAAGGGTCTGGTGAGAAAGAAGGGTTTATATTTAGGAGCAGAGGACGCTAGAAAAAGGTAGCACAAATGCGGCTGGGGGGCTGACGGTGAGGGAGGACACTAAGGAGATGTAGGGGAATGCTACAGGACGCTACAGGAGACAGAGGAGGGGAGCAGTGAAAGTGGAGGAGAGCTAGAGAGAAGGTAGTGAAAGACACAAGAGAAGGAGAAAGTGTAAGCAGTGAGATAGAGAGGACTGAAGGCTAACTGTTTTGAGGGAGGCAAGGCTGCAGTCCGAGGTGGCAGCGACCAGCAGACCCACAGGCAAGAGATGTGGCTGGGGAATGGAAGTGCAAGTGGTGGTGGCAAAGGTAGGAAAGAAAGTTTAAAACACAGTCAGGTTCTATTCCTTGCTTGTTTCTACATTTAATTCTAAATTTGTTTCATATAAATAAACCTGGTTTTGATTATTTAAAAAAAGAGGCTGTTTGCTTATCAATTTGGGAGAAGCAGTCGTGGGAATTTATAAATGGCCCATACTAAATTAAAAGCAGTCAGATAGCCACCCAGAAGATTAGGCCCCCCAGCCAGTTAAAATAATTTTTACATTGAATGGCGACCCTGAAGGGACTTATGACCCTGATAATTTTTTAGCTAGATATCATTTTTCAGAGAGTAGTTATAATTTTTCAGATTAGTAGTTATAGTTAAATATTTTTTTTTACAGAGTGCTAGATTTGGATTCAGACAACCTGAATTAAAATCCTGCCTCAGATACATAGTGTATGACCCGGAGAAGTCCCTTAACCTCTGTCTGCCTCAGTTTCCTCATCTGTAAAACTAGTCAACAAACATTGATTAAGTACCTACCCTGTGCTGGGCACTGTGCTAAGTGCTGATGATGCAAAGAAAGGCAAAAGACAGTTGCTCTGAAGGAGCTTGTGATCTAATGGGAGAGATGACATGCAAACAAAACTATAAACAAACAAGTTATATACAGGATAAATAGGAAATGATTAGCAGAGAGAAAATACTAGAAGTAAGAGGACTTGGGAAAGGCTTCATATAGAAAGTAGAATAGTGCCTGGGGTCTCCTGGGGTTGTTGTGAGGATTAAATAAAACCATATTTACAGACCTTAAAATGCTACATATGTAAATTGTAGTTATTATTGTCTCATAAGATTCCACGGGTTCAATTATCATCTTTGTGCAAATGACTCTTAAGTCTATATAACTGGCCCTAAAATCCCTCCTGAATGCCAATCCTGTATTATCAGTTGCTTGCTGGGTATCACCATCTAGATGTTCTGAGGACAACTCAAACTTATGTTCAAAATGAAACATTTTACCCAAGACATATCCTATTTCCTGATTTCCTTATTTATCTTGAAGTTACCATTATCTTTCCCATCACCCAAGTTCACAAAATTGGAGGGAGCCTCAGCTCTTTCCACATGCAATCTTTTGACAACTCTTGTTAAATCTACTTCCCTCCCCTCCCTCCTCTCCCTTTCCCTCTCATCTCTTCCCCTTCTTTTCCCTTTTCCCTTCTTATTTTCTCCCCTTCTCCCTTCCCCTTCCCTTTCCCTTCCTAACCCTTCCTCTTCCCCCTTTTCCTTTCCTTCTCTTCCCCTCCCTTCACTTTTCCTTCCCATTTCTTGGATGGATCTATCTCCTTCTGTCCTTTCACACAAGCTCCTGCCCTCATCACCCCTTGTCTGAATTATTGTAATGGCTTCCTGGTTCACCTGCTTCCAGTCTTTCCTCCCTACAATCGATCATCCACAATCTGCTGATTTGATATTTCCTAAAACTGAAATCTGTCCATATCACCTCTCTACTCTAAAATCTCTGTGATTCCCTATTGTCTGGAATTTAAATCCTTTCAACCTGGTTCCCATCTCTGTTTCCAAGCCTCTTTTCTATTACCGCCCTTCCAGAACTGTCTTACTGGTGACTCCACAGGATGTTTCTCCTCCTCTCACTTCATGCTTTTGCAAGCAAAGGGAGGAGCCCACCTCTGAGTATGGGATGTTCACTTCCCTCAACACCATCCTTTTTAGTATCTCTACTTTCCTTCAAAGCACAGTTTAGGCAACATCTCCCACTCCAGGGCTTTCCTGACCTTTCCTTTACTTTCCTTCAAAGCACAGTTTAGGCAACATCTCCCACTCCAGGGCTTTCCTGACCTTTCCTTTCTCCCCTTAATACTCTCTCTCTTTTTTTTAACAATTTTCTTTTCTCTCTTTCTTTCTTTCTTTCTTTCTTTCTTTCTTTCTTTCTTTCTTTCTTTCTTTCTTTCTTTCTTTCTTTCTTTCTTTCTTTCTTTCTTTCTTTCTTTCTTTCTTTCTTTCTTCCTTCCTTCCTTCCTTCCTTCCTTCCTTCCTTCCTTCCTTTCTTTCTTTCTTTCTTTCTTTCTTTCTTTCTTTCTTTCTTTCTTTCTTTCTTTCTTTTTTTTGCGAGGCAATTGGGGTTAAGCGACTTGCCCAGGGTCACACAGCTAGTAAGTGTCAAGTGTCTGAGGCCAGATTTGAACTCAGGTACTCCTGACTCCAGGGTCAGTGCTTTATCCACTGCGCCACCTAGCTGCCCCTAAAGTACTTTCAAGAAAGTATTAAGGGGGCAGCTAGATGGCGCAGTGGATAGAGCATCGGCCTGGATTCAGGAGTACCTGAGTTCAAATTTGGCCTCAGACACTTGACACTTACTAGCTGTGTGACCCTGGGCAAGTCGCTTAACCCCCATTGCCCACCAAAAAAGGAAAAAAAAAAAAAAAGAAAGAACTTTATATTACTTTGTATTTGCTGATCTCTGTATAGATTCCATTCTCTTCCCTCCTTTGCTCCCTCTCCACCTGGGACAGCTAGGTGGTGTAGTAGATAGAGGACTGGCTCTGAAGTAGGGAGGACCTGAGTTCAAATCTCACCTCAGACACTTATTAGTTGTGTAACCTTAGGCAAGTCACTTAACTCCAATTGCCTTTAAAAAACATCTTTGCCACTGGGCCCAGATAGCTCTGGAGGAGAGAGTGAGGTTGGTGACCTTGCACAGCCCTCCCTCAATTAAATTTAATTCACTGCCAGTTATGACATCAACCCAATCTTAGAGAATGAAGGACAAACAACAACCCTCCCTGCCTAATGTGAAATTCTTCAACTGAGACTGGGTTTTGTCTGTAGTTCCCAGCACCTAGTACAGTGTGCGCCCTAATGGATGTCGAACTGAAAGGTTTTGGAGAAGGTCAGGCCTCCACCAGATAAAGGCTACTTTCCTTGGTTGTTATGGAAACAACTCAAATCATCTCTCCCTCTCCCTCTGGCTCAGGCCTGCTAAGGTTTGTTTACTAATTTTTGGGTCAGGCTGACATTGTCGTACAGCATGGTATACAAGAGAGCCAAAGTAGTGTAATGGAGAGAACTGCAGAGCCCAAGTCACAAGAGACTTGGTTTCAGGTATTGGCTCTCTCATTTGCTAGTTATTTGATCAAGTATAAGTCATTTAACACTTTGAGCCTCAGTTTTCTCATCTGCAAATTGGGGATAATAATGGTCCCTACTTTGCAGGATGGTTGTGCAGAAAGTCCTTTGTAAATCTCAAATCAATTAATTAATCAACAAAAACTTATTAAGTGCCCACTACAGTATGTGCCACCCACTGAGCTGGGCACCGTAGATATAAAGACAAAAAAGAAACAGTCCTTGCTCTGTACCATGTAAATATGAGCTATTATGATAGTAGAAAGAGTATTGAACTTGTAGTCTGGAGAGAAGTTTAAATTGTGTTTTCACTATTTTCCTCTCGAGGTGATTTAGACCAATAAATATACTTCATCTCTCTGAGCTTGAGTTTACTCTTCTGTGAAATGAGGAGAATAATTCTTGTACTACCTGCCACATAGGGGTGTTGTGAAGACCCATTCTATGAGGAAAGGCATAAAGCATTTCAGAAGTGTAGGCTTTTGTTATTATGAAGTCAGAGTCAAAACAAAATCCCTTACCACCACACCCCCACCTCTAAAATTTCTAGCATGGAAATTCCTTTCTTTGGTCATAACAGTGACATTCTCCTTTAGTTCTTTGGGAAAGAAGACTATAGGGGGGTTGGAAGAAGGAGCAGGGCATGGGTTGGGAGTGAGCATATGGTGGTGTGAGCAGGTCACTTAAGTATGCTTGGCTAAAAGAGACAGAAATCTATCTACAAATGAGGTTAATTATTTCACACAGGAGACACACCCTGGGAGGGAAACCCAATATCTGGGAGAGGTACACAAGTTCCCTCCTAGCCCTCTCCCCTCTTTCTAGCTTAGACCTGTTAGGATGGGCCAAACCTTTGACCCACTTTCCTTCTCTTAATCTTGTTGGGCCCAAGGGCAGATGAGGTTCCTATGGAGACCAAGGGAAGGGAATCTAAGATCAGAAGCCAAGCCTCTGTGGATAAACAGAAATTGAGGCTATGGTAAAAAGAAGGTAATAAAATCCAGCTTCTTGGGGGTGATGGTGATGGATGACTTAAGTCAGAGCCCCTGTTGAATCAAGCTAGAGTCTGGAATAGGAGAGCCAAAAAAGGACATTACAGAGTCTTGTAACTTTGAATGTCAGAGCTGGGAGGGGCTCTCAAATGATAGAACTTACAAGGTCATAAGGGGGTTCAAAATCACAAATCACAGTTTGTGAGAACAAATTAATGACAGGTCTAGACAAGAGTCCAGTTCTACCCTTCCTGCCCCTTTATTAACTTGTAAGCTTTTGGACTTCATCACTCTCTTGGGTACAAATCTGTGGGGTCTTTTTGAGGTCCTAACAAGGAAGACTCAGGTCTTAAAGTATTTTGTCTCTTTATAAGAGACATTGAAAATTTAAGCAATAATTCATGTATGTCACCTGAAGGGCAATGGAGAAAGGTGCATGATGAATATGGGTATGTTGTAGAGTTATATCTAGAGTTGGGCAAAATTTTGAGGAAAGCATTTTCTACCCTTATCTGTTTCTATCTGACCATTCCCATGACTTTTGATCCTTTGCCAGTCTGGCAGCCTATCCCCAACATGAGCTCCCTTGCTTCCTTACTCAATCCTTGGACTACCACCTTGACTGAGGTGTGATACCCTGTTGTACCTATTGTACATTTTTGCTGCACCCCAATGTCAAGAGAAATGACCATCACTGTGTTTCCCCAATACAATGTCTCCTACCCCTCCACTTCCTTTCAAGGATTGGGGAGCCAAAGATTAGGGGTCATTAGCTGCATGATGAGGTTACAGGGAGATTCTTTAGGATACAGGCTACCCTTTTCCTTGCACCTTGACTGTACCTGTCTACTAGTGACTTATATAAGTCACCTATTACACCTTACAGGTAAAAACCAACTTGTGCCATAAGTGGGACCCCTAAGGTCTTCCTGTACCCCTAGTGACTTCCTCTCTTGATCTTCCCTCCTTCTCTCCTCCAGCAGTAGCCCCCGCCCCCCACAACTACCTGGAGGTCTCTCTCCAAGGGCTCCTCCCCATAATTTCCTAAGCATCAGAATATCTCGTTGACTCTGATAATTTGCAGCATGTTACCCACAAAGAATTGCAGAAGAAGAAAAACAAAACATTAATAGGGCTATATGATTGGTAGAGAAGGTGCATTAGTCATATAGGCACTATAGAGGATAACTGATGGACTGTCTGTATTCTCTGTTGGTATCTGTGCATGGATGGAACTCTCAAAAGATCCTGAGGAAGGGTCCTGGTGGACATAGTTAAAGTTGCATAGGATGAGAAGCTATGGATGGGTTCCTGGATTAGAGTGATACCCATATTGATGAAATCATAGACCCATTGAAATACTCCTTAGGATACTTCTATCATAGGGGCTAGTCATAAGGGTAGCCTTGCCTGAGCTCACTAAAGCTGGGTGGTGACTTCCCATGTATATTGTACATTAGATTCTTCTTCAGGTATGTATGACCTGAGAATCACTTTCCAGCTCTGAGAGTCTGTGATTTTACAATTATAAAGCACTTCATATCCACTATTTCTATGGATCCTCATGATAGGCTTGCGAAGTAAATAAGGCAATAATTATTGTTATCGTTTGAATCATTTGTTGTAGAAACTGGAAACAAAGCAGGTGCCTGCTCATTTAACAGGAAAGGCTGAACAAACTGTGGTGCATGAAGTAATGGAATGTTATTGTACTGTAAGAATGTTGTGAGTGAAATTTTCACAGAAATTTGGGAAGACATGTATGAACTGATGCAGAATGAAATCAACAGAACTAGGAGAACGATTTATACTATGGCCACAGTGTAATGATTGGAATAACGCCACCTGCTGGATACTTACTGTAGAAGAGTTCTACCCATGAAGCGAAGGTCTTTGAGGGCAAGACCAGGAGTCTTTTCTTTGGCATCAGGAAGTGACGCGGACTAGTGGGAGGAGGAAGGAAGAGACTGGCGCTCAGTCTCGTGCTCTTTCCTTTGGACTCTGGTGGAGAGCGGAGCTAGAAATGTGCTCTCCCTTTAATAGATAGGAATCTAGGCTTTTCTCTCTCTCTTTACCAAATTCTTATTCTCCTTAATAAATGCTTAAAAGTCTAACTCTTGCTAAAGCTTATAATTTATTGGCGACCACTCATTAGATATTTTAGACAGTTTAGCTAGAATTTTAACCCTTAACAGCAGTATTGTATTTTGGGATCTCTTTCAATAAGTGATCACTGGATTCTTTCATTTTCTACTTTGCCCTCTGATTCTGTGATATCTGGGCAGTTTTCTTTTATAATTTTTTGAAATATCATGTCTAGGCTCTTTTGTTTTTGTTTTTTACAGGGCAATAAGGGTTAAGTGACTTGTCCAGGGTCACAGCTAGTAAATGTCAAGTGTCTGAGGCTGGATTTGAACTTAGGTCCTCCTGAATCCAGGGCCAGTGCTTTATCCACTGTGCCATCTAGGTGCCCCCAGGCTCTTTTTTTGATCACGGCTTTCAGATAGTCCAACAATTATTAGGTTATCTCTCCTCAATCTATTTCCTGTCAGTTGTTTTCCCAATTTAATATTTCACATTTTCTTATATTTTTCCCATTCTTTTGACTTAGTTTTATTCTTTCTTGATGTCTCATGGAGTCATTAGATTCCACCTAACCAACTCTAATTTTTAAGAAATAAGTTTCTTCAGTTGAAGTTTTGTGTCTCTTTTACTACGCTATTCTCTTATCATAATTTTCTTGCTTTGCTCTCTTTTCCTTTCCCAATTCTTTCTCTATATCCTTATTTATTTTTAAAAATTATTTTTGGTCTTTCTAATCTTTTTTTTTTTTTTAGCTTTCTAGGAGTTCTTGTAGAGCTTGTGTCCAACCTGCTTTTTTTCTTTACTTGTAGATATTTTCATCTCTTTTCTTTCTTTCTTTCTTTCTTTCTTTCTTTCTTTCTTTCTTTCTTTCTTTCTTTCTTCTTTCTTTCTTTCTTTCAGGGGGGGGCAGGGCAATGAGGTTTGAGTGACTTGCCCAAGGTCACATAGCTAGTAAGTGTCAAGTGTCTGAAGCCAGATTTTAACTCAGTCCTCCTGAATCCAGGGTGGGTATTTTATCCCTTGTACCACCTAGCTGCCCCCTAGATCTTTTCATCTCATTGTCTTCTCACTTTGTGTCTTGAGCTTCCCTTTCACCTCAGAAGCTTTTTATGGTCAGTTTCTTTTTTGTTGATTGCTCATTTTTCCATCCCATTTCTTTCTTTCTTTCTTTCTTTTTTTTTAGTGAGGCAATTGGGATTAAGTGACTTGCCTAGGGTCACACAGCTAGTAAGTGTTAAGTGTCTGAGGCCGGATTTGAACTCAGGTACTCCTGACTCCAGGGCCGGTGCTCTATCCACTGCGCCATCTAGCTGCCCCCATCCCATTTCTTGACTTTGGACTTTATGTTAGAGTTGGGTTCTGCTTACTTTTGTGAGGAATGACTACCCTATGCTTCTCTAGTTAGGTCTAGGAGCCTATGGGTTTGTAGTGCTTCCAAGTGGTGTGTTCTGAGGAGAGTTCTGGTCACTATCTTTCTGGTCTGAGCTCTGGTCCTTACATAGGTAGGGCCTCTGATTCCTCAAGAAAACAGAATATAACTGGTTCTTTCTGCTTTGGAACAAGGTGATGGGCAAACCAGCTACTAAATGGTGCCCTGTCCTGTGCCCAGTGCTAGCACAGGAGTCCCCTTTAAAATCTTTCTGACCAGGTAGTTAATTCCCTTACCATCTGTAGGCACTGAATGCTCCTGGTGTCACCACTGCTGTTGCCACTGCCATTGCTATTTCCTTCAGACCTCATTGGCCTCACTGTGCTCTAGACCAAACCCCACCTCAGTGTCCTCTGACTTCTCTTTCTGTCCCTCTAATCTGACCTGGGTTAGAAAAATAAGTCTCGGGGGCGGGACGGGGGGGGGGGGGCCGCAGCTAGGTGGCACAGTGGATAAAGCACTGGCCCTGGATTCAGGAATACCTGAGTTCAAATCCGGCCTCAGACACTTGACACTTATTAGCTGTGTGACCCTGGGCAAGTCACTTAACCCCCATTGCCCTGCAAAAAAAAAAAAAAAAGAAAAAGAAGTCTCTGTGAATTTTTTTTTTTGTTATCTCATTCAAAATTTGATTCAACACATTTATTAAAAGTTGTTTAAAAGGTTGGGAGAGCTCAACAGAAATGCTCATCTTGGGGCAGCTAGGTGGCACAGTGAATAAAGCACTGGCCCTGGATTCAGGAGGACCTGAGTTCAAATACAGCCTCAGACACTAGCTGTGTGACCCTGGTCAAGTCACTTAACCCTCATTGCCCCACAAAAAACAACAACAAAACAAAAAAAAAAGAAAAAGAAAAGAAATACTCACATCACTCTGCCCATCTTTGCTCTGCCCCCTGATTTTAATACTATAAAGGAAATCAACTTTGATAGAGCTCTGACATCTGATCAGTGCAGTGACCAACATGATTTCAAGAAGCCTGATGGTAAAGCTTGCTTTATCAGGGACCACATGGCCTCTTGGCATAGAGGGACAGACTAGAAGCAAAGAAAGACATTTCTAGACATGGATGGCTAATGAATCAGTGTGTTTTACTTGATTATACTTATGTACTACAAGGAGCAGAAGTCTGGTAATGGATAATGAGATAAGGATGGAAAAAAGAATGAAAAGGACATAATTAAAACATTTAAAATGCACAAAAGAAACAAAAATGTTTGAAGGGGACAAAACCAGCAATTTTGTTACTATCTTGTTAAATTTGATATACATTTGAAAAAAACAAATTTGACACAATAGAAGTTTTGTATACAATCCTCTTTTTTGTTCTTTGCAAAGTGGAATAATTGTGCTTGTTGATAATTTGTTATTCTTTTTTTGTTTGTTTTTTTTGCAGGGCAATGAGGGTTAATTGACTTCCCCGGGGTCACACAGCTAGTAAGTGTCAAGTGTCTGAGGCCACATTTGAACTCAGGTCCTCCTGAATCCAGGGCTGGTGCTTTATCTACTGTGCCACCTAGCTGCCCCGCTTGTTCATAATTTGTAAGGACACAATAAAAAGACAGGTAAAATAACAACACAGAGAAAGAGTAACCGACTGGGATTTGAGAAAACTGGGTTTTGGTTCTGACTTTTGCTATTAACTATTATGCAAATCCTGTAAATTCTCTGAGTCTCACTTTCACTGTCTGCAAATTATGGGGTTATGATCTCAGGGGTTCCTTTCAGCTCTGCAACAGCATTCTATGATTATCACAGTACCTGGCACACAGTAGGTACTTTAATATTACCTGGCACACAGTAGGCATTTAATAAATGTTTAATGATTGCTTGACCTATGACTTATCCAGAGTTATGTGGTTAGCAAGCACTAGAATTGGGTCCTGAACTGATACTTAGGCCAAAGGTCTTTTTGATCACACCCTATTGCCTCTCAAAGGCCATACTTACCTTGTGGGTGGGAAGAGGGAGATATGCTAAGTGTACCCTATGAATATTAGTGAATGCATTCACTAATCTCTAGGATGTGGCTCTGTAGATTCTTCACTGCTATCTTGATATGGCAAAGAATTGCCCTCTCTAGGCTTCCTCCAAGCTCCCTGGGCTTCGTTGGGTCAAGGATACTGAGCAGTCTCTTGTTGTTTGTGGTTACAGACCCCTCCTTGAGGTGCTCAGAATAATCCTTCACAACTCTGGGTTTTTGATGCAGCCAGTGGTCTTTCTGCTGTTCTTTGGGTCCAATGGCCCACTTGCCTGGGACCAACTTGGTGCTGAGGAAGGTCCTAGGGCCCTCTTGCCTCTGCTTAGATAATCCCTGACCTTAGTTATGACAAAAGTTAAAGAACAAAGTGTGATATTTTCACATGGCAGGGATGGTGAGGCTGTTTTGCATGTGGATAAGGGCTTGTGGAACATTGAATTCCCAGACAATAAGGCCTCATTCAGCTACAAGTCAGGCACTTAGTAGAAGCTAGTTTGTGCTGATCCTGCCCAATCCTGTCTAGAGACCTGGAAAGATGCAAACCTAATTGTGTTCATCAGTCAGACACTGCTTGCAGGATCTCAGACATGCTAAATGGGTGCCACCCAAGCCTTGGTTTAACAAGAAAATGAAGTCAGAGCTAAACAAGTACAAATCATCCTGTACCAAGCACTCTCTATGTGCCTAGTACTGTGCTAGGACCTACAAGGGTTATGTCATTAATGATTGTCCTCAAGGGCAGTCTCTGGGGGAAGACATGATGAACATGAAACAATTAAAGAATAATTCAATGCTAAATTACAGTGTTGATAATAATAAATATAAGCTTACATTTCTATAGTGCTTTAGGGCTCGCAAAGTGCTTTGCTTACTAAAACTGTGTGTGAGTTAGATAGTCTAAGCATCATTATCCCCTTTTGAAAAATGAGTCAATAGCATAGAGAAGTTGCCCAGGGTCAGACAGCTAATAAGTGGTGGAGCTAAGAATGAACATGAGTTCTGAGTAGGGAGATATCAACATGGGATGGGAATGGTTGGGAAAGGCTTTCTCAAAGAAGTAGGACTGAGTTGGGTTTTAAACCATGGGTAAGATTTGGACAAAGGGAGAGGAAAAGGGATTCATTCTTTTATTCATTCATTTAACACATATTTATTGAATTACTATATGTAGAACACTGTTCTAGGTGATGGGAATGATAAAAAGTTCAAGAAGCTAGGGTCCAGACTTAGCCTGGGGAAAGAATTGAGAAAATTAACCTTTCTTCTAGTGCAGAGGTAGAGGTCTATGGGCATGTAATGCCACTTCTACTGACAGATGTAGTCAATATGCTGGTTGAATTTTTTTCCTCTTTCTTTTAAAATATGTTACCAAGATCACTGCTGGGGTTGGAGGGGTGGTAGAGATAAGAAACAACAAAAGGCATCAAAAAACTTTAAAAATAATTTTTAAAAAGAAAATGGACAGCCCAAAGCGGAGGAAGGCCGCCTACTGATTTTGCACTAAATAAATGATACAAAAATTACTTGCTGCTGTTTTTTTTTAATAGAGAAGCCAACTCAGACATTTCCTCATTTCTCACCTGGCTGCACTTTCTTGGGACCTCTCTGACTTTTCAACCATGCCTCCAAGTCTGAGTGCTTCTCTTCCCCATGCCCCCCTTTTTAGCTTCCTTTCATGTGTTGTCTTCCCTTATTAGATTGCAACCCCCTTAAGGGCAGGGACTGTCTTTTACTTCAGCACTTATCACAGTGACTGACATGAGTTGGTGTTGTTTAGTTGTTTTGCTCCTGTCCAACTCTTTGTGATCCCATTTGGGGTTTTCTTGGCAAAGATATTGAAGTGGTTTGACATTTCCTCTCCAGCTCATTTTACAGACGAGGAAACTGAAGTAAACAGGGTTAAGTGGACCTATGAGTATCCACTGTATTCCCAGACTGGGCAAGATAGAGAGACCCAATCTAGGAAGGAAGGAAAGAGGAAGAAGAGAGAGAGAGAGAGAGAGAGAGAGAGAGAGAGAGAGAGAGAGAGAGAGAGAGAGAGGAAGGAAGGAAGGAAGAAAGGAAGGAAGAAAGGAAGGAAGAAGGATCTGATATCATGGTCTTTCTGCTCAATAAACTCCAGTGGTTCCCTGTTACCCTTGAGATCAAATATAAACTCCTCTGTTATTAAAAGTACTTTGCATACTGGCTCTAAGTTACTTTTCCATACTTATTAATTCATTATTCAAACTCCATTTCTCAATTTATATGTCTTTGCAAGTCATAGAATGCAATCCCTCCTCATGTTTGCTTCTTAAAATCTCTCATTTCCCTCAAAGCTCAATTCAAGTCCCACCTTCTACATCAAACCTTTCCTGATTCCACCCCCTACCTTTAGATATTAATACCTTCTTCCCCCAACCAAAATATTACCTTTTATTTATGTATCCTATTTTTTGTATATATTTATATATGCATATGTCTCCCTCATAGAATGTGAGTGCTTCAAAAGTAAGGACTGTTTATTCCTATTTTTTGACCCCCTCGCCACTCCACACTAGCACAGTAGATGTTTTTTATGAGTGTCTGTTGATTGATTAATGGTGTCTCCTAGGCAGGGATGTGTCAAAGCCATCCCTTACTGGTTCCTGGGAGCCCATAGTAAATTTTCAGTGTGGCATTTACACCTCAGAAATTTGCAAAACTTCAAATCAGTGCCTTATTTATTGTTCTGCTCGTTGTCAAGATTTAAGAAAGTGATGAAGAAGTTGATAATAATGCAGGTTAACCTTAAACGTGTGTATGTGCGTGTGTTTCTTCTCAGAGCACAGGTTGTTAAACATTTACCATACATCCCTGCTCCTGGACTGGGATTGGGGAACTCTGAAGAGGTTCTGAGTGGTTCAGTATGCTCCTGGCTGCTTATTGGACCATCTGCAGGCTCATGAATGAATTTGAATTGTTTGAGGCCTCACTTGGCATGAAGAGCACAGTGAGCAACCTTGGGAAAGGTAAGATTAGTAATGGAGATAAGATATGTACTCAGATAAATATAATACATATTCATATTAGATGAGTATATACCTGACTCTCTCTGCCTACTGACAACCTTTTCTTTCATGAGACTTCTGACTCTCCTGAACTACATACAAGTGAATTCTCCGAGGTCACTTTGTTTACTTCTTCTATATACTTAATTATTCTATCATATTATAATTATTGTATTAGAGCTATTTACAGTTTCTTTTCATCTTCATCATTCATTCATGAAGACTCATTTTCCCGAGTTCAAAGGTGCCTTTTGCTTCAAAGGTGCACTTACTAGTAGCTGTGTGACCCTGGGCAAGTCATTTAACCTTGTTTGCCTTAGTTTCCTCATTTGTAAAATGAGCTGGAGAAGGAAATGGCAAACCACTCCAGTATCTTTGCCAAGAAAACCTGAAAAATAGTCACAGAGTCAGATATAACTGAAAACAACTAGTCAACAACAACTTCATCTTTTTTTTTTTTTAAAATAAAACAACTTAATCTTGGACTCTTAAGAATCCATATCTTCTTTCAAGGCATTCCCTCCTCATCTTTGCCTAATAGAATTCCTGTTTACCCTCAAGGCTCATTTTCTGTACAAGGCCTTCCCTGATCTCTGCTGCTAGTGATGCTTCCTGCTTATTTGACCTTGGACAAATCACTTAACCGCTATTTGCCTCAGTTTACTCAACTATAAAATGAGGATAATTAATAAGAGCACTTACCCCCCAGGGTTGTTGTGAGGATCAAATGAGATAATATTTATTTATTTATCTATTTATCTCTTTCTTTCTTTCTTTCTTCTTCTTTTTCTTCTTTTTTGGGGGGACATTGAGGGTTAAGTGACTTGCCCAGGGTCACATAACTAGTGTCAAGTGTCTGAGGCCAGATTTGAACTCAGGTCCTCCTGAATCCAGGGCCAGTGCTTTATCCACTGTGCCACCTAGCTGCTTCCTGAGATAATATTTGTAAACAACAACAAATATAAATACCTAATCCCTTCCCATTCCTTCCAGCTCTCAATATGTTAGTACAATTCCTACAAAATCTTGGTGTATTTATTTAGTATAGACTCATACGTGTACATATTCTCTCTCTCTCTCCCCTCTCCCCACTCACTGTAAACTTCTTGACATAGAGGAATATTTAATTTTTGCTTCATGGTGAGTACTTAGTAAGTGTTTGACTGGCTGAGGGCCTGATAAGGCCTTTTTATGGGAAGATTTTCTAGATCCCACCAGTAGTTAGTTCTCTGTCTCTTTCCTTACATTATCTTATATTTACTTATTTGTGTATCTTGAGTACTTACCAAGGATCTTGCCTGGAGCTAGACTTGAGCCTCACGGGCTACCCCTGGAACCAGGCCCCTCCATTAACACATTTTTTCTGTCCATGTCCCATGGACCACTTCCTTGATAAAAGACGTGCAAAACCAGAGATTTCTTGTTGAGTTCCATGTGCTGCCTTTCCCCCTCTATTGAGGACTGAGCAACGTATCCTAGTAAGGGTACATTAATGTTGCTTCAGTGAGATTTGGCCACTAAACCAGGAGGAGCCTCCCATTCAGCAGACTTTAAAAAAAGTAACTCTGCCTTTTACCACTGACTCTATGCATGGCTTGAAACAACTTCTTTTCTCTCCAAATTGTTGAATACGTGTACTGTCTAAGTAAGCTTCACCTTGGGCCTCTGGCTGTCCCTTCTGCTTTGTGTTTCTTTCCCTAAGCATGGGGCATAATAGATCCTATAGGATAGACTTCTGAGGAACACTTGCCTTAGGAACTTCTAGGTCTCTCAATTGATGCCAGCTGCATTACAAGAAGGAGGTGTCTCCTATAGCTACTATAACGCTTCTCTTTCTTCTTTCTTTCTTTCTTTCTTTCTTTCTTTCTTTCTTTCTTTCTTTCTTTCTTTCTTTCTTTCTTTCTTTCTTTCTTTCTTTCTTTCTTTCTTTCTTTCTTTCTTTCTTTCTTTCTTTCTTTCTTTCTTTCTTCCTTTCTTTCTTTCTTCCTTTCTTTCTCTTTCTCACCCTCTATTTCTTTCTTTCTCTCTCTTTCCTCCCTCCCTCCCTTCCTTCCTTCCTTCCTTCTTTCTTTCCTTCCATCCTTCTTCCCTCCCTCTCTTCTTTCCTTCCTTCTTTCTTTTTAACATTCTTTTCTTTTTAAATTTTGAATTCCAAATACTCTTCCTCCCTCCCACACTCATTGAGAAAGGAAGCAATATATCAATTATAAATGTGAAATCATGCGAAACATATTTCCATGTTAGCCATATTTCCAAAAAAAGGCAAGACAAAGTGAGAAAATTATACTTCAGTTTGCACTTAGAGTTCATCAGTTCTCTCTTTGGAGGTGGACAGCATTTTTTCATCATGAGTCCTTTGGCATTGTCTTGGAACATTGTCTTTTTTTTTTTTTTTAGTGAGGCAATTGGGGTTAAGTGACTTGCCCAGGGTCACACAGCTAGTAAGTGTTAAGTGTCTGAGGTCGGATTTGAACCCAGGTACTCCTGACTCCAGGGCTGGTGCTCTATCCACTGCGCCACCTAGCTGCCCCTTGGATCATTGTCTTGATCAGAATTATGGTGCTTCTTGGAGCAGAAAACAAGCAACAGCAGGAGGATGAACACAAATAGAAGACATGGAATTGGTCAGGTAGGGTAGAGAAATTAAGGAGAAATGTCTACTCAGCAGTCCCCCTAACTTTTACTTTTATGTTTTAATTATCATCTACCCAGGAGAGTATAACAATACTTATAAGTGACAAATTCATGTTTAAGTCATTGTCAAAGTATATTTCTGAGTCTTTTGTGTTTTAATAATTTCTTTCAGGTAGAGGAAATAAATAGCTGTCCTATACCTGATCTATCTGTCAACAAAAATTTTGGGGTTTTGGTAAACTACAAACTCAATAAATACATTAGTAGTATAATATAACAACCAAAAGAATAAAAACTTGGGGTACATTAAGAGGGGCATAACTTCCAGGAATGGTCCCATTCTATTCTGCCTCTGTCAGATCTCATGGGGATTATCCGTTTCAGGTACCACAATTTAAGATGGACATTGATAAGCTGGAAAATGTCCAGAGTGGAGCAACCAGAATGGTGAAGGACCTTGAATTCATATCATATGAATATTGTTTGAAGTATCTGGGGGTGGGGTTTAGACTTGAGAAAAAAAACTCAGGGTAGGGATAGGATAACAGTCATCAAGTATTAGAAAGGGTCTCATATGGAGTCAGAACCAATAGCAATAGGGAGGTGGTTGGAGTTCTTCTGAGTATGTGTTGCATTAGATGGCCTGAGAAAGGGAGAATAGCCTTTAAAATTTAGCATTTTAGAAATGAGGAAATTGAGGGGCTACTAGAATGTGAGCTCCTTGAGGGCAGGGGCTATATTCCCCCTTTCTTTGTATCCCTGTGCCTGCAAATAATAATGATTTAATAAATGCTTGTTAGAGAGGTGAAAGATCAAGTGACTTGCCCGCTATTATCCAACTAGAGTCAGGATAGGAATTAAAATGGAGGTCATGAAAGCATTCCTGACTCCAAGTCTGGCTTTCATTCCACTGTTTCAGCCTATCTTCTCACAGCAGTTTGCTCAGGTGGTCAGGAACTTCATCTTCCCACTCCTACCCCTACATGCATAAACTACATCTCATCTCCAAGAGGGTCTCCATCATTCCCAAAGCAGGTTGGGGTATGGTGACTCCAAACCTAATATCCTCTCCTTCCCACAAGCAGTGTCTGGTGGTCTTTCTAATTTTGTTACATTTACTTTTGACTTTTTGGTATGTTGTTCTTTCCATTTATACTGTTGTAGTTACTCTGTGTGTGTGTGTGTATGTGTGTGTGTGTGTGTGTATTCTTGGCTCTTCTTGTTTCATTCTGAATCAGCATTTATAGAACTTTCCATGCTTTTCATTATTCATTGCTCACATCCTATTCCATTGCATCCATTTGTATCAGATTTTGTGATGGGCATCTAACTTTATTTCCCATTTTTAACTCCTGTCAGTTTTTGTCTTTTCCAAGAAATAGTAAGGGATGGAAATGACTAGCTAAATTCAGAGACACTCATTACCAGGTTGGTTAAAGAGTAGAGAATTTGTAAACCATGTTCTTGAAAACCATTCACCAAGCCAACCTATGCCAGTGTCAGGAAAATCCACACTGAGGAAATCACAAAACCTTGAAATATTGAAATATGTATATAATGCACACATACATATATACATGTGTACCACACACACATGTATAAATATATATATGTATGTATATATGTGTTGCATATACATAAATTTGTGTATATGTATGTATATATACATATATATACATACATATGTATATATATATACACACACACACACACATATACATACATATGGAAAGAGAGAAAGAAAGAGAGAGAGAGAGTTTTGTGGGGCAATGAGGGTTAAGTGACTTGCCCAGGATCACACAGCTAGTAAGTGTCAAGTGTTTGAGGTCGGATTTGAACTCAGGTCCTCCTAAATCCAGGGCCAATGCTTTATCCACTGCACTACCTAGCTTCCCCGTTCCTGTTTTCTAAAGCAAGGAAACTAAGCAGGGTCTGGGAGCTTTGACTTAGGAATAGTTGATCTTGGAAAAATCAAAGAAAATTTTCAGATAGCACACTACAGCTTCAGCTGGGAAAGTGAACCTCTGCTGGATTTAGTAAGGTAGGCTAGAAGGGAGGAAGGGAAGGAGGGAAACTGTCCCAGGCCAATCCTTTCTGAGAGAGGAGCCTGGAATGCGAGGGGTGTCCTCTGTGCTGTCCAGGGAAGATAAATTGAAGGCTTCCATAGGGAGGATTGAGATTCGGAGGTCTATCCCAAGGGGTAGGTCAAGGACCATTCCAGGAAGGGTGGGGGCACCCAGATCTACCCCATGGAGGGGGGAAGGGTCCAAAACTATCTCAAAGAGAAGGGACCAACAGCCAAGAGCATTCATAACTGTACCTAAATCTCCTCAAGGGGTAAAGCTGAGACTCCACCAATTGAGATCATTCTCTAAGTCACTGACAGAGCGACTTTGTACCATGATTGTGTTCAAACGCCCCCTCATGGCCTTGAGAATTAAATACAACTCTGGTCGTGGGGGAGGGGGAAGAATGGAAGACTATTGTCCAACGTCTCAGAATCAGAAAATGTCAGAGTTAAACTCAGAGTTTACTTGGTCCAGCCGGGCCAGGAAACAGCCTCCCTCATGGCTACTTATATGAATCTGTGAATGTTATCCAGGAGAAGCTAGACTCCAACAAGCCAGTTTGAACCTTACGAAACAGCTTATTCCACTTCAAGACAGTCACAGATATTGGGAGGCTCTTTACCTCAATAGGAGCAGTAGCTTATGTTTCTATGGTGGTTTAAAGTTTAAAAAGCATTTTCTCCACAACAAGCTTGTTAGGTTGGCAGCTCAGGTTTCCTTCCTCTCATTTTCTGAGGGAAGAAACTGAACCTCAGACAAGTGATCTAAGCACACCACTGGTGAGGACTAGAACCAGGATAGGAGCCCAGGTCTTGTGACTCCAAGTTGAATGCTCTTTCCACAGTGCTATGCTACCTCTCTGACATCAGTCTTCCTGTTTTTCTTTCTTTATCTCTTTGCCCGATTGATAAAGGAACTCTGTAAAAATGTAGATCAGCACCTACTCTGAAATTTAGAGGAGTCTTAGAAAGTCATCTGTGTCACTGAGGGGTTAAGCAACATATCCAGGGTCACACAGCCGGTATGTGGCAAAGGTTGGACTTGAACCCAGTCTTTCTGACTGTGGTTTGCTAGCTATTCACTATGTGTTGGTGCCTCTCATAGAGAAATATTAGTATTATTATTTCCTTTTTGGTAGGGTTACTAGACATCATTTATTTGGATTTCTGCAAAGTATTTGGTGAAGTCTCTCGTGTTATGTTTGTGGATGAGATAGACGATGTCAGGACTGAGTGAACAACTGGATGCAAGGAGTAGGTATTAATGGCTTGCCTGCAATTTGGAGGTGGGTCTCTAATGAGTTTGCCCTTGACCTTGTGCTAGCTACTGTTTTTATTAATAACTTGGATAATGTAATTGATGGCAATTTGCAGGTGACAAAGCTGGGAAGGATAGCTGACATATTCACTGACAAAACTGAGGGTAGAAAAGAATCTTGCAAGGCCAGAACAATGGGTTAAACTTTAATTAGATTAAATTTACTTCAATATTTTACTGAATTCATGCTATGGATAAAGATTTAGAACTGGAAGGCCAATGAGTCAAACACTCCCTCAGTATAGTTTGTAACAGAACATCTCGTCCGATGAGATGTTTACACATTTGCTTTCTTAGATCCTCCACAGGGTATCTACTTAATATGCCAGGGGACTTCCTTTTTTGTTTTTTTTTGTTTTTTGTGGGACAATGAGGGTTAGCTGACTTGCCCAGGGTCACACAGATAGTAAGTGTCAAGTGTCTGAGGCTGAATTTGAACTCAGGTCCTCCTGAATCCAGGGCCGGTGCTTTATCTACTGCGCCACCTAGCTGCCCCATGTAGGTTTTTATATTTAATTAGTACTAGTACAGCATATGGGTTGTTCGGTGAATGAAGGCCCACTTCATTTTCTTATATAATCCCTTACAGTGATTATTGCATGATAGTTGTCATATTCATCATAAAAAATGAAAATTAAGTTCAACAACTGTTAAGTAGCATACTTGGGTACAAAGACTATGGTCACAAATACGAGATGGCGATTTGACAACAGTCTTTATGAAAAAGATTAATCAGACATAAGCTCCTTGACTGGTTTCTGTCTCCAGTTTTCGTGTCACCAATATGACTGAGCTGCCCTCACCCTGGAACTTCCCTCAGTGCCTGGACTCTTCTCGCCCTCAGGGATCCCTTGGCCATGGCTGCTGCTTTCTCCCATTGGTGAGTAGAGTCCAGGCCATCTTCTTTGTTTTCCTCCTGTCTGTATTTGTGACTCTTAGAACGCCTTCATATGCTTACATTTTCCCCCAATTCCCCATGCTTTTCAGCTCCCTCTTATGTGGTGCCTTCCCATAGTAGAATATAAACTCATTGACATCAGGGACTGTTTTCATTTTTGCCTATATTTGCATCTACAGCACTTCTACTTGTTGACTGCCTATCTGCCACAGGACTTTGTATTCCTAGTATCTAGCAAAGTGCCTTATAATAGATGGTTAATACATGTTTATGGAATTAAATTAAATTTTGGCTTTGGTAAACTACAAACTCAATAAGAGTCAATAGTACAACTTGGCAGTGCCACCCCACCCCCCAACTGTGACTTTAGGATGTTATTCTGGGGACAGCTAGGTGACGCAGTGCATAAAGCACTGGCCCTAGATTTAGGAGTACCTGAGTTCAAATCCAGCCTCAGACCTTACTAGCTGTGTGACCCTGGGCAAGTCACTTAACCCCCATTGCCCCACAAAATAAAACAAAAAACAAAAAAAGGATGCTATTCTAGGCCAATTCTGACTCCAGTTTAGTGGCCCTTGTTTGGGTTTGGAACAATGAGGTGTTGATAGGCCATCTAGTAGTTAATAAAAGGAAATTTACTTAGCAATAGCATAAAAATGATATTCAGCAAGGACATAGAATTGATTTAGTTGGATTCAGCCTCCCTAACTCTAAATTTGCCATGATGTACTGCCAGAGAAGTTCCTTACTCTTGCTGTGTTGGCTATTACACCTAAGTGACTAGGAAGCTCTATCAATGGTTGAGCCTTAGTTCCTTGGACTATTTCATTGTCAAGAATAGTTCAAACTCATTTAAGGAGAAATTAGCCTAGACATTGCTTTTACAACAATTACATTGAGGGAAGGGGATAGCCTCTTGTCAGATTACATCTGGAGGACTCTGGTGAGTTCTGGTTATTGCACTGGTAAACCAGGAGGTATCTAGCAGAGAGTGAGCATGATGGTAAGGGGATGATGGAAGACTATGCTTCCAAGGTTCATTTTTTTTTTTTGTGAGGCAATTGGGGTTAAGTGACTTGCCCAGGGTCACACAGCTAGTGTCAAGTGTCTGAGGTTGGATTTGAACTCAGTTCCTCCTGAATCCAGGGCTGGTGCTCTATCCACTGGGCCACCTAGCTGCCTCTTCAAGGTTCATTTGAAGGACTCTGGAGAATACTTGAGGGGATGTGATAGTTTACATTTTGATGGAAAGAAAACTCTAGGGCAAGGATTATCAGTGGTTAACTACAATGCCATCCACATAAGTAGGCACTTAATAAGTGTCAGTTGAATTGAATTAAGTTGAATTTATTTTAATTAAGTTGAAGTATTTAAAGGACTGACATATGGAGGAGGAATTAGATTTGTTCTGCTTGGCCCCAGAGGACAGTGAGAGGTTAAATTGCTGGGAGACAGATTTCAGGTCAAGGTGAAGAAGAAAACATTTCCTAACAATTGGTCCTGTCTAAGAGGAGAATGGACTAAGGTAAAGGAATAAGCATTTATATATATGAGCCAGGCACTGTGCTAAGTAATTTTTACAAAGATTTTCTCATCTGATCCTCACAACAATACTGAGAGGTAGATGTTATAATGATTCCCATTTTATAGTTGGAGAAACAAAAGCAAAACAGAAGTCAAGTGACTTACCCAGGGACACACAGCTAGTAAGTATCTGAGGCTAGATTTGAACTCAGGTCTTCCTGACTCCAGGAACAGAGCTCTGTTCACAGTATCACCAGCTTCTTCTGCCATCTGGCACTGGAAGTAGAATGAATACCAGAAATATTCATATGAAGGCCGAATGGCCATTTGTCCAGAATGCTGCTGACTGAACTCTTGGTCAGATGTGATTTAGACTACATGTCCTCTAAGGCAGTGGTATCAAACTCAAATAGAAATAAGAGTCACTAAACCTATTACATAAGGATCCCTTCAGGCTGCATATTGACTTAGAAAACCATATATTAACATTATGTATGTTTTCTTGTATTTTTATTTGTTTTATTACATATTTCCCAATTACTTTTTTGGGGGGCAGGCAATGAGGGTTGAGTGACTTGCCCAGGGTCACACAGCTAGTAAGTGTCAAGTGTCTGAGGTCAGATTTGAACTCAGGTACTCTGACTCCAGGGCTGGTACTTTATCCACTGCACCACCTAGTTGCTCTCCAATTACATTCTCTCTCTCTCTCTCTCTCTCTCTCTCTCTCTCTCTCTCTCTCTCTCTCTCTCTCTCTCTCTCTCTCTCTCTCTCTCTCTCTCTCTCTTTTCCTTTTCTGGTGAGGCAATTGGGGTTAAGTGACTTGCCCAGGGTTACACAGCTAGTAAGTGTCAACTGTCTGAGGTCAGATTTGAACTCAGGTCCTCTGACTCCACAGCCGGTGCTCTATTCACTGTGCCACCTAGCTGCCCCCTCCAATCACATTTTAATCTGGTTCAGGCAGCACTCAAGAGTGTTGTGAGGGGCAGCTAGGTGGCACAGTGGATAAAGCACCAGCCCTGGAGTCAGATGACCTGAATTCAAATCCAGCTTCAGACACTTGACACTTACTAGCTGTGTGACCCTGGGCAAGTCACTTAACCCTCATTGCCCCACAAAAAAAAATGATATATGCATTTATGTGTGAGTATATATACACATATATTATTTGGGGCAGCTACGTGGTACAGTAGATAAAGTACCGGCCCTAGATTCAGGAGGACCTGAGTTCAAATCTGGATTCAGACACTTGACACTTACTAGCTGTGTGACCCTGGGCAAGTCACTTAACCCTCATTGCCACACACACACACACACACACACACACACACACACACAAAGGAGTGTTGTGAGCCACATATGGCTGGGTGATCATTCTTCTACTCTAAGGTGTCTTTCTATTTTGACATTCTGTGATTTCTATCCCCCACTCTTATCCTTGCCTTTCCCATGTCCATGCTTCTGCTAACACCATTCTTCAATGACTGGAATGGAGTCTCTATACATCTCTATCTATTGACTATTCCCCCCTTCTTCAAGGCCCAACTCAGGTAACCCCTCATCCTTGAAGCATTCTTTGATTCCTATTCTTTTCTACCCTGAACTCTCTTCTCTTACCTCCAATGAAATTCCTCATAGAATCTGGCTTGTAACACTTCTTTGCACTTACCTCACATTCTCCTATAATAAAGTTATATGTAAGGGAGGGAGTTCCCCCTCCACTCATTTGATGTAGTCCCAGAAGCCCCAAAATGTAATCACAAGGTGTTGATGATGTGTTAAACTAACTGTGAAGATGTATCTAAGTCTTGATCCATTTATGAGGTACAAACACCTCTCTGATTGAGTCAAGAAGGGAGCAATAAAATAGCTAAGTCTCAGATAGAGTAGTTTAAGAGTGATGGAAAAAAATGTTAACCAAGAAGCTACCTATGGAGACCCATGGAGGAGTGGAGGAGGAGGAAGAGGAGAAGGGAATTTCTATTTTTTCCCTTTCTTACCTTTTATCATTGGGTTTGAAGAGGAGCCACTTGGACAGTCAGAGAAAGTGAGGAACAGAGACAATCAGACCCTGATGCCAAAAGGGATAAAGAATCATCAAGGAGCATGACCCCTGGCAGCAGAGAACAGAACTGGACTATAGAGAGGAGCAGACCCTGATAACTCATATGAGAAATCCATCCTGAAGAGACACCGTGCTGAAAGTGACTTTATAGAAAGAAAAAAGGACTTCCAGACCCTGTAGTACCACTTGTTATGGGATACTTTTGCCATATATGTATACTACAATTTTATTTTTATTTTTTATTTTTTTGTGGGGCAGTGAGGGTTAAGTGACTTGCCCAGGGTCACATAGCTAGGGAGTGTCAAGTGTCTTGAGGCCAGATTTGAACTCGGGTCCTTCTGAATCCAGGGCCAGTACTCTATCCACTACGCCACTTAGCTGCCCCTGTGTACTACAATTTTAACCAATTCTTCCCATGGACACTGTGTATTTGTGTGAGATTGTGTCCCAGGTTTATGGGGGAATGTTTTGTAATTGCTGCTCTTGTTATGCCGTCTGAGTAAATGCCTTTGCTAGGGGCTAATTAAGTCTACTGACTGACTGTAAATGGGAAGCAAGTTAGAGGGAGTTTATGAGCCTTCCTAATAGGAGTATAGCTCTACAGGGTGACCCCTAGAATCCAAGAATGATAGTAGCCTAAAGAAGCCATATGTATCATATGTAGACATATGCATATATATGTGTATATGTGACTCAACTTACATATAACACATGTATCTGATATCTCTCATTAGATTATAAGTTCCTAGAAAGCATACCAAGTATAGAGGGAAGAACACTAATCTTAGAATGAAGAAAGAAGACTTAGGTTTTAGTTCTGGCTTTGTCACGAGCTCTGTAACTTGGGCAAGTCATTTAACTTCTGTTTTGACTCAGTTTCCCCAAATATAAAATGAGAAAAATAATATTTGATCTACTTTATATATCTTTATCATCTATCTATCTATCTATCTTTGCAGGGTCACATAGCTAGTAAGTGTCAAGTGTCTGAGGCTGGATTTGAACTCAGGTCCTCCTGAATTCAGGGTGGGTGCTTTATCCACTGTGCCACCTAGCTGCTCCAGTCTACTATATTTTTCAGAATAGTTGTGAGGAAAGGATCTATAAACTTCAATGAATATGGAATGATGAATCATTATTGAATTATTATTGAAAAGTGTATGTTATGAGTACCTTTGTATCCTTAGTGTCTAAGTTCTTAATAGATATTCATTGAATGACTTTGAGCCTGGCCTTGAAGGATACATGCAATTTAGTTAGGTAAAAATGTCAAGAAAAGGGGGACTGGACTGAGGGAAGTGTGTTCATCTGTAAGGAATATAGGCTGAGGGGAGAGGAAGCCATGATGATGGCCTGAGAGTTCAGTTGGATCTGAATTGTGGAGGACCTTGAATGATGCCTCTGAGTCCTCCAAAGGAAGGGGCTCTTTAAAATGGTGGCTCTGTTGTAGACAACTTCACCCTGGTTCCCTGTATACTTGATGCCAGCAGCTCCACTCCTTGGGTAGGCCTTTTTAGAAGTCTGTTGATAGTTATACTTGGCAATGATGTTGTAACTGCCCTGGGGCTGGCATTTGGCCTCAACCTCAGATATTTAAATGTGACTAACTGATTAAAGTTAAGGAGATTTCTTAGACTTCTAGGAGTGAGTCATTCTGGCAAAGGGCACTCACCCAAATCATCCTGGGGCAGGCGCTGTCTTTTTGAGTAAATGAGGTGGTGATAGCATTACCAGCTTCTGGGCAGAACAGATTTGGTTCAGCAAGAAAAAATGATCAAATTCTGCAGGATCTTGCAAAGCAAGGGGGCGGGGGGAAGAAGATCATGAAGCAATTTTGGAGGATGTGGGTAGAAGAAAAATTCACTATTTAAAAGGAATAAACCCAATCCACTGTCCCCACCAAA
The DNA here is from genome assembly GCF_019393635.1 of Dromiciops gliroides. NCBI lineage: Eukaryota > Metazoa > Chordata > Mammalia > Microbiotheria > Microbiotheriidae > Dromiciops > Dromiciops gliroides. The sequence continues at coordinate 297,720,611 of NC_057862.1, read as the reverse complement.
GATTTTTTATTTTTTTTCCTTTTGGGTGGGGCAATGAGGGTTAAGTGACTTGCCCAGGGTCACACAGCTAGTGTTAAGTGTCTGAGGCTGGATTTGAATTCAGGTCCTCCTGAATTCAGGGCTGGTGCTCTATCCACTGTGCCACCTATCTGAAACCCCCCCCCCCCCAAGCCTTTTTGACAGAGCCATATGGCTTGTAAAGGCCTGCCTACACTGTTGAACTCCATTATATCAGGCTAGGAGCCATGAGAGTTGGATATTTGTCCCTTCTCTGCCATGAACTCATAGTGACTTGGGGCAAGTTGTTTCCCCTCTCTGCCTTCAACTTCCTCATCAGTAAAATGATTACTTACATTCCCTTCCTCATTATTAACCATGAGAATGAAAAAAAAAACAACTAATGAAAGTAAACTAACTTTGGAAGCATTCATCAGAATCCCAGGACCACTGGCCTGAGCACACTTCTGAGAAGAGGAAAGGACTTACAGCGTGTTGCCAAGGACAAACCTGTTGCTGATTTTGTGAACCAAATTAGTGAATACTTGAACCTTTTTGTATTTTCTGGGCCTATGATCTCAATAAGCTCAGAGTATAGCCTGACACATTAATTTAATTCATTTCGGAGCTGGAAGGGTCCTCAGAAATCACCCAAACCATTTTATAATTTATTTTATTTTATTCTGAACTTCTTGTTGTTGTTCAGTTGTGCCTGACACTTTGTGACCCCATCTGGGGTTTTCTTGGCAAAGATACTGGAGTGGTTTGCCATTTCTTTTTCCAGCTCATTTTATAGATGAGGAAACTGAAACAAACAGGGTTAAGTGACTTGCCCAGGGTCAAACAGTAAGTGTCTGAAGCTAGATTTGAACTCATCTTCCAGACTCCAGGCCTGGTGCTGTATCCACTGCACCACCAAACTGCCCTAATATATCATATACTTTTTTGGGGGGGTTGGGCAATGAGGGTTAAGTGACTTGCCCAGGGTCACACAGCTAGTAAGTGTTAAGTGTCTGAGGCTAGATTTGAATTCAGGTCCTCCTGAATCCAGGGCTGGTGCTTTATCCACTGTGCCACCTAGCTGCCCCCCTATGTACTTCTTTTAAAGACAATGCTAGCCCCTGGAATAAGCTATATAGAAAATACAGATTTGTCATTTCATATACTACCCTCTTTTAAAGTTTTATGCTATATATGGAAGTGCTCATTTCAATTAGTACTTGTTAAGTTCAGAATAGGGGTAGCTAAGTGCCTCATTAGATTGAACACTGAGCCTGGAGTCAGGAAGACCTGATTTCATATCTGGCCTCAGACATTTACTATAGCTGTTTGACCATGAGCAAATCACTTAACCTGTTTCCCTCAGTTTCCTCATCTGTAAAATTAGCTGGAAACGGAAATGGCAAACCACTACAATATTTCTGTCAAGAAAACCCCAAGTCTGGGGCAGCTAGGTGGCACGGTGGATAGAGCACTGGCCCTGGAGTCAGGAGTACCTGAGTTCAAATCCGACCTCAGACACTTAACCCTTACTAGCTGTGTGACCCTGGGCAAGTCACTTAACCCCAATTGCCTCACTTAAAAAAAAAAAAAAGAAAGAAAGAAAAAAAAAGAAAACCCCAAGTGGGATCATGAAGAGTCAGACATGACTGAAATGACTGAAGAACAACAACATAGGATATATTAGAAGTATATAGGGGGCATCTAGGTGGCACAGTGGATAGAGCACCAGCCCTGGATTCAGGAGGACCTGAGTTCAAATCCAACCTCAGACACTTGACACTTATTAGCTGTGTGACCCTGGGCAAGTCACTTAACACCAATTGCCTCACCCCCCCATTATATAATATAGATGATGTATTAGAAGTATATATAATATATCTCATGTATATTATATACATATTATGTAGACAATATTTAATTTTCAAAGTTGTCCTGCTTATCTGTGTTTTTCTCTGGCTTTTCTTCTGCCCATTTTCTATTTTACAGCTAAGGAAATTGAAGTTCAAAGATGTTAAATGCTCTGTCCAAGGTCATACAGGGAGTAACTACTGTTCTTTCTGTGGTTTGAACCTAGTTCCCCTGGTTCTAGATAGAATGTTCTTTCTTCTTTCCCACACTTACTTCCCACAACACAGGTCTACTGACCCAAGCAGTTAAAGGCATCCAGGTAACTATGCACCTGGAGCCATATTGCTTTGTCATGAAGAGATGGAGAGGGCCAACCTGGATCACCCTCACTCCGTCTTTAGATGCTATAGCAGTAGAAGAGAAGTCACCAACTGGGAAGTTCTGGCTCTCCCTATATTTATCTGCTTCCTGTAGATGGCCTCAGATTGGGCAAGACTCAAGTCTTGTTGGTGCTATTGACAGGATCTATGACTTTCCTTCCTCTAGATGCCCTGGCATGGTAACAACTGTAAAGTGCTTTGCATATTATAAAGGGTGGTATGCATGTAAGAACTCATTGTTGTTTGACCCAGCCACCCCTAAATATCATCCCTACCCAATTGTCAGTGTGGTTGAGATTCCACCATTTGAGTTTCATGTCATTGGGTTAAGCTAATGTTGTTCATCCTTCCTTCTCAAAGAGGACCAATGACATCAGCAGGGTGATGTCTTGACTTGCAAGTGAATTGGATTTAAATGAGGCAGGGCCGTACAAAGTCATCAGTCTCACTCTTTCCTCCAGAGTCATTGGAGCCCAGAGGCAAAACATAGGTCAGGACACTGGTGATGGCCTGCTTGGGTTATGCATTGACTTCTCCAAGGACTCTTGTTTTAAAATGTAGATCTTCCCTTGGAGGAGAGAAAGTACTACCCAGTCTAGGAGTTTATAGGTTACATTTTTCCCTGACTGAAGATCTCCTATATGGATCCTGGGTACTTAGGGGTATGTGCCTGGCTGGGTGGGAAGGGAGGAGAGGAGAAAAGGGATCAAAGATGGGGAAAAAAAGAAACAGAAGGGGGAGCTGGGAGGTTGTTTTTGTTTGTTTTTGGTGAGGCAATGAGGGTTAAGTGACTTGCCCAGAGTCACACAGCTATTAAGTGTCAAATGTCTGAGGCTGGATTTGAACTCAGGTCCTCCTGAATCCAAGGCCAGTACTCTATTCACTGTGCCACCTACCTGCCCCCTGGGAGGTTGTTGAAAAGATTCTTCTACTGCACAATATGCTAAAAGACTGGGCCCTTCCTTCACTAGACCTCATTATTGCCCATGCCTGTATCTGGGCCCTCACAGATGGAATAGAGGAAAAGCAAAGGAGTGCTGGAGCCCTTATGGGCTTTCAAGAGCCAATTGTTATTATTTTTTTTAATGGAGCAATGAAAGTTAGGTGACTTGCCCAGGGTCACACAGCTAGTAAGTGTCAAGTGTCTGAGGTTGGATTTGAAGTCAAGTCCTCCTGAATTCAGGGCCTGTGCTTTATCCACTGCTTCACCTAGCTGCCCCTCACCCCTTCATTAAATTTTTAATGGGAGCATTTTTATCTCAGACATTGGCAAACTACAAATTATGGTGCCATGTATTGTTTTATTGATTTTCTAGACTTAAGAAAGTGATGGAGAAAATGTTAATGCAGATTAAACTTAAAAGTATGCTTTGCATACATACATCTATCCTCCCCCCTACCCCAGAGAGACAGTTGTTAAATTTTCAAGAGCACACCCCTGGGGAAAGGGGAGAACACCTGTCTACTGTACCCTTTCAGTCAAGTTCAGTCTTAGACACAGGAAATATGATAATATAAATATATCATATTTGAATAGTGCCCTATTGTTTATAAAGTACTTTATAGTTGACCATAGTTCAGTTTATAGTTTTGTTCTTATACACCCAATATCTAATTTATATCCCATAATACACGAGGGAGGCATAGTAGGGATTATTAATTCCATTTTACAGATGAGAAAACCAAGGTGGAGAGTAGCCGAGTGCCCTGTCTAAGGTTGCACAGCTAACTGTCAGAGGTCTCTTGTCTCCCAGGCCCGTTTTTGTTTCATTACACAGGGCTATAAAAAAAAGGATGCCCAGGATCTCTTCATTATAAACAACAAGGACGATTAGATAATTCCCCGAAGAATTCAGTTCAAAAAGATTCAAAGGGGCAGCTACTTGGTGCAGTGGATAGAGTACCGGCCCAGGATTCAGGAGATCCTGAGTTCAAATCCAGCCTTGGACACTTGACACTTACTAACTGTGTAACCTTGGGCAAGTCGCTTAACCCCAATTGCCTCACCAAAAACAAAAAACCAACCAAACAAAAAAGATTAAAAAATCTTTGATTTTTCATCTATGCTATCCTCACTGATCACATTCACTGGCTAAATGCTTGTGAGCACTTTCCCTATCCCCTCCCCAACCCCTTTAATTTGTGTAGGCAGTTACAGGCCTGGTCCACATAGCCCGAGTTAAGTGGAAAGTGGAATTCTCCATATTGGTGGGTTGTTCTGTGTCACTTGGTCTCTAGATGCTTGATTGGTCTGCCTGGGGGACTGGAGCTCCACCAAGAGTTTTACTGTGGACATATGTCACCTTGCCCAGAGCCTGAGGCCAGCAGATGCCTCATCAGCCTTTCTGGTTACATTTAAGGATCTGACCTACTTTCCAGTTATTTACACCCTTCCTTCCCAGTGTGTGTGTGTGTGTGTGTGTGTGTGTGTGTGTGTGTGTGTATGTGTGTGTGTGTAGGGCAATATGGGAGAACTGCTTAAGCCCTTTGTGTATGTATTAACATGTGTTTACACAGGCAAATGTGTGCATATACATATAAGACTTAGAATGCATGGTATGCATGTTTATCTATTCTATGTAAATGTATGCATGCATGGCTTTGTATATGTAATATGTGTACGCATATGCGTATGTATGTGGATATGCCTTACAAGTGTGGAATGTTCCATTTTTCCTCTATAAAACAAGGGGGTTGAACTGAACAATCTCAGGTCCCTCCTAGTCCTGACATTCTATGTTTTATCATTCTAAGAATCTTCCCAGGTCTACTGTTCTATACTCTAGTGTTACTGGAATCCCACTAGTTTGCTGGACAGGGGCGCCTCTCGTAGGTAGAGCTGGACGCACATGCCCTGATCCCTTCTGTTACACTAATTCTAAGTCTCTTTCCAGCTCTGACATTCTTTGGTTCCATACACACTGGCCTCTTGTTGTGACTGTTGTCTGGGAGATGGATCCCAGATTTTCAAACACTGGAGAGTAGGTAGTAAAACCTCATGTAACTGGAACCCAACTAGTGAGTGTTCCAAATTAATCAGGATTCACCCCCGTCAGCTCAGCTCTTAGGAGAAAGACAAATCCTGCATAACCATCAATACTCTGCTAAAGTTTGCAAAGTGGTTTTTTTTGTATATTTTACTGAATTCATTACCATTTCTTTACAATAAATTTGAATTTGATCTTTGTAATAACTCTGTGAGGTAGGGGTTAAAATGCTTTGTACACCACACAGTGAGACACCAATGTGAGGTGTCATTATTCATGGAGATTGTTTTCACTAGGATCCTCAGTGTGCAGTTTCCTTGTGAGTCAGTGATGGGCTGTTACCATTTTCCTGGCACGGAAGAAGAGACCAAGCCACAAACCCTAGGAACAATAAACAGAAAGGCAAAAAGACTTTTCTGTGGTTGGGAACCTTGCCCAGCTCCCAGTGTGCTGGCTCTCTTGGAGAGAAGTGGGCTCACCTGGAAGCTCTAGTCTTTCTCTTCATTTACATCAAAATCATGGGGACTGTGTCTTCTACCCTTCATCTCCCTGGTGCCATACACTGGCCTTGGCTTCTAGGAAGGGCTATAGAGATGCTTGTTGAATGAATGAATTAATCATCATAATAACTGGCACATAACACTTTAAATGGGCAGTGAGGTGGCAAAGTGGATAGAGTATTGGGCCTGCAGTCAGGGGGATTCATCTTCATAAGTACAGATCTGGTCTCAGGCACTTACTGTGTGACCCTGCGAAATTCACTTAATCCTGCCTCAGTTTTCTCATCCGTAAAATGACCTGGAGAAGGAAATGGCAAACCATTCCAGTATCTTTACTAAGAAAACTCCAAATGGAGCCCTAAAGAGTCAGACATGACTGAAAAATGACCTAACAAACAGTGCTTTATCGTTTTTTTTGTAATTAAAAAAATTATTTTAGATAACTACAGAATGACAAAAGAAAAAAAAAAGCTTTGCCATGTACACAGCAGAGCATAGGAGAGGGTACAATAGAAAACAACAAATTTTCGTTTCAAGAAAACCTATGTAATACATATTCCACATTGTTTTCAAATCTGCCCAGCCTTTTTGCTTCCTTGTTGGTTTTCTTTTGTTCTCTGCTATGTACTTTTTATTTTATCCTCCCCCCCTCAAGAAGGCTGCAATTATTCATGGATATATATATATATATATATATATATATATATATATATATATACACACACCCACACACAAGCAATGCTTTAAATACATAATAGTCTCCTTTCATCCTCCCAACAACACTGTTCAGGTATTCCCATTTTACACATGAGAAAATTGAGGTATGGAGATGTTAAATGATTTGCTCGAGGTGAATTACAGAACTAGTATTCAAACCCAGACATTTCCTGATTGCAAATCCAGCATTTTTTTTCCCACAACCACATTACCTCTATGATTAAATGAATGAATGAATTGAGTCCATCTCTCAGGCCATCTAACAGTAGACTTTTAGAATAGCAGCTTGTAAATTCATGCTCTACAGAGCTCCAAGTAGCCATTGCCAAGTCTTTTAGAATGGCTGCAGAAGCATGCACATACACATAGAGATGCTTGGATACATACTATCAGGAGACAGGGATAATGCAGGACTGGAAAGGGGAGAGGCACAGGTGCTAGTGCCTGAAGGGACAGATTTCCTCCCTTGCCCTCTCTACTCTGAGGGCAGCTGGGGAGAGAATGATTGATTTCAGATTTGGAGGGGAGGACATCTGTGGAAATAGTTTATGGCAAAAGGTGGTGGATATGAAGTTAGTCTGGAAAGTCCAAGAGTCTGTTGGGAGAGTCAGGGCAAATATGACAACAAAGGAGAAGAAAATGACATCCTGTGAATTAGATCCTCCAGGATGGTCAAGGTGATGTCCGTGTGTGGAAAGGGACAGGTTGGGCTTGGGGGAAGGATCCAGTCACTGGAATTTGCCTCAATAAGCGCTTGTCAGTTCATTGCTAGCCATTCTAAGATATATGCTTTGGGGTAGGCTCACTCTGGTCCTTGTCCAAACTAGCTACTGCTACCCCCAGGCATCGAGGGGTGATCCTGAAACATTGGGCGGGGGGCAGGGGGGGAGGATTCTGGTGCTGTTGCTTAATCTTTAGTACATGACATTGAAGAGGGCATTCCAAAGGGAAAATTCAGAACCTCCCCAACTCACTAGAAAGCTGTTCTGGATTTGGAATTCTGCCAAACCCAATCTAGTAGATTTGCAAAGGATAAGAAATATTAAACTGAGGGCTGAATGCAAGGGCTGGGGTCATGTGACTCAATCACTTCACCTCAATTAATTAACAAAATATTGTCTCCCCATATCCTTATTTTAATCAATCAATCAGTCCAGGCATTGAACAAAGTGCAAAAAAAGTCCTTAATCCATTTGGAAGAAGTGAAAGCTATTGGATAAAAATGAAATGATGCTACACACAATGTATCATAATGGCTGAAGAGACTCAGTCATGACCCAGAGGTGACAGATAAAATAGCAAGCCATAGAATGTTGGAGCTGGAAGAGATCTTGGAGTCACAGAGCATGGAATGTTGGAACTGGAAGATTTAGAAATAACCCAGGCCACCCCTTGCATTTTACGTTGTGACAACCTGACACCAGAGGGCATTGTGAATGTCAGCATAAGCTTCAGGTTCTCAGGCCATTGGAATGTTTCTCACTCCTAAACCTTGCCCAGTGAATGTATGAATGAATGAATGGGTGGGTGAAAAAAAAGAAAGCATTTATTAAGTGCCAGGCACTGTGCTAAGCATTAGGAATACAAAAAAGTCAAAAGACAGCCCCTGCCTTCAAAGAGCATACAATCTAGTGGGGGAGACAAAATGCAAATAAATATATATAAGGCAAGCTATATACTGGATAAATAGGAAATGTTGTTCTTTGTTCTCAGACAGGACCATGACATAGGTGTGATATCATGACTTTGCAGTGAATTGGATTTAAATGAGGGAGGGCTGTGCAAAGTCATCAACCTCACTTTCTCCTCCAGAGCCATCTGGGTCCAATGGCAAGATATATATCAAGACAACTAGAAATGGCCTTGGATGTTTAAGGCAATTGGGTTTAAGTGACTTGCCCAGGGTCACACAACTAATAAATGTCCGAGGTGAGATTTGAACTTAGATCCTCCCAACTTCAGAGCCAGTGCTCTATCCACTGTGCCACCTAGCTGCCCAAATAGGAAATAAATAACAGGGAAGGTCCTAGAATTAGGAAGGGTTGAGGAAGATGAGATTTTAGTTGGGACTTAAAGGAAGCCCAAGGAGGTCAGTAGTCATAGGGGAGGAGGGAGAGCATTTCAGGCATAGGGGAAGGCCAGAGACAATGAATGCTTAGATTGAAGAGATGGAGTATCTTGGAACAAACAGGAGGCCAATCTCACCAGATGAAAGAGTACTTGGTTTGGTTTTTTTGTTTGTTTGTTTGTTTGTTTGTTTTTGCGGGGCAATGAGGGTTAAGTGACTTGCCCAGGGTCACACAGCTAGTAAGGGTCAAGTGTCTGAGGCTGGATTTGAACTCATGTCCTCCTGAATCCAGGGCTGGTGCTTTATCCACTGCGCCACCTAGCTGCCCCCAAAACAGTGCTTGTTAAGGAGTAAGGTATAAGAAGACTGGAAAAGTAGGAAGGGAGAAGTTATGAAGGATTTTGGATGTCAAACAGAGCATTTTGTATTTGATCATGGAAGTAAAAGGGAGCCACTGGAGTTTATTGAGTTGGGGGAGTACATGACATGATTGGACTTGCACTTTAGGAAAATCATTCTTGTGGCCTTTATAGAATATTCTCTTTCTATTCTTTTCATTTGTGTGTTGTTTAATCTTCTTTTTCAAAGTAATTCCTTTAAAAAGTGTTTAACGAAAATATTAATAAAAAATTGGGGGGAGGGGTTTGGATTTGGAACTTCATTGATGTTGGTAAAATTCCTTTTATCAATACATATCAGCAATTGTTCTGCAGCTTATAATGTGAATAAGTTGTCTTCGGTGCTGAGAAATTAAGGATCTTGCCCAGTGAGTATGCATCTTGAACTTGAGGTAGGTCTTGAACTCAAGTTGCCCTGACTCCAAGGCTTGATATTTTATCCACTATTTCATGCTGCCTCTAATAAGACCATGAAGAAAATAACCTCAGGCACATCCCAGACCACATGCTTCATTCCATCTGCTCTGGCCCCCTAAGCAAAACCCTGGAATTTCAGTTTTCAACTGCTCCCATCTGGGAAACGAGCAAAAGTTTTTCACTGGTAAATTGGTTGGTTGCTCAGATTGTGCTGCTAACTGTAGATACCCTTGGATGCCTATTTCTTTTTTCCTGAATGCCACAAGAGTGACAGAAGAAGAAGGTGATTTTTGTTTTCTGTGGCTCTGACAGTAGTTTCTTCTCCCCCTGGTTGTAAATAAATAGATAGTTTAAGATAGTAGGTGTGTATATACATCTATGGCCCAGTCCTTTTTGCACCAGAAAAACAATTGTTGTGTTTCTTCACAGGAAGATAGCAGTGTCTGGTGTTATAGGTCAGGCCATAGTGATTTGGACTGGCCTGGTGTTTCTGGTTTGGAAATAGAAAAAAAAATGAGACCCCGTTAGACAAAGGATGTTTATCTAGCCATATCAGGGAAAGGATATTCGGTAGGGATGCAGCATTGACTCAGATGGGTGCAGTTTTCCCTGTCTTTGTGTTGACCATGTTGGTCTACTGATCAGAAATCTGAGGAAGGAGCTATACATTTCCTATGATGGCTTTTTGTACTTAGGCTACTAGAAAACTGATGGTTAATGGTTAAGGAATAGTCCAAAGTTTGGTTCCGTTGGGCAAATTAAACCTAACAAAAAGATCTTAATACCTTTTTTTTTTTTTTTAGTGAGACAATTGGGGTTAAGTGACTTGCCCAGGGTCACACAGCTAGTAAGTGTTAAGTGTCTGAGGCCGGATTTGAACTCAGGTACTCCTGACTCCAGGGCCAGTGCTCTATCTACTGTGCCACCTAGCTGCCCCCCCTTAATACCTTTTAAGAAAAAAAAAACTAGTCTAGCTTTCCTTCAATATGTCTGTAGGAAACTGTTACTGCTACACCTATCAGAGTCTTCCTCAAGGCAAAATTGCCAGGAAAGGTTGAGGGACAGATGAGAATTCATATTGGAGAAATTCATTCATTACTTGACCTACATGCTCACTACCTGTCAGATGTTTTCAGGCATCATTACTTATCAGCCCCTAGTTTAAGCTTTTGTGCTGTTGTTAATTACTTTGGGGACAGCACAGTTTGGTGGCACAGTGGATAGAACATTGGTCCTGGAGTTAGGAAGACCTGAATTCAAATCTGACCTGAGACCCTTGATACTTACTAGCTGTGTGGCTCTGGGCAAGTCACTTAACTGCAATTGCCTCGCAAAAAGAAAACAAGAAAAGAAATTTTTAAAAATTCCTCATTTACGTGTTAAAAACAATTTTTAACATTTAAAATTTTTTTTTGAGTTCCAAATGGTTTCCCTCCCTCTTGCCTATCCTCTCATTGAGAAGGCAAGCAATTTGATTTGTTATACATGTGTAATTATGCAAAACATATTTCCGTATTAGTCATTCTGTGAAAGAAAACAGACCAAAACAAACAAAGAAGGAAAATAGAGTAAAATTTTAAAAGTATGTTTCAATCTGCATTCACATTCCATTAGTTCTTTCTCTGGAGATGGATAGCATCTTTCAGCATAAGTCCTTCAGAATTGTCTTGTATCATTGTAGTGCTGAGAAGAGTTAAGTCATTTACAGTTAATTCTCATTGTACTGTGTACAGTGTTCTCCTGGTTCTGCTCATTTAACTTTGCATCAATTCATGTAAGTCTTTCCAGGTTTTACTGAGAACATACTGCTTGTCATTTCTTATAGCACATAGTATTCCCTCACAAGCATTGACTACAACTTGTTCAGCCATTCCCCAATTGATGGGCATCCCCTCAATTTCCAATTCTTTGCCACAATAAAAAAGCTGCCATAAATATTTTTGTACCTATAAGGTCTTTTCCTTTTTGTTTTGTTTTTTTTTTATCGCTTTGGGATCCAGTAGTGGTAATGCTTGGCCACAAGCTTTTGTTTGCTAGTACTTCTCCTCACATGGTACTGTGATCTAGAACTGTGACCTGGATCTGTGTATGAGCAATACAACAGAGTCCTGCACCCAGTGTAAGCAAAGGGACCCCTTTAATCTCCTTCTGACAAGTTGTCTGACCCACTTACCATTTGTGGGCTGAGAGCTCTGGAAGCTGATGCCGCCAGTTCAGTTGCCTCAAGGTCTGCTGCTGCCTTTCCCAGGTGTTGCCTGTACTAAACTGCACTCCACTCTCACCCCTGAATGACAGACCTTTTCTGTTGATCTTCTAAGTTCTCTTGGGCTGGAAAATTGTTTCACCACATCCTTTTGTGGGTTCTGCTCCAGAAGAGCCTTGCCCTAATATCAAATCTGAAGTCAGGAAATAGGCTGGAAGAATGAGCAAACAATAATCAAAAAAATAATGTCACTGATTATGCTGACAGATGTAATGGATAATTAATAATAACTGAGGAAACAATCTAAGAATATACAATTCATTAGGATGAATGGCATAATAAATGGGTCAATGGACTCCCTGGTCAGCCCAAGGACCCTGAAAACATAGTGAGACATTTTTATATATTAAAAACAATAAAATGGGGGCAGCTAGGTGGCACAGTGGATAGAGCACTGGCCTTGGAGTCAAGAGTATCTGAGTTCAAATCCGGCCTGAGACACTTAACACTTACTAGCTGTGTGACCCTGGGCAAGTCACTTAACCCCAAATGCCTCACTTAAAAAACAAAAAACAAAAAAACCCAATAAAATAAGACCAATTATCTAAAAGAAAACAATTAATAGGATACAAAATTAAGTCATCTCATTTCTAATTGGAGAAAAGATTAGGGCTTTCTCTAATCCTTTTTCTTTTAGTTGGAAGAAAGAGAGAAAACAGGTATAATTTCCTGAAATCAGAAAAAGAGGTATCCCATTTTCCCCTAAGTGTCAATAAACAATCAAAGGAATATCAAAACAATGATTGACCAGTCAGGGCCGGTTTGCTGATGAGACATATGGGTTGCTTCATATGTGAAAATTCCTCATAGCAATTTTAGGATCTGACTGAGTTTCTGGTCAGTATAACCTAGGTCCTTGGTTAAGGGTCTCTAAGCAGCAGGGAGAGGTAGTACAGCTTCTCAGTTACACAGGGCTGGCTTTAAACAACGCAATAGTTTTTTTTCCACCATAATTTCCATCATTGAATGAAGTTTTCTCTCAAGATAGAAATTGGATTAGACCCATAATTAAATAGAAAGGAAACAGCTAACTTCAGAATTGAATCACAAGGAGTTAGTGAGGTTCTCAATTCCCACACAGGGACACCTGGATACAAACCTTGAAGGAAAGAACCACTCCAAAATATCTACAAACAAAGCCTCAAAGTAAAATACAACTTGGCCACAGATTCAACTAGAATTCTTGAAAGAGATGAAGCAAGAGTTAAAAATGTTTTTGTAAATGAATTGAGGACAGTGACAAAAGGTAAAAGGGGTGTGGGAAAGGATACTACCATGGCCTCAGTCATAAATCAGAATTCAAGAAAAAGCCCTAAATCTTTGCTGCTAAGTACCACTAGAATATATCTTAGCAGACCTACTGTAACTGGTCTGCAATCACCAGTTCTACTAAAATGCTATCACTGTTTTGTGTTTTAATGAATGTATATTTAATAAATCTAGCAAATTACAGATAATTGATATAATAATCAAAATTATAACTGATAGACAATGGAATCTTATGTTCCTGACCTATACCCAATTATATTCCTCTAATATTAATTTAAATTGGAAGGTCTTGGCATAGCTGAAGAAAAGCTACTTAGGGTAATTTTATAGTGCTGAAGGCTAATGGTTTAGTCCTAGTTCTACAATTATTTTGCTGTGTAACTTTGGGGAAAGTTGCTTAGGATCAAATTTAGGATTATAAGATTATAAGATCTAAAGCTGAAATAAACTTAGAGGTCATCCAGTCTAATCCTCTCATTCTACAGACTAGAAAAAGGCCATGGAGTTGAGATAGCTTTTCTTTGTCACATAGGCAGCAATTCTCAAAGGTGGAATTTGCACCCAGGTCCCCTGACTCCATAGATCTTTCCACTGTTCCATGCTGCCTTAATTCTGCTATTAATCTGCTTTAGCATAGCATATGAACCTATAAATACATGTGTATATATGCACACACATATACATATACATTTGCAGAACCACTTCTGGGACTACCCTCTAACTTGGCACTTGCAGGTTGCAGGCTGGATTGCATGGGAGCAACTATTTTAGGATTCAAGATACTTTGTAAGACAACACTCCTAAAACTGTAGCTCATGATCCCCCACTGATATATTTCCCTTGAATAGTTAGCCAGTGGACACAATTAGCTCAAAGCAAAGTAATTCACTAAGATGGAATTGTAAGAGCAATAGCTATAAAATAATTCCCATCCTCCTCCTCCATAAGGGTGGGGCTCATCCTCCCAAAACCATACAAAGCATCTGTGGGAAGAATGGGTACAGTGATAATGAGGCACATATGGAGGAGGCCAAGGCAGCTCAAACCTTTAACACTGGAGGCCTTTCTCTTATAGTATCTTCATGCTACTTCTTCCTCCCTCTCCTCTGGTGTTTCTTCTCTCCCTGGGCCTTTTTTTTTTTTTTTTTTTTTTGTGTGGGGCAAGGGGGATTAAGTGACTTGCCCAGGGTCACACAGCTAGTAAGTGTCAAGTGTCTGAGGCTGGATTTGAATTCTGGTACTCCTGAATCCAGGTCCGGTGCTTTATCCACTGCACCACCTAGCTGCCCCTCCCTGGGCCTTTTAAACCCTCTGCAGGGGCAGCTAGGTGGCACAGTGGATAAAGCACCGGCCCTGGAGTCAGGAGTACCTGAGTTCAAATCCGGCCTCAGACACTTAACACACACTTACTAGCTGTGTGACCCTGGGCAAGTCACTTAACCCCAATTGCCTCATAAAAAAAACCAAAAACCAAAAACCAAAAACAAAACAAAACAAAAAAAACCCCTCTGCAACTCAATTTAGGACTGCTAGGGCTTCTCTCTTTTTCTCAATAGTTGTCTTTCTTCTCCACTTCTTTAAAGACTCCATTTTTTAAAGGGCTACAAGGGATAGTGTGGAAGCTCCTTCAAGTCAATGGCTAATTGTCCTCTAATTCCATCAAGGAGAATGTCTTTATACCTCATAAAGGGGTATCAGAGAAAACCCTTCTTTATATCAGTGAAGACATTAACACATTGTCTCTTCTCTTTCTCTCTCTCTTTTTTTTTTTTTTTGCTGGGCAATGGGGGTTAAGTGACTTGCCCAGGGTCACACAGCTAGTAACTGTCAAGTGTCTGAGGCCAAATTTTAACTCAGGTACTCCTGAATCCAGGGCCGGTGCTCTATCCACTGCGCCACCTAGCCGCCCCCGTCTCTTCTCTCTTAGCTTTTGGATATCCCAACTGATAGGGGTAGTGGGAGTCAACTCTACATATAGGCTAACTGTAACAACCTCTTTCTCTCATCATACTTAACTATCCCATCCAGATATAATCACTAATAAGGTGATTCCAGGGTAGTTTATATGTTGCCCTGAAACCTTTATTTCCAGCACTGATTGTCCCTATTAATCCAAGGACCTTGCTTCCCCTAGATCAGTGCTAATGAATTTAGGAAAATCATTTGACCTCTCCATGATTATTTACTCATCAAATGATGGTGTCAGACTAATATGACTCCCTTCTACTTCTGACATTTTGTAATTCTTTTTTGTTTTTGTTTTTTTTGCATTTTTGCAGGGCAATGGGGGTTAAGTGACTCGCCCAGGGTCACACAGCTAGTAAGTGTCAAATGTCTGAGACCAGAT